>NC_044989.1:19433838-20033838 GCF_008728515.1 Papio anubis | reverse complement strand
GCACCACACTTCCTGTGCAGCCTGAAGAGCATGAACCAATTAAACCTCTTTTCTTTATAAATTACTCAGTTTCAAGTATCTCTTTATAGAGGATGCAAAAAATGGACTGACACAGATAGCCAGATAGATATTATATTGGATCACAACCAAACAGCAAGGAGGTTGGGGTAAACCCTTTTTTTCCTCCCTCTCTCCTTCTCTCTTTCCCTCCCAGTCCCCAACTCAATTTCTCTTTTAGTCTCTCTTTTATGCAAATTTGTGTACGTTAGTTTTCCTCTCTTAGGCTGGCTGTCTCCCACAAAACTATAATGATGACTACTGGGAGCTCTTGGCTCAGATCATTACAGTTTGTAAGAGAGAGAAGAGGGGCTTTCCTCTCCCAACTTCAGTCTGAAAAAAAATCCTGTGGAATAATTCCATTTGAGTTAACTTGGTTTATGTGCTTGTCTTTTGGATAAATCATTATGTCATGAGGGTGGCTTAGCTTGATTCAAGCAGGGTCTCTTACTGGAAAAGACTAAATGATGCTTTAAAAAAGTAAATGATCGGCCGGGCATGGTGGCTCATGCCTGTAATCCCAGCACTTTGGGAGGCCGAGGCGGGCAGATCACGAGGTCAGGAGATCGAGACCATCCTGGCTAACACAGTGAAACCGCATCTCTACTAAAAATACAAAAAAATTAGCCGGGCGTGGTGGCGGGCGCCTGTAAGTCCCAGCTACTCGGGAGGCTGAGGCCGGAGAATGGCGTGAACCCAGGAGGTGGAGCTTGCAGTGAGCCGAGATGGCACCACTGCACTCACTCCAGCCTGGGCGACAGAGTGAGATTCCCTCTCAAAAGAAAAAAAAAAAAAAAGTAAATAACCATTAAAATGTGTCCCTCAACTGTGCAATGCATACATGACTCTATTTTTATATACAGTGAGCCCTCACTTAAGGTTGTTAATAAGTTCTGGAAACTGTGACTTAAAGCAAAAAGTATGATTATAGCAATGCAGGAACGGCTTATTTTTTTAAAAAAAAAGTATAATGAGACCAATCTTCTTTTCTCATCAATATTATAACAAAAAGACGTTGAAGGAAACTATATTATTCCAGGACTCGCTGTACAATTCACTGAAGTCCCAGTTTCCAAAAACCTAATTCAAAGATGTTAAATTAGAACTTCTTGCAATTCTTTTTTTTTTTTTTTTGAGATGGAGTCTTGTTCTGTCACCCAGGCTGGAATGCAATGGAGTGATCTCAGCTCTACAACCTCTGCCTTCCGGTTCAAGCAATTCTCGTGCCTCAGCCTCCTGAGTAGCCGGGATTACAGGTGCACACCACCACACCCTGCTAATTTTTGTATTTTTAGTGGAGGCAGGGTTTCACCATGTTGGCCAGGCTGGTCTCAGACTCCTGACCTCAAGTGATCTCCCCACCTCAGCCTCCCAAAGTGCTAGGATTACAGGCGTGAAATTTTTAAACTGATTCTCTGGGAAAAAGAAGTCCTGGTTTATAGCATTTGCCAATTTCTGTTATATAATTACTCCCAGCATGGCTAATTTCAAGCTACCAACAGTTTAACAACTGGCTTTCAAAATTCCTGGAAATTTAACACTTGGTTCTCAAGCTCTCATTCTACTGTCCCATCCCATACTAGCCCAGCGTTTGGTCTTATGTCAATTCATGTGGCAATAGCAAATTTGAAACAAGCAGAGACTTGAAAAGCGCTTGCACATAGGAGCTTACCCTCTCGCTGCACCTGGAACTCTGTTATCAACTATGACAATGAGCCGGATGACTGAGCTGAACAGTGAGAGCCACATGACCCAGTTGTTAGGGAAGCAGGAGCCTGGGAGAGCCAGAATAATATCATTTTAAGTTCAAACTCCGTCTTGAAACTTGCAAGGCACATTCCTTGCCAGCCACAACTCGTCATCCTAAGATGTTTATAGTTGAGAAAAACCTATAAGGACATACTCCTAAAATAGCAGAAAGTCCAGAAGTCCCAATTCCCATAACAATATATACTTTCAAGATAATAATAGTTATGTTTTGATGTACTCACATACTAAAATGTCAAGAATAGTTTTCTTTAAATCAATAGAATAATGAATGTCATGCTTTCTGCTCACCAGCACATAGGCATAGCTGAGTTTAGTTTTTGCATAGACAGGACCCCTATATAAGAAAAATTCGTCCCTGTCTCAAAAAAAGTCCAAACAGTTAGAAGGTGTAATTTGATAAACCACAATCATTGTATCAGTAATCTATTGCCACTATAATGCTGTATAGCAAACCATCTCAAACTCAGTAGCTTGAAACAACAATCACAGAGGTAGTTGGAGTTCAGCAGCTCTGCCCTTGGCTTGACCACTTTACATTGCAGGTTTGCAGTTAACTGGGACAGCTCTGCTCCACAGTCTGTCATTCTGAAACCAACAAGCTAACCCCCCTGATATGTTCCTCACAGAGCAAAAGCACGAGAGGACACACAGGAACTCACAACTCGTCCTGAGACGAGGTCACTGTATTAACTATGTTTTCCTATTTTCTGTATCTTGGTGCTCTGGCATTTGGAGGCTTTCCAGACACCAGGGCTGGCTAATTCTTAAAGATGGGAAATAACTGATTTAGAACACCTCCTCTCGCATTCAAGCCAACCACCCGCCTTTATCTAACTCTCCTATACCAGCCCCAAATCACTCCAGAGCCAGATTCCAGGAAACTAGAGACCACCCATATAGCCCAAAGCTATATGAGGGAGTTATTCAAACCAGCCAGTCCTAAACTGTTCTCTGCCTGCACTGCCTTTCCTGTGGAAACCCCCATAAAGGCTGTGACCTCCACATTCCCCTCACTTCTTTCTGCCTCCTGACCAAACCTATGCTTTCTGCTGTGGCCCTGAATGGCATGGCATGCCTCCTTCTCTTGGGAAATGTAAGAAATAAATTCTTCTCTTAATGGCATCGGCCTCTCCATGTTGGCACCCTGCCACCTCCATAAATTAAAATCCGACGGGCACAAATGACACAGCCTCTAGCTGCACGTAGCCACTCCCACCCAAATTATCCAGTTCAAAGCAAATTGTATGGCCACATCCTCCTCTGAAAGAACTGTTAACACATAAGGCAAAAGATGCAGATATGGGAAAGGATAAAGAATTGGAAACACTGGCCAGGCGTGGTGGCTTATGCCTGTAATCCCAACACTTTGGGAGGCTGAGGAGGGAGGATTGCTTGAGCCCAGAAGGTTGAGACCAGCCTGGGCAACACGGCAAAACTCCATCTCTACTAAAAATACAAAAAATTAGCTGGGCATGGTGGCAAATGCCTGCAGTCCCAGGTACTCAGGAGGGCGAAGTGGGAGGATGGCTTGAACCCAGGAGTCAGAAGTTGCAGTGAGCCGTGATCTTGCCACTGCACTCCGGCCTGGGTGACAGAGTGAGACCCTGTCTCAAAAAAAAAAGGACTGACAACACTAATACACCCTACACACTGTTATGTATAGCAATCAAGAAACATAAGGTTCCTAGGAATTATTCTGATAAAAGTTATTTTGTGACTTTATAGAGAAATTGACACAATTTTATTGAAAGTGTTTAGGCCTACATAGAGAAATAGACCATGTCATCATATAGGAAGAACCAAAGGCATAAAGATGTTCATTTCCCCCAAATTAATCTGTAATCCAATCCAATCCAAGAAAATTTGAGGAGGAAAAGAACAAGATGAGGAGACTTGGCCCACATAGCAAGACTTCTTAAGCTACAGTTATTAAAACAGTGTGATCTTGCTATGGGGAAAGAAAAAAAGGAGAGTAGCAGACAAGAGAGACCAGAGATGAATCTATGCATTTGTAGAAACGTTGTATGTCAGCAGGGCCACTTTCAATAACCATGTCGAAAAATGAAATAACATTTTACTTCATACCATGTGCAAGCATCAGTTCTACACAGGATCAGTTGAGTCATGAGTCACCAGTCTGGTGAAGTCAGTCTGACAAAATAAAAAAAAAAATATTGGATAGGAGGTTTGAAGGAAAGATTACATAAAATAAAAATAAAAACAATCTTAGGTTCTAAAATATAATATGATGCTATCTATAGGAGCTGTTGGGGAAGCCACAAATCTTGTAACCTCTGTTCACATGACTCCTGAGCAGTAAGGGATTATATAAACTACACCTGCATTTTAGCAGAGTCCATGCCCCTCCATAATCTTCTGGAATTTCATTAGTCTTGCAAAGGCAGTTTTCAGTCCCTGAGTAAGGAGAGGGTTAGTTTTAGGGAGGGAGTATAATCATCCTTGCTTTCCAGTTAAACTATAAACCAAATTCCTCTCAAAGTTAGCTTGCTGTGCCCAGGAATGACCAAAGACAGCTTGGAGGTCAGAAACAAGATGAAGTCAACTATGTCAGATTTCTCTTACTGCCATAATTTTGCAAAGGTAGTTTCACTGGCATCGTAAAAGCACAAGCCATCATAAAAGCACAAGCCAGCCTGATGTGGTGGCTCACACCCATTAATCCCAGCACTTCAGGAGGCCAAGGCAGGAGGATCACTTGAGCCTGCAATCCCAGCACTTTGGGAGGCTGAGATCACCTGAGTTCGGGAGTTCGAGACCAGCCTGGCTAACATGGCAAAACCCCATTGCTACTAAAAATACAAAAATTGGCCCAGCGGGGCCGGGCGCGGTGGCTCAAGCCTGTAATCCCAGCACTTTGGGAGGCCGAGACGGGTGGATCACGAGGTCAGGAGATCGAGACCATCCTGGCTAACACGGTGAAACCCCGTCTCTACTAAAAAAATACAAAAAAAAACTAGCCGGGCGAGGTGGCGGGCGCCTGTAGTCCCAGCTACTCGGGAGGCTGAGGCAGGAGAATGGCGTGAACCCGGGAGGCGGAGCTTGCAGTGAGCTGAGATCTGGCCACTGCACTCCAGCCTGGGCGACAGAGCAAGACTGCGTCTCAAAAAAAAAAAAAAAAAAAAAAAAAATTGGCCCAGTGTGGTGGCATGCAGCGGTCGTCCTAGCTACTGGGGAGGCTGAGGCAGGAGAATCACTTGAACCCAGGAGGCAGAGGTTGCGGTGAGCCAAGCTCAAGCCACTAGACTCCAGCTACCATATTAGACAGTACAGCTATATAGAATTTGCGGTCATTGTTTAATTGACTAATGGTATACTGTGTGAATTACTGTGTTAGTTTTCAATTGTCTCAGGTAACTGAAAAATTATTTTTGTGTAAATAAAATTATTAAAGAACCCTTCTTAATTTGTGTAAGTCAAATTTATAGGGTTCTAGAGTCTTGTGTAGCCAAGTTAAGTGAACTCAGCTGTTAATTATGGTCCAGATGGTGTTCAGAGTGGGCATGCTGCGCCCAGATGGGCATTACTAGAGCCCAATAATGACCAGTGTGTCTGCTTATTTGAGGGGCTTTGTGAATGAGTGAGGTGCCATATGACTTTCCCAGTGGAGCAGAATTTCCCAATGATCCTATCTTTACCTAAACTATAATTATTATTTTATTTTAGAGACGGAGTCTCACTCTGTCACCCAGCCTTAAGTTCGGCAGTGCAATTATAGCTCACTGCAGCCTCAAACTCTTCTGCTTAAGTGATTCTCCTGCCTTAGGCTCCTGAGTAGCTGAGATTACAGGTATGCCTCATCACATGCAGCTAAATTTTTTTTTTTTTTTTTTTTTTTTTTTTGTAAAGACTAAGTCTAGCTATATTGCCCAGACTGGTCTAAAACTCCTGACCTCAAGCAGTCTTCCCACTTCAGCCTCCCAAAATGCTGGGATTATAGGCATAAGCCACCACACCAAGCCCCCTACCTAAACCTTTTTCACAAAAGCCTATTAGAGGGTTGGCTGGGCTCACTCCTGTAATCCTAGCACTTTCGGAGGCCAAGGCAAGAGGATCACTTGAGGTCGGGAGTTCGAGACCAGCCTGGCCAACATGGTAAAACCCCGTCTCTACTAAAAATACGAAAATTAGCTGGGCTTCGTGGTGTGTGCCTGTAATCCCAGCTACTTGGGGCGCCAAGGTACGAGAATCACTTGAACCCAGGAGGCAGAGGTTGCAGTGAGCTCAGATTGCACCACTGCACTCCAGCCTAGGCGACAGAGCAAGGCTCTGTCTCAAAAAAAAAAAAAAAGGCGTATTAGAGGCTAGAAGTGGCATTGCTCTCTTCAGACCAGTACCCATGGGATTTCTTAGCATATAGGTTATTAACAGAGAGGGGAGCAAAGACAGAGAAAGAAAAAAGTAGATGAGAAATGAGGGATAGAATGAGGTAAACAGAAAACGAAAATTATCTAGTGTTTGAGGTAAGAAACTAGCAATTTCTAAGAACTCCCTGGTAAGGATTTACTAATGTGCCCATGGTGAGACAGAAGACTCAGAAGCCTTCTATGACCCGTAAATCCATAGGAAGATGGGGATATGAGTTGGGCTGACTCCAAAGGTCAGCAGAGCCTGTGCCCTGAAAAAGCAGGTAGAGAGTAAGGTTGGAGATCTTAGAACTGTGAAGAAAACACTAGGGAAGGGGGGAAAAGTCAGCTGCATTGAGGCTGAGCCCAGCTTCAGGGTTTTCTTGGTCTGGGAGGACTGGGAAGGCTGAGGCTCTCTGGCTATGGCTGCCCTAAACCAGTCCTCCCACAGCCCTTCTCCCATGCCAGACCCAAGTGGGAGAAGTTTCTTTTGCATCCATAAGTCAGATTCACTGTTCTTATTCCCGCTTGCCCACTCTGGACTTCAGGGCACTGGAAATTTCCCTCAAGTATTATGGGGCATTCTCAGGAGGTGCCTCATGGGTACTCACAAACCAGTCTGTCAGTGACTGTCAATGCCAACCATCTTCACCCCCCTGTTCCTCCTGCCCCTGCTCCCCTTTATCGATGTCCCAGCTCACAATCCTGCAGTGAGGACATCTCCTGTAAGATGACTCATGCAGTGAGCCAATGTAATCCAAGCACTTTTGGAGGCTGAGACAAGAGGATCAGCTGAGCCCAGGAGTTCGAGACCAGCCTGGGCAACATAGTAAGACCCCGTCTCTATTAAAAAAAAAAATTTAAAGAAATTAGTCAGGTGTGGTGACACATACCTATAGTCTCAGCTACTTAGAAGTCTGAGGCGGGAGGATCATTGAGCCCGGGAGGTCAAGGCTGCAGTGAGCTGTGATCCTGCCACTGCACACCATCCAGCCTGAATGACACAGAAAGAGACTGTCATACACACAAAAAAATTAAAAATCTCTTTTAACTTGTGAATATTTGCAGGAAAATCAACTGACAAAGGGCAGATTAACAAGAGAAAAGGCATATGAATTTATTTATTTGGTTTTTTTTTGTTGTTTGTTTTTTAAATTTTTGTTTTTTGAGACGGAGTCTCACACTTTCGCCCAGGCTGGAGTACAGTGGTGCGATCTTGGCTCACTGCAAGCTCCACCTCTCGGGTTCATGCCATTCTCCTGCCTCAGCCTCCCAAGCAGCTGGGACTACAGGCACCGCCACCACGCCTGGCTAATTTTTTGTGTTTTTAGTAGAGACGGGGTTTCACCATGTTAGCCAAGATGGTCTCAATCTCCTGACCTCGTGATCTGCCCGCCTCAGCCTCCCAAAGTGCTGGGATTACAGGCGTGAGCCACCACTCCCAGCCAGCATACAAATTTATTAACATGCATGTGGGAGAATCACAGTGATTGCTCTTACCCCCCACCAATAGTTTACAGTAGCTTATACACCCTTTTTCGTAGAGGAGGGAGGAGATAGAGAATGCAGACAATTCTTCTGAGAGGCAGGAAATGATTAGTAGGAAGAATGAATGGATCGGGGAGACAAAAATTACCTTGTAAGTGATTGTTTTGGGAATTTGAATGAGCCCGAGAGGCAGGTAATATCTTGTGGAAAAGTCCATCTAGGTGTGGCTGCATTCTTCAGTCTTCTTTTCTGCAATAGATAATTGAGGTAACAGGGAGGGAATAGAAGGCAATTATGGTTCATTTGGTAAGATGCTTTCTGGTCAGATAAGGGAATTCTAGAGAGAGCCCTGCCCTGTGCATGGGGGACAAGGGACAACACAAAGTTACAGGGAGCTTGATTTTGAGGCTGATTTCTTTTTCTTTTCTTTTTATAAATTTCTTTCTTTTTTTTTTTTAAATGCTTAACGGGCCTATTTCATGAGGCTTATCCCTGAAGCATGTCCAATTACCAAAAGCATGCAGCATGCCCAAGCGCCCGATTTTAGAGAATCGTTTTCTCTACCTCAATATTCCCCTGTCTGAAATTTCCCTAGAAGTTTCACACACTAAAACCTGGGTTGGTGACTGTATTAGTCCATTCTCATGCTGCTAATAAAGACATACCCAAGACGGGGTAATTTAGAAAAGAAAAGAGGTGTAATAGACTCACAGTTCCACATGGCTGGCAAGGCCTCACAATCATGGCAGAAGGCAAAGGAGAAGCAAAGGTATGTCATACATGGGGGCAGGCAAGAGAAATGCTAAGCAAAAGAAGGAAAAGCCCTTTAAAAAAACCATCAGCTTTCCTGAGAACTCACTCACTATCACGAGAACAGCAACATGGGGATAATCACCCACAGTGATTCAATTACTTCCCACTGAGTCCCTCCCACCACACCTGGGGATTATGGGAACTACAATTCAAGATGAGATTTGGGTGGGGACACAGCTAAACCATATCAGTGACTATTGATGTGAGTTAGTAGCTGAGTGACAAAGGATCCCATTAAATCAGTTTCCCATTTCTGGGACTAGGCCAGCCCAATTTAAACAGTTGTGTCTCATTCCATGAGGTGACGTGGCAGACAGGCTCTCAAACAAGAAAAAATAAAGTTTCATGTTTGGAATAGTCTACAAATCAGTTTTCTTAGAGTCTGGAGGGCAGTCAGTTGAGGTGTCTAGAAGTTAGACTTGAAACTCCTTTAGTTAAAGTGGAAGTAGACAGTGGCAATCTGACAGATTTTTTTGGTCTATAGTTTGTATGTCACAAGGTTGTTTACACATGAGATTCTAGTTGCAGGGCTTCAGGGAAAAAACTAGTTAAAATTTGAATGCATTCAAGTCAGAAAGATTGAAGAAAATTTGGAAACATTAGTTTAGGCACTTGTAGCCAGGAAAGAATTCCAGATTCAGTCCAAATGGTAGGCAAATAAAACCTCAAAAAGAATGGTCAAGAGCCAGGTACAGTGGTGCATACTTGTAGTCCCAGCTACTTGGTAGGCTAAGGCAGGAGAATATATTGAGTCCAAGAGTTTGAGTCTATAGTGCACTTGTGGTCAGGCATGTGAGTATCCAGCTTGGGCAACATAGCAAGACCTCACATCTTAAAAAAAAATTATTAGTCAGGGCTAGACTCTCTAATAACAGGGGTGCTTCTAAAATATAAATGTTTTCTCTCTAGTCCCCCATTATAACTGAAGATAAATCATAGTAGGATCAATTTATTTGTAAAATATGTTTTAGTCTTATTATACTTGGCCTGATAATTTGCATAAAGTGCAGCAAGAATGTGATTAGCCATACAGACTTTTTTTTTTTTTTTTTGAGACAGAGTCTTGCTCTGTCACCCAGGCTGGGGTGCAATGGCATGATCTCAGCTCACTGCAACCTCCACCTTCCGAGTCCAAGCAATTCTCCTTCCTCAGCCTCCCAAGTAACTGAGATAACAGGTGTGTGCCACTATGCCCAGCTAATTTTTTGTATTCTTAGTAGAGACGGGGTTTCACCATGTTGGCCAGGCTGGTCTCGAACTACTGATCTCAAATGATCCTCTTGCCTCGGCCTCCCAAAGTTCTGGGATTACAGGTATGAGCCACTGCGCCCGGCCTAGACTTTTTAAAAGTTGGGCTTGCTGAAATTTTTTTTTCAGTTGGAGTCTCTATCTGTTGCCCAGGCTGGAGTGCAGTGGCACAATCATGACTCAATGCAGCCTCAAACTTCTGGGCTGAAATGAGCCTCCCACCTCAGTCTCCTGAGTCCTGAGTAGCTGGGACTACAGGCACACACCACCAAACCTGGCTAATTTTTGTTTTAAACTTTCTTCTAGAGATAGGGTCTGGCTATGTTACCCAGGCTGGTCTTGAACTGCTGGGCTCAAGTGATCCTCCTGCTTCAGCCTTTCAAAGTGCTAGTATTATAGGCATGTGCCCACTCCATCTGGCCTATAACTTTTTTTTATAAGGAATCTATTATACTTTTGAAAACCTCTCAAGGATATGAAGCCAAGTCAAGGATTTGCCATCAGACTGTGCCTATAATATTTGTATGAATTGAGTAAGTTCCTCTCTTCTTGAGGTCCCCAAAATATCTTGAGATTCCTGCACCTGTCAGGAATGACAGTGACATTTTTTACTTGCTGCAACATCAGAAACCCTGTAAAGCAACTGTGTAGACAAGTTATCAGTCCAATCTTTCAAGTTTATTGGCTTTATGAAGGCAACCTCAATGCCTCAAAGTGGTCTAGTCACATTTGAAAATGACATTCTAGTCAAAGATTTGGTGAAATAACCAGTGTTTCTAATGTGTCCTGTTACAAAAGAACTCATGCAAATAAATATACTGACATGAAATAAGAATATTCACAAGCCAGGTATGGTGGTGCATGACTATAGTCCCATCTACCTGAGAAGCTGAGGCAGGAGGATTGCATGAGCCCAGAAGTTCAAGATCAGCCTGTGCAATGTAGTGAGACCCCACTTCTATTTTTCAAAGGAAGGAAGGAAGGAAGGAAGGAAGGAAGGAAGGAAGGAAGGAAGGAAGGAAGGAAGGAAGGAAGGAAGGAAGGAAGGAAGGGTTCACAAATAGTTCCTGGATTCTAGAGAAATCAGGTAGAGAGAAAGGTAAATTTGTTTTCATTTTGCTCACAAAAGTATAATTTACTCAATTATTGTAACCTTTCACTAGCTCAAAGAAAAAAATAGTCTTGACTCTGGAAAACAAAACAGAAAAAGAACCAGTAATGTTTTTTTAAAAAATTATTAAAAGGTTATTTTAGTCCTCCATTAGTTTAGTCCCATGTAATTAATTCTTTTTCCGCTTGAAGTAGGGTTAGCAATTTTCATGATCCCATTAGAATTTTCATTAGCGTTCTGGAATTTTTTATGCAGTGCAATGGTATTATCTTCAAAGTTATCAGAAACTCATATTCAAGAGTACTTGTCAGAGCCTTTTCTATGACTTTCCTCAAAAACACAACACTTCAGGATTTGCAAAAAGCTTTTAGTAAAATAAATAAATAAATAAATAAATAGCATCAGAATAAAGCAACTTACTTCATATACCAAGAAAATCGATTTTTGAAAATCACATACAGTTTTGGAATGCCTATTAATAACATATCTGTACAAATATAATTCAAAGAAAATTAAACACCATTCTTACTTGACAATGCTTCCTGTGCAATTTTAACATACCAATAAGTCTAATATGCCTCTCTTGGACTTTCAGGGACCCTATTTGGAATAGGTAAAAGTCAGTCGAAGGTCAGAAAGACTTAATTTTATAATTTAAAATTTGTTTTGTGGAAGTATGACTAATATCAAAGGTTTAAAACACTTGATCAAAATAAGTTCGTGGATCACTGTAAAATAATAGTCATTCATTTAGCCAAAGTGATAAGTCAAAGGTTTCAAAAAATAAAAACTTTTACTCTTTGATAGAGAGGAGTCTCAGTTCATCAAACAGAAAAAGACCAAATAAAGATGGCATGATGCATACTCTTTACTCCTCCCTCATTTTCTTCCAGTTCACTAAAAAACAAAAACAAAAATACTATTTTTCATTAATACCACCTGAAAGTCTTATTTAAAAGTGAAAACCATATTTAACCTTTACATCAGTGTATTATTGATGCTAAATAAATCTTAATAAAATCTTATACAGAGATTTATCTAATCTCAATCAGCTTTGATCACACAACATTTTTATAAACCTTTTACAACCTTTTACAACTCCCCCCGGCTTTTTTTTTCTGAGACAGAGTCTCCCTCTGTCACCCAGGCTGGAGTATAATGGTGCGATCTTGGCTCACTGCACCTTCCACCTCCTGGGCTCAAGTGATACTCTCACCTCAGCCTCCCAAGTAGCTGGGACTACAGGTGCATACCACCAAGTCTGGATAATTTTTGTATTTTTTTGAAGAGATGGGGTTTCATCATGTTTCTCAGGCTGGTCTTGAACTCCTGAGCTCAAGTGATCCACCTGCCTTGGCCTCCCAATTGTGCTGGGATTACAAGTATTAGCTGCTGTGCCTCACAATTTTTCCCATATTTTACCCAACTTTTTATATCTATTTAGTTTTATCATTCTTTTGTTTACTCTTTTAATTTAAAACAAATGTTAAACAACCTCTAAATTAGTCACAATTATTTTTGGAAACAAAAACACGTTTATGTCTTTTCATAATCTTATTTTTCCAAAATACATCTTAATTTTTAAAAATATACTTTCTACATAAATTATTTTATATCTAGTAGTTTTAATTATATACATTAATTTTAACTCTTAGTAACTTTACTTTTTATTTATTTTTACTTTTGTTTTTTAGAGACTGATTGGATTTGGTTCTGTGTTCCCATCCAAACCTCATGTCCAGTTGCAATCCCCAGATCCCCATGTGTCAGGGGAGGGACCTGGTGGGAGGTGTTTGAATCATGGGGGCAGTTTCCCTCATGCTATTCTCCTGAGAGTGAGTGAATTCTTATGAGAGCTAATGGTTGAAAAGTGTGTGGCAGTTCCCCCATCGCTCTCTCTCTCCTGCCTCCAAGTAAGATGTGCCTTGATTCGCCTTCACCTTCTGCCATGATTGTAAGTTTCCCGAGGACTCCACAGCCATGTGGAACTGTGAGTCAACTAAACCTCTTTTCTTTATAAATTACCCAGTCTCAGGTAGTTCTTTATAGCAAGATGAAAAATGGACTAATACAGAAAATTGATACCAGGAGAGTGGGACATTGCTATAAAAATACCTGAAAATGTGGAAGAAACTTTGAAACAGGGTAATGGACAGAGGTTGGAACAGTTTGGAGGGCTCAGAAGAAGACAGAAAGATGTGGGAAAGTTTGGAGATTCCTAGACACTTGTTGAATTGTTTTGACCAAAATGCTGATAGTGATATGGACAATGAAGTCCACACTGAGGTGTTCTCAGATAGAGATGAGGAACTTATTATGAACTGGAGTAAAGGTCATTCTTGCTATGCTTTAGCAAAGAGACTGGTTGTATTTTGCCTCTGCCCTAGAGATCTGTGGAACTTTAAACGGAGAGAGATTATTTAGGGTATATATTAATCCATTTTCATACTGCTATGAAGAAATACTTGAGACTGTGTAACTTACAAAGAAAAAGGATTTAATGGACTCACAGTTCCACATGGCTGGGGAGGTCTCACAATCATGGCAGAAGGTGAAGGAGGAGCAAAATCATGTCTTACATGGCAGCAGGCAAGAGAGCATGTGCAGGGGAACTGCACTTTATGAAACCTTCAGATCTCTTGAGTCTTCTTCACTATCATAAGAAAAGCATGAGAAAAACCCACCCCCATGATTCAGTTATCTCCCACTCGGTCCCTCCCATGACATATGGAGAGTATAGAAGCTACAATTCAGGATGAGCTTTGGGTGGGGACACAGACAAACCATGTCAGGGTATCTGGCAGGAGAAATTTCTAAACAGGAAAACATTCAAGAACTGGCCTGGCTACTCCTAACAGCACACAGTCGTATGTGTTCACAAAGAGATGGTCTGAAATTGGAATTTATCTTTAACAAGGAAGCAGAATATAAAAATTTGGGAAGTTTGCAGCCTGACCATGTGGTAGAGAAGAAAAATGCATTTTCTGGGGAGAAATTCAAGCTGCTAGCTGCAGAAATTTGCATAAGTAAAGAAGAGCAGAATGTTAATCGCCAAGACAATGTGGAAAATGTCTCCAGGACATTTCAGAGATCTTCTCAGCAGCCCCTCCCATCACAGGCCTGGAGGCCTAGGAGGGAAAAATGGTTTTGTGGGCCACACCCAGGGCTCTGCTGCTCTGTGCAGCCTCAGGACACAGTGCCCTGTGTCTCAGGCACTCCAGCTCCAGCCACGGCTAAAAGGGACCAAGGTACAACTTAGGCAATGGCTTCAGAGGGTGCAAGCCCCAAACCTTGGTGACTTCCACTTGGTTTTGGGCCTGCAGGTACACAGAAGGCAAGAGTTTGGTAGCCTTCTCCTAAAATTCAGATGATATATGGAAACACCTGAATGTCCAGGCAGAAGTCTGCTACTGAGGCCAAGCCCTCATGGAGAACCTCTACTATGGCAGTGAAGAGGGAAAATGTGGGGTTGGAGCCCCCACAGAGAGGCCCCCTGGGGCACTGCCTAGTGGAGCCGTGAGAAGCCACCATTCTTCAGATCCCAGACTGGTAGATCCACTGATGGCTTGCACTGTGTGCCTGGAAAAGCCACAGGCACTCAAAATCAGCCTGTGAAAGCAGCCGCTGGGGCTTTACCCTTCAGAGTCACAGAGGCAGAGCTGCCCAAGGCCTTGGGAGTCTACCCCTTGCATCAGCGTGTCCTGGATGTGAGATGTGGAGTCAAAGGAGATTATTTTGGAGCTTTAAGATTTAATGACTACCCTGCTGGATTTCAGACTTGCATTGGGCCTGTAACCCCTTTATTTTAGCCAATTTCTCCCTTTTGGAGTGGGAGCATTTACCCAATGCCTGTACGCTACCCCCCCCCCCCCCCCCCCCCCCATTGTATCTTGGAAGTAACTAACTTGTATTTGATTTTACAGGCTCACAAGCAGAGGGACTTTCTTTGTCTCAGATGAGGCTTTGGACTTGGACTTTTGAGTTATTGCTGGAAGGAGTTAAGATTGGGGGACCGTAGAGAAGGCATGCTTATGTTTTGAAATGTGAGAACATGAGATTTGGGAGGAGCCAGGATGGAATGATATGGTTTGACTCTGTGTTCCCACCCAAATCTCAAGTTGAATTATAATCCCCACACGTCAGGGGAGGGACCTGGTGGAAGGTGATTGGATCGTGGGGGCAGTTTCCCTCATGCACTCCGTTGCCCAGGCTGGGGTACAGTGATACAATTATAGCTTACTGCAGCCTCAGACTTTTTGCTGAAGCAATCCTCAAACTTCAGCCTCCCAAGTAACTAAAACAATAGGCTCATGCCACCACACCTGGCTAATTGTTTAAAATTTTTGTAGAGATGGGGTCTTGCTATGTTGCTGTTGACAAAAAAAAAAAAAAGCCACACTCTGTAAAATATTTAAAGAGATTTATTCTTAGTCAAATATGAGTGACAATGCACTGAGGGACAGACTCAAGAGGTCTTGAGACCAGATGCTCAAGGTTGTTGTGTTACAACTTGGTTTTATACATTTTAGGGAGACATAAGACATCAATCAATACATACGAGATATACATTGGTTCAGCCTGTAAAGGCAGAACAACTTGAAGTCAGGGTGGGATGAGGATTATGAGGGGGAGTGTCAGGACTTACAGGTCATAGGTGAATTCAAAGATTTTCTTTCTTTCTTTTTTTCTTTCTTTCTTTCTTTCTTTTTTTTTTTTGAGATGGAGTTTTGCTCTTATTGTGCAGGCTGGAGTGCAATGGTGCAATCTCAGCTCACTGCAACCTCCACATCCTGGGTTCAAGGGATTCTCCTGCCTTAGCCTCCCAAGTAACTGGGATTACAGGCATGTGCCACCATGCCTGGCTAATTTTGTATTTTTAGAAGAGATGGGGTGTCACCATGTTGGCCAGGCTGGTCTCGAACTCCTGAGGTCAAGTAATCCACCTACCTCAGCTTCCCAAAGTGCTGGGATTATAGGCATGAGCCACTGTGCCCAGCCCTCAAAGATTTTCTATTTGGAAAATTGGAAATTGGTTGAAAGAGTTAAGTTATTATCTAAAGACCTGGAATTAATAGAAATGATTGTCTGGGTTAAGATAAGGAATTGTAGAGACCAAGGTTCTTATTATATAGATGAAGTCTCCAAGGTAGCCATCTTTAGAGACAATAAATGGCAAATATTTCCTACTTAGACCTTTAAAATGTGGTAGGCTCTCAGTTAATCTCTTCAGGACTAGGAGGATCTGGATGGGGAAAGATCTAGTTATGTTAATAGACATCCTTTACAATGTAAATGTTCCCCCACAAAAGATGGCTTTGCAGGGGCACTTCAAAACATGGCAAAGAAACATATTTTGGGATAAAATGGCTTGATTTCCTTCTTCATCTGTCATGGTGATATTATACTAGAGTCAGGTTGGAATTTGGTATCTTACTGCTATAAAGAGCCTGTTTTGTCAATCTTAATATTAACACCTCCATTTTGGCCAGGTGCAGTGGCTTACACCTGTAAGTCCAGCACTTTGGGAGGCTGAGGCAGGTGGATCGTTTGAGCCATGAATGTTGAGACCAGCTTAGGCAACATAGACCCCATCTCAAAGAAAACCAAATAAAAATAAATAAATAAATAAATAAATAAATAAATAAATTTATTTTTTAAAAAGATATCTGTTTTAATGTTAAAGCTGGTCAGTTGTGCCAGAACTCCAAAAGGGAGAAGTATAATGAGGCATGTCCAAACTCCCTCATCCTGTCATGGCCTGGACTAGTTTTGCAGGTTTCTTTGAAATCCCTTGGCTGAGAGGGGACCCATTCAGTCAGTTAGGGGACTTAAAATTTTATTTTGGTTTACATTGCCCAGGCTAATCTTGAACTCTTGGCCTCAAGCAATCCTCCCACCTCAGCCTTCCAAACTGCTGGGATTACATGTGTGAGCCACCATACCCAGTCTTAATTTTTTAAAATTTATTTACTTTTGTGACAGTTTCTTATTAAATTTCCCAGGATGGTCTTGAACCCCTGGGTTTAAGTGATTCTCCCACCTTAATTTTTAGTGAAAAAACTGGAAGTAAGTAATTTTAATTTTTATATACCAGGTACAGAGCCCAGGACAAAGGACAGAGCTATGAAGACAAATATCTGCAGAATACAATCTCTCCCAACCTGGCCACAAGACACAACTGGGACAGGGAGGACATATTAAGCTTGGCTTTTCCCTGTAGCTAGTGGCCCAGGTACTGTGAACACACACACATCACCAGGCCCTACCATGGCCACTTGCCTAGAGCCCAGAATGTAATGTCTGAAAACCAAAGACATAAACTCACAGACGAGTGAAGCAAGTTAAAAAATATCACAGAAATAACAGTTTTATGACCTTAAAGCATCTAGCATAGACAGTGTAAATTTGTCTTAACAGGCCAAGTATGGTGGCTCATGCTTGCAATCCCAGGACACTGGGAGGCCAAGGTGGAAGGATCACTTGAGGTCAGGTGTTTAAGACCAGCTTGGCCAATATAGGGAGACCTGGTCTCTAAAAAACAAAAACTACAAAATTAGTCAAGTTTGGTGGCACGTGCCTGTAGTCCCAGCTAATCAAGAAGCTGACGGAGGAGGATCTCTTGAGCCCAGGAGGTTGAGGCTGCAGTGAGCCGTGATCATGCCACTGCACTCCAGCCTGTTCAACAGAGTGAGACCCTCAACAACAATAAAAAATTGTCTGACCAGTAGACCCAGGCAAAAATGTCTAAAATTCTAAAGATGTTTTTATTTTATTTTCTCAACAATTTAAAAACTGGTTCTATTTACCACGGATTACTAAAATCATATGAACTTCAGAAAGTATTAGGGCTTATTTACTTAATTTATGAGCACTTATTTACTTATAAGTCTATTTGGTACAATGTAGACAACATAGAAACTCAGACATGTACACTTGTCTACATAAAAATATAAACAAAGATTTTATAACTTTGATTTTAAAATTTTAACCATGAGACAGATAAAACTCTCAAGTTTTAAAGGATGGTTGGGATAAAACAATGATTTTTTAAATGGAATAAGTTTAAGTTCATTTGTACCACATGGCCAAAGCACTAACAAAGTTTTGGAGAAAGCAGGGTAGCACATTTTTACATCTCATTTAAAGTTAGAGAATTTAAGCTTTTTTAAAGGAGTTTGTATGTGTTAGAGGAAGATTATAAATGGATGCCAAAGTAACATAAAATTATTGAAATTTACCACAGGATTATAAAAGGAGAACAATTTTATTCAGGCAAAGCATTCCTTGTGAGATGCAGAACCACTCCAAAGACAGTTCAAAGAGAGGAAAGTTTCTCTAGCTCTCTAGCCACAAATGGGATAAAACTCACGTTTCTGTCTAGCCATATTCTCTAGTATCTCAACTTCTCAGCTGACCCTCTGCATCAAAATGCCCAAAAGGCCTGTGTGCCCTGAAGTTGGAAGAACACAGGAAATCAAAAGTTGTCCATGGAAGGGAAAAGGACTAATGACAAATGTCATTAGTCACACAACAATTTCCAATGATGTACTTCTTCCAAAAGTGAGTCAATCTAATAAGCCTCTTCATGTTAAGCCCGGGAAGAAATTTTTCATGTTTAGAATAAGTTTTTACCATATAAGCAAAAGGTGTTTTCTGGAGAGGTCAGAGGAAGGGAAGTTCCAATGATCTCAAAAGAAATCCATCCCCAGGAATAGGCTATGATAGCAAGAGACTCTAATTGCCACAGATAGTTAAGGATAGTTTGTGCATATAGTGCCTCCAATATCCCACAAATTTGTTGGGGGTTGCCATCACAGACCAGTTCATCTGTGACACTGAGTAGGCCCTCCTGGAATTGGACTTTCCCAGGACTAACCAGGCAATAAGCACTGAGATGACAAAGGCACTTTATTATTATTTTTAATTTCAATAGTTTTTAGGCAACAGGTGGCTTTTGGTTACATGGTTAAGTTCTTCAGTGGTAATTACTAAGACTTTGGTGCACCCATCACCCAAGCAGTGTACACCATACCCCACCTGTAGTCTTTTATTCCTTGCCCCCACTGCCCTTCCCCTTGCATCTCCAAAGTTCATTATATCAGCTGCTCTGCCTATGGAGTAGCCATTCTTTATTTCTTTACTTTCTTGATAAACTTGCTTTCACTTAAAAACAAAAACAAAATTCATTATATCATTCTTATGCTTTTGCATCCTCATAGCTTAACTCCCACTTATAAGTGAGAACATATATTTAGTTTTCCATTCTTGAGTTACTTCACATAGAATAATGGTCTCCAACTCCATTCCAGGTTCCTGTGAATGCCATTATTTCATTCCTTCTTATGGCTGAGTAGTAGTCCATGATGTATGCACAACACATTTTCTTTATCCACTTGTTGGCTGATGGGCATTTAGGCTGGTTTCACATTTTTGCAATCGTGAATTGTGCTGCTACAAACATGCATGTACAAGTGTCTTTAACAAAGGCCCCTTATGATGAGACTTCTTTTTTATTTTCTTTTAATTTTTTGAGACAGAACCTTGCTCTGTCACCCAGACTGGAGTGAACTGGCATGAACACAACTCACTGCAGTCTGGATCTCCTAGGGTCCAGTGATCCTCCTAACTCAGCCTCCCGAGTATCTGGGACCACGGGCATATGCCACCACTCCTGGCTAATTAAAAAATATTCTGTAGAGATGAAATCTCCCTGTGTTTCCCAGGCTGATCTTGAACTCCTGGGCTCAAGCAGTCCTCCTGCCTCAGCCTCCCAAAGTGCTGGGATTACAGGCCTGAGCCACTGTGCCCAGCCCAATACTTTTTATTAAAATAAACATCCCTAAGAGCTTGGCACATCCAGAACTTAAAATGGTCCATGCCTTGGGACTCCCAATCTTTTCAGACTGGATCACTAGACTTGACCTGAAAGTCATGTCCCTCCAGATGAGATAGACCAAGAGAAAGTGCTCCCTCTTGGTTACAAGCTCTCAAGAACATAAAATAAGACCAGAGGGGAAGCTCGTCCAGCTTTTAAATTGGGGACCCACAGCAAACTTTGTCTAAATAGACACCAGTTTGGTCAAAACTGCAAAACTGATCAGTCAGCAAGCCAGTTCAAACAACAAACTTATAGGGGTTTTCGGGCCGTGTTCTACCCTATGGTACCGCTCTTAATGACAGAACAACACAGAAAGACAAAGATAAAGGGAAAAACTATTTCTGGGAGGAAAAAGATCAGACAGTGTGAATATTCATACCAAAAAAGCACACCAGAGTTGTTACACTCCAGACCAGTCAAACAAATCCTTTTCACCCATTAATCAAGATTTTGTTAAGGAAAAAACAACAGTGATTATTTACTGTCCACTCAACTGGATTCCAGAGAGAGGGGCTGGGATTTTGGCTCATAAGAATTTTCTACCCTTCTGATGACTTGTCAGGTCCTGGTTTCCCTTGGCTGCAGCTTCCAGAAAAGCAGAGTTTTGGTATCCTGTTCACAGCACCAAAACTATAGAGGCCAAGGAAAAACTTCTTCACTCTCTGAACATTTGCTGAAAAGTCAACTGACAAAAGGCAGATTAATAGGGCAAAAGGCAAACAAGTATACAAACATATGCTCAGGAGAGAACAACAAAGTGATTACTTCACCCCTCAATGGGGTAGAGAAACTCTTTTTTTTTTTTTTTTTTTTTTTGAGGCAGGGTCTGGTTCTGTCGTCTACGTTAGAATGCAGTGATGCGATCTCAGCTCATTGCAACCTCTGCCTCCTGAGCTTAAGCCATCCTCCTACTTCAGTCTCCCAAGTAACTGAGACTACATGTACACTCCACCACCCAGCTAATGTTTGTATTTTTACCAATTAAAACAATTTAAATGACGGGGTTTCACTGTGTTGCCCAGGCTTGTCTTGATCTCCAGAGCTCAAGAGATCTGCCTGCCTTGACCTCCCAAAGTGCTGGCAATACAGGCATGAGCCACCACACTCAGCCCAGAAACGTATATAGTCTTTTTCATAGGCAAGGGAGGAGATGGAGAATGTAGACAATTCTTTTGAGGGGCAGTAAATGATTATTAGGGAGAATGAATGGATCAAAGAAATAGAAATTAACTTGTAAATGGATTACTTCTGGAATTTGAATGAGCCTGAGAGGCAAGTAATATCTTGCGGAAAAGTCCATCCAGGTGTGGTTGTGTTCTTTATTCACCTTTTCTGAAATAGATAATGAGGTAACAGGAGGGGATATAAGGCCACTGTGTTTCATTTGGTAAGATTTTACTTAATTAAGAAATTAATTAACTAAATTAACTAAATAATAGTCAGAAATGAAAATTCTGAACAGAGTCCCTCACTATGCCCAGGGGATGACGAAGAAGACAAGGTTGAAGGGAACTTGATTTTGAGGCTTGTTTCCGAGACTTTTCAATTTTCAAAAGCCCTCAGCAAGCACCATATTTTGGGAAATCATTTGCTGAACCCCAATCGTTGTCATGCCTTTCCAAAGGTGGATCTCCCATTGCCCCCAGTCCTTGACACCCAGTAGCACCTCTGCCAGAGGAGGGATGGGCCCCTGCATCAGTGCCTGGGCTTCAGTTTCAGGGCCTGAGCTCCATTCCAAATTCTCAGAAGGACTGGCTTATAATTTGACCCTCGCCTGCCTCTACTGAAGACCTCATCAACCACAGTCCTGGCCATCACCCTCAAAGTATCTTGTTTCTTTTTCTGCTTTCCCAATTGGCACAGTTCTCTTCCTTGGCCCCAGCAAGCCACAAGCTAGGACCAGGGGTAGGCTCCAGGATAAAGAGGGGAGGGAGGCCCATCAGCAGGTGCAGCTCTGGGTCAGAGCACAGGGTAGCAGGTGGTGAGTATGTCTACGAGTCTATCAGGGAGTTAGCAGCAATTAGGAGAAATGAACTAAGGGGTGTCCCTGGGATGAAGAGCAGTAGTAGGAACCTCCAGAGGCTTCCTACTGCTTCTTTGGGTCACCAGTAGCCTCAGTGCCACAGGCAGCATGGATCTCTACTGGATGTGGAGAGGCAGCTGTGCCCCATGCCTGCCACTGCCTCCTACAGGAAGAAAAATAGAAGATGTCAAATTAAAGGGTTCATCACTCTCCTGAGCCAACCATCAACTCCTCTTTGGGCCCTGATATGGTTTGGCTGTGTCACTGCCCAAATCTCATTTTGGATTGTTCCCACAATCCCCACATGTCATGGGAGGGACCTAGTGGGAGGTAATTGGATCATGGGGGTGGTTTCACCTATGGTATTCTCATGATAGTTAGTTCTCACAAGATCTTATGATTTTATAAAGGGCTCTTCCCTCTTTGCTTGGCACTTCTCCTTCCTGCCACCTTGTGAAAAAAGTGCCTTTCTTCCACTTTGCCTTTTGCGATGGTTGTAAGTTTCCTGAGGCCTTCCCAGCCATGTGGAACTGTGAGTCAATTAAACCTCTTTTCTTTATAAATTACCCAGTCTCAGGTGTTCTTCAGAGCAATGTGAGAATGGACAAATACA
Organism: Papio anubis; assembly: GCF_008728515.1. Classification (NCBI taxonomy): domain Eukaryota; kingdom Metazoa; phylum Chordata; class Mammalia; order Primates; family Cercopithecidae; genus Papio; species Papio anubis. Next base: position 20,011,473 of record NC_044989.1, on the reverse strand, counting down.
GTAAATTGGTACCAGATATGGGGTGCTGCTATAAGGATACCTGAAAATGTGGAAGTGACTTTGGAACTGGGTAACAGGGAGAGGTTAGAACAGTTTGGACGGCTCAGAAGAAGACGGGAATATGTGGGAAAGTGTAAAACTTCCTAGAGACTTGTTGAATGGCTTTGACCAAAATACTGATAGTGATATGGACAATGAGGTCCAGGCTGAGGTGGCCTCAAATGGAAATATAGAACTTCTTGGGAACTGGAGCAAAGGTGACTCTTGCCATGCTTTAGCAAAGAGACTAGTGACATTTTGCCCCTGCCCTAGAGATCTGTGGAAGTTTGCACTTGAGAGAGATTATTTAGGGTATCTGATGGAAGAAATTTCTAAGCTGCAAAGCATTCAGGAGGAAGCAGAGCATCATAGTTTGGAAAATTTGTGGCCTGACCATGCAATAGAAAAGTAAAATGCATTTTCTGGGGAGAAATTCAAGCTGTCTGCAGAAATTTGCATAACTAATGAGGGGCCAAATGTTAATCACAAAGACAATGGGGAAAATGTCTCCAGGGCATGTCAGAGAACTTCGCAGCAGCCCCTCCTATCACAGATCTGGAGGCCTAGTAGGGAAAAATGGTTTGTGGGCTGGGCCCAGGGCCCCCCTGCTCTATGCAGCCTCAGGATATAGTGCCCTGCATCCCAGCTGTTTCAGTGTCAGCCACGGCTAAAAGGGGCCAAGGTACAGCTCAGTATGTTGCTTTAGAGGGTTCAAGCCCCAAGCCTTGGGAGCTGCCACATAGTATTGGGCCTGTGTGTGCACAGAAGACAAGAATTGAGGTTCGAGAACCTCTGCCTAGATTTCAGAGGATATATGGAAACACCTGGATGTCCAGGCAGAAGTTTGCTGCAGGGGTAGAGCCCTCATAGAGAACCTCTGCTAGGGCAGTGCAAAAGGGAAATGCAGGGTCAGAGCCCTCACGCAGAGTCCCCACCGGGGCACTGCCTAATGGAGCTATGAGAAGAGGGTCACCATCATCCAGACCCCAGAATTGTAGATTCACTGACAACTTGCACCATACACTTGGAAAAGCTGCAGGCACTCAATGCTAGCCCATGAAAGCAGCTGGAAGGGACAGTGTACCCTGCAAAGCCACAGGGGCAGAGCTGCCCAAGGCTGTGGGAGCTCACCTCTTGCATCAGCATGACCTGGATGTGAGACGTGGACTCAAAGGAGATCATTTCGGAACTTTAAGGTTTAATGACTGCCCGATTGGATTTTGGACTTTTGTGGGGCCTGTAGCCCCTTCGTTTTGGCCAATTTCTCCCTTTTGAAATGGGTATATTAACCCAATGCCTATACCCCTATTGTATCTAGGAAGTAACTAACTCACTTTTGATTTTACAGGCTCATAGGTGGAGCCTGCCTTGTCTCAGATGAGACTTTGGACTTAGACTTTTTGGGTTAATGCTGGAGTGAGTTAAGACTTTGGGGGACTATTGGAAAGTCATGAGTGTGTTTTGAAATGTGAGGACATGAGAGTTAGGATGGGCCAGAGGTGAAATTATATGGTTTGGATATAACCCCACCTAAATCCCATCTTGAATTGTAGTTCCTGTAGCCCCGACATGTCATGGAAGGGACCAAGTGGGAGGTGATTGTATCATGGGGAGATTCCCTCATGCTGTTCTCATGATAGTGAATGAGTTCTCATGAGATCTGATGGTTTTATAAGGGGCTTTTCCCCCTTTGTTCAGCACTCCTTTTTCCTGCTGCCTTGTGAAGAAGGTACCTTTCTCGCCTTCACCTTCTGCTATGATTGTACGTTTCCTGAGGCTTTCTCAGCCATCACAACTGTGAGTTAATTAAACTTCTTATCTTTATAAATTACCCAGTCTCAGGTATTCTTCATAGCAGTGTAGGAACAGACTAGTACAGGGCCCTTGTGGTCCATATCCCCACAACCTTCAGCTCCTAGAACAGTCCCTTTGGGGCCTAAAGTGGTATTTGACACATAGCACATATTCAATCTGTGTTTGTCAAATGACTGGAGGACTCTGAAAGTGAGGCCTACTTACTTGTAGCTGCTGGTTTCAGGGCTAAACATTTTTTACTAACCTGGCCAGAAGCTTGCTATCACTCCTGTTAGACTGGTTTGGATGACTTCATTTCACAAAGCCCACATTCCTCAAAACAGGATCCTCACAGCATCATCCCTCAAAACAACACCAGCATCTCAAAATAACATTTCACAGGGTCATCCACTCAAAACACCTCAGCATCATCTCTCAAAATAACATCACACAGCGTCCTGTCTCCCACAGCTCAACCCCCCTTTCCTGGGGCAGCCACCAGCTGTGGTGAGGACCCAAACAAAGGGAGATAGCACTGCATGGGGGCAAGGCCTTCCTCCACTGCATCTTCTCAGAGGGTCTGGAGGAAGTGCCTTTCAAAGCTCCTTTCCCAGAGGTGCTTAGGCAAGAGTGAGCAGACACCTTCCTGTGATGAGTCCACTCATTCATTCTACACCTATTTCTTTTTGTTTTTTTCTTTAATTAAAAAATTAGAGACAGGGTCCTCTGTGTTGCCCCAGCTGGTCTTGAACTCCTGGGATCAAGAGATCCTCCTGCCTCAGCCTCCCAAAGTGCTGGGATTACAGACATGAGCCACCCTGCCCAGCCCCACACCTATTTCTTAAGGGCTTATCCCATATCAGGCACTGTTCTAGAAGTTGAGGCAAGCCATGAACAGAACAAAGTCCCTGCTCTCAGGGAGCTTACACTCTAGTGCAGGAAGACAGCCAATAAACAAATAATATTTCAGGTAGTGATAAGTGCTCTGAAGAAAAGCCAATCAGAGTAAGGAGGCACAGAATGGCTAGGAAGGATATGAATGTGTGTTATCCAAGGAAGAGTTTTTAGAGGAGGTGTTCCTGATACAATGAATTTGAGCAGAAAACTGAAGGAAGTGAGGAAGTGATGTCTGTGTGTATCTGGGAGAAAATGGTCCAGGCAGAGGAATTAAAAACACAAAGACCCTGAAGTAAGTGTGTCTGGTGTGTCTGAGGAACAACAAAGCATCCAGTGTGACTCAAGTGAGGGTGAGAGGGGTAAGCAATTTGAGAGGCAGCATGGAGCCAGGTCATGAAGATATGGTAAAGATTTTGGATTTTTCCCAAGTAGTATGAGGAGCAATTAAAGGGTTCTTAGCAGAGAAGTGACATGATCCAATTTGAGTTATAAAAGGAACACACTGACTGGCTACAAAGTGAACTAGATTTGGCCAAGTGTGGGAGCAGGGAGACAGGAGGCTTTGCAGTAACCCAGCTGAGAGATGATAGTAGCATGGACCACAGCTGTGGCTGTGGTGGAAGTACCTGGAAATTCATAGAATCTATCTCATAGATATATCTCCAAGGCAGATTTTCTGATGACTTGTATGTAAGGCTTTAGAGAAAGGTGACAGTCAAAGATGACTCCTGAAATAACTCAGAGCTGAGCAAATAGGAAGAATGCAGCTACCATGGGGAAATGCCTTCAACTCAGCATCTTGCATTTCTCTGAAAAGAAAATGAAAATCAGGAACCAAGAAAAGGACATGCTAAGGACCAGGGTACAGGGATCATAATTGACTGAAGTTGCCGACCCTGCAAATGTGCGTGCTGATGGGCACGTAGATACAAAAGGGGCACAGTGAGGACCATGACGCTGATGGTAGGCATGTGGGTACAAATGCAGATGAGTGCATTGTACAGGTAGGGTGCCACTTCAGGTGTGTGTTAGAACATGCATGTACTGCACAGTACACTCAGGTGAAGTCTTGTTACTCACCTTGTTTTGTTGTAGTAGTTGTTGTTGTTTGTTTGTTTGTTTTAATGAGACAAGTTCTCACTCCATCACCCAGGTTGGATTGCAGTGGTGCCATCTCAGCTTATTGCAGCCTCAACCTCTCGGGCTCAAGCAATCCTCCCACCTCAGCCTCCTGAGTAGCTGGGACTACAGGCATGTGCCACCATGCCTGGCTAATTTTTGTATTTTTTGTAGAGACAGGGTTTTGCCATGTTTCCCAGGCTGTTCTCAAACTCCTAAACCCAGGCAACCTGCCTGCCTTGGCCTCCCAAAGTACTGGGATTACAGGTGTGTGCCACTGCACCCAGTCACTCACCCGTTTTAACTAATGTATGTACTAGACTTTTGACTGAATTGTTCAGTAAGATTTATCTGGTTCTAAAACCGCCAATGGCAAAACTTTGAGGTTTTATTTGGGACTTCGTGCATGAGAAGCCCAGAGCCTGGAATAAGAACTATTAATACAAGCAGTTTACTCTGAATTATCGTAGACAATAAATTATAGATTCTGTGTAGAAGAGTTTGTTCTCGAGCTCCAGTTTCTCCTTATGGGTAAGCTGGTGAAAATCCATAACTACTGCAACCAAAAGTATAGTCTTTCCCTCTCAGGTTTCCTCCAGCCAAGGATGCCTGCAGATACCCCTTGATGAGCCCACACTGATTGTCTCACATGGTGAATTTTGCTCTACAATGCTTTTGTTTTGGTTTTGGTTTTGGTTTTGGTTTTTTTTGTTGTTGTTTTTTGTTTTGTCTTGTTTTGAGACAGGGTCTCACTCTGTTACCCAGGCTGGAGTGCAGTGGTGCGATCACAGCTCAATGCAGCCTTGACTTCCCAAGCTCAAGTGAGCTTCCTGCCTCAGCCTCCCAAATAGCTGGGACTGTGGGTGTGTGCCACCACACCCAGTGTATTTTTTGTAGAGATGAGGTTTTACCATGTTACCCAAGCTGGTCTTGAACTCCGAGGCTCAAATGATTGGCCCACCTCAGCCTCCCAAAGTGCTGAGATTACAGGCATAAGCCACCAGGCCTAGCCCATGCTCTGCAATATTTACTTTTTTTTTCTTTTTTTCTTTTTCTTTTGCTTTTTTTTTTTTTTTTTTTTTGAGATGGAGTCTTGCTCTGTCTCCCAGGCTGGAGTGAAGTAGCATGCTCTCGGCTCACTGTCACCTCCGCCTCCCAGGTTCAAGCAATTCTCCTGCCTCAGCCCCCCAAGTAGCTGGGATTGCAGGTGTGCATCACCACACCAGGCTAATTTTTGTATTTTTAGTAGAGACAGGGTTTTGCCGTGTTGGCCAGGCTGGTTTCAAACTCCTGACCTCAGGTGATCCGCCCACCTTGGCCTCTCAAACTGCTGGGATTACAAGTGTGAGTCACGCGCCCAGCCTGCCTTGTTTACTTCTTGCCTCAAACTATTTGTTCCTATTCATGGTCAAGAATTCTTAATTTTTGCTTACATCCATATTTCAAAGAGTATTTGTTTTTGTCTAATGTCTATAAAATGCTGAAGGTCAGCTCAAGTTTCAGCCAACCACATGATGGGATAGTTCTGCTTTCCCTGCCATGCTGTATTTGTCTCTGGGATCAGCCTTCCCTGTGAGCTTCAGCAACAGGATGGATATCTTAAACCCCTCTAAGAAGTCACTCTCACACACCGCACACGGCAGACTGTGAACACTGAGGCAGAGCCTGTGGCACAACCAGGAAGTTTGCAATAAGATTTTGTATGTATTTTTTCTGTAACAATATATCCCTGGATTAGTGACAAAATAAGAAAGCACAAAAATGCTTTCAAAATATCCATTCTTGGTAGTTGATTTTAATTAATTTTTTTCTCATTTTCTCATCCCATGGCACAATGTTGACATTCTTGGCAGTCTATAAAGTAGAAGATACCAGTAGATTTTCTTTGATATCATAAACAAATGGTGAATTACTTGTGTTTATTTTATTTTCTATTTTTTGTAGAGGGGGGTCTTTCCATGTTGCCCAGGTTGGTCTCAAACTCCTGGGCTTAAGAAATTCTCCTGCCTCGGCTTCCTAAAGTGCCGGGATTATAGGCATGAGCCTATTTTTTTATTTTAATTTTTTAGAGATGAGCCCTTGCCATGTTGCCCAGGCTGGCCTCAAACTTCTGGGCTCAAGAGATCCTCCCACCTCAGCCTCCTGAGTAGCTGGGGCTACAGGTGTGTGCCACCACACCCAGATACTTCTTTGCATAATTTGACTCCCTGACTCACCTTCTCCCAGGCTCAGAATCACCCCTGTGGTATGCAGGTCAGGCCTGGGCATTATGGAAGTGTGGCATGCCTGGAATAGTACAGGGCTTCTTGGTCCAGTTTTGCCACAAAGTCATAAATCTCCTGGTCTCTAAGACCCACTTTTCTTTTTCTTTTCTTTTCTTTCTCTTTTTTTTTTTTTTTCCGACAGAGTCTCGCTCTGTCGCCCAGGCTGGAGTGCAATAGCATGATCTCGGCTCACTGCAACCTCCGCCTCCTGAGTTGAAGTGATTCTCCTGCCTCAGCCTCCCGAGTAGCTGCGATTACAGGTGCCCGCCACCATGCCTCGCTAATTTTTGTATTTTTAGTAGAGACAGTGTTTTGCCATGTTGGCCAGGCTGGTCTTGAACTCCTGACCTCAAGTGATCCACCCTCCTCAGCCTCCCAAAGTGCTGGAATTACAGACGTGAACCACCCTGCCTGGTCTACTTTTCTTATTTTGAGCCAAAGAAAGCCTCCTGCTTTATGCCCAAGTGTGAGGAGTAGCCAGGATTTTCTCTCTGGGAAACCAAAACACTGCTGGGAGAAGCCTATCCTATCTAGGCATGTTCATATTCAGGAAAATGCCTCTGGCTCTCCCTCTGATATTCAACTGGCCCCTTCTCCAGGGGCTGGTACAGTTTGGCTCTGTGTCCCCATCCAAATCTCATGTTGAACTGTAATCCCCATGTGTCACGGGAGGGACCTGGTGGGAAGTAATTGGATCATAGGGGCGGTTTCCCCATGCTGTTCTCATGACAGTGAGTGAGTTCTCACGAGATCTGATGGTTTAAAAGTGTGTGGCTGTTCCCCCTTGCTCTTTATCTCTCTCCTGCTCCACTGTGGTAAGATGTGCTTGCTTCCCCTTCACCTTCTGCCATGATTGTGAGTTTCCTGAGGCCTCCCACTCATGCTTCCTGTACAGCCTGTGGACTGTGAGTCAATGAAACTTCTTTCCTTCATAAATTACTTAGTCTCGAGAAGTTCCTTTTTTTTTTTTTTTTTGACACAGGATCTCACTCTGTTGCCCAGGGTGGAGTGCAGTGGCACAGTCTCAGCTCACTGCAACCTCCACCTCCTGGGATCAAGCAATTCTCCTGCCTCAGCCTCCCAAGTAGCTGGGATTACAGGATGTGCCACCATGCCTGACGAGCTTTTCTATTTTTAGTAGAGACAGGGTTTTACCATGTTGGCCAGGCTGGTCTCAAACTCCTGACCTCAAGTGATCTGCACCTCCTTGACCTCCCAAAGTGCTGGGATTACAGGCGTGAGCCACCATGTCCTGCCTCATGTAGTTCTTTACAGCAGTGTGAGAACAAATACTGGGGCCAAACATGTTAAGATTATAAAAGCCCTTGCCTCGTGCACAAACATTTAGAGAATTCAAGCAAACAAACTCACAGACACCACAATTTTTCTAAACTACAACAATTATTCCCAGAACCCAGAGCATACTGAAATCCAGATCCCTATTTTTCATTGCCTTTCGTGGAAGAACAACAGGTAGTCAATATTTAGCTAACAGCGGGGTGTTTATTTTGTACAGGCACTTGGGCAATAGAGTGGGATTCAAGCCTGCATGAGCCATGTTGTTCCTTAAAATACGATGAGAATGATGGAAGAAAATTGCAGAACCTTCAAGACTGGAAATAATAGCTTTGGGGAAATCTTTTTTTTTTCTTTTTTGTGAGATGGAGTCTCACTCTGTTGCCCAGGCTGGAGTACAGTGATGCCATCTCAGCTCACCGCAACCTCTGCCTTCCAGGTTTAAGCAATTCTTCTGTCTCAGCCTCTCAAGTAGCTGGGACTACAGGCGCCTGCCACCATGCCCAACTAATTTTCGTATTTTTAGTAGAGACGGGGTTTTGCCATGTTGGCCAGGCTGGTCTCGACCTCTTGACTTCAAGTGATCCTCCTGCCTCAGCCTCCCAAAGTGCTGGGATTATAGGCATGAGTCACCAAGCCCAGCCAGCTTTGGAGAAATCTCACACTTGAGACTAAGTGTTCCACTTGAAGAACAAGGTATTATTTAGTGTTATGTAAGTTCATCAGACTACGAATACTAAGAAATTTCCTCATAATTTTGAAAATGAGAAGTTGATATAAACCACGCCTCCACAATTGCTTAAGAAATTGGATTCTGTCCTGGACAAGAAGGAGGCTTACGATAGCTCTACAGAGGCTACTTCAGAGCTCTTGCTTGATTCCAGCACTGAGCTAGGACTCTAACAGACGTGACTGCTATGACAGGATAAACCAGGAAGCAAAGCATTCCTCCTAGCTTGCCATCTTCCAGGGCACTCTTAGTCAACACAATAAGCTGAAGCTCATGGAAGTAAGATAGACCCATGATTGGAAGACAGGGTCTTACTTTATCACCGCGGATGGAGTAGAGTGGCGCAATCTCGGCTCACTGCAGCCTCGACCTCCTGGGCTCAAGCAATCCTCCTGCCTCAGTCCCCTGAGTAGCTGGGACTACGGGTGCACACCACCATGGCCCCACTAATTTTCTGTATTTTTTGTAGAGATGCGGTTTCACCATGTTACCCAGGCTGGTCTTAAACTCCTGAGTTCAAACAATCCACTTGCCTCAGCCTCCCAAAGCGTTGGGATTACAGGGATGAGCCACCACGCCCAGTCAAGAGGATCTTCATTGGTGATCAGAATCCAGGTCCTCAAGCAAGAATTCAACTTAGAGCTGACTAAGCTCCTTCCCTCACCCACTATGGTTTCCTCAGACTACAGAGAAGTGATTATGCCCAGAACTGTACCCAGCACTCAAACTATAGCTCTGAAGGGAAGACACATTGGTCTCAAATGAATGAGAAAGCTATCAAAAAGATTTTGGTCGCATTAAAGTCCAAGAAAATGTTCTAGGTCTGCCCATGATAACCTTGAGTAGGAAAAAAAAGAAAAAAAGAAGAAAACAGTGACCTTTCCATTAGGTAAAAACACTACAGGCAGCGAGGAAGAAACACATCACATAAAAGGGAGAGAACCCAGTCTGAAAGAAACTACAACTGAGAACAAAGGCCCTCCACACAAAAACTCATACACAAAGGTTTATGTCAGCATTATTCATATTTGACAAAAGGTAGAAACAACCTAAATGTACATCAACTAATGAACAGATAAACAAAATGTGGTATATCCATACAATGAAATATAATTTGGCCATAAAAAAGAAGTACTGATACATGCTCTCACATAGATGAATCTTTAAAACATTATGCTAAGTGTGGGCTGGACGGTATGGCTCTCGTCTCTAATCCCAGCACTTTGGGAGGCCTAGGCAGTAAGATCACTTGAACTCAGGAGTTTGAGACCAGCCTGGGCAACACAGGGAGACCCTGTCTCTACAAACAAACAAAAAATTAAAAACTAAACAAAACATTATGCTAAGTGAAAGAAGCCAGTCACATAAAAGCACATATTACGTGATTCCATGTATATAAAATGTCCAGAATAGGCAAATTATCTCTATAGACAAACAGTAGATTGGTGGTTGCTGATAACTAGGGGATAGAAGGATAAGGGAGTGACAGCCTAAGTGTATGTGGTTTCTTTTCAAGATGATAAAAACAGGCCAGCGTGGTAGTGCACGCCTGTAATTCCAGGACTTTTGGAGCTTGAGCCCAGGATTTTGAGTACAGCCTAGATAACATAGCAGAAACCCATCTCTACAAAAAATGCAAAAATTAGCCAGGCGTGGTGGTACACAAATGTAGTCCCAGCCACTCTGTAGGCTGAGGTAGGAGGATGGCTTGACCCTGTGAGGTTGCGGCTGCAGTGAGCCATGATTGTGTCACTGCACTCCAGCCTGAGCAACAGAGCAAGACTTTGTCTCAGAAGAAAAGAAAGAAGGCTGGTCTCAGTGGCTCATGCCTGTAATCCCAGCACTCTGGGAGGCCGAGGCGAGTGGATCACGAGGTCAGGAGATCGACACCATCCTGGCTACCACAGTGAAACCCCGTCTCTACTAAAAACACAAAAACAAAAAATTAGCCGGGTGTGGTGGCAGGCGCCTGTAGTCCCAGCTCCTTGGGAGGCTGAGGCAGGAGAATGGCATGAACCCGGGAGGCGGAGCTTGCAATGAGCCGAGATCATGCCACTGCACTCCAGCCTGGGTGACAGAGCAGGATTCCATAAAAAAAAAAAAAAAAAAAAAGAAGAAGAAAAAAAAAAAGAAAAAGAAAAGAAAGAAAGAAAATACATGATAAAAATATTCTGTGTAGATGCTGGGTGCATAACCTATGAATTAAGCCCTACTCCACAAGGAGCAGCACCATTCAATAAAAGACTGCAAAATAAGATTAATAAAAATATTCTATAATTGAATGTGGTGATGGTTGCATATATCTGCGAATATACTAAAAACCATTGAATTGTATATGTTAAATGGATAAATTGTATAGTGTGTGAATTATATCTCAATAAATCTGTTTAAAATGTTAGAACTAACAATGTTATCTAAAACAAACTTGTTTAAACACAAACAAAATAAGATGCAGAAGGCATGGGCAAAGACAAGGCATGGGCAAAGATTTTTTACAGAAAGACACAAAGCACATTTTCTGAAACTGCTGATGATAGAAAAGAATATAATAACATGACTTCAATAAAACAAGTTCCAGAAGATGATGCATCAGTTGAGGTCTGGTCAGAAAAACAGAAACCACACTGATTATTTCAACAGAGAGAATTTGACATAGGGAATTGGTTAAACAGGCATTCAAGAGATGGCCAAAAAAAAGGGTCAGTGAGGTAACACAGAGTGAGCGACTGCAGTAAGCAGCCACCACCCCTGGTGAAATAAAGGAATAAAGGGAAATAAAGGGGAGAGGTGGATGTTATCTGAACTTTCCATGCAGAGGAAAAGTCCCAAGGAGTTGGGACATGGACCTCTGAGGAAGCGGTACTCTGGATGCCCCTGAGTTCGAAGAAGAGGCCCTGTGGAGCTGGGTCTTAGGCCTCTAGGGAGGGGTACAGTCCAGCTGCTGCTATTCCTCTGAGGGGGTAAAACAAGGCTAGTTCTATTCTAATAGGAGAATGCAAGGGAAGTTGGAAACTGGAACCAGCTGCTGCAGTTGGGCTTACATACTGTTCTGGGGTCATTCTGATAAAAATTACATGTGAACAGGAAGGAGCAAAAGACTTCTCCTTTCTTCTGCTTTCTTTTTTTTTTTTTTGTCTTGAGATGGAGTTTCACTCTTATTGCCCAGGCGGGAGTGCAATGGCGCGATCTTGGCTCACCGCAACCTCTGCCTCCTGGGTTCAGGCAATTCTCTTACCTCAGACTCCTGAGTAGCTGGGATTACAGGCATGCACCACCACACCTGGCTCTCTCTCTCTCTATATATATATATTTTTTTTTTTTTAGTAGAGATGGGGTTTCTCCATGTTGATGGGGCTGGTTTCAAACTCCTGACCTCAGGTGATCTGCCCACCTCGGCCTCCCAAAGTGCTGGGATTACAGGGGTGAGCCACCGTGCCTGACCTTCTTCTGCCTTCTATCTTTTTGCCACAGTGCCCAGCCTTCTTCTGCCTTCTAATCTTTTTCCAGTTGCCCACTATTTGCAGAGCCTAACAGAGAACTAGCTCGTAAGAGGTGTAGCTTGCAGATTTCTTCTTATAATCTTTTGTTGTTGTTGTTGTTGTTTTAACAGGGTTTGTTATATTGCCCAGGCTGGTCTTGAATTGCTGGACTCAAGTGATCATCCTGCCTCAGCCTCCAGAGTGTCTGGGACCACGGGGGCATGCCACTATGCCTGGCTAATAGTTTTAAAATTTTTTTGTAGAGATGGGGTCTTGCTATGTTGCTCAGGCTGGTCTTGAACTCCTGGGCTCAAGTGATCCTCCTGCCTCGGTTTCCCAAAATGCTGGGATTATAGGCATGAGTCACTGTGCCTGGCCATTCCACATTTTTATAAAATTAAAAGAAATACATAAAAGAAGAAAAAAGCAAAACCCGAGTATAGGTGTTATTTAAGTTTTATTTTTTGTTTTTTTTGTTTGTTTGTTTTTTTGTTTTTTTTGAGACAAGGTCTGACTCTCTCACCTAGGCTGGAGCACAGTGGTGCGATCTTGGCTCACTGCAACCTCTGCCTCCCAGGCTAAACCATCCTGCCACCTCAGCCTCCCAAGTGGCTGGGACTACAGGTGCACACCGCCACACCCGGCTAATTTTTTTGTATTTTTTGTAGAGATGGGGTTTCACCATGTTGCCTAGACTGGTCTTGAATGTGTGAGCTCAAGCGATCCGCCCTCCTTGGCCTCCCAAAGTGCTGGGATTACAGGCATGAGCCACTGTGCCTGGCCAGGAAGGCATTTTTAAACATGAAATAACTTGAAATATGAGGATAGCATGGAATGAACAAAAATTTTTTGTAATTCCTCCCATCAAAAGATAGTCTTCTGAATCTGGGCTGGCCTTATGATTTGTTTTCACCAATAAATTGTGGTGGAAAGGATACTATTCGAGTTCCACGCCGAGGCCTCTCAAGAGGCCTTGCAGCTTCCATTCTTAGTCTGCTACCACGTGAACAAGCCTGAGCTAGCCTGTTGGAGAGGCTACAAGGTGCCTTGGCTGATCACCAAACCTCAACCATCCAGTTAAGCCACCAGCTGACTGTAATTGCATAAGGGAGCCAGGAAAGATCCACAAATCCTCCCAGTTGAAACCAGCCAAATTCACCAACCCACAGGTTGTGATCTAATAAACACATGATTGTTGGGGGTAGTTTGTAACACAAGTAAATGCTAACTGATACGTGATGAAACCTGTATAAGCAAATCAAAATGAACAGGTCAGAAATAGAGCAGTGAACAATGAATACACTTAAATACTGAAATTAAGACAAATCAATAGGAAAATCATGGATAAAATAGAATGTAAATATCATAAAATCTGACAAAGTATTTTTCGACAAAATATTAATATAATAAAAAATTATAAGCAAAAAATTAGGAAGGACAGGGAAGAGGTGGTAGAAAGTCAGACTGCTTTTTTCTTTTTGAGACAGAGTTTCACTCTGTTGCCCAGGCTGGAGTGCAGTGGCGCGATCTCAGCTCACCACAACCTCCACCTCCTGGGTTCAAGTGATTCTCTTGCCTCAGCCTCCCGAGTAGCTGGGACCACAGGCACATGCCACCATGCCCGGCTAATTTTTGTAGTTTTAGTAGAGATGGGGTTTCAGTATGTTGGCCAGGCTGGTCTCAAACTCCTGACCTTGTGATCCACCTGCCTTGGCCTCCCAAAGTGCTGGGGTTACAGGCATGAGCCACCGCGCCCAGCAAAAGTCAGACTGTTAATCTATCTTTAATGGAAAGGAATTCAGCACTGATCAATACTGAAACATACAGTTTGAAAAATTACAATGTCCTATGAATGATTTTTATAATTTTAACCTTTGAGGCTGAGCATAGTGGCTTATGCCTATAGTCTCAGCTACTATGGAGGCTGAGGTGGAAGGATCACGTGAATCATTCTAGTTCAAAGCTGCAGAATGCAATGCAGTCCAGCCAATGCATTCCAGCCTCAGCAAGACCCTTATTTTAAATAAATAAATAAATAAATTTTTAGCCTGAGAAATGTTTTATGAATCATTTTCTCTTGAGATGAAGTAACCGTTATCCGATCAGTTCCTTCTGTTTTTCTCTTTTGTCAAATTCAAATGAAAATAAATTCAATACTGTATTTAAAACAGTACTTTGCTTTAAAAATAATATGTGAAGAAAGAACCTATTATTGTTCATGTTACTCTACCTGTATATTTCTCCATTCATCCTTAAATCTGTATTTATGCCTATAATAAATTCACCAAATGTGATTGGTGTTCACCAAATGTGATTCGTTTTCTGTGATATTAAAATTGGGATGATTTAAACTGCTTTCTATTTCTGAAAAATTTTCTAAAGGGCTTGTTTTTTAATTTTTTTGTAGAGACAGGTCTCATTATGTTTCCCAGGCTGGTTTTGAACTCCTGTCCTCAAGTGATCCTCCCATCTTGGCCTCCCAAAGTGCTGGAATTACAGTTGTGGACCTCTGTGCCCAACCAAGCTTGTATTACTTTTATCAAATCGACAAGGTTACATAAAGAGTTTACAAGGAGTTTCACAGTCTCAGTGGAAAAGACCATTTGCATAAGGAATATTAAAATGCTCTAAGATTTATGCTTTAAGATGTGATCTATCTAAATTGGTGGTTCTCAGTCATGGCTATACTTTATAACTACTGAGGAGCTTTTTGTTGTTGTTGTTGTTGGAGATGGAGTTTTGCTCTTGTTGTCCAGGCTGGAGTACAACGACGTGATCTCAGCTCATTGCAACCTCCACCTCCCGGGTTCAAGTGATTCTCCTGCCTCAACCTCCCTAGTAACTGGGATTGCAGCCCACTACCACACCTCGCTAATTTTGTATTTTTTAGTAGAGGCGGGAGCCACCCTGTTGGCCAGGCTGGTCTCGAACTCCTGACCTTAGGTGACCCGCCCACCACAGCATCCCAAAGTGTTGGGATTACACACATGAGCCACCATGCCTGGCTGTGAAGAGCTTTTTTTTTGAGATCTGAGTTCCTTGCTCTGTCAGCTTCAGGTTGGAGTGCTGTGGGATCTCAGCTCACTGCAGCCCGGCCCTGGTTCCCGCCATTCCTCCTGCCTCAGCCTCCCGAGTAGCTGGGACTACAGGCTCGCCACCTCACCGGCTAGTTTTTGTATTTTTAGTAGAGACGGGTTTCACCGTGTTAGCCAGGATGGTCTCATCTCCTGACTCGCGTGGATCCCACCTGCCCTCGGGCCTCCCAAAGTGCTGGGATTACAGGCTTGAGCCACCGCGCCCGGCCTGAAGAGCTTTTAAAAAGCACCCATGTCCACACTTCAGCCAAGACCCATTAAATCCAAATCTCTGGTGGTAGGCCATGGGAATTAATATATTTTAAATGCGCCCCAGGTGATTCTGATGTGCAACTCTGGTTGAGAACCACTGAACTCAACAGGCCAAGGAGACACATTCCCAAACGCAATGCTTGTGGCTGGAAATTCAATACACTCCATTCTGTGCCTCCTCCAGTCCATAGGGGCATACACACCAGGACCAGTTGTTAAGGTAGAAGGGGAGAATGAACACTGGATAGGCTACTGGCAGTCTGATTTCCCTTGTGGTCATAAGATGCCTGTCAGCGGGAACTGTGGCAACATGTTTTCTTGTTTACATTCAGGGGAGAGACAGGACTGGCTTTTCTTCCTCCAGAAGCTCTGAGTTAGCACCTCTTTGTGTCTCACTGGCTCAAAATGGATAAGGCACGCCCATTACAGAACCAATTTCTAGCAAGTGGGATGGAATTATTGTGATTGGCTTACTAATGTTTCTCAAACTTTATTGTGTATAGGAATTACCCAGGAATCTTATTAAAATGTAGATTCTGATTCAGCTGATCTGGCATGGTGCCAAGATTCTGCATTTCTAACAAGTTCCCAGGTGATTAGAATGGCTGTTGGGGTGTCAATTACAATGTCCACCTCGACTACCAAGCACACGAGATATTTACATTAGCTTGAGGAGTGTATTCTTTCATTGTAGGTAAATCTAAAGAGAAGCCAATTATAATCTGAAGTGCTTAATGAGCATGGCAGATTGCAAAGCATATGTGAAGGCACAGAAGCAAGAAACTGCTCACTGTGCATAGGGAATCATGAGCTGGAGAGGAGACAGGGACATAGGCAGAGTCAGATCACTAAAGGGTGGAGCTTTCATCTGTGTCTTGCAGAGCACCAAACGTGTAAGAGATTCTTCATGAAGAAACACCTTCTAGGGTCAAATTTGGTTGGGACACATTGCATATTATGTCCCTCACTTGGATATTTACAATGCATATTTTTATTTTAAAGGCACTAATAAGTCTGGCAGAAAATAAACCTTTTGTCAAATAGAGATAACACCTCATAGGTAATTTGTGGAGCTCAGTTCAAAATGAAAATGAGGGGCCCTTTTGTCAAAAACCACTAAGACTTTCTACATGGTGACATCAGAGCATTAAACCAATCGCAGAACCTTTCTAGACACCCCCTAGGCCTTGTGCAACTGCACAGGTCACGTGTCTGTGCTGAAGCTGGCCTTGTTCATGGGGATATCTGGAACACTAAATGAGACAATGTATGGAAAGTGCTTTGGTGCTTGCATGTTGTAAGCACCAAACAAATAACTATAGCATACACATGGCTTTTAGTAGGACTCTTGGTTGTAACAGAAACTCACTTCATCTAGCTTAAGCAAAGAAGCAGAATTTATTATAAGGATCCAGGAATGTGGCTCAGACTCCAAGGGTAGAGGCAGCCAGCCAGACACAGGAACATGTGACAGAGAGACATTGTCAGCACTCTCCTTTTCTCTCTCAACTCCACTCTTTTCTACAGGTTCCCTGTCTTACAGGATGGAACGAGTCTGCCCAAGGGATCCCAGGTCCAAGAGACTTTGGAGGTTGGGGTCTCTTAGTCCTAATTCCATACTCTAAGGGACAGCCTGTGATGGATTTATCTAGTTTCACCCACACTAAGCAACTGTATATAAAGACTCTTCTGCTATTATCAGCTTAATGGAGGGGAAAGGAGAAGGAAGGCAAAATGTGTACACCCCAGTATCTCCCATTCTTACTTGATTGTGAGACATTTCTTAAAGGAATATCTATTAATACTGAACGCAGCACACTAGGGAAATGCTGTCGTGGGTGATGGGGAGCAATGAGATGGTTGAAGCAGAGGCCTGAGCGCCAGGAATTGGATTTGCATTTTAGATAGCAGTGAGCAGAACTGATTGGAGGGAGTGAGACTGGAGACAGGAAAGCTGATTAAGAGCCAGCTACAGAAATCCAGACCTGGGAAGCAAGGCTAGTATTAGTGAGGAGGCAGAGGAAGAGACTGTCTCCAGAATTACTTGGGAAGTAAAAATCTGCGAGGCTTGGTAAGTTATTTATATTTGGAGTGGGGGATAAAAGGAAGAGACAAGGATGGTTCTCAGAGGGGTAATTTGGGGAATGAATAGGTGGTGGCACTGCCAACTATAGAGACAGTACAAGAGTTGGGGGTAGGGGATGGGTGTGACTTCAGTTTTTAACATGCTTGGCGACAAGAACATTCAAGTGAAAATATCTAGAAGCCTGAAATATGAGTCTAAGGTAGGGGCTTGGGATAGATTTCAATGTCAGACATTTTTCAGTAATAGTTAAAAACCGAAGAGCCCATGTATTCAACAGGCA
Organism: Papio anubis; assembly: GCF_008728515.1. Classification (NCBI taxonomy): domain Eukaryota; kingdom Metazoa; phylum Chordata; class Mammalia; order Primates; family Cercopithecidae; genus Papio; species Papio anubis. Next base: position 19,994,142 of record NC_044989.1, on the reverse strand, counting down.
CTTGAGGGCACAGTGTAAAACAAAACACAAGGTCCTTGCCCTCGTGGAGCTCACAGTCGCCCAGGGAATACATACATTAAGCAAAGTATAAGGGAGGTCCTGAATCTTTACGAATTGCAGCATGTCAGGAGAGCCAGGAGCTGTGCAAACCATCAAGAACATATCAGACACGGTGCCTATTACAGCTGTGTGACCTGGAGCAGGTTAGGTTAGAATCCTGGAATCACCACTGCTTTGCACGGGGGGCCAGGACAGCAAGGCAGATTTGGGGTTTCCAACCAGCCTGTAAATCGGGAAGGAAACAGCGCTTGGTACCCGAGAAAAAGAAACAGCCAACGAGTGAGAATCACTGGCCCAGCTGGAGAACGACATGAGTTTCCTTTGTGTGCACCGGGACCAAGCACTGGGGGGGCCGACAATTTGCTGAGAGCTGGCTCCACCTGCCTGGGGTGCAACGACGAGAAGAGTGACAGCCCTCTCACGAGGTACAATCTTCTACCTCCAAATGCATCTCCCTCGTCTCGTGCGGAGGTACTGGGTGAAAGCTAAAGGCCTGAATTAACGTCCGGCTCTTGCGGGCGCCAGCACTCCGGAAGCGAAATGCCAGGAGTACCCCAAGGTGGGTGGCGCGGGCGCAGACACCCGCACACCCAGTTGGGGGAAAACAATGAGCAACCGGGTAGGAAGCCGAGAGTGAGAAGATTCAGAAGTCGAGGCCCCACGCGGTAAGACAGTCGAACACAGCGTTTGGCAACAGCACGCCTGCGCTGTCCCAGCCCGGCGCGCGCTCCCGGCGCCGCGGCAGAGCCCAGGAGGGAAACGCGAGCCCGCAAGGTGAGGGCGGGGGAGGGCACGCCGGAGAGGCGGCCGAACACGTGAGAGCGCGGAGAACGTGCGCACGCGCAGGGCGCCCCCGGCCCGCGCGGCAGTAGCGCGGGAGCTGGGACGCAAGGCATTGAAAGGAGCCGCGCCTCGGTGAGAGCTCCCCCTCCCCTTTCTCCCGGGATGCATTGCGGGCGCCCGGTGGGCGGGGGGGAGGGGAGGGGAGGCGGCGGTGGCAGCCATGTTGTTGTGAGTCTCTGTGTCTCACGCTCGGTACTTCGGTGGTTCGTAGGAGGAGGGGGAGGAGAAGGAGGAGGTGGGGTGGGGGGGGAGGGTGGTAGGTGGAGAAAGAAGACATTGCCGCCACCGAAGGCAGAGGAGGGGGAGGACCGCCAAGAGCGACGCCGCCGTGTGCCCAACGGTCGGTGTCCCCGGCTGAGGCAGCGCGGCCGCAGCAGCCCTGTAAGTCAGTCCGCGCTCGCTCTTTCTCCGGTCCTGTGGCGCTGCCGGGGTGGCTCCCTGGGCTTTGTGCGGCGGCGTCGGCGGGAGCCGATCACCAGTGGGAGGGCGGACGGGGCCTGCTGAGTGCCCGGGCCGGTGCGGCCTGTGGCCCGCTCGCACAATGCAGGGGGAGGGGTGCCGGAAGGGGGTGTGCGCGCGCGGCGGAGGGGGCTCCCGTCCGACCGCTTTCCCGCTTCCTTCCCTCCGCTGGGCCGCCGCCTGGGGGGCCTGGGGCGCCGACCCCGTTCTCCCCCAGATTCGGCGGACTGGAGGTTAGAGACTGAGCTGTCGGCCCTGGGTTTCGGAAAGTAGGGGAGAGGCCGGGTGGCCCCAGAGAAGCATGCGGATTGCAAGTGGGTGAAGAGGAAGGAGTGGGTTTATGAAAACAAGTGTGGGCATTTTCAAAGGCCCGAGTGTGTCCGGGAAAAGCTTGCCGTGGACAGATGTAGGTATGAAGCAGTGACTTGGATTCGCCTTGTTTAGGTGATGTTTTACTATAGGAACGGATTTCGATAGAAAAATATGTAACTTGTAACCAAAGACAAGATTAGTGGCTTCTGCTATTTGAGCAGTAGTTTTGTATCTGAATTGGGTCAGATTTTGGGGAAGATGTTTAAAGTTTTGTGCCCAAACACGTGTAAAAGTGTTGTTTCTGAGAACACAGCTAGAGAAAACCTACTTAACTTAGCTTTTTATTCTAACATACGTAAACTTTTGAAAGCATCATGTTAGGACTTAGTACTTCGAAATTTTTACTTGTTGAGAAAACTGGGGGCAGATGTTTGGTGAAGGAAAACATGAGAAAAATGTTTGTACACGCTGAAGAGAAATGTAATACCTGTAAAGGTATTGTATGTCAAGAAAACAGTTTTAATAAAGGGAGTTACCGAAGGATTTTTAAAGCTTGTTTAATGGTTAGATTTCGTGTTTAATAGGTGACTCTTCGCCATGTGACCTGGAGTACTGGAAGATGACTTAAGGAATCCTGTAAAGAAAAAAATAACAAAAATGAATATTTTCGATTTGTTTCTATTCTTAGCCTCCTTTTAACAATGATTTACTTCATTTGCTCAATCATCATGAGTAAATGATGGCATTTTCCATGCTGCAAGAATTTCTTTAAAATTCCGATTTTTGGTGAAATTGCATTGTGTAGAATTTTCTTGGTGTCCATGAGGGCAGTTTTTGTATGCAGAAAATGTTTACGATAATTTTTAAAATAAAATTATATTTCAGAAACCTGGTTCTTGAGGATTTAGGTCCAGTTTTTTATTCTGTTTACAGGTCTAGCTATTTTGAGTTATAATTGCCAGTAACAATCTTAAGCATATTCCAACAATTTAAGCTGTGTTTAACACATGCTTTCCTTAATTTGAGTCCAAAGTTCTCTTAGGTGTTCCAGTATTTAGCAAGATTTCAACTTCTAAAAAGAGCCTAAATTACTGACATTTAATTTGTTCTTACAAAGCTGTCACTTTAGACTCAATTCTCAGGCATTACAAATACTGTATATGAATTACCACATAATACTTGGATTTTGTTTCTCTTAAGCATTCCATACTTGTTTATAAGTCTTTTTTTCTTTTTTGAGACAGGGTCTTTCTCTGTCGCCCAGGCTGGAGTGCAGGTGGTGAGATCTCGGCCCACTGCAGCCACCGCGTCCCGGGCTGCAACTGTTCTTCCACCTAAGCCTTCCGAGTAGCTGTAGCTGGGGCTACAGGCGCATGCCACCACGCCCGGCTAATTTTTGCGTTTTTGTAGACAGGGTCTCACTATGTTGCCTAGGCTCAACTCCCGAGCTCAAGCGATCCCTCCCGCCTCGGCCTCCCAGAGTGCTGGGATTACAGGCGTGAGCCACCGCACCGGGCTTATTTATAAACCTTTCTGGTGTTGAAAGATAATTTGCTTTCCTGAGTTTGTACTTATCTTAGTTAACAAAAGTAATTATGACCAGAGATTCAGGCCAGGTGTGAAATCGACAGCCCATTTTTTTCAGTAACCAAGCTGTCTCCTTTTTATAGACCCTAACATGAACTGCATAATTTTAAGTGGAAGTTGGTTCCTGTCTCCTAAACTCAAGTTCTACATACTTCCTAACTTAAATACTTTGTTGGGTTTCCAGGATATGGAAACACTTTGTATTTTTTCATATTCTTAAAATTTGCAGGTACTTAAAATATCCAAATATTTGATTCTCACATGGCTTTGTCTGCATGGCTGCAGTCACATCTTGAGACCATTTTACTAACAGGTGTGATTAAGATAAAAATTATACTTATAACCAGGTAAATTGGTTTGTGGCATATTAAGTATATTTCTTGCTTTTCTTCTTTAATTTTTTTTTTTTTTTTTTAAATATAGGCGAGACTTGCTATGTTGCCCAGACTGGTCTCAAAGTCCTGGGCTCAAGCAGTTCTCTCGCCTTGGCCTCCCAAAATGTTGGGATTATAAGCATGAGCCGCAGTGACAGACCCTTGCTGTTTTTAGGAAATGCATTAAAATAGTCTAACTTGTTGCTTTTGTCCTACCTTCTCCTACCTTCTCACTTCGCTTTGATGAGTTTTTAAGAGGGAAGGCTGATGAAATATGGCTGAGCCCCTTCCTCTCTCTCTCTCTCTCTCTCTAGGAGTCTTCTCCCTGCAGAAAGCACTTAATTTGCCCTGCTTTTTCATGAGAATACCAAAGTTAGACTCTTCATTTCCAGAGGACGGTAGTTGTCCAGTGCTACTTGTGACTGGGTTAAAATAATTATGGAGTGTGTTGTTAGGACGCCCTCTTGGCCTAGGTCTAAATTATGCCTCCACTGTGACTTTATCGGTAGTAAAGGAAATCTTTGGATTAGCACAAGTCCAGCTACTGTGTCTTTCAGTCAGTTCTGAATTCTGGTGTGGAAAAAGGTTTCCTCAAACCCTATCATTTAGGAGCTAATATTTTAATAGTGATTTTTATATTTGGCAATATAGACAGGAGATTTGTAGTTGAAAAAGTTTTCTGTTTTCAAGCTTTTCCAGTGAGTGAAATGCTGTATAGAATTATTAGGTAGGTGCATGATAAATGCTTTTGGAATTTTCATGTAGCATTATGTTTAGAGACATGTTAAGTGTTTTTTTTTCCCTTAGTGACTTTCTTCAAATAACAAAGATAAAGAGATTTATCTTTTTAAATGAAAAATCAAGGCATGCCTAATTAAACACAAGTATTAAAAGTTTTGTTTGACCTTTGCTTGGTTCCTTTTTATATTCTTAAGTGCTTTAAAGAATTTTTTAAAAGATTGTTTATTTAAGCATGTTGGCAAAAGCATAGTTTCATTAAGCTCTGTTCTGCAAGTTTAGCTACTGAATCCCATCCATTTTCAGGTTGCGTATTGTAGATTTTCACTTCTTACTCTCTCACCATTCTCTTGTGGAGGAATAAAAGATTTTAGAATAGAGTACTGGGAAATATCCAAATGTACACACCTTGTATGCCTATCTCTGTAGCTGGCAAGTGCAAAAAAAGAAGTAGCATGAAGTGTAAAAGGAGAAGGGAGGTAATTGAATTGTTAGATGGTTTGATTGACTGCAAATGGGACAGGAAACAAAAAAGTAGTCATCACCTATTTGGAGCAAAATATGTTGGGACCACAGTAGCACCCTAAAATGTTTCCTGGAAGGGACCTGGTGCAATTGGCTGTGAAACTGTACTCAAAACCACCTAGTCAATACTGCCTGGGGAAATGGAACCTGCAGCTGACTGCCAACACACATACAGTGTGGTCATGGCAGGGCAGTAGGGAAGGATTATTTACATTTTTTTTTAGTTCTGGGGAAAAATACGTTAATGTAGGGAACCTGGTTTGAGGATAGCTCTTTGATCTGTTTTATTGTAGTAGCCATCTTATGACAAGAGTAACAAGTTCTGGATCTCAGAGTGGTGATCCCTGACTTTAGGCAGTTTCTGAAACAGTTAAGATCAGTGAGAGAAAGATGCAATTGGTCTTATGCATTCAGACATTAAAGAAGGCAAATGAGTGTTAGAGGCAGAGTGCCCCTAAGTATAGGTCTTTATTAGGCAGTCAAATGAAGCAAACTGTAGGAAGAAAAAAATGTGGATTGTATTGTATGATTTTATAAATACCAAAAATGTATACAGATGGGAACTGCTTGTATCTTCCATTTTGATGACCACGTCATTTTTAAGTTAATTTATTAAAAACATCTCCATAGTAGCTTATCAGTACTTTTAGCGTAATTACATGCAAAAACATTCAGTTATCTGTGATAAAACTTGAATCTTTAAAACCAATTCAACATGAACATAATTATGTTTTGAAGGTGAGAGGATAATGGCTCCAGATTTTGCCTATAGGTGTTTTCTTGGGCCACCTTTCCATGGAAGTGTAATTTATTTTTATCCAAAGAAGAGTCTTAGGTGCCCTCGTTTTAGTATCTAAATTATGTGCATCCTACACTAGCAAAAGTAGGAGTGCTCTAGGCTCTTGCTAAAGGTAAATTGTTTGCCAGTTCTTTCAGAATCGTGGCTGAGAAAATATTCATGGAGTATGGATATTCAGTCCATTTGTAGTCTGAATATTAAAATGTTGTCTTTTCATCAAGCTAGACTACCAGAAACCTGCACAATTTTTTTTTTTGAGGCAGAGTTTCGCTCTCGCCCAGACTGGAGTGCAAAGGCGTGATCTCTGCTCACTGCAACCTCAGCCACCCAGGTTCAACCAATTCTGCTGCCTCGGCCTACCAAGAAGCTAGGATTACAGGCGCCCACCATCACACCTGGCTGATTTTTGTGTTTTTAACAGAGACAGGGTTTCACTATGTTGACCAGGCTGGTCTTGAACTCCTGACCTCAAGTGATCCACCCACCTTGTTCTCCCAAAGTGCTGGGATTGCAGGCGTGAGCCGCTGTGCCCTGCCCCACACATTTTTTTTTTTTTTTTGAGAGTTGCAGACATATCATGTGCCACACACTGTCCTTAGGTGTTGGTGATAATGGTGATATGTGGTCCTTGTTTTTAAGGCCTTTATAGGAAAGTAGAGAGAAAGAGGATTAAAATTGTGATTACAGTGTAGCATGCTAGCCTGCCACAGAGGTGGTATTATAAAAGTGCTGTGGTGTGGGCACAGTGGTCCATGCCTGTAATCTCAACACTTTGAGAAACTGAGGCGGGACAATCGACAGCCTGGCCAGCATAGGGAGACCTTGTCTCTACAAAAAATTTAAAAATTAGTCCGGCACGGTAGCACACACTTATAGTCCAAGCTATTTGGGAGGCTGAGGTGGGAGGGTCACTTGAATCCAGGAGATTGAGGCTGCAGGGAGCTGTGATCATGCCACTGCATTCCAGGCTGGGTGACAGAGGCCCTGTCTCCCCCCTTCCCCCCCCCCCCAAAAAAAAGTGCTGTGGACACATGTAGGTAGAGACTGCAGAAACAGGAAAAACTTTCCACAGGAGGTAAAGCGGAATCTTAAAATATTATAGAAGTAAATTTAGTCCCGAGATGGGTGAAGTGGCATTCAGCCAGAGGGATTAATAGCTGTAGTAATCCTGATGGGGGGAATGGCAGAGCTTAAGGTGCAGTTATAGGGAGGAGGATGACAAAGGAGAGATAGGTAGAAACCCACCAGATTGAAGTCCTTTATCTAATATGGACAGTCCAGGATTGTAATTTAGGATGATTTAGACAATCATGCTGTCCTTGGAAAGCCTTAGAGAATTACTGTGTAGTTTTCCTGGATTATATTAGGAGTTAGGTATTTGACTTTTCCTTGAGGAACTGACTATAAGAAAGACTAGGAGGCTGGGCACCTAACACTGGGAGGCCGTGGCAGGTATATTGCTTGAGCTCAGGAGTTTGAGACCAGCCTGGGCAACGTGATGAAACCCCATCTCTACAAGAAACGCAAAAATTAGCTGGGCATGGTGGCTCCAGTCTGTAGTCCCAGCTACTTGGGAGGCTGAGGCACGAGGATCTCTTGATCCCAAGAGGCAGAGATTGCAGTGAGCCAAGATTGAGCCACTGCACTCCAGCGTGGGCAACAGAGTGAGACCCTGTCTCAAAAAAACAAAATAAAGTAAAATAAAAAAACAAGACTATGAAACCTTGTATCTGTTAATGGGAATGTTGAAGATATTTTCTGTTACAACTCTATTGCCTCAATAATGCTCCACTTAAGAAATTGCTTTTTTTTGCTTTGAGACTGGGGTGAGGGCAGGTGTCTCACTCTGTTGCCCAGGCTGGAGTACAGTGGCGAAGTCACTGCTCACTGCAGCCTCAACTGCCCAGTCTCAGGCGGTTCTCTCACTTCAGCCTCCTGAGGAGCTGGGACTACAGGCGCACAACATCATACCCAACTAGTTATTTTTGTATTATTTGTAGATACAAGATCTCGCAGTGTTGCCTTGGCTAGTCTCGAATTTGTTGCCCCAGGTGGTCTTGAATTCCTGGACTCAAACAATCCTCCTGCCTTGGCCTCCTAAAATGCTAGGATTATAGGTCCAAGCCACCATGCCCAACAGAAATTTCTTTTAAAGCTTAGTGTTAAGAATAAGGTTGCATCCAAGGGGTTGGTATGACTTCTTTCTCTGGATAATGAGAATTGTACATACCCACTGTTTGTACAATTACTAGCACAACTAGTTAGCATTAGACTTACTAGTTTATTTGCTATTTTATTTAATAAATTATTTAGTTATTTTTATTTAGAAACTTTCTTTTTCTTTTTTTTTTTTTTTTTTTTTTTGAGGCAAGGTCTCTGTCACCCAGGCTGGAGTGCAGTGGTGTGAACATGACTCACTGCAGCCTTGACCTCCCTGACTCTAGTGATCCTCCCACCTCAGTCTCTTGAGTAGCTGGGACCACAGGCATGTACCAATACGCCCAGCTAATTTTTTTGTTTGTTATTTTGTGTATTTCCTTTAAGGTAGTCTGCCGTCTTCCAAACATTTGCTTAAGTGAATGAAGTAAGTTTTATTTAAATTATACTGAAGATTTTTTTTTAAACATAGACCCTTTTAAAAATATATAATTTAGCTGGGCATAGTGTGGCACTACTGTAACCCTAGAGGTTGAGGCAGGAGGATTGCTTGAGCCCAGGTTTGGAGGCTGTGATGGCACCACTGCACTCTAGCCTGGGTGACGGAGTAAGACCCTGTCTGTAAATATATATATGATTTAATACTTAATCCTTGAAACTAACACAGATTTGGTTTCTCTTCATACATTTCTACCTAGATGTTTGGTGGTGTTTTTGATGTAACTACTTGCCTTTTTAAAACTTAAGTATCTTTAGGAAATTGGCTTGGTCATTTCATCTCACTTTAAAGTTAACCAGTTCAAAGCTTTTCTTGATTACTTGAGGAACTTTAAAAACCAGAATGCATACTAATCACCTAAATGATTCCTTTTTACTTCAAAGATTTATCCAATTCATATATATTTCTTAGACCATTCATAAGTCATAACAAACTAAATATATTTTAAAGCTTTTAACCATAAGTTAGGGTTTTCCTAGACAAAAATTAAATCTCTGTTCTACCCAGTCTTATGAGAAAATTGAATATGTTTCATACCTCACATTCATTTTTCTTTAAGTTGTCTTGGAAATGACTAGAAACACTACATAAAATGTATTTGTGTTAACATTTATAGAAAAGTTATGGTAATACTGGGTTAAGGTTAAAGTTTTAATTGTAGAATTTCTTGGAGCCAGTAACAGAAGGAAGGAAAGATTGAACATGTACTCAGAGCTTGCAAAAGAGGAGGTGGGTGCTACTGAGCAGCATACCTGAAATGTATCGGACAAGGGACCACTTATTTCTGAGAACACTGAGTTAGTGAATAAGGAGCATACTTAGGAAAATTCTAAAGAAACTGCATTAAAGTCTGCTTCTTAAAATTGTTATTTTTCTCCAGTTGTCTCAGACCATGCATTCAGATTTCTTCCTTTAGTTCTGTTACAATTTAGTTAACATTTCTTTTTCTTTTCTTGTTTTTGTTTTGTTTTGAGACGGTTCCCCTGTTGCCCAGGCTGGAGTTTAGTGGCACAATCTCCGCTCACTACAACCACCACCTCCTGGGTTTAAGCGATGCTCCTGCCTCAGCCTCCCTAGTAGCTGGGATCGCAGGTGCCTGCCACCACACCTAGCTAATTTTTGTATTTTAGTAGAGACGGCCTTTCACCATGTTGGCCAGGCTGGTCTCAAAGTCATGACCTCAAGTGATCCACCCGTCTTGGCCTCCCAAAGTGCTGGGATTACAGGCTTGAACAACCGTACCAGGCCTCTAGTTAACATCTCTTAAGTTGTTTTTCCTTGGTGAGGTATTAATTCTAATTGATAGCATGTAACAATTGTAAATTACTAAGAGCCATGTGAAACAAGTCTTCATTTGTTGAACTCTCAGCCTAATACTAATAGGAACAAAAAGTAACACAATAACTTTTGTACTTCGATAGTTTCCAAACTGTAATGCAGTTAAGCTGTATTTATATAGGACATTAAGAAATTTACTTTGCTAACTTTAGTAAGTCTTAGCAACATGCAGAAATACAAAGATAAAGCCAACAGTACCTTCTCCTTTACCAAAGTTGAGTGAGGTGTTTATTTTTTCTTTTTTTTTTTTTGAGACGGAGTCTTGCTCTGTCGCCCAGGCTGGGGTGCAGTGGCCGGATCTCAGCTCACTGCAAGCTCCGCCTCCCGGGTTTACGCCATTCTCCTGCCTCAGCCTCCCGAGTAGCTGGGACTACAGGTGCCCGCCACCTCGCCTGGCTAGTTTTTTGTATTTTTTAGTAGAGATGGGGTTTCACCGTGTTAGCCAGGATGGTCTCGATCTCCTGACCTTGTGATCCACCCGTCTCGGCCTCCCAAAGTGCTGGGATTACAGGCTTGAGCCACCGCGCCCGGCCGAGTGGAGTTCATACTTCCCACAAACATATATAGTCATACATTGCCCCGCTCCTTCTTTGAACAAAAATGGGATCATATGATACACATTAGGCAACTTGGTATTTTTACTTAATATCATGGACATTTTACATATAACTTTAATTACTTGTAATTTTTGTAATGGCTCATTGTTTTAACTTTTTTCTGTTGTTGAGTTTAGCTTATTTTTTAAATTTTGTACTACCATATAAGTGGTGCTGCCGTAAATATCTTTATATAGTTAATTCATTTGTGTTGGTGCTGTTTGTTTAAGGTAAATTTCCAAAAGAGAAACTTCTGGGTCAAAATATTTTCTTTTTTTGCGGGGATGGGGAGTGGGTGGTGTGCAGGTAAGAGCTATGGCCCCCACTGTGTTGCCTAGGCTGGTCTCCTGGACTCAAGCAGTCCTCCTGCCTTGGCCAACCGAAGTGTGGGGATTACAGGCATGAGCCACTGTGCCCAGTCCAGAGAATTTTATATTGGTTTTTAAACAAATAAAAAGTTCAGTTTGATGTGTCATTAATTCTCTAGAAAGCACTTGCATTTCAGTTTCATGTGTTACCTCAATCTTTGCAACAGCCCTAAGAGGGAGGCATTGTTGTTTCCATTTGCAAACGGACAAATGAGATCAAGTTCATTTAGCTAGTCAGTGGCCAACCTGGAACTGTATGCTAGGTCTTTTGATTCTGATTTCTGTTATACCATGATGATTGATACTAACAAAATTTTTTAGTTGGGAAACTTCTAGGGTGTTTGTGGATACATTCCTTAGCCATATGGTGATGTATGAGTGTTTCAACCCTATCTGCACAGGGGAAGCATCACCTGGAGAGCTTAAAAAGTACTAATAAAATTCTGCCTGTCTTGCCGCCCAGATTAATTCAAGCCAGCCTTTGGCAGGTGGGACCTGAGCAACTGTAGTTTATAAAATCCTCCTACCTGGACTCTGATGTGTGTTGTAAGTGTTTGAGAACTAGTGATCTCAAAATTGGGGTGCTCCTATCCCTGAGGGGTACATGAAGAGTTTTCAGACTACATCTGTTAGTGCATTTAGTCTTCTGGGAGTCAGTTATCAGGTCCTCACCATATATGTACTGAGAAAGATGGAACTCTGATCCATTCCGCATCTTAGCGTTGTGTGTTTTACCCAGGTAGTTAAACTTTGGCACCAAAGAGTTAGCTTTCTTTTGTGATTAATCCTATCTTACATTGCTGTTGGAGCGAAATGCAGCATTCTATAGAACTGGCATATTTTCACCTCCATTGGTATTTTCTGAATTCATATCAACAATATTTTTGGATGATAGGAGTAATGACTTTTTTTTTTTAACCACTTCTTCCTTCCCTAACCTGTTAAAGAATACATTACAAAGCAAAGGACAGTACTAAAATACTTTGAAAGCTAGAAATACATAAATCATGTTTATCACAGCATACTGTCAAATATATTGACTATAAATTAAATGTATGATTTAATTGGCCCTGTTTTTATTTTTATTTTTTTTTAATTTTTTTACATTGAGGACTTTATCAAGAGTAGGATAGAACTAACCTAGATGAAATGACATTTGTAAATACTTATCCTGTGTTTTTCTTTTATTTATTATTTTTTGAGATAGAGTTTCACTTGTCACCCAGGCTGGAGTACAGTGACACGATCTCGACTCACTGTAACCTCCGCCTTTCAGGTTCAAGTGATTCTCCAGCTTCAGCCTCCCAAGAGGCTGGGATTACAGGTGTGTGCCCCCAAAATTGGCTAATTTTTATATTTTTACTAGACAGGGTTTCACCATGTCTGCTAGGCTGGTCTTGAACTCCTGACCTCAGATAGTGCACCCGCCTTGACCTCCCAAAGTGCTGGGCTTACAGGCATGAGCCACCACGTCCGGTCTGCTTTTCTTTTTTCTTTTAAATTAGGTGGTGAGAGAATATTTATGTCTACAAACTGGGCTTTGCTTTTTAAAAACCTGGTGTCATAAAAGTAAGGCTAATGATATTTACTGTAGTAGATATTGAGTGTACACGTAAATTCTTTTATATTCTAAAATGGTTGGAAGCTTTCAAACAAGACTGAAATGAAAATTGAAAATATTTTTCTTTTAAGTGATGCTTAGTTTAGATATTTTATTGTACTTTTTTTTCTTTTTTTTTTTTTTGAGACGAGTTAACCCTGGTCATTTTCCACCTCTTGGTCTCAAGTGTCCCACTTCCTATCTCAGTGTCCCAAGTAGCTGAGATTACAGACATGTACCACCTTGCATGCAGAATTACATAACTACTGTAATTTATTTGCAAGTCATGATACATATCCTGTATGTAAGTGTATTTAGGAAAAATCTAGTCTTGCTCATACATTGTAGTAAACATTTTTTTTTGAAATAAGCTATAGAAATGACTTATTTTTTAGTGCTTAGATGTGGCATATTATTAATTTATTAAATATTTGGGTGCTACCATATATAAAGCCATTGATTTCCAAGTTAACATGACTATAAGAACTATATAAATGTGCTGTGATTTTATCATGTATGTATTTTAAGTATTTCTAAAGTTATAACTAGTGTGTGGAAAACATTCTAGGAGTTAAGAACTATCAAATGTAATGTAAAAATAATGCATATCCTTTTTCTAGGTGTGACCATTATTAATGGTTACGTGTGACTCGGCGCATATATGCTTGCATCCTGTTTTTACAAAACTAGGATGATAGGAGCAGAGATTGGTTTTCACGTTCCCTTTTCATGTAATAACCTGGAATATTTGTATTGTATCATTTCACTTCCCTATTACTATATTCTTAGTATTCTTTTTGACCTCCCTCATAACTAGGAACATTTCATGGAACACTGGCATAACCAGAACAGTTGATGAGATTGTGTGGAATTTTTTTCTTTCCTAGTTATGATTTAGAGAAGTTTTAAAATTTAATGGGCAAGATATATTAGTAATACGGCAACATACCAGTTAAATTCCATGTGAATTAAGAGATAGATTGTATGGAGTCAGTTTTAGGGAAAGCTGCATTTGAGCCAGACTTTGAGGGATTTGTGGGATTTGCACATGAAGGGATAAATGGTAAAGAGTTGTCCAGGTGTTTTTGTTTTGTTTTGTTTTGTTTTTGAAACGGAATCTTGCTCTGTCACCCAGGCTGGAGTGCAGTGGCGCAATCTTGGCTCACTGCAACCTTCGCCTCCGGGATTCAGGCGATTCTCTTGCCTCAGCCTCTCAAGTAGCTGAGATTACAGGCACACACCACCCCACCCGGCTGATTTTTGTATTTTTAATAGAGACAGGATTTTACCATGTTGGCCAGGCTGGTGTCGAATTTCTGAGCTTAGGTGATCCACCTGCCTCAGCCTCCTAAAGTGCTGGGATTACAGGCATGAGCCACCACGGCTTTTGGAGAGTAGTGTAATTGGCATTAGCTTGAGTGATGGCTTATGCTTGGTTGGTATGGGAAAGAGCATGGGCTTTGGAGTTTTGGTAGTATTATGTTCTCTACCATTTTAGTAGCTTTGTATATTAGGGTAGGGAAATTGGCAAAGTAATGATACAGTATCTACTTTGCTGGATTGTAGTGAGAATTATATATAATGTGCCTGGTACAATTTGTGGCATAAAATGGGGCGCTCAATAAAATTTCTGTTGTTATTCTCTTTGGGGGAAAGTTGTCTGATTAAAAATTAGTCTCTAAAATTTGTACCCATTTGGAAATAAGTTTTTAGGAAACATTTTCATACACTAGTCAAAAGTATGGTTGAGGAAGTAATAAGTGAAATTAAGTTTATATGAAGGCTTGGACCCTAAGTGAATAAAGAGTCACCCCCTTTATAAAATTGCAGTTTATAAATGTTTTAAAACAATTTTTGTCCAAATTGTGTAACTGACCTTCAAGGCCCAGCTTAGATACCATACCTGCCTTATGTGGCTTTCTGTCAGACAACTATATGTATTTTATTAAACTTTATTTTTTTCTAACCACCTAGCATTTTTATTATGGAAGCTTTCAAACACGTAGAGAGAATAGTAAGTATTGTGAACCCTTGAGAGCTACCCTCCGTATGCAACATTGTGTGAAATCTTATTTATACCCATATTTTACTTTTTGAAGGAGTATTTCAAAGTAAATCCCAAGCAATATGCCGTTTCAAGCATAAATGCTCTCACTGATGAGGACTTAACAAAAAACAAACCCAATCCTCTTGCTAGTATCGTAACTAATAGAATTCCTTACTGTTATCTAATACTCATTCTATATTTGAGTTTCTCTAATTTTTCTCAAAAAAGTCTTTATAGCTGGTTTGTGAGAAGCAGGATTCAAACAAGGCTTACACAGTTTTTTTTGACATTTAGTCCTATACCACAGTCTATGTAATCTGCTTCCCCCCTTTCAAAATTTTATGTCATAAATATGTATTTGGATCAGTAGTTTTATTATAATATTAGATTGAAGCTTAGTGTTTTTTGAAGGCAGTTCTTCATATGTGGTGGTACTGTTTCATATTACATTACATTATGAGTCATATAATGTCTTACTCCACTATTAGGATGATGTCACATTTTAAATAACAAAATAATTCAGGAATTCTAGGCCAGGTGTAGTGACTCATGCCTGTAATCCCAGCACTTTGGGAGGCCGAGGTGGAAGGATTCCTTGAGCTCAGGAGTTCAAGATAGGCCTGGGCAACATCGTGAGACCCCATCTGTACCACACACACATGCACCCAAAATTTAGCCAGGCCTGGTGGCACCTGTGGTCCGAGTTACTCAGAAGGCTGAGATGTGAGGTTCCTTTGAGCCTGGGAAGTCAAGGCTACAGTGAACCCTGATTACGTCACTGTGCTCCATGTTGGGCAACAGAGCAAGACCCTGTCTCTTAAAAAAAAAAATTATAATGTATCTTTGACTTTAGAACCACTTTTTAAGCCAGGCACATTTGCTCATGCCTGTAATCCTAGCATTTTGGGAGGCCAAGGCAAGGTGCAGATCGCTTGAGTTCAGGAGTTCAAGACCAGCCTGGGCAACATGGCAAAACCCTGTCTCTACAAAAAATGCAAAAATTAGTTGGGCGTAGTGGTATGCACTTGTAGCCCCAGCTCCTTAGGATACTGAGTAGAAGGATCACTTGAGCCCAGAAGTTCAAGGCTGTAGTGAGCCATGATCAATGCCACTGCACTCCAGCCTTGGCAATAGTGAGACCCTGCCTTAAAAAAAAAAAAGTACCAAACCCCAAAAAACCACTTTTTGTGTTATGGAAAGTTTTCTAAAGCTTGTCATCTTCATTTCCATCTCAATTATTTGACCTGCTTCTTTCAGGCAATACCTAAAGCATCAAAACCCAGCGTAGATTGAGGCCGTTTAGTGTGTAGATCTTCTCTAAGTAGTATATTTTTCAAAATAAGGCAACTTTTCTTCAGCAGTATTTTGATTCTTCAAATAAGTCAGTTGAGACGGTGCCTTATAAGATGAGAGACTTTTGTAAAGGCCCAAATATATGGTAATTCCCTTTCAGAGAATTTTAATGGAACAGAAGTCTTATATTTGCACATATGTAGATTTGTCTAAATGATGAGGTTGGAATAAAACATTTAATTAAAATATTTGAGCTTTGAGCTAATAGGGTCTTGCAAGGAGATTTTTGATTTCTGTAAGTCTGTACGTTGACAACACTAATTTTTATGCCAAATTTCATTCAAAACATAAAACTTGACTTTTTCTTACTATAGTTGAGTCAGTAATACTATTCTTTGTTATAGAGTTTTTTGCCTTGCTGATAAAGCAAGCAGAGGTAACTCCCCCATGAAAGTATTTGGACAAACTAGAAAACAGACTGTTGATGTAGCCCTTGGTTGATCCACTAGCTAAGTGACTTGTTCATCATCACTAAAAAATTGTATGATTCAATGTATGCCCTCAGAAAAATAAGAAATTACCGAGAGTTGGTGTGAATAGTAGAAACTTTGTTAAATCTTTGAAGGCTAATGGTCTGCTACAAATACCTAAACCTGAATTTAGATTTACTTTTGTCATGTGAATGAGAAAAGGCGTTGCTAAACAAAAAAATTTTGTTGGCAGATTTGCAATAAAGTGATTTAATTTGCTGAGCAGAAGAAAGTACTCTTTAGGAATTCAGCACTTGTTTGTTTGCCGTAGATACCACTAATGTTCAACGATTATGTTCTTTAAAATCAGTCCAGCTGGGTGCAGTAGCTCACACCTTTAATCCTAACAATTTGAGGGTCTGAGGCAGGAGGACTGCTGGAGCCCAGGAGTTTGAGATCAGCCTAGGCAACATAGGGAGACCCCTGTCTCTACAAAAAATACAAAAATTAGCCAGGCGTGGTGGCGTGCACCTTTAGTCCCAGATACTCCCGGAGACTGAGGTGAGGGGATGCAGAGAGCTGTGATTGCTGAGAATACACCATTGTACTCCGCTTGGGTGATAGAATGAGACTTTGTCCCCCCCGCCAAAAAAAAACAGTCCAAGGAGGATGATTACGAAGAATATGTCCTAAGAAGCTTAAGTCACTCTGTGTATTGACTTATTTGTGACTCAACTAGGTTTTTATGTAATTTTGTTGTCTTTGTAATAAATACAGTCTCCAGGCTGTAGGTGACAGACTTGGAGAAGTAGTGCCCATGTGAAGTTGCAATCATTAGTCATTTTGTGTTGGTAAATGTCTTCAGCAGTACAAAAAGTCTAAGGCAAAGCCTTGTTCATTGTCCTTATGTTAAAATGAGCATTGTATATTAATATATGAAGACATGTAAATAGTCACTATCCAGATACTAATTGATTTCATGATCGAAATTCACATTGCATAAAATGTTTTTTTTTATTCATTAAATGTTGAACATTTGACATAGCTAAGACAGTCACTAATCCCTTTGACCCCAGAGGTTAATTTCTACTATGGCGTTAATTTATAATTATAAGATTATAAAAGTGTGATTAGTACCATGTGGCGGTAGAGTGGTTTAATACCATATATTGTATCTCCAAATGCTTTCCCCACCTATTTTTAATGGTAGGTATATGGTAAGAAGTTGGACCAGATATCCAGGAATAAATAATATTTTTAATTTAAAAAAATTTTTTGGGAGACTGGGTAATTTGTAAAGAAAAGAGGTTTAATTGTCTCATGGTTCTACAGGCTGTACGTAAAGCATAGTGGCTTCTACTTCTGGGGAGACCTCAGGAAACTTAGAATCATGACAGAAGGTGAAGCGAAAGCAGGCACCTCTTATGTGACTGGAGCAGGAGGAAGAGGGGGGAAGGTATTACATACTTTTTAAACAACTGGATCTTAGAAAAACTATCACAAGAATAGCACCAAGGGGATGGCAATAATCCATTCATGAGAACTCCGCCACCATGATCTAGTCACCTTCCAGTAGGCCCCACCCCCAACACTGGGGTTTACATTTTGATATGAGATTTGGGTGGGGACACAGATCCAAACCATATCTCAGGGTCTCACTATATTAAACTCCTGGGCTCAAGCGATCTTTCTATATTGGCCTCCCAAAGTGCTGAGATTACAGGCATGACCCATCCTGCCCAGCCAAAACAGATAACTTTTAATGATGTAAATGTCCTATATTAATGCATTTTTTTTGGTTCTTTACACAAGCTATTTATCAATTTTTTGACTTTTGTTTTGTTGTTGTTGTTGTTGTTGTTTGAGACAGGGTGTTACTCTTACCATGGCTCACTGCAGCTTCAACCTCCCGGGCTCAAGCGATCCTCTCATCTTAGCCTCTCGGGTAGCTAAGACCACAGGTGTGCACCATAATGCCTAGCTAATTTTTAAATTTTTTTGTAGAGATAGGTCTCCCTGTGTTGCCAAGGATGGTCTTGAATTCCTGGCCTCAAGCGATCCTCCCACTATAGCCTCATAATGTGTTAGGATTACAGGCATGAGGCACTGTGCTCAGTTGTTGACTTTTTGGATTATGCACTAGTAAATAGGAAAACTATCACTGAGTTAAATCAAGTTGTTATATGAGTACTTCACCTATTTTTCCTCACATCGTTAGTAACAATCTGCCTATAGAAAAATTAGCTAATATTGTTAAAGTTTAGAATGAGCAAAATAAGACACTGTCATTTCTTTTCTTTTGCTAGGAAACAGTCATAACCTCAAAAATGACTTTTTAATTCAAATATAAGATTATACTGGGTCTTGGCCAAAGAAAAGTTTCTGTCATATGTTTTCTGTGTTGGTAAGTTCTAATTATTTATTAAAGAAAATAATATTGGAGATTTGAGCCTTAATAATGCAGACCCAAAAAAATTGAAGATAGAATTTATACCCCAAGCAGTACATGGTACCATAACTCCTGAATACATTTTTTTCAAAGAAACAGTGAAATAGTATATAACCAGTTGCTAGTAGGTTCTATTGCTTGTTGGAAAAGATCTTTCCTCCCTAAGATTTAATCATTCGGATAAAGTCACTAAATTTATATCCAAATTCTAACTTTTTTATTGCCATCAGATGACACCAGCATTTGTAGCTGTTTAAGAGAAAGCAGATTGACGTACTTCAGAAATTTAGGAGTCCCACTTAGTGGCATATGGGCAACTGTCTCCCCATCCCTTCAACTTTATTATAGTCTGTATGGTGATTATTGCATGGAAGTTGGAAAAGTTATTTGTCTCCCACTGTCTTGCCCAATTTCTCCTTCATTCTCTTTCTCATAATTGAAATAAACAGTAACACACTAAACAGAAAAGCCAAGCTTAAGTCATGCTGGTGGGGTGGGGTTTTTTTTAAGTCTTTTTACTATGACTACCCTGATTATTGAAAGATAATAAAATCACCTCCATTTAGATACGATCCGTAACCCCCAGTTGTTGGGGGCAAAAAAAAAAAAAAACACTCTAGTAGTATAAGTGAAAAAGTTGAAAGCAAAGCCCTGATGCTTAACTTTCGGTATACTCATATTTGGAAGTGGATTTTGTGTATTTGAGTTTTGGGGAGCAGTCAAGAGAGAAAATGAACGAGAGCAGAGGTCTGCAAACTGTGGCCTGCAGGCCAAATCTGACCCATCACCTGTTTTTGCATGGCCCACTCTATGGGAATGGTTTTTACATTTTTTGATTGTTGGAAAAAATTTTAGAAGAAAAATTTGTGATACATGAAAAACACATGAAACTCAGAATTTACAGTTTATCAAGTTTTATTGGCACATATCTGTGCTGATTCATTTTGGTATTGTCTATAGGTGCTTTCGTGCTGCAGGGGCATAATTGAGTAGTTGCAGCAGAGGTCATATGGCCTGCACAGCCTAAAATGTTGACTCCTACACTAGGGGCATGATTTATCCCAACAGTAAGAGTGGATCCAAAGAGCTAAGAGACCTCTCAAAATTATCCAGAGGTTCTTTAACTTACATGACCTCATCTATTTGGACCACTGATAAAAACCTGAAAGTAAGTGAAAAAGGTAAAGCTCTAGTGCTTACTTTGACTCTTGAGAAAAATTCGTGTCTACTACTGATACTGTTTTTTTCTTTTTTTTCTTTTCTTTTTTTTCTGCTTTAGATACTGGTTTTAACAGTTTTCTTGGGTTTGCCTTTTCCCCACATTGACTACCTTCTTAGTAACCATGGCTGTTAGATTAGAGGTCTCTGCATAATTTTTCTCTTTGGGGGGCAGCTTTAAGGCTGCTGGCCAAAGCTCAGTCACTGAAATCTGAGGTTGGTCTTGTATTAAGGTCCGATCTAGCACTTTATTTTAGCTGTTACGGATAACAGTAACCAAGGGATTGAATATTTCTCCTTAAAATTAGTGTGCGTTTTCTTAGACATTTACTTTGTGAAAGTTAAGTCCATCTTTAAATTCCATTGGTAACTTTTACCCTTAGTAACTGAGTGCAGCCCAACTCCTGTTCCATACCATGAGGGACCATGTGGCCACCTAGGAATCAAAAGTTTCTCATCCCCTATCCTTTCGTTCTTTCTATTCCCAAACAGCGTATTTCTTTTCTTTTTCTCTCCCCAAGTTGTCTGAACAAACCACATTTCTGTGAGCCAGGGCTGTACATTAGCAAATCCCACTTCTGACACCAAATGTAAGGCTGTAGGATAAAAACACAGTTTATCCTACTGTACCCTTACAATACAGATCACTTCTGTGATCCCACATGTATTACTTGATATGCTATATCAAGCAATCTGTCCTGCAGCAAATTCTCCAGTGGACACCAGCTGGATGTCCTCTAACTCATTTCTGACCCTGTCTCCCTGGAGAGAGCATCAGCTCCCACAGACTGAGGGCTTGGGCCTATAAGACTGTCCCTCCACTTCAGATTCCAGTCACAAGTCGTAGGTTGTTACCTAGATTTCTGACTGACCAGCTGTAAATCAGGTGTCCCTCTAACCTTCTTTGGTCAATTAATTTGCTAGAACAGTTGACAGAACTCAGGGAAACACTTTACTTAAATTTACCCATTTATTATAAAGGATATTACAAAGAATACCGTTGAGAATAGCCAGATGGAAGAGATGCATTAGGATGAGGTTTGGGAGAATGGGGCAGGCCACTCTCCAGGAACCTCCAAGAGTTCAGCTATCTGTAAGCTCCCAGAATTCAGACATTTTGGAATTTTGCAGAAGCCTCACCTCATTACATAGGTATTAAAATCCTTGGTGATAACTAAGTTTTCAGTCACTCTCTGGAAGCGGGAGGGGGAAGTGAAAGTTCAAACTCTGTAATCAAAAGGATGGTTCCCCTGGCAACCAGCCCCCAGTCTCAGTCAGCTCATTAGGATGCAGAAGACACTCATTACTCCAGCGATTCCAGGGGTTTTAGGAGCTTTTTGCCAGGAAATGGACAAAGGCCAAAAATACATTTTACAGTATTACAGTTTCAGCCTTTATTCTAAGATGGTATTTTCACCAGGTGTAAAAGTATGGATTGGCACTCCTTTCAGCACTTTAAAATCTTGTCCTTTATGTTCTGGGCCCCGTTATTTCTGGTTCCAAGTTAGCAGTCATTCATATATCATTGTTCCTCTCTATGTAATATGTTGTTTTTTTTCTGGCAATCTTCAGGACTTTTTATCTTTGATTTTCAGTGTTTTTATAATGAGTATAGGTGTAGAATTGTTTGTTCTTTCTTATCTATCCTCTGGTGTTCACGGGATTTCTTGAATCTGTACATTTGACTCTCACCAAATTTGGGGGGATTCTGGCCATTGTTTTCTTCAATATTTTTACCACCCTGTTCATTCCTGGAACTCCAGTTACATGTAAGTTGTACTTTTTGGTATTGTTCATGTGAAAATTATACATTAGGTCATTCTTGTAACACCCAACTAAATCAGAATCTAGGGTCCAGAGGAAAAAGGCACTTGAGCACTTAACATCTGATCCAAAAATTAAATTTTCAACAAGAAAATTTAATTTCCAGCTATAGAAATGGCCCACTGTAACCCTGAGACCTGTTTTACCTAGTAGCACCGGAAGCAACTTGCCACTACTCTGAGACCAGCTTCATCTAGTCAGAGCTTGCCAGTTCTCAAAAGCTGCTCTAGTACCAATCTGTCAAAACAGTCTGTAACGTTTCTCTAATAACTTACAGTCTTCTCTTTGTTCTTCAGACATACCCAGGACCATCCAGTGTGTATACATATGCTCCAAATTACATTATTTTCCTTTTTTTTATTTTTTATTTTTTTGAGACGGGGGGACTTTCATTCTGTTACCCATGCAGGAGTGCAGTGGCACACTCACGGCTCATTGTAGCCTTGACTTCCTGGACTTCAGGCGATCCTGCTTGGGACTCAGCCTCCCAAGTAGCTATGGCCATAGGCATGCCCTGCCATAGCAGGCTGATTTTTGTATTTTTTGTAGAGACATTGTTTTTACCTATGACCAAATAGGACCATATGGAGAACATAAGGTCTTATCTTTTTTTTTTTTTTTTTTTTTTTTTTGAGACAGGGTCTTGCTCTGTCACCCAGGCTGGAGTACAGTGGCACAATTATGGCTTATGGCTGTAGCCTTGACCTCCCGGGCTCAAGCGATATTCCCACCTTAGCCTCCCAAGTAGCTGGGCCCACAGGCATGCACCAACGTGTGCGAAGCTAATTTTGAAATTTCTTGTAAAAATGGAGTCTCGCCATGTTGCCCAGGCTGATCTCTTAACTCCTGGGCTCAAATAATCCACCCACCTTGGCCTCCCAAAGTACTGGGGTTATAGACATGAGCCACTGCACCTAAATTAGATTCTTGCTTCCTAAATACAGCATTTTCAATTTAGAGAGTCATCTCTGTTTTATTTGGCTTTGACGTTCTATAGGTCACTGAAGCTCTGTTCATTTTTTTCCCACTATTTTCCCATTCTTCAAATTAGAAATCTGGTTGATACATTTTCAAGTTCATTGACCCTTTCTTTTGTTGTTTTACAATCTGTTAAGTGCATCCAGTGTAATTTTAAAATATTTTTTTCAGTTTTAGAATTGGTTATTTTTGTAGTTTTTCTTTCTCTGCTGAAGTTTTGCATTTGTTCATTCTTTAGGAGCATATTTATCTTTATATCTTTGAACACAGCTATGGTAGTTGCTTTAGGATTCCTGTCTGCTAATTCTAACCTGGGTCATCTTGGAGTGGTTCTTTATTAATTGACTTTTTCCATTAGGTCACATTTTCCTTTTTTCTCACCTGTCTAGTAATTGCAGATTGTATTCCAGACTTCATGATTAATGTATTGAAGATGCTCTAGATTCTGTTGTTTCTTTGGAGAAGATGGAGGGTGTGTGTGTGTGTGTGTGTGTGTGTGTGTGTTTGGTTTTTTTTTTTTTTTTTTTTTTTTTGGCTCACTGTAACCTCTGCGTTCCAGGTTGAAGTAATTCTTCTGCTTCCCGAGCTGCCCACCTTGGTCTTCCAAAGTGCTGGGGTTATAGTCATGAGCCACTACACCTAGTCAAATGCTGGGTTTTGTTGGGACTCAACCTCCAAATTTCTGTGACTTTTGTGGTGGTCAGCAGTAGAAATTTCTGCTCAATTCTTTTAGCCTTAAGTGAGCTCCTTGGAGTCTGTCTCACATATGTGCAGTTCAGGTGTCATCTAAAAATCCCGGTGTAATTTATACACGGGACATGGTGTGTCCTCTCTGGGATTCCCTTTCTTACTTTCCAGCAGCTCTGGTTGCTCCAGACTCTGTCCTTTGATTTCTTCAGGCCATTAAGGCTGGGTTCTTAAGGACCCTTCTTCCACATCCAGGCCTTCCCTCAGGCAGAAATGCCATTTAAAAAAAGAAACAACAACCACCAAACAAAAAATCTTACTCTGTGCTACTCCTTTCTTTAAAGGGTAGACTATTCTCCAGTTTCTGGGCTTTAATTGTTTTTTATTGCCTTCACATAGTTGTTGGCACACAGAATAATTCAAGAACCCTTGACCTCATGTTTTTCCATAGGTTTTAAGGTAGGTTGCTGTCATGAACTGTGGGAAAACCTGTCTCCATAGAGAAATCAGTGCTTCCCTTTCTCAGATCATGCTAATATTAGTCATAACAGCAATATAATAAAATAGTTGAAGAAGTCTGTTTAAACATTTCTTTGTACTAATTTTTGTTTTTGTTATTCAACAGGTTTGATCTGTGGATGAAATGAATCATGATTTTCAAGCTCTTGCGTTAGAATCTCGGGGAATGGGAGAGGTAAATGTTTACAAATACTAAGAACTTACACCTCACTTTATTTTGAGCCATTGGAACTTAATTTGTTTTTTTAACCATCAGCCTTCCTGGAAATAGTGGTCATATATTCCAAACTATGTGGAGGGGTTTAAATTTCAAATTGTACAATTCTATTGTGATTTTGGCTTTAAAAAAAAAACTTTTAGCAGTAATTTTTAGTGTGATTATTTGTGTCTAGGTGATTTGATTGACTTGGTGAGATAATTTCTTATATTTCGGTAATGAACTGTAATTAGCTTTGCTCGAAAAAAAAATCTAGCCTTGTTCTGCTGTTTTATACATGTATGCTGTGTTTACTTTAGTCATACTTGTTTTACTATTCTCCCTTCCAAAAATCTCTTGTTCACCCAAAACTGTTTACTTAACAAACTTCTAATCTTCTACAAGACTCAGCTGTGATGTATCTATTGTCTAGTTGCTATCTGCCATAGAATTAAGCACTTCATCTGACTTCTAGTTCTTTATACAGTCTTTTATTATATTGCTGGTTACAGTTTGTTTTACACTTGTCTCCCCTATAAATTATTAGCTTTGAATGCCTAGCATAGTAGACACTTTGCATTTCTTAATAGATTTTATCGTTCTTGTTAATCTGTGTTTTTCTTTGGGGCACCAAAGTTAACCTCATCATTACATATTTTAAGGCATCAAATACTTAGTTTTTTATATAGCTAATGAATACTTAGAGAACTTTGATTATGGAAACTCTTGTGGTGACATCTGTATTTTGTCATGTTCTGTACTACTAACATAGACTTTGATAATAGAAGATAACAGTGAACAGACCTAAGATGTGTAATTAACTGCTTGCTCCTGGAGATTATTTTACCTTGGTAGAATAGAGACCTTCATGAGACTCACTCCATCCAATGCTGTGCTCTTCAGATGCAGAAAAGAGTCCAAGTCTCTCCTTTGGGCCACAAGAGGGCACCCTGCAGCTAGCTAACCCTCCCCTTCTTCAGAACAGCGTTTTCCAAAGAGTATGTCATTTTCAAAGGACTGATTTAAGGGTGAGTTAAGGTGCTTAAGCTTAAGTATTGCCAAAATAAACTTGTTAGACCAGTGCATAAGGTAAAATTCTCAGCCCTAAGAAAAATTGAAGAAATTGGATTTTTTTTGTTAAACAGAATCTATAGCTTCACTGCAGTGCAATATCTGGTTAGGCATTATTTATGCTATTGGCAAATAAGAGGCAGATGAAAAGAGCTTTTATTCTTTCCTGGCCACTAGTTTTCTTTGGTCTTTAAAAAGCAGAATAACATATGTTAAAAGCAGGGTTGAACAGTGCTTCAACCTTCTTGTCTGTGACAAACTTGAACTTGCCGATAATTCTTTAAGAACAAGAGAGTCGTACCCCTACATTAATTTTAGACTCCCTGTATCACTTCTTAGATGTATATTGTATATGTTTTCAAACTGGTGTTTTTTCACTCTCTAAATATTTAGTAATTCTAAAGTTAGCTTTGCAGAGCAAAAAAATGTCATAATCAGAAACAGTGGTTGAAAGAGTTTAGTTATTTGGGGGATGGAGGAAGGATATCTGAGGTTTTTAGAAAAGAGTAGCTTGGTTGAATGGTACATTAAGAGAAAAAAGCTTAAATCCAGACTTTTTATTGGACATGTCAGATATGCAGAGTAAAAGTGACCAGGGTTTAGACTTCCTGCTACCTGGTGGATAGCAGCATGTCAGTGTATCTGTGTAACCTTCGTCCAGTAAAAATATTTTTTAAAATAAGATGTTCTCATTAGTTTTATTTCTTAGCAGTTTAAGCACTAATACTGTCACCTCAGAGATAGCTAAGAAAAACCTACTGAGATTTCTGTCTCTGGGTTCTCTCTCCCACAAGCCTTTCTATCTTTCCTCATCTCACAGGCAGCAGGGAACCTTCTGGGATTTCCTTCTTTGCCTGTCTCTCTCTCACCAGTCTTCTCCTCCTTTCCTGACAGGTGAGGTTTTTTTGTTTTTTTAATATCCCAGAATTCATTCATTGGAATAAATTAAAAGCAGCCTTGAGTTTCTGGCTCTTGAGTTTTCTAAAAATACTTTTTTCTTTTTAATGCAAAACTCTTTTTAAAATAGATTGCCCTCATCTTGACTTTCTTTAAAAATAGTTTTTGCTTACTATGTCTTAAGTTTTGTAAATCTCTAATGTACAAAGTGTTGCATCTACATATAGGACTAATTTCAAATTTACTGTTTTATAGATCATGATGTCTTTACTGAGCCATCATCAGAAGGCATCCAGAAATAAGAGCAGATTTATATTCACCTATTCGTAAACTTACCCTCTCTGTTTTTACACTGATACTATGTTTCTGTTGAAAGACCTACTGATTTGCATTTTATGTCATGTGCCTTAAAAAGAGCAAAACTAATCTATAGGGGATTGAACCCTGCTTTATTAGTGTAAAGTCAGACACACTGCATAGGCTCATAACTATTAGCTTCTCTAGGTTGTTGGGGGCACATATAGCTGGGTTTCTGCTTGTTTTTTAAATAACAGAAAAGAGGGCCCTGTCTGATATTCTTCAAAAAATCCAGAATCTAACTTTAAATCACTGAATTAATGTCTTTTATTTTGAGAATGTCTTTATAGCTTAGTATGATAAACAGTGCTTTCTCCTGTCTTTCCAACACACTAATATATAAAGAAAGCATTAAAGAAAGCCTGTGTGCTAAGATTCTATGTAGTGTGGTGAAGTTGAAGACTTACTAGGTAGGCGAGTAAGGAGACTTGTGTTTTCTCTCAGATCTCTCACTAGTGTTATGACCTTGAGTAAGACTGACTGACTTTAAAAACAGTAATAAAAATAACCTTTTGTATGAATCACATACATCTCTCAAATGCTCTTATTTTAATCTAAGTTCTTAGGGATAACTGGAATGGAAACCAGCCATTTCAAATAGTGTTTAAATAGCTGATCATAGTTTGTCTACATAATCTCTAAACAATTCTATCTTAAAATTTACCCACTGTAATAGGAAGAATATTACGATAATATTTTAAGCCTTTTTATTTTTTTTTATTCCCAGTGGTGATGTAATACTGGATTCTTTTTTCTTTTTTTTTTGCTAGTCTATACCTGTAGAATAATACTGGAAATTTTCAGAAATCATGATGAATTAAAATATGATTGAAAAGAACTATCTTTTATGGTAGTTAAGTATGAAGAGAAGGGCCTTAGAATTAAGTAGATAGATATGGGTTCAAATCCCATTGTTAACATTTGCCAGCTGTGTATGTAACCTTGGTCAGTTTTCCTTATGCAAAATGTGACTATAGTAGTAAACTGTTCTTTCTAAGTAGTGGGCTTTCATCATCCCCCTAGGGTAGTCAAACCAACTCAAGAGAAAAGAAGTCAAACAGCTATAGACAAAATCGTTATAGTGAATAATATAATATTTGAAATAATCAGTTGAATGTTGTGTGTCAGTAAGTTAAGTCGTGTTTGATAACATTAAAGAATTCATACTGTTGGTAGTGAAGATACCTAATATTTATGTGTCTGCTGTGTACTACATGTCATTCTTTTTTTTTGGAGATGGAGTCTCGCTCTGTTGCCTAGGCTGGAGTGCAGTGGCGTGATCTCGGCTCACTGCAACCTCCACCTCCCAGGTTCAAGTGATTCTTCTACCTCAGCCTCCCGAGTAGCTGGGACTACAAGCGCGTGCCTCTACACCTGGCTAATTTTGTGTATTTTTAATAGAGACAGGGTTTCATCGTGTTAGCCAGGGTGGTCTCAATCTCCTGACCTTGTGATCTGCCCGCCTTGGCCTCCCAAAGTGCTAGGATTACAGACGTGAGCCACTGCACCTGGCCCTAGATGTCATTCTAAGCAGTTTACAGATGAGGAAACTGAAGCTCAGAAAAGGTTCATTAAAACTAGTCCAAGGCCACATAATAGTACTTGAAGAGCAGTTTGAACTCAGAGAAGTCTTGAGTGTTTACAGTACTACTTCCTGTTGGAACTGACGATATTTAGTAATGTTTGCTGTTGATACCAAGGATTTGGGGAAGTGGTATGAGTTGAGAAAATAAAAATGTTAATATCTTTTATTAACAGAAAAGATTAAAGTTTGGAAAAGCACCATTTTTGTGTTCTATGGAGTTACTTTGTGTTTTGTTCTCTATGTTCTCTATGTTCCATTTGTTGTTGTTGTTGTTTGTTTGGTTTGTTTTTTGTTTTGGAGATAGGATCTTGCTCTGTGTCCCAAGCTGGAGTGTAGTGGCATCGTCTCAACTTATTGCAACCTCTGACTACTGGGCTCAAGTGATCCTCCCATATCCGCCTCCCCGGTATCTGGGACTACAGGTGCACGCCACCACGCCTGGCTAATTTTTATATTTTTTGTAGAGACAGAGTTTTGCCATGTTGCCTAGGCTGGTCTCGAATTCCTGAGCTCAAGCAGTCTGCCTGCCTCAGCTAATTATAGCTCACTGCAGTGTCAACCTCCCAGGCTCATTCTATCCTCCTGTCTCAGCCTCCTAAGTAGCTGGGACTAGAGGTACATGCCACCACACCTGGCTAATTTATTTTATATTTATTTATTTATAATTATTTTATTTTTAAAAAGAGACAGGGTCTCACAGTGTTGGCCAGGCTGTTCTCTAGCTCCTGGGCTCAAATTATCTTCATATCTCCTACAGTGCTGGGATTACAGGCATGAGTCTCTGCTCCCTGCTACAACTTAGTTTTGAGGATCTGTTCTTACCTCTTTTGAGCTTCCATTATAAGTAGAGTGACTTTACATTCTGATTTGCCCAGGACAGCTCAGATCTGTATCTTCTCATGGCATAATTATTAATAGCATCTCTTTTCGCAGAAATATCCCATTTGGGATGATAAGTTATATAAATAATTTAAAACATAATTTACATTTTAAATCCTTTTAAGTCTTGGGATTATGTTTATTTGGTTGGTTTAAGGGTTTTCCATAACAATTTAAAAAGTCTGAGGTATAGGTGTACTTATGTAAATGCCCGAGTGGGAGTTTGATTTTGTTTTGTTTTGTTTTGTTTTTGATGCAGTATGCCTGGGTGCTGATTGATTTCTTTGGAAATGGAGAAAGCAAGCCATACATACTTTTGAAGGAAAAGACACTGTATATTCACTCAAACATTGGAGTTAGGATAGAAGAGCAGATTGATAAGAAACACTGAGTTGCCTGACCTTCCTTTAGAATTTGTGAAGTAGGGAACTAATATGAAGTGGTATTGGATAACATATTTTATAGATCTTAACCGTTTCTTAATTTTGTTTTCTGTAATGTTGTATGGTTGCTATTTCTACTACAGTAAAAGACTCTCCAGGGGCAAATCTCCTATTTTTATTGCTTTTCTAATCAATGCATTGTTTAACCTTTTTTTTCCCCCTCTTTAACTGTTCTATTCTGAATTGTTGCCTTCCCCTACATGCAGTTCATTTAACCTGTTCTTAGTCACCGGCTAGTAGATCCCCTAAAAGTATTTGAATCAGTGTCTTAACTGTCAGAGCAAATAGTTTTTAGAATATCAGTGAAGGCCTTTGGTAGAGTGTTAATTTCAACTATTAAATTTTCCTGTGCGTAAAAACTTACTAAATGTTTGAAAATGAACGTACTCATAGTATAGTGCTTGGCCATGGTAGACACACTTGGTAAGTGGTTTACAGACTCCCTACTTCCCCCCCTCCCCGCCTAGGTATGCAATTTGCCTTTATTTTTTTGAGACGGAATCTCGCTCTGTCGCCAGGCTGGAGTGCAGTGGCACAATCTCAGCTCACTGCAACCTCAGCCTCCCAGGTTCAATCGATTCTCTTGCCTCAGCCTCCTGAGTAGCTGGGACTACAGGTGCGCACTGCAGTTTGCATTTTTAAAACAGTGATCTGTGAAAGAACTCCCAGAACTTTAATCCCAAAAGACTTTAGAATCGTCTCAAAGGGGTGCTGTTACTTTTACTACCTCATAAGATTAGTCTGTTTTAGCCACTTCTGTGTCTGGGATAAATGCTTTATTAGTTGTTACAACTTTATTTTAGATTACTTATTTGTTATTCTTATTTTGATACTGAGACATTTTTCTTCATGAAGTATGGGATAAAAGCATTGCTTTATTCTTTCAGGAATTATTTTCATCTGCTTGGAATGGCTTATTTATACAGTATTTTTAAGGGATTAACTTGGGTTTTAACTATGAATGTTCAGTTATTTAAATACATCAAGTATCGGGCTTTAGTATTCATATTATTAGGTTTATGTTTTGTTGAATATTTATGTGAATCTTTTATGGTGAGATTTTTAAAATAGAAGGAATAGAGGTTATAGTTTACTTACTGGGATCTTTATTAGAGCAGATTTTTGTTTAAAATATCTGCTCTTCATAAATTCAAATCATTTACAGCCCAGGGCCATCCTAGCATTTAAAAACTTTTTTTTAAAAATGGAGTTCTTTTTTTTTTTAATTAAAACATTTACATTAAACATTTTAATTAACATTTTTAAATTAAAACTTTAAGTTTAATTTAGTTGAGCAAAAGATCTGTAGTTCAGGAACATGCCCACATTGGATATTTTCTCTTCTCTTTAAAGCTGCTTCTCCTGGTTTGTTGTTGTTTTCCTATTTTGGTCAATAGCACTGCCATTTACCTTTTTACCTGTTTAAGTTATTAAACAGGTTATTCTTTTTACTTACCTTCCCCACCGTTTGTATTCGGATCCTTTTGACTCCAAGGTGTCTGTCAGATCCATTTTATTTTCTCAGCTTTCTCTGCCAGTACCCTCTTTTTTGTTTGTTTTTTGAGACAGAATCTTACTCTGTCACCCAGGCTGGAGTGCAGTGGCGCAGCGTCTGCCTCCCGGGTTCAAGCACTTCTCTGCCTCAGCCTCCCGAGTAGCCGGGATTACAGGTGCCGGCCAACACTCCCAGCTAATTTTTATATTTTTAGTAGAGACAGGGTTTCACCATCTTGGCCAGGCTGGTCTTGAACTCCTGACCTCGTGATCCACCTGCTTAGGCCTCCCAAAGTGCTGAGATTACAGGTGTGAGCCACTGTGTCTGACCCAGTACCCTCTTTTAGTTCTTGCTCTCTTGGCCCTCTTATTATAAATTGCCAAAATTGATCTCCTTGTTCTATTTGTTATTCTTAAAACTTACAACTTGAGTTTTTTGTAATACCTAGTGTTACCCTTGCTAACTCTTCCCTGTTCCCTGTTGCTTCAGTAGAACATCTAACTTCCTTAGCATGTCTTTAAGGGTCCTCATAATCTGATCTGCCGGCATCTGTTAGCTTTGCTAGCATCAACTTTTGACCTTGCCACATGTTTCATCTTACACCCTATTCTACACACTGTGCATTTTCTCAAGTTTTGCCTTTATTGATGGTTTACTACGTCACGCACACAAACACACACATCTTATCTTAGACCTATTTCAGGTATTACCGAGTTCTAAGTTTATATGTTTGTAAGCTCTCTGAAGATGAGCAGACCGTGCCCTTAAGAGGTAAACATACAGGTAATTGAGTGTGATAAGTTTAATAGAAGTATACACAGGTTTTATTGTTAGCACTGAAAAGACTGGGCACCTAATTAAGGGTTGAGAGTGATGGTGTCTTATGAATGCTGCTTTAAAATGCTAAGTGCACTTCTCAGAAAACCAGTGTGTTCTTTTCAAACAAACATATCCAAGTTGGCCACCTCCTAAGCGTCAGGGACAGTAGGGAGATATGAATGAATATTAAAGAATAAGAATTGCCCAAAATGTTCATTTTGAATAATCAATGAATGATTGTAGCAACACAATTTTTATGTGCTATGCATGT
Source organism: Papio anubis (assembly GCF_008728515.1). Lineage (NCBI taxonomy): Eukaryota > Metazoa > Chordata > Mammalia > Primates > Cercopithecidae > Papio > Papio anubis. The sequence goes on along the minus strand of NC_044989.1, from coordinate 19,962,389 downwards.
CACTGTATTGGATAGAGCACAGGGCCTTGAGATTGTTTCTTTTCTATGCATGTTTTCTACCATCCATAGCTTTTTGTTATGGGATTGACAGATAGTACTGAGCAGCTAGTAAGAGGTGTGAAATTCACTTCCATTGAATAACTGAGTTAAGAATGAAAAAATATTTTCTATTCTGGAAGATATGATAGGAGGTGATCTAGGGAGAAGATGTGGAAGTGAAGGAAAAAGTTTAATCATTCCTATGGATGTGATTATTAAATCTGTTATTGAGTAAGAAATTTAATAAGCCTTTTGAATAAATTTACATTGTAATAAAAATGTATGGAAAGTGAAGAAAAGTCAGAAGTAGATTTTGATTTTTGTTTAAGGTCTAGAATTATTAACACCAGCACACCACAATAAGTGGGGAGTTAATTTACTATTAACAAAACAACTTAGAAAATAGGTCATTCTGAATTTTCGTTAGCATTGAAAACTAATGTATCCATAGAATTGATATGTTTGAGACTTCTTATATGTTAATTCTTTGTAATTAGAATAACTGTAATTTTTCCTCCAAATAGCTTTTGCCTACCAAAAAGTTTTGGGAACCTGATGATTCAACAAAAGATGGACAAAAAGGCATATTTCTTGGGGATGATGAATGGAGAGAGACTGCATGGGGAACTTCTCGTAAGTTACTGGTATATGAATTATGAATATATTTAGCATTTTATAAGTCATATGCACCTTTTTTTTTTTTCCCCCAGACAGAGTCTCCAAATTTTTGCATTTTTGTAGAGTTTCGCTGTGTTCCCCAGGCTGGTCTCAAATAACTGGGCTCATGAAATTCTCCTGCCTTGGCCTCCCAAAGTGCTGAGATTATAGGCGTGAGCCACCACACCCAGCCCTATGCACATTTTCTTAATGGCAGCTAAGAAATGTAATTTTAGAAGTATTTGTCACAGTAAGATTTTATTAAGGGTTTTTTTTTAATTGATTGTAAAATTCTGTGGCTATTAAAGAACAAGATGCTCGTGAGGTTGTGGTGAAAAAGGACCACTTATACACTAGTAGTGGGAATGTAAATTAGTTCAGCCATTGTGGAAAGCATTGTGTCAATTCCTCAGAGAAGTAAAAATAAAATTATTCAATTCAGCAATCCCATTTTTGGGTATATACCCCAAGGAATATAAATTGTGCTACCATAAGACACATACGTGTATGTTCGTAGCAGCACTATTCCATAATAGCAAAACCATGGAAAAATCTAAATGGCCATCAACAGTAGGCTGGATAAAGAAAATCTGGTACATATGCACCATGGAACACTACGCAGCCATGAAAAAAAGTTGTGAGATAATGTCCTTTGCAGCAACATGGATGGGGCTGGAGACCATTACCTTTAGCAAACTAACAAAGGAACAGAAAATCAAATACCGCTTGTTCTCACTTATTAGATGGGAGCTAAATAACAAGAACACAGGGACACAAAGAGGAGAACAACAGACATGGAGGCCTCCTTGAGAGTAGAGGATGGAGGGAGAGGATCAGAAAAAATACCTGTCAGGTACTATTTTTAGTACCTGAGTAATGAAATAATCTATACACCAAACCCCTGTGACATGAATTTACCTATATAACAAACCTGCACATGTACCCCCCCGAATCTAGAATAAAAGTTTAAAAATAATAAAATTCTGAATTTTCATTTAAAATGGAGGATAGATTAACCATAGAAATTTTTAGTCTTAATTTGTGCTAGATGATCGTGACTGATTTATTTAATTGCAGGTCAGCCTAGCTTTATTAGATATCTGCCACACCCAGGAAGGAAGTAGTAGACTGTCTTGGTAAGATAGAGCTCCCAGAAAGGGAGCAGATCTTTAAATATTTTGATTTCGACTTCATAAGTAATGGGGAGAGGCTTAGGTCTAAGAAACTGTTAAGGGAAAATTAGCTGGTGTATAAGGAGTATAACATGCAGGAGTGACAGTGTTGGCAAATTAAAGATCATAATTAAATGCTTTTTTTTCTTTTTAAGAGGGTGTTGCTCTGTTGCCTAGGCTGGTGTGCAGTGGCACGATCTTAGCTCGCTGCTGTCTCAAACTTTTGGGCCAAAAAGATCCTTCCACGTCCTCCTCCCGAGTAGCTAGGACTACAGGCTCACACCATCACATCTGGCTAGTTTTTCTTTATTTTTTTTTCCCTGAGACGAAGTCTCGTTCTGTCTGTCGCCCAGGCTGGAGTGCAGTGGCCCAATCTTGGCTCACTGCAAACTCTGCCTCCCAGGTTCAAGTGATTCTCCTGCCTCAGCCTCCTGAGTAGCTGGGATAATAGGTGCCTGCCACCACACGCTGCTAATTTTCCTATTTTTAGTAGAGACGGGGTTTCACCATGTTGGCCAGGCTGGTCTTGAAATCTTACCTCAGGTGATCTGCCCGCCTCAGCCTCCCAAAGTGCTGGGATTAGGGCATGAGCCATCATGCCTGGCCAGGTCTGGCTAGTTTTTAAAACTTTTTTTTTTTTTTTTTTTTTAGAGATGGGGTCTCACTATGTTGCCCAGGCTGGTCTCGGAACTTCGGCCTTCAAGTGATCCTCCTGCCTCAGGCGTGAGCCACCTTGTTCGGCCCATAGTTGTGTTAAAGTAGTTAGCATATCTTTTTACTGATTATATTTTAAAATGTTTCCAGTTAGTAAAATCTGAGAGGTGTCCAGCTAGATCATGTATTTTACAAATATTTTCCTTTTTTTATTTAAGTTAGTACAGTTTGCTTAAGCTCTGCAGAATGACCAAAGTAATAATGAAAACAAATTTTTGCATGATAATTACCCAATTATCATTATTTTTTCAGTATTAATCACGAGATATTTTCTTATTCTCTAAATCATGAAAATATATTAGAAGATTTAATGCTTCTATATGGTGTTTCATTTCATTACTGTTAAAATAATTGCCAAAAAGCTAAAATCTAAAAGGTTAAGGTCTGGAAAATGTGGTGATTTCAACAAAGTAGGTTGCAAATGTTGGCAACAAGTAATTTAGACAGAAATTTTCTTAAAATATTGTAAATTTCCTTTGAGTTCAACTAATATGTGATGCATAATATGCCAGGTTTGGAGAATATAAAGATAAATGATATGACGCTTGTCCTCAAGGGTCCCTTGTCCTTTGTTTTTCTGAATTAGAATTAACCTATATTAGGTTAGACTCATAATTTTAAATATTTAGTAATTTGGACTGGGATATATCTTTGCTACAAAAGGCATATTTCTTGCTGAGAGCATGTGTGCTCGATAACTTGGTTGATGGACATGATTTGAAAGTTGAATGCACAACTTATTTACCAGAATGAGAACCAAAGATTTTTAAAATCTTTTATCTTCTTTTTTTTCCCTAAGACCAGCTTATAAGGCTGGCTAATTTTTATATTTTTGGTAGAGATGGGGTTTCACCATGTTGCCGAGGCTGGTCTCGAACTCCTGAGGAGCTCAAACAATCTGCCTGCCTTAGCCTCCCAAAGTGCTGTGATTAAAGGCATGAACCACTGTGCCCAGCCAACCAAAGATTTTTTGAGGTGTTGAAAAGCAAAGCATCCTGAGCACAGCATGACAAAGAGAGATTATTTGAAGATAGATGATAGGGAAACCGTGAAATTTATGATTTCAATTTTTTGTGCCCCTCTTCTCCCAACTCTCATAACATTTTGAAGATGAGTGTTTGTCTTTTACTAGAAACCATGAGAAAATTAGAAATGAATGGAATTTTGTTTACCTAGCGAACATTTATTGAATGCCAGACACATAGAAATATGCATAACACCTTCTTGTTCTCAAGGAATTTTCTAAGAGAGTCTCTTTCTAAGAGAGTCTCTTTCTATGACTGCAGGAGACTTGACATACTCCCTCTCAGCAGAACAACATTACTTGTGATTATCAGGTTCATTATGTTCTCCAGCACTTCTTGGCATTTGAACTTTCTGGTTTCTGTAACTGAAATGTCCTGTCACTCCCACCTCCCCATTGGTTACCTTTTTTTAACCCTTCATTATCAGCTGAAATATCACTTCCATCTGTAATTACAGCACTTTAGGAGATCAAGGCTGGCAGATGCTTGAGGCCACGAGTTTGAGACCAGCTGGGCAATATAGTAAGACCCTGCACCTTCCCACTAAAAAAAAAAAAAAAAAAGGAAGCACACTTCCTTTGGTGGCATTGATTCTAAGACTTGGAAGGATTGATGCCCATCTTTCTTATTTTTCCTTTTTTTTTTTCTTAAATTTTACTTTTTACTTTAAGCTCTGTTGGACTTGAATGCCCATCTTTCAGATCTCATGGTGTCATGGATTATATTTTGGTTGAAGCTCTTTTATTCTATTCTAATTGCCTTTTATTAAACCTATACTCTTGAGAACAGACTGTTTTGTTCTCGGATTCCTCAGATATAGGTCATTGCTTAGCATACAAGAGAATGAATCAGTGTTTCAACTGTATAATGAATGGATGAATGATTGAAAGAGAGGATATAATGACTAATCTCTTATGGATGCAGATACTGAAATGGAAATGTTTTGATTTGGTTTAACAAACATGGCAATCATTTCAAAATTATTACAGTTAATAAAATGATGACTGGCTACCAGTATGAAATTTTAGCCTCAATAGTTTAAATATTGAGTATTATACCTGTCACAAACAATCCAGAGGTAGCTGGTAGCTTATGGGTTCTTTCAAAAAAGTTTCCAGCAAAAACTGTTTGAATGTTGCCTCAAATGTGTTACTGTATTTGTATTCCATTAACTCTCAGATCTTAAATACTACCTTTACTTTTCATTCCAAAAGTATGGAGAAAAAAATATATCAAATGAATAATTTTGTTTTAAAATAAATGGAAAACTTTTAAGCTAGAAGATAGTTTAGTTTTTTTTTAAAACAAGAATAGAAAATTCTGTAGTATTACTGATTTTTCCGGACTTACTCATTTGTGATTATAGCGTTACAGTCATGAGTTCTGTTCTATCCAGTGCATAACTGTGAACTTGAGAAGTGTTTCTGCCAAATTGAAAGTTTATTTTATTTTATTATTTTAATTTGTTTATTTGCAGTGAGGAGCAGAGTCTCCTGTGTCACCCAGGCTGGAGTGCAGTGGCACAATCAAGGCCTACCAAAGCCTTGACCTCCCTGGCTCAGGCGATCCTTTCACCTCATCAGCCTCCTTAGTAGCTGGGACTATTAAGTGCCTGTCACCATGTCCAGCTAATTTTTGTATTCTCAGTAGAGATGGGGTTTCGCCTTTTTGTCCAGGCTGGTCTTGAACTCCTGAGCTCAAGCAGTCCACCTGCCTCAGTCTCCCAAAGTACTGATTACAGGAGTGAGTGACTGCCTCTGGCAATTTTTTTTTTTTTTTTTTGAGACAGAATCTCACTCTGTCACCCAGAGCGGAGTGCAGTGGTGTGAACATGGCTCACTGCAGCCTCAACCTCCTGGGTTCAAGTAATCTTCCCACCTCAGCTCTCAGCTCCTGAGTAGCTGGGACTACAGACCTGTGCTGCCATGCTTGGCTAATTTTTAAACTTTTGGTAGGGATGGGAACTCAACATGTTTCCCATGCTAGTCTTAAACTCCTCTGCTCAAGTGATCCTCCTCAGCTTCCCGAAGTGCTGGGATAACAGGTATGAGCCCCTGCTGTCCAGCCTCTTCTAGGTTTTATCCCTGAAGGTTTATGTTATGAATCATTATAAATTGTCAAAAGAAGGTTAACTTTTTAAAATGATGTTTATAAGCAACTGATCCTTCAGGTAGTATCCTTTGGGTACTATGTCTACCTTTATTGACCTTTTTGGTTGTACTGTTCTTAACATAGGTTTTTATCTGTTTATTGCCAAATGGCTCTTTCCATCTGTATTTTCAAGATATGTGCTCCAGCCAGTTAGTCTCAACCAGATGGAGAGCTTTTTATTTATTTTTTATCTTTTTATTTTTTTGAGACTGAGTTTCTCTTTTTTGAGACGGAGTCTCGCTCTGTCACCCAGGCTGGAGTGCAGTGGCCGGATCTCAGCTCACTGCAAGCTCCGCCTCCCGGGTTCACGGCATTCTCCGGCCTCAGCCTCCCGAGTAGCTGGGACTACAGGCGCCCGCCACCTCGCCCGGCTAGTTTTTTGTATTTCTTAATAGAGACGGGGTTTCACCCTGTTAGCCAGGATGGTCTCGATCTCCTGACCTCGTGATCCGCCCGTCTCGGCCTCCCAAAGTGCTGGGATTACAGGCTTGAGCCACCGCGCCCGGCTTATCTTTTTATTATTATTATTATACTTTAAGTTCTAGGGTACACGTGCACAAAGCACAGGTTTATTACATAGGTATACATGTGCCATGTTGGTTTGCTGCACCCATCAACTCGTCATTTACATTAGGTATTTCTTCTAACGCTATCCCTCCTCCAGCCCCGCAACCCCCAACAGGCCCAGGTGTGTGATGTTCCCCTCCCTGGGTCCATGTGTTCTCATTGTTCAACTCCTACTTATGAGTGAGAACATGCAGTGTTGGGTTTTCTGTCCTTGTGATATTTTGCTGAGAATGATGGTTTCCAGCTTCATCCATGTCCCTGCAAAGGACATCAACTCATCCTTTTTTATGGCTGCATAATATTCCATGGTGTCTGTGTGCCACGTTTTCTTTATCCAGCCTATTATTCATGGACATTTGGGTTGCTGCAATAAACATATATGTGCATGTGTTTTTATAATAGCATGATTTGTAATCCTTTGGGTATATACCCAGTAATGAGATTACTGAGTCAAATGATATTTCTGGTTCTAGATCCTTGAGGAATCGCCACACTGTCTTCCACAATGGTTGAACTCATTTACACTGCCACCAACAGTGTAAAAGCGTTCCTATTTCTCCATATCCTCTCCACCATCTGTTGTTTACTGACTTTTTAGTGCTCGCCATTCTAACTTGCATGAGATGGTTTCTCATTGTTGTTTTGATTTGCATTTCTCTGATGACCAGTGGTGATGAGCATTTTTTCAAATATCTGTTGGCTGCATAAATGTCTTCTTTTGAGAAGTATCTGATTATATCTTTCACCCACTTTTTGATGGGGTGTTTTTTTCTTTCAAATTTATTTTTTTGTAGATTCTGGGTATTAGCCCTTTGTTGAATGGATAGATTGCAAAAATTTTCCTCCATTCTGTTGGCTGCCTGTTCACTCAGATGATAGTTTATTTTGCTGTGCAGAAGCTCGTTAGTTTAATTAGATCCCATTTGCCAATTTTGGCTTTTGTTGCCATTGCTTTTGGTGTTTTAGTCATGAAGTCTTTGCCCATGCCTACGTCCTGAATGGTATTGCCTAGGTTTTCTTCTGGGGTTTTTATGGTTTTAGGTCTTACATGTAAGTCTTTAATCCATCTTGAGTTAATTTTTGTATAAGTTGTAAGGAAGGGATCCAGTTTCAGCTTTCTACATATGGCTAGCCAATTTTCCTAGCACCATTTATTAAATAGGGAATCCTTTCCCCATTTCTTGTTTTTGTCAGATTTGTCAAAGATCAGATGGCTATAGATGTGTTATTTTTGAGGCCTCTGTTCTGTTCCATTGGTCTATATATCTGTTTTGGTACCAGTACCGTGCTGTTTTGTTTACTGTAGCCTTGTAGTATAGTTTGAAGTCAGGTAGCGTGATGCCTCCAGCTTTGTTCTTTTTGCTTAGTATTGTCTTGGCTGTATGGGCTCTTTTATGGTTTCATATGAAATTTAAAGTAGTTTTATCTAATTTTATGAAGAAAGTCAGTGGTAGCCTGATGGGGATAGCATTGAATCTATAAATTACCTTGGGTAGTGTGGCCATTTTCACAATACTGATTCTTCCTAGCCATGAGCATGGAATGTTCTTCCATTTGTTTGTGTCCTATGAAGAACTTTAAAGATTATAGTAATAACATTGAAAATAAAGCAATGTGCTGATTTTTCTTCAGTATATTAATTTGTGTAACTACATTTTGTTTAACTTAAAAGTACATGTATGTAATTGTATTTTTTCTTCCAAACAGACCATTCAATGTCCCAGCCTATTATGGTACAGAGAAGATCTGGACAGGGTTTTCATGGAAACAGTGAAGTAAATGCAATACTGTCTCCGCGATCAGAAAGTGGAGGCCTTGGTGTGAGCATGGTAGAATATGTATTAAGTTCTTCTCCTGCTGATAAATTGGATTCTCGATTTAGGAAGGGAAATTTTGTAAGTATTTTGAATAAAGAAATATTTAATATTTGCTTGAGAGTTATTTGGTTACATTACTTTTTATTTTTAATTCAGTTTATTTTTCTGTGCCCTTCCTATAGCTAAGGGAAATTTTGTAACTATTATTGCTGTTTTTCTGCTTAGCCACTTGAAGAAGGTGAAATGATAGAACCATTGGAAATATGTATGATTTGAACCATGTTACAGAAGTCAAATCATACTAATTTTAAAACATAATCTGCAAAATTAAAATTGCTTATTCCTGGTAGTGCTTGATGTGAACGTAGCTAAACAAAATCTTCTACGCATTATTTTAATCTAGTTTGTGGTGTTAACTGCTTTTCCAGCACCGCTATAGTTAAGGTTGCCTTAGCCCTTCTGTTATAAATAACTAGTTTGTACTCAATTTTTGGGCCTTTGATGAATTAATTGACTACTAAATTAAATAAGATTCAATGCTTTTATTGTTTACATGCACTGTAGTGTAGTGTTAGGTCACCTTATGGTGCCTTTTATTTTTGTGTTCTATTAAATATTCAGAATCAAACAGATTCTTTTTCCTCAGGGCACTAGAGATGCTGAAACAGATGGACCTGAGAAAGGAGATCAAAAAGGCAAGGCTTCTCCATTTGAGGAGGACCAAAACAGAGATCTTAAACAAGGAGATGATGATGATTCTAAAATAAATGGCAGAGGTTTGCCAAATGGAATGGATGCCGATTGCAAAGATTTTAAGTAAGATTTTAACTTTCTCAAGAAGAAAAGCGTATCTTTTTAGGGATTACTACTATTAGTTGATGTGACTGATTTAGACATTTTCATCATTTAGGTTTATTTCCTTTGAACTTTGTGTTAATCTGGACAAATTTTATTTTTTTACTATAAAGAAAATTTGTGATTATGAACCATTTAAAAAAAATAATCTTCAAACCAGCCTCTGAAACAGTGCATTCTGTTGAAGGAGTAATGTTAGAAGCTGCACTTACTTTTCTGTTAATATAATAGTCCAAATTTGAACTTTTTCTGTTCTGTTAAATTTTAGTGAAGTGTAGGTTTACTCTGATTTTTTTTTCCCTCTTGGGAGTGCTTTTGAGCACCTTTCAGTGGAGTTTTCTTCCTTCTGAGTATTTATGCCCTGCCTCCCATTTAACTTTTAATCTTAGAAAAGAGGAGACAAAATTATCTTAGGAGTAGTAATCTTTCTTACAATATATGAGTTTGTGCTAGTACTTAAGATTATTCCTGCAAATCGCAAGTGGGGAGCATATTAGAAACTTTTAAAAGTTAGCTTTAAGCTCATAATTTTTTATATTATAGCTTTTTGTTGTCTTTTTATGTAGCTTTTTATTGTCTTTTTATGGCAGTTAAATAAGTACTTTAGCCTTTGGTCTTAGACAGTATACCTTTATCTACATATTAGGGAGTTGTTTCTTTGTATTGATTTTCTGTAATATTTCAATAATGAGGTGCTTTGGAGCCTGTATCTGAAAATGAGCTGTTTCTTTGAGGTCCTCTGACCGTGGAATCTTACATAAAAGAGTATTAGGTATATGGTGGGTGGTATTCTTTTACATTTATTGCCTTTTATTATCAAAAGCAAAGTAACAATGCTTCTTAAAAACAGTGCCATTTCTATCTGTTCTGAGTGCAAAAAAGCATCCAAAACCAGTAAACCTCTTTTGACAAGAAATACATTTAATGTTATTCAGATTTAGAACTTTATTCTGAGTTTGTTCTTCACTATTACCTAATCTAAGTTTTAGTTAAGGAAATGCATTTAAAATTCAGTTGATGATAAACCCTTCAGAGTATACATTTATAATTGAAGTGTTAATACACCATTAACTATAGCAAGAAAATAGCACCACTGATAGCATTACTTTTTTTCATAATGTCCTCTATTTTTGTTTTATATGAGTTACTTTGTGTGAGAGGTTATACTTCTCCCCTGAAATATTAATGTGGATTTTACATTTATTAGCATTCTAATTTTATTCCATTAAGTTTTAGATATGTGTTTTAAATTACTAATTATTTTAGATACAGTATTAGTTATTACTTGACAGTGTTAAAATGTATTAACACAATCAACAGCTGTGGTCATATGGTCACTATGCCAGCACATCATTAATTTCTACATTAACTGATATGTCATCAATATGTACATTATTGGAGTATAACAGAAATCAATAACATAACTATTGGACACTTACTTTTTTAAAGAAAAATTGGCTGATTTTAAAGAAAATCCTTTTAGTTTTTTCTTTCCATATGTTCCAAATGAAAAATGAGCCTTTGGAATGTTCACATACAAAATTAGGTGTGGTTTAAAGGGAAAGGAGTTTGAAATCTTCTGATTTTGCAAGGACAAAATGGTTGATATTTAAATGAAATGTTAAGTTTGCTTACATACCTATAGAGAACAATTTTTGTAATCAAGAAATTGCTTTGTAAACTATATGTTAGCAAATTTATTCCAATCCAGACCACCTGAAGTTGGGAAGAGTTAGATAGCATTAAAAGCCAGGTAGAACAGTGCCATTTACTTAATGTACTCATGCTTGAATATCCTGTTGAATGCATAGTTACTCTGAACAATAAACTCTTTCTTACAAAGGAAAGGATCCTATATAAAATATTTATGTATAAGATAAGCTATAAATGAGGATTGGTCATGAGCTAGAAATGTAAGTTTAGACCATGAAGGTGGTTAGTAAAAAGAGAAGCCAGTACTTAAAATTTAGTCCAGTGTTAATTAATTCCTTGTGAAAATTAAGGAGGCCATATAGTAGTAAGGTCCCTTTTTCTATTTTTTATGTAGAAAGATCCTTTTCTTGTTGTGTATACTTAATTTTTGATAAATGTCATACATTTCCATATCTTTCTGATGGTTTCAACTGAACTATTTGGTATAATAAACATTGTCTTTAGAGGGCTTTCATAGAGGACTTTCACAAATAGTTTCTTTTGTTCTTATTAGTTGGAATCAAAAGGTCATCTCTTAAGTAAGAAAACTGCTGCTTGAAAGATGACGTGGCTTGCTCAAAATCATATTTAAAAGACGAAGTCAGGAGTCAGCCTTTTGACTTACCATGTATGGTACCCTTTTCCTGTTGCATCCCACATTTTGGCCCCTTAAATAATGAAGACCATAATGATCTCTTATGGCCAAATTTTTTTCTTAAGTATTATTAAGCAGGATGTTATGGCAAAATTATGTGTTGGCGGGGCAGGACAGCAGTATGGTAAGTAGGTTTTGGTTTTGAGCTTTTTCGTATTTGCCACTTAATAATCTGCTGTTTATACACTGTTCTTTGTGACTATGACTTGAGACAGAGATTTCAGGTAGTATAAGCCTAAGTTGTGATACTGGCCAGTTTTTCTAATCTGTAAAATTGCGTTATATCTTTATGTTATTCAGATTGAAGAGAGTAATCATTAATAATATTTTTAAAATCCTCAAATCATGCCAGCTCTTAAGAGGACAGTTATATTAAATAGAAAAAAATGCAATAAGATGGCATAGTGACCCAGAATGCCTTATTCACTGTATTTTATAACCATTTGTTCTTCATGATTTTTCTATTTTCCCATTTCACCATTTGACTTGTTACTTTTATTTATAAGGCTTTTCTATTTTCTTTATGTAGTCGTACTCCTGGAAGTCGTCAAGCCTCTCCAACTGAAGTAGTTGAGCGCTTGGGCCCCAATACTAATCCCTCAGAAGGACTGGGGCCTCTTCCTAATCCTACAGCTAATAAACCACTTGTTGAAGAATTTTCAAATCCTGAAACTCAGAATCTGGATGCCATGGAACAAGTTGGTTTGGAATCCTTACAGTTTGACTATCCTGGTAATCAGGTACCAATGGACTCTTCAGGAGCTACTGTAGGCCTTTTTGACTACAATTCCCAGCAGCAGGTAAAAGCATGCTCTTTCTTTAAGAAGGTCCTCTTAGTTATATACTGGTTTAGCCTGAAGTGCTATGTGGCATTGAAAGAATGGTAGGAGTGTTTGAGTACTAAATGTTTTATTGATTAAAGTGTCCTTGTATTTGAGAAAGTGCTCCCCCCCCAAAAAAAAAAAGTTTAAAATGTTTTATTCAGATTTCTAATTAGAAATGAAAGATTTTGACACTAATCTTTGTGTTAAATATTTTCCCTAATAGCTCTTTCAGAGGACTAATGCACTAACAGTTCAGCAGTTAACTGCAGCTCAACAGCAGCAATATGCATTAGCAGCAGCTCAGCAGCCCCATATAGGTGAGTCTTCGTCATTTTGACCAAAGTCTTGTTAAAATATCTAGGATGTTTCACTTCTCATTTACTGATTGGTGAAGTTTTGTTACTTTTTGAAACATCTGAGATCAACAAGTAATAGGTTGTATGACAAAGGTATTCATTAACTAGGGAATTGTTTCTGATTATTATTTGCATCACTAGTTAAATTAAATAAAAATCTGTAATTTTATAAAAGTTGTCATCACGTAAGTTTTTCTCCAATGTGAAGTTGAGAAAGTCCAACACCTGGAAATTCAAATTTAGTTATTTGTGTCCATTATCAAGTCAGTATGTTCATTTAAATTTTTTCGTAAAATATTTTTTTCCACGAAGTTATTTGGTCTTTGACTTTTAATCTGCTAGTATTTAAGCTTGGTACATTATGTTGTCTCTACTGGGTCTCCCCCCTACCTCCCACAGTAATAATATGGGAATAATTTCCCTATACCCTTTACCCAGTTTCCCCTAATGGCTACCCTTAAATAATTATAGTACAGTATCAAAAACAGTAATATGATATTGTTTATCACGTGTAGATTTGTGTAACCATTTTTATAAAAGCCGGTCTGATTTTGGGTAAGTTTGTATGAATACTATTCAACATCAGTCTGTGGAAGGGGGTTCTCTTTCCTTAATGTCATATTGTTCCATGTTAGTGCAGTAAGGCTTCGTAAGCCCTAATTTTTATTTTTCGGTTTTTTTTGTTTGTTTGTTTGTTTTGGAGACAGAGTCTCACTCTCACCCAGGCTGGAATACAGTGGCGCCGTCTCGGCTCACTGCAGCCTACACCTCCTGGGTTCAAGAGATTCTCCTGCCTCAGCCTTCTGAGTAGCTGGGATCACAGGTGCCTGCCACCACACCTGGCTAATGTTTGTATTTTTAGTAGAGACGGGGATTTTACCATGTTGGCCAGGCTGGTCTCGAACTCCTGATCTCAGGTGATCAACCCCCACCTTGGCCTCTCAAAGTGCTGGGATTGCAGGTGTGAGTCGCCATGTCTGGCCTATTTTTTGTTTTCATCAAAAATGTCAGGCTGCACGGTGGTGCCCTCCTTTAATCCCAGCACTTTGGGAGGCCGACGCAGGTGGATCGCCTGAGGTCAGGAGTTCGAGACCAGCCTGGCCAACGTGGTAAAACCCTGTCTCTGCAAAATTAGAAAAATTAGCTGGGCATGGCAGTGGGAGTCTGTAATCCCGGCTACTTGGGTGTCTGAGGCAGGAGAATTGTTTGAACTTGGGAGGCAGAGTCTGCAGTGAACCAAGATTGCACCACTGCATTCCAGCCTAGGTGACAGAGATAGACTCCGCTCAAAAAACAAAAACAAGTCCACATATATATATGAGTGCCAATTATAGCATGTACTCTGGCCCTGTTTCATTCCTCTTTTTCCCTCTCTCTTTCCTCTTTTTTTCCCCACCCCCTTTATCCCTCATTTGTCCTCTTATGTTAGAAATGTACTGATTCCTGTCTATTCATGGATAGCACAACAGTTTTTATTTCTTGAGGCTTTATGTTACAATATTTGGCAGGCTAAACATCTATTACTCTTCTTTTTTTGGAGTTTTAAGTTTTTGGTTCTTGCTTATTTGCTTTTTTGTATGAACTTCAAAATTAGCTTATCTACTTCCAGAAGATAGGGTTAAATTTTGTAATTTACTTAGGGAAATTTGACATCTTTATGACATCAAGCATCAGCTTTTGTTGTCGTCGTTGTTCTTGTTGTTTTTTTGACAAGGGGTCTCACTGTTTCACCCAGCCTGGAGTGCAGTGGTGCAGTCTTGGCTCACTGCAACTGTTGCCTTCTGGGCTCAAGTGATCCTTTCACCTCAGCCTCCCGAGTAGCTGGGACCACAGGCGCATGCCACCACACCTGGCTAATTTTTTGTAGAGACAGGGTTTCACCATGTTGCCCAGGCTGGTCCTGAGCTCAAGTGATCCACCCACCTCAACCTCGTAAAGTGCTGGGATTAGAGGCGTAAGCCACCGTGCCCTGCTGACATCAAGTATTCTTGTCCAGGGCATGATGTGTCTTTATTTTTGTTCAAGTTTACTGTAGTGTCATTTGAGTACTTTAAAATTTTTCTTACATGGGTTTGCATATTTTAAGTTTATTTTATGTTTTGTTATCGTAAATGACTTTCTTCCTGTCTTTCATTGTAGCTTTAAAGTGTTATCTATGAAAACTCAAGTACCATATATCAGATTTCATGAATGATAATTTAAAATAGTTGAATCATCTTCCCATTCTTGGAATAAAAAGACTTGTATATAACAATTATTATTTCTTTTAACATTACCCTTTTAATTTGCTAGTATTTCATTTAGGATTTTTGCATCTATATAGTTAGCTGAAATTAGTCTCTGTATTTGCAGGTTTTTCACATTTTTTGGTGTCAGCATTCTTGCTTCACAAAAATAATTTTAGATAGGTCTTTCTCCCCCGCCGGCCCAACACAGCATCTTACTGTCACCCAGACTGGAGTGCAGTGGTACAGCCTCAACTTCCTAGGCTGAAGCAATCCTTTCATCTCAGCCTCCAAGGTAGCTTGGGACTATAGGCTGGACCAACGATGCCTGGTGCATTTTTTGTAGAGATGAGGATTCACCCTATTGCCTAGGCTGGTCTCAAACTCCTGGGTTCAAGTAATCCACTGACTTGGCCTCCCAAAGTGCTGAGATTATAGACATGAGCCACTGCACCCAGCCCAGCTATTTCTCTTTTGTTTTAATGCCTTAGAGTATTTTAATAATATTGGACAAGTAATCTTTAAAGATGTGGCAGAACTTTTTTGTGTGTGAAACCTAATATAAATAAATTTGAAAACCTAGAAAGCATAATTTATCAAAATTGACCCCACATTTCAACTCAATTCCACAGTTAAGCGTATTCATTGTTGACAATCTTTTTGATCCAGGTTTGCCTGGTCACCTGTTAGGTGGCCAGTAGCTCATTTAGAAAAGGACTAGGCAATAGAAAAATGTATAATATGTACCATATAATTTGCATCATAATATAATGATTTAGTAATCACATTTTTAAAAATTAGATGAAATTAATTTGAATATTTTATTTAGCTCGTATCCAAAATATTGCAAAATATAATCAGTATGGAACTTACTGATGAGAATTTTTGCATTCTTTTCTTCATATTGTTTTTGAAATATAGCTGATCTCAAGTCAGCTTTGAATATAGCTGATCTCAAACTAGTCACATTTTAAATGCACAGTGACTATATGTGGAAAATTTTTAGAGTGTGAGTCGACAAATGTCTTCTCTACAAAGGGCTGTTGAATATTTAAAGCTTTGCATCCCATATGGGTTCAGTCACGACCACTCCACTGTGCTGGTAAAGCATGAAAATGGTCATTAGATGATGCATAAATATTGCTGTGTTCCAGTAAAACTTCACTTATGGGTACTGAAATAAGAATTTGAAATAATTTTCATGTGTTTGAATTTTATTTTTTTGAACCATTTAAAAATACTAAAACTATTCTTAGCTAGTTTGTACAAAAATAGGTAAGACACAGGCTTAACCCATGTACTCGACCAGATAGAAATAATAGATAGGATAGAATGAAAACAAAAAGGCAGGGTTGTGTAGTTGATTGTGGAGTTCCTAGAGTACGAGGAGTTGAGGGAGAATCCATATGGGGGTAAATTGGGAATAAAGCCAGGTGACCTGCAGATGGTTAGAAGAGGAATAAACAAACCAAAATGGGCCTATGCAGTACAGGCATTGGGGTTTGAGTTATAGTAACCATGTAAGAACTCCTCCAGCTAATAAAAGACTTGGCTTGGAGATTTGATCCTGTAGTATGTAGTTGAGGCAATAATTCTGATACCACATAATGGACAATTGAGTGCACAAGAAACTCTCATGTAAGATAATGTTCCAAACGAAAATGACAGTACAAACAAGAAAGATGAGCCAGAAAACATGTCGCAGGGTTCTAAGATAGGGAAGGGAACTTTAAAGTTGTGCAAAGAACATAAGAGTGTATTTCGAACCTTAAGAGATAAAGGATGTGTGAGCCATCAGAGATCATCAAAAGTCTTAACAGACTGCTGTGAAAAGGAGCCATTTCATGGTTTTGTAAATAAGTCATTGAAAAAATAGTTCTAGGTGAGCTGCATTATTGGCTATCACCTACCACTAAATGAATTAGGAAATAAAACGTAGTTGGTCGCCCAGAACACTGAAATTCCCTGTGGTAATCAAGACATGGGATATATAAAGGAGAAATGAAAAGCTATGGAATGAATTAGGGAGTAAGTAAAAATGTACAAAGTATTTGTAAAGAAAAGTGTAAACTTTCCCAGAAGTCTTGAATAAATGGAGACACGTGATTTTTTCTGGGCAAAACTCAGCATTATAAAAATGTCAGTTTTCCCTAAATTAATGTGTGTATTTAATATACTTTTGGTCAGAATCCCAGCAGGTTGTTTTTTTTTAAACTTGAAAGCTTGATTTTGATGTTTGTCTCAGAAAAGTAAATGGTACTTTTCTGTCACCCAGGCTTGGAGTGCAGTGGCATGATCATGGCTGATTGCAGCCTCGACCTCCCAGGCTCAAGCAATCCTCCCAGAAAAACTAGAAAATTAATGGAAAACTAAAATTAAAGTGGAAGAGGAGGACTTGCTCAACCATACTGTTTCCGAGCAAAAGGGCTCACCGCCTGATGCAGTAGAAGGCAATGCTGTCGACCAGGTTTTTGAGAAAAGAAAAGCTTTTTTTGTAGGTCAACCAACAAGGAGACAGGAGTCCAGCTCAATTTTATCTTTCTGTGCTGGCTTTAAGGGAGTAATTTTTATTAAAAAGGCCTTAGGGGATGGATTTTGAGATCATTTAGTGATTGGTGGAAGAAAAGGGAGGCCTGGAAAGTCCTTAGCATGCACAGCTGTCTCTTCATGCCTCCTGATGGGTCGCATGTGCAGATTGCAGGAGAGTTAGTATGAGACATGGTGGAAATTTGGGCTGTGATGTCAGCAAGCTTGTTCTGCACAGACTGCAGTCGGCCATGTTGGTTTTAACTGATGTCAGCCAGTTGTGTTATCTTATAAGCAGAGAGTTTCTGCATTTCTTTCTACAAATTCATTCTTTTCATATCTGCCATCCTGCAAACTCAAGAATTTTCATTAATCACTGCTTTAACTTTTTGGAGTGCAGTTTCAGTTTTTTAAAACAATTATTACTAATGACGATTAAAATAGTGTGATATTGGACTCAAAATATATGAGTAGATCATTGAACAAGATTACTTTGAATTTTCATTAATCACTGCTTTCTTTAACTTTTTGGAGCACAGTTTGAATTTTTAAAAACAATTATTACTTATGACTATTAAAATAGTGTGGTACTGGACTCAAAATATATGAGTAGATCATTGAACAAGATTACTTTGAAATAGATCTGTGTGTGCATGCTTGCTTGTTTAGGGTAGAGTGGTGAGATGAATTTCAAATCAATGCCAAAAGAATGATTATTTGGAAAATAGCTTGTGGGGATTATTGGGTCTCATTCCTAATGGATTGAAATTTTTAATGAGAAAAACAAAAGCATAAAAGATTTAATTTTTAATTTACCTATTAGGTTGGCGAGTCTTCAAAATGTTTGATAATATTCTGTTTTGGCAGGAGTGTAAGTGGCACTCATACTTTTGGAATCTAAACTGCTACAGTTTTCCTGGAAAATAATCTAGAAAAGTGGATCAATAATTTATATGACAAAAACAGAAAAGTCAGATGTGGTGGCACCTGCTTTTATTCTCCGCTACTGGAGGTTGAGGCGGGAACATCAGTTGAGCCTAGGAGTTCGAGACCAGCATGAACTCTGCAACATAGTGAGACATCATGTCTTAAAAAAGAGAATTTGTTTTTGTTCGTTGAAGTAAATTTTTGTAAGGATATAGTAATGTACACTTACCTGTGTATCTAAAGGGATAATAGCATTATTTATTTATAGCGAAAGATTATGAACCATCTAAATATGTAAAGGTAGTAGACTGATAATATCATGTTCCTTCTATACAGAAGAGTACATAATATGTAGCCATTAAAAAGAATGAGTGGCTGGGCACAGTGGCTCATGCCTGTAATCCCAGTATTGTGGGGAGGTCAAGGAGGGTAGATCGCTTGAGCCCAGGAGTTTGAGACCAGCTTGGGCAATATGGTGAAACCCTGTCTCTAAAAAAATTAGCCAGGTATGGTAGTGCGTACCTGTGGTCCCAGCTACTTAGGAGACTGAGGTGGGAGGATCACTTGAGCCTGGGAGGTGAAGGCTGAAATTAGCGATGATTATGCCACTGCACTCCAAGCCTGGATGACAGAGCAAGACCTTGTCTCAAAAAAAAAAAAAAAAAAAAAAAAAAGATGAGCTAGGTATGTATCTATAGACAGATTTATGATTAATTAGTAGGTGAAAAAGTGTATTAAAGTACTGTTATAGATTAGAGTACAAAATGTATGAGTATGTAAGCATTTAAAAGTATGTATACATATCAGGAAAGGTTACATGAGGATTTTCAGTTTCCTCTTTATATCTTCCAGTATTTGAATTTTTAATAACAATCTTTTTATCATAAAACTATAAAATATTAAATTATCCTGACTTCTAGATTTTTTAGTGGTATAAGTAGAACAGGAATCCTAATACATTGTTTTCTACTTTTGTGCTAAAGATAATTCATGATAGATGAAGCTGCAAACCAAAAGATATCCGAGACAGGTCTCAATCAGTTTAGAAAGTTTATTTTGCCAAGTTTAAGAACATACCCATGTCACAGCCTCAGGAGGTCCTGACAACATGTGCCCAAGGTGGTTGGGGCACAACTTAGTTTTACACATTTTAGGGAGACATGAGATACCAGTCAGTATGCCTAAGATGTACATTGGTTTGGTCCGGAAATATGGAACAACTGGAAGCTGGGTGGAGGCTACCAAGGCATAGGTAAATAAGAGACAAATGATTGCATTCTTTTGAGTTTCTGATGAGTTTTTCACTGAATGCACAATTTACAGGAATAATCACGCGTTAGTCTGGCTTAGTGAAAAAATCAGATATGCTTTTTTCTCATGTAAGCAGAGGGATGACCTTGAGCTCTGCCTGTCCTTTGTCCATGAGGAATTTTCTTGCGGGCAAACTGTGAGGCAGATATGTAGCTTTTTTTTCTCTCTTTCAATCTTTATAGCTATCTTATTTAGGAATAGAATGGGAGGCAGGATTTGCCCAATGCAGTTCCCAGCTTAACTTTTCTTTTTGGCTTGGTGATTTTGGGGAGATTTATTTTCACTAACCTGAGTGGAATCTTGCAACCTTTTTGACCTAGGCATAGTTAAAAATAGGACTCAACACATGACTTTAAAATGAAAGGATTTTATTGAACTCATAGTTTAACTCATATTTTCTTCATAAGAAGTATAAACCAAAATACAATTCTAAAGCCCGCAGCAACCATCTGAATGGACTTCTTCCTTGGCCAGGGTGCTCTTAAAATTTAACTTGAGGCTGGGTGCAATGGTTCACGCCTGTAATCCCAGCACTTTGGGAGGCCGAGGCAGGCAGATCATCTGAGGTCGGGAGTTCGCCACCAGCCTGACCAACATGGAGAAACCCCGTCTCTACTAAAAATACAAAATTAGCCAGGTGTGGTGGCACATGCCTGTAATCCCAGCTACTTGGGAGGCTGAGACAGGAGAATCACTGGAACCCGGGAGGCAGAGGTTGCGGTGAGCCAAGATCATGCTACTGCACTCCAACCTGGGCAACAAGAGCAAAACTCCCCGTCTCGGGGGAAAAAAAAAAATTTAACCTGAAAGACTGGTTCAGGTTATGATGGGAAGTGGGAGTTGGACATGCTTCATTATACCTCTCCAGCATTAATGTCAACGCAGACCTTAAGTCTGATAAGGAACAGAGTCTATTCTCTCTGAAGCCTGCTACCTGGAGGATTCATCTGTATGATAAAATTTTGGTTCCACAACCTCTTATCGCAACCCAAGTATTTCCTTTCTGTTGATCCCAGGTCTTTAGATAAACTCAACCAATTTGTCAACCAGAAAATTTTAAAATGTACCTAGAGCCCTCATATTTGGCTCAGAATAAATCTCTTCAAATAATTCACCGAGTTTGACTCTTTTCATAGATAAAAGCAGGTTTCTTAAATGACTGTGTTGTGCCTAGACATGAAATCAGTGTTGAGGCTTGTATTTTTTTAAATTAAATAGGCTATAGACAATGATTTTGTGTAGGGAAAACTCTAAAACTATGTTGTTGTTATTTATTTAGGAGACAGAGTCTTACACTGTTGGCCCGGCTGGAGTGCAGTGGTGTGATCTTGGCTCACTGCAACCTCCACTTCCTGGATTCAAGCAATTCTCATGCCTCAGCTTCCTGAGTAGCTGGGATTACAGGCATGCACTACCACACCCAGCTAATTTTTATATTTTTAATAGAGACAGGGTTTCACTGTTGGCCAGGCCGCTCTTGAACTCCTGGCCTCAAGTGATCTGCCTACCTTGGCCTCCCAAAGTCCTGGGATCACAGGTGTGAGCCACCATGCCTGGCCTAAAACCTTGTTTTTCCTCTACTCTCAAGCCGTGACAACATAGACTTACTTCTGTGACCCATGTGTGGGTGGTTTTCTCCACACACGAAACAGGAGACACCAGCTGGGTGTCCTCTAATACAGTTCCAACGCTGTCTACCCAGAGACAGTGTCAGATTCCAGAAGTTGAGGCCTCAGTCTCCAAGACTGCTTTCCACCCCCAACACAACACTAGTCGCAAGTCTGGGCCTCCAGAACGTCTGACCGACTGGCTTCAAGTTGGAGTTCCCACAAACCCCTCTTTGGGTTTGATTTGCTGGAGTGCCTCACAGTACACCTACTTTTACTGGTTTATTATGAAAGATACTGTAAAGGATACAGGTGTACAGAGCTGCTGGGTATGGCGAGGTATGGAGGAAGGGGTGCGGAGCTTCCATGCCCTCCCTGGGCGTGCCCCCCTTCAGGAGCCTGAATTTTGATTTTAAGGCCTAGTAAGATATATTTTCCTTTTGAATACTTTTTAAAAATATTACTATTATCATTATTTATTATTATTATTATTATTTTGTTTTTTTGAGATGGAGTCTCACCCTCTTGCCCAGACTGGAGTACAGTAGTGTGATCTCGTCTCACTGCAACCTCTGCCTCCCGGGTTCAAGTGATTCTGCTGCCTCAGCCTCCTGAGTAGCTGGGATTACAGGCGTCTGTCACCACTCCCGGCTAATTTTTTTGTATTTTTAGTAGAGACGGGGTTTCACCATGTTGGCCAGGCTGGTCTTGAACTCCTGACCTCAGTTGTTCCACCCGCCTTGGCCTCCCAAAGCGCTGGAATTACAAGCATGACGAGCCACCACACTTGGCCTATTATTTTTTATTTATTTTTGAGACAGGATCTCGTGAAGTAATTTTTTCCAGTAGCTATGGTTGAAAGCCCTACACAGTAATTCCTCAACATCTGAGAGTTTCTTCTCTCTTGAATGAGTACTGCAAATGTATATTTTTAGATCTTTTTCAGCCTTTACTAAATTCATATGGTGAACATATGTTACACTCAAAAGTGAGTGTAACTGGCCTTTCAGCTCTTTCTTGTTTCCCTATTGACTGTAGGGTAAAGTCCAAACTACTTAGCATGAGCCAGGAAGCTCTTCATTGGTCTTCATGATGGTTATAGCTCCAGTTTTATTTTATCTTACACTATACCTCATTCATTTTACTCGCCCCTTCCAAAGTTTATTAGATGTTCCTCCTCTCTGTGCCCAGAGCACTTAATATGCTATATTCTGTTTGCTAATATACCTGTTTTTCTCACCAGATGGAATGCTTTGTGAGGGCAGATTGTATATTCCTGCCTCACTGAACCCCTACCTCATAATGTGACTTTATAAGATTGAGTGAAAAGCTACTATTTACCAGTAGCAGTTCTAGCTCTCACATTTATTTTGTACCAGTCTCATGCTAGTACTGTGCAGTCATTTACTTTTTATTTTTGAATTTATATTTTTATTTTCTATAACATACCCCTAGAGACAGTACAGTTATGTCATAATTGGTATTACATTTAATTCTCATAGCAATTCTATAAAACAGCTGTTTCTTAAATGAAAACTTTAGAATTAGTGGTACATGCCCAAGGTCACTTAGTGAAAATGTAACCATTATGCCCACTCTACTCCCCGCCCCCATTCCAAACCAGATTCAGAGTAGAAATGTTTTTATCTAATGAAAAAAATCATACTTCACATTGTTGTTTATTGTTTCTCCCCTTTTAAAATATAGCTGGTGTATTCTCAGCAGGCCTTGCTCCAGCTGCATTTGTGCCAAATCCATACATTATTAGTGCTGCTCCTCCAGGAACCGATCCATATACTGCAGCAGGATTGGCTGCAGCAGCTACATTAGCAGGTAACATACTGTTCGTTTATCTTTATTATGGCTACTTTTCAATGTATTTAGTTTTGGGTGTAAGCTTTATTTTTATCTATTTGGGCAATTTGAAATTTCTGAGAAAAACTGAAACATTATCCAGAATAAACTAAAGTTTCCAGGAAGTTAGTATTATTTTTCAATTGTAATGCTTCAGGGAAACGCTTACGCAATAACTTTTCCTCCTGTACGTAATTGGCTTACATTTCAGCTTTATAGTTTTAGAAATCTATTGTCAGCCATGAATCTCCATTTTAATGACCAACCCCATTACCCACAGAGACAATGCAAAGTAAAATTACTTCTCAGAAAATAAAATAAAGGTAGGTGTCCTGCATATATAGGTCAGGGATAGAATAGAGTAAGCTAAACAGATACGGTAATTTTGAGAAAATATGTATCTAGAATTTCTCAAGCAATGCTAAAATGTACAAACAAGCTGGGGGACAAAACGTTTGGATCAAGTTAGAAAGAACTTACTAAAAACTGCCCAGCCTGAGACTATCACTCAGAATCTGAAATAAAAGCCAAAGCTGTCCAGATGCAGTGGCTCACACCTGTAATCCTAGCTCTTTGGGATGCCAAAGCGCCCAGCCAGGGCGACAGAGTGAGACTAAAAACAAAAACAACAACAAAAAAGCTGTATTTATTGTCTGTGTGAGTAAGGAAAAGTTGTGTGCTGATCAGACACAGTCTTATTTGAACAAAGCAATTGGCTGATCTTAGGGTTGTTGGGAAGAGTTCGTTTTAGGTGGAGGTGGCTACAAAGACAGAAATGAGTTAGTCTTGAGGCATTGTTTATATTGATTATACAGGCAAGAATAGGTTGATGTCTGCCTTGGAATTTTGTTTATTGGAATGAGTCTGCTAATAGGCTGACTTCAAAACTTGAGGCTGTCGCTGGTTTTTTTTTTTTTTTTGGCTTTGAGCGATATCTTCACTGAAATATTGTCACTAATCAGTTTGAAATTTACTTCTGACAGTCAGTCTTTTCCTAGGAGACTTACTTTTAAAGTCAAGATCTTGTTTTAAAAAATGGGGAAGAAATTTCAGATTTATACTTGATATCTGAGCTACTAGAATGAAACTAAACTGTCATTCATTAGCTTTTGGTGTGGACTTGGATGTGATTCTATAAGGATGTGAGCTTTTCTGGTGCCATTTAACTGGATGTTAGTACGTAAAGTGTTGGTATAATACAGAGAACCACTAAACTGGGGGTCTGATAGAAGTAACTTTAAGAGATCATTTAGTTTGTGTATAAGTATTCTATGTATTTTGGACTTAGGTTTTCTAGGACCAGCATTGTCCAATAGAAATACAATGTGAGCCAGAAAATGTAGTTTAAGATTTTGTAGTAGCCACATTATAAAAGTAAAAAACAATAAAATTATGTTCAATAATACTCTTTAATTTGTCCCAATGTATCCAAAATATTATAATTTCAGCATGTTAATAAATTCAGGCTTCTGGCTAGGTTGGATGAGTTTCTAGGTAGATGTCATTAATAGAGTTTACAAAACTTTTATTTTTTGCAATGTATCCTTTCATTTTTACAATGTATCCTTTTTATTTTATTTTTAAAATGTATCCTTTTCATTGTTTTATTTTTACAGTGTACCCTTTTATTATTTTAGTGTATCTTTATTTTATTTGTACAATGTATCCTTTTTTTGTAAAGTCTATGCAGTGTTTTAATAGTCCTCATTTCAGGTTCAGCTTACCTGGCTATCTATAGAAATAAAAACTTCTGTTTTAGTGATTCAGTCAAATATACTGGGCTTTTTTCCCCTTTGAATGCAACGTGAAACCGAGAGTTTGACTTTTAAAAATATATTAATACAAATAAAGATGTCCTAAAATTCCACTGATAACATTTTAGGACATGTTTGTTATGTAAGTCAGGAATCATGACATTTTATTCATTATTTTAATGGTGAAGCTTTTTGTACATAAACTATTTACTCTCCAGGAATCAAATATTATCTTGAATAAAGTAGACTAGAGCAGGAACAATTTATTCTTATTTTCCTAGTTTGCCTTCTGTTTTTCTTTGTGCTTGTATTATCTAGTGCTTTCTTGTCTTGACTCGGTTTCATTTTCCTAGCCACATAAATGCTGACGTCTCATTTGTTTTCTTATAATTTGCAATTGTTCTGTGAGAATTGTGACTAACTGCGAAATATGAAAAATATTTTAAATTTTAAGGTTTTCAATTCAATTACCATTGTAGGATGCTTGGTACCAGAATATTCCTCAGTTTTGTGTTATAGATTGGAAAGTAAAATACTTAAAAATTATTTTGTAATCTATCTCAGTAGTCAAAATTCTGAGAGAAGTAATGAATTGAGCATTTAAAAACTCTTAGTTTTATGGAAGCTGTGTTCTCTGAATATCTTATCTGTGTAGTGTCAGACCCAAAAATTGGCATTTGTTAAATGTTGGATAGATGGTTAAGTGTCCTATCAGTTTATTGGTAGCCTTGAGGTTGGATTCTCATCTTTTCCTTTTGAGACCGTTGCTGTCACCCATCAATACTTTGTTTTTTATTATAAAGACGTGTTCTTCTCTAAGTCTTCTTTCTGCTCCCTTTTATAATCTAATGATAGGTAACTAACCTCATGTCTCATAGGTAACTAACCTCATGTCTCTGTAAAATCTAGTAACTTTTTTTTCGGGGGTCGGGTGTGGGGTTCAGGTCCAGCAGTGGTTCCACCTCAGTATTACGGCGTTCCATGGGGGGTGTATCCAGCCAACTTATTTCAGCAGCAAGCTGCAGCTGCGGCAAATAACACAGCCAATCAGCAAGCAGCATCACAAGCTCAGCCTGGACAGCAACAGGTAGGCCTTCCTTCTGTAAAGTAATACCAAGTATTCTTTGAAATTCTTTGAGCCCCTAATGTTTAAGATTTGTGTTTTTCGACTTATGTTTCCTCACTGGGTAACATGACACCTGGCATATAGTTGATACACAAGTATTTATGCGTGGGATTTTTTTTTTTCCTACTCACTATTTTATGAATTTAAAAGATTAGGCTGTATTCAGTTTCTGTGTTTCTGTTATTTTGCGATCTTGAAATCTAGCAGTTTCTAAATTTCTTTTCCTCACTTATTAGTATGTTAATAATGTTCCTATCAAAATAATTATTCTTCCATATTTTTCCAGGTATTTAAATTACAATTTTAAATGTTAACGTGTTTCTGACCAGTAAAAAGAGATTAGTAGGTATTTTATATTTTTAAGCAAGAAATGATAATATATTTTGACTAAAGGTTAGCTTTAATTTCTAGAAAAATAAAGATGTTTATATCTTTAAAATTTCAGCCTTTTTCAAAAGAACTAACTTGATAAATCTAAAAACACTATATATCAGGATTCTGGCTGTCACATTCATTATATTTATACCAAAGAAGCACCATGGTATTACTTGGCAGTTAAACTTTATTCTGAATTTCCTTTAATATATGTTATTTATTTATTTATTTATTTATTTTTATTTATTTTTTTGACAGTCTTACTCTGTCGCCTAGGCTGGAGTGTAGTGGCATGATCTCGGTTGACTGCAACTTCCACCTTGGGCTCAAGCGACTCTCATACCTCAGTCTCCCAAGTAGCTGAGATTACAGGTGTGCACCACCACACCCAGCTAATTTCTTCTATTTTTATTAGAGATGGGGTATCACCATGTTGGCCAGGCTGGTCTTGAACTCCCGGCCTCAAGTAATCAACCCACCTCAGCCTTCCAAAGTGCTGGGATTACAGGCATGAGCCACCGCCCTCGGCTAATGTATTTTGATTCTAAATAAGATGCTCTGTTGAAGCTGTTTTTGGCTCAGTCCTTGGACATCATATCACTTCATTGTTTAATAAATTATTTTTTAATCTGTATCTCTGGACAAACGTAATGTCACATTAGCTTAAAATATATACACCTGTGTTTGATTCTTACAGAGAGGGACTTAAAATGACTCCCTCTTGTCCTGAGTAGTGTAAAATTAATGATTAAGTTTATCATGCTTGTATATGATTGCTACAACAGCTATGATTCCAGAATAGCAAACCTTGACCAGACTAAGTTTCCACCTTGTTTTGATACAATCTTGTGTTCTTTTTAAAATATTATGTTTAAAAGCAGCTTTTACTCTTATTAAGGCTTCTGAATCCTGAAAACTTGATTTAGTCTACAGCAGTCTCATAACAAATTCATACTTTATTTGCCGAATCTTTTCGTATTTCTGTTTTCAGCCTTAGAAATTTTTTTTTTTTTTTTTTTTTTTTTTTTTTTTGAGATGGAGTTTCACTCTTGTTGCCCAGGCTGGAGTGCAATGGAGTGACCTCAGTTCACCACAACCTCCGCCTCCTGGGTTCAAGCAGTTCTCCTGCCTCAGCCTCCCAGGTAGTTGGGATTACAGGTGCTTGCCATCATGCCTGGCTAATTTTGTGTTTTTAGTAGAGACGGGGTTTCTCCATGTTGGTCAGGCTGGTCTTGAACTCCTGAGCTCAGGTGATCCACCTGCCTTGGCCTCCCAGAGTGCTGGGATTACAGATGTGAGCCACCGTGCCCAGCCTAGAAAATAATTTTAATAAAATCTAATTTTAGGCCGGGTGCAGAGGTCAGGAGTTTGAGACCAGCCTGGCCAAAATGGTGAAACCCCATCTCTACTAAAAATACAAAAACTTAGCCAGGTGTGGTGGCGTGTCCCAGCTACTGGAGAGGCTGAGGTGGGAAAATCACTTGAATCCAGGAGGTAGAGGTTGCAGTGAGCTGAGATCATGCCATTGCACTCCAGCCTATGTGACAGAGCGAGACTTCGTCTCAAAACAAAGGATAAAAAAAAGAAAAAAATCTAATTTTAAAGTCTTTAAGATTTTGCCGTTCTTCCTACTCCCAAACAAATCTTTAAAAAAAAAAAAAAAAACCAACTACCGACTGTTAGCAACAGGTCTTACAGCACTGAGCTCTGGGGGCTTGGTGCACTGACGTGGGGCCAGCCGCGGGGAGGCGGGGATCAAGTGGCCGAGGCCAGGATTTTGGCCACCTCCTGGGCAAGTTGCGGGACAGTGGCGCTGGGAGCAAAAGCAGCACAACGCAGTTCATGCACTTGGAGTCCTTTTATGAAAAAAACCTCCTCCTGGGCTTATCAAGGAAGATGAGACTAAGCCAGGAGACTGCATACCAGATGTACCAGGCAATGAACATGACAGGGAATTTCTGGCTCACACACCAACTAAAGGACTTTGGGACTTTGGATGCCACTGGGGAAAGAAATCAAAGTTAAGAAGTTACTTTTCTTTGGATTGCTTCAAAATTTCTTGATGATGGAAAATTCATTCCTAAAGCAACAAGATTAAAGGATGCTTGGGTTGGCGTTGCAAATGGTATGGTCACCAAACGGCGACAAAGAATGCCCTTTTTTAATCAAAGGCAACCAAAAGTTAGAACAGTTCAGAGCAGCACATGGAGATCCCATGTATGTCATCATACGAGGCAATAAAAGACATGAAAAGGATGTAAGGATACAGCAGTTAAAACAGTTACTGGAGGATTCTACCTCAGATGAAGATGGGAGCAGCTCCAGTTCCTCTGAAATAAAGAGAAACACAAGAAAAAGAGGAGGAAAGAAAAGCATAAGAAGAGGAAAGAAAAGCATAAGAAAAGGAAGAAGGAGAAGAAAAAATGGAAGCACAAATCTTCCAAGTCAAATGAGAGTTCTGACTAAGGGTGACAAGGACTTGACTTGTTCAACATTCTCTTCTCAAGAATTAAACACTGTAGCCAAGGAACAGAGGAAGATGCAGTCAGATAAAGTACCAGCATAGAGAGGCCGAGAGAGGAGGATATGTGGCTCACAGCAGTGAGCTCCCACCCGCCTTCTGGTGAAGATGTGACCCCAGGAGAAGGAGTGTCTCCTTCCATGTGCTAGCTCTGGACGGAGGCTGATTTTAGGCAGGAAAGTTTCTTCCATGTTGTCTTCCCTGCTGGTCACATGAGTTTACCATTCATTCTTTTGAAAAATCTTCCACAAGGTGGCAGGACTGAGGGAATCTCTGAGGCGTGTCTTCCAGGCCCAGACACAGCTTGTGCCCTCCACAGTGTGGATTCAGTTCAGGTGGAAGACAGTCTGGAGTCTTCTCTGTTGTTGAGAATAGTAAAAGCTCATTATTTATTTTTTTAAAAAAACTACCTTGTTAAAGAACACGAATATTAGAAATAGTTATTAACCAAAGATTTTCTGTAACCTCCCATGTTGCTTTATAGATTGTTCTAGCTGTTAAGAGCTAGTGATTGTTTTTGATGTTAATGTATTTTGTGATTTTTCATGCTAAATCTACATTTCCTTGCATGTAAATGTTTAAAGAATATCCAAATGCTGTTTGTAATAAATACACAGTTGTCCAAGATAAATTTACTTATCCATTATTTTATATTGATTTTAAGAAAATCGTTTTACCTTTGTAGGTTCTCCGTGCTGGAGCAGGTCAGCGTCCTCTTACTCCCAATCAGGGTCAGCAAGGGCAGCAAGCAGAATCACTTGCGGCAGCTGCAGCAGCAAATCCAACTTTGGCTTTTGGTCAGGGTCTTGCTACTGGCATGCCAGGTATACAATTGGTCATTTGTGGAAATTTGAATAGATTTAAAATGTTAAGTGTAGGTACTCACACTGAAGAGTGAAAAAAAATCAAACTGTATTTAAAATCTTGCCAACCTATAACGAAATATTTAGAACTCAGATGCTAATAATTGAAATCAGTATTGGTTGTGAGAGTCAATGACAGGAATGGCAAATATGTATCAGAATTCTCAATGCAGCCATTTTTTATAACATCTATCTAAACCTAACCCAGAATTTTTAGTATATTGCTTCAAGAAGTAAAACAGTTGTTGAGAGTTGGTATGCAAGACAGAACCTATTTGCCACTCCTGCCTTGTAAGAATAGTTGTTAATACCAGAAGAGTTTGCAGCTAATGTTTTTTACTTTGAACCCTGTTTAATTTTGTTTAGCCCATTTATAGCATTTAAAGCTATTATTTATAACTTAATAGCAACAATGTCGATAATGTGTCTATGAAAGCCTAGTATAAAAAAATGACAGTATAAAATTTCTACCTATTGCTACTGTACAACTTTTGGGAAAGGGCAACAAAGTACTTTTTTTGTGAAACGATCACTAATAATAATGGAGGAAGGAAGGTTGTTTTCTAAGAAAAAAAAATGCAGCACTTGTTTTTAAACTTTAAAGCTATATTTGAATATCAACAGATAAGGCATAACTTGCCATTCTTTTCTGAAGATTTAAGTATGCTTTT
The DNA here is from genome assembly GCF_008728515.1 of Papio anubis. NCBI lineage: Eukaryota > Metazoa > Chordata > Mammalia > Primates > Cercopithecidae > Papio > Papio anubis. Next base: position 19,932,105 of record NC_044989.1, on the reverse strand, counting down.
TTTCACGTTTGGTATATCAGTGGTTGTCCCTATATCAGTGGGTTACTTATTAATAATATTTGAGTTCCAATTTCCATTTAATCGTAATGCAGTTTACTTTTCTATTCAGATCATTTAAGAAATATGTTCAGGCCGGGCGCGGTGGCTCACGCCTGTAATCCCAGCACTTTGGGAGGCCGAGGCGGGCGGATCACGACGTCAGGAGATCGAGACCATCCTGGCTAACATGGTGAAACCCCGTCTCTACTAAAAATGCAAAAAATTAGCCGGGCGAGGTGGCGGGCGCCTGTAGTCCCAGCTACTCGGGAGGCTGAGGCAGGAGAATGGCGTGAACCCGGGAGGCAGAGCTTGCAGTGAGCCGAGATCGCGCCACTGCACTCCAGCCTGGGCGACTAAGCGAGACTCTGTCTCAAAAAAAAAAAAAAAAAAAAAGAAATATGTTCAGTGTATTGGAAAAAATGACTTGCATGATTGAGGGTTTCTTTTATATATTAAGTACTTGTAGATACTTTGGTATGTTGTTTGAAGGATTTCTATTTCAGTTACATTTATTCCTCTCTGGAATTCTAAGATCTGAATTTATCATCTTGTGTGGTTCACGGGATAAAGAGAAGATTTTCATCATGCTGTCCCTGAAGTAGAAATGATAGTACAGTGGGTGGCATTCTCATTATTTTATTTTTTATACGCCAGCCATATATTTTTGCTTCCTGGACTCTACTGTCATGGAGTCATTGTGGATTAGAGACCTTGGCAAAAGCAGACTTTTGAGAAGAGGACTGTAAAGCTGAAGTTGTTTTAGGCACATGGATGTTGGGCTGAAAAGAAGTGAGCTGGGAGTTTTTGAGGGCCACTAAGACTATTTTAGGTTCTTCTTAGGTTTCAGCTATATGTAGAACGGGGAGAGGAGTTATGGAGTACAACAATTTTTCCTGCTTAACTAGTTTCTCTGTGGAACCTGGAATTAAGAGAGTGCCTCTGGCCTGCATGTATTTGCTGTGTCCTATAACCCATTGATCCTCCTAGGCTCTTGATGCTGGCCCTATTACTCATTTCTTATAAATACCTTTGTCTTTATATTCAGCTCATAGTTTTATTTCTTCTTCTTCTTTTTTTTTTTTATTAACATGGAGTCTCACTCTGTCACCCAGGCTGGAGTGCAGTGGCACAATCTCAGCTCAGTGCAACATCCGCCTCCCAGGTTCAAGCAATTCTTGTGCCTCAGCCTCCCGAGTAGCTGGGATTACAGGGACACACCACCATGTCCGGCTAAATTTTGTATTTTTTTGTTGAGACAGGGTTTCACTTTGTTGGCCAGGCTGGTCTGAAACTCCTAACCTCAAGTGATCCACCTGCCTTGGGCTCCCAAAGTGCTGGGATTACAGGCATGAGCCACTGAGCAAATCAAATCAAAGTATTTTGCTCTTAATTTTGTTAATTTCAGTCTTACAATTTAGTTTTATATTCATATTTCTTCTTTCCCTTCTTTGAGAAAGCTCTTTTTTCCTCTCTTTTGCTGCTGTTCAACAGTGAATTCTGTTAGTAATTCTAGAAAAAAGCAACTTTTTGTTCTATATTTGTCTAAAAACAGTTGATTATATCTTTTGAGTGATGATAAAAATAGGTAAATTTTTTTTTTTTTTTTTTGAGACAGAGTCTCGCTCTGTCGCCCAGGCTGGAGTGCTGTGGTGCATGCAGTCTTGGCTTACTGCAACCTCTGCCTCCCGGGTTCAAGCGATTCCTGTTCCTCAACCTCCTGAGTAGGTGGGACTTCATAGGTGCGTGCCATCATGCCCAACTTCGTAATTTTAGTAGAGAAGGGGCTTCTCTGTCACCAGGCTGGAGTGCAGTGGCACAGTCTTGGCTCACTGCAACCTCAGCGTCCCAAGTAGCTGGGATTACAGGCACTTGCCACCAGCCCAACTAATTTTTGTCTTTTTAGTAGGCATAGGGTTTCACCATGTTGGCCAGGATAGTCTTGAACTCCTGACCTTGTGATTTGCCCACCTTGGCCTCCCAAATGCTGGGATTACAGGCCTGAGCCATTGCACGCAGCCCTACCCTTTTTAGAAATATAAATGTAAAAACCACTCTCATAAGAAGGGCCTTACTAGAATTTGTATTTGTATGTTTCTGTGACTTTTGGGCTGTTCACATGATCCCTTCACACTAAAACTTTCTTTGATGCCTTCTTTACTTCATTCTGCCCAGACTGTGACGATGAAATAATTCTCGTTTTCCATATCCAAATAGTTACATAGTTATAAAGCTAATGTGTATACTAAAAAGGGCTCACTTGAGAAAATCGATGTTCCTTCAGGGCTCATACTTTAACTCTTCTTTCTAGCTTTCTTCAGTACTTTATCAGATCCCTAGTTACTGTCCTGTTCTTAACTCTTCTGCTTTATCTTGTGTGCTATTGTTTTTCTATCTTGAATCTTAAGTCTTTCCCCCTCCCAGTCCTTCGTTTCAACCCACTGTGCTGTTCTGCCTGTTCAGTCCTAAAAAGCTTTATCTCTACTCTGCTTCTCTCATGGACTATTAGTCAAAATTTATACTCTACCCCATACCTCTTTTAAATTCTGCCTCCATAATTCCTTTGTAGTGTCTCTAATATAAGTTAGAGACAGTTACAAACTATAATTTCCTCCGTATCTTTTTATGCTCAGTTTGTTGCAGTTCACCCTGTTGACTCTGTCCAACTCTTTATAACTCCTTTCTGCTGAGTGGTATTTCACTGGTAGCCTTTTCACCTCTCATTGCTTTTTTATTAGTCTCTGCTTCCTCTATATATATCCTTAAATATAAAAGACAGTCTGACTTAATGGCTACCTTCTTCAGAGTTAGATTTGCTGTATTTCCACCACATAGCTATTGTGTAACCATGCCCAAGTTATTTTCCTCTTTGAATTTTGGTTTCAGATAGGAAAAATGGAGATCCTTTACGCTTATTCCTTAGGAGAGTATATTTTCATTAATCCTTTCAACTGTCAACCCTGTGAGTTTACATCTGCATCTTGAATTCTTTTCTGAACACCTAATACATACATGTCTGTCCTTGTACCAAACATTTCTACTTTTATGTTGCAGGCACTCTTCAAATTGAAAATATCAGAAAATGAACTCACATTTCCAAATGTTCCTGTCTACTGTTTACCTTGTTTCACTTAACTCTACTATTCTTTAGAACTAGAAACTCTTAGCTTCAACCTCAAAGTTATCTGTAACTATTGGTTTTCTTCTATGCCTCCACATCCAATGACTTACCAATTCTCTGCCATTCTGCCTCATGGTCATTTTTATTTTTATAGAGGCAGTGTCTGTGTTGCCAGACTGGTCTTGAACTCCTGGCCTCAAGCAATTTTCCTGCCTTGGCCTCCCAAAGTGCTGAGATTATAGGCCTACCAAATGTCTCGAATTCCTTTATAGTCCTGTGCTTTAATGCACTAGACCATATACTGTTATCCAAACATACCATGCACTTCTATGCCTCTAGTCCTAGCTCATGTTCCTTTTTTTTTTTCTAGCTTAAAATACCCCTTTATAAATTTTAAACAAAATTGGTGTATATAGTGTTTGCTTTTTAAAATTTCAGCCCATAGACATTTTATGATTAACTTTCCTTCTCATCTTAATATGGTCCCTTTCATGAAGCTTTCCTCAATCTTTCCCGGTGCTCATTCATTGATAATTATTCCCTTGTCTGCTCTCTTTGGCGTATTACTCGCACCTTTCTTTAGTACTTCTGTATGCCTTGCATTTCATTTAGCTGTTTGTGGTTTATTTTCACCATTCTACAACACTTACTTTAATGTGATTGTAGATGGGAAATGTCTTAAAGTTAGAGAGTTTTGTTACTCTGAAGGGAAGTTGTTAGATCTATGTCATATGTTAAAGTCAGTGGCATTTTAGAATTAAGGAGTGTGTTTCCTTCTCTGCTAGATTGCATAATTCTTGAGTATGAGGACCGTGTTTTTTAGTTTTTGTTTTTCAATTCCCCATGTCTTGTCTTTCTATATCATTCTTCCCTACGTCTTTTTTTTTTTTCCTTTTCCCACTCTTGATACATTCACCTAACCTTAGTCACAGACTTTCTCAGTAGCAAAAAGATAATTCAGACGAGATCAGGCATGATCAGGGTTGTATGGCCATAGATAAAACAATAATTCAATGGAAATTAGCAGCTTTTGAATGGAATTATAGTGAAAATGCTACATATTTAAACTTCTAGATTAGAACAAAAACAGAACATAAGAGAATATATAGGTTTTAATGATTACATTAGAACATTAGGCTGGAAATGAATGAGATAAGCATTTATCCAGAAACTAAAAAGAAAAAAAAAGAGAATGAAACCAAAGAATGTAGAAGGAAGTACATAATAAAAATGGGAGCTGATGTGAATGAGATAGAGAACAAACAAAATAATTATCCCAGAAATTACTTTGAAAAGACAGTGAAGTTAACCACCTCTTTGAAAAGACAATAAAGTCGATAACCTCAGAGACTCATCAAAACAGAGAAGGCATAAATAACCAATAATAGGAAAATTAAACGGTCATTAGCTATTAGGAACAATCTCATGATAGTAAATTAGAAAATGTAAACTGGATAAATTATGATGTCCATCTTTATCATAAATAGAAACTCTGTTCTTATAATTCTTAGGCCAAAAAATAATGGGAATCCTTGATTCCTTTTTTCCTCACATTCCACGTCTAATCTCAGCAAATCTTGAGGGCTCTCCAAATTCAACTACCTTTCTACCATCACTTCTATTTTGACTTGGTCCTAATTACTTCTCTGCATTAGCTTTCCATCTGGGTTCTCACATATCTTCTTGTCCCTTTTTTCTCCCCTGTGGAGTCCTCTCTCTACGCAGTAACTGAAGTAAATGAAGTAACTGAAGTTATCCAAACATACCATGTTACTTCAGTAACTGAAGTAAATGAAGTAAGAAACGTCAAAGTAATTCACTCCTCTCCTAAAAACTAATGGTTTCCTGCCTGAAGTCAAAGTAAAAGCTCAAGTTATTACAGTGACCTGTAAGGATCTGGCCCCTTGTTGCCTGTCTTACTCTTCCCTCTGTCTCTCTTCCAGTCGTACTGGCTTACTTTCTGTTCCTTCTGTTTGGAAATGTCTTCCTATAGATATCTGCTTCACTAGTTCTCTCAGTTTAGATTTTTCCTCGTATGTCATCTTGTTATGGAGATTCTTCAGGACCCTCAGCTTCGAATTATTAACAGTATTGTCACTGCCCAATAACTTCTCTCCACTTTCCCTGTCTGATTTTTCTCTCCTTTTAATATGTAAAACTGTCTAACGTACCTTTTTACTTATTTTTCATTTATCTCACTTGAAGCAGAAAATAATCCCCTTTAAGGATATTTTTCCTTATTTTTCCCTGCTTTATCCCAGTACCTAGAATAGGGCCTGGCATGTGGTAGCCACTTGATAAATATTTGTCAAATTGATGAATTAATGAAAAATTAAGCTAAGTACAGAATGAGAGTGGGAAAAAATATTCTGTGACAAAGGAACAGAATGCACCAAACCCCTGTGCTGAGGGGAAGCATGGTGCCTCTGAGGAGTTTGAACCCCCATTTTTCCCAAAACATAAAATAGGTACTTGGATACCAGGTAAAACTAGAAAGATAGCCAGGAACCAACCAGATCACGTTGTGGGCCATATTCAGAGTTTTGCTTTTCATTTCAAACCCTTTGGAAGGTTTGGAGCAAGAATGTGGATTGATATCTTTTAATATCAATCTCAGACCACAGTCTCTGTGGGGAATGTGTTATAGACACGGAACAAAAGAGCAAGGGCAGACCATATAATCTGGTTGGACAGGAAAGTAATCATCACAAGAATGGATAGATTTGAGAAAGATTTAGAAGGTAAATGAACAGGCCTTCAGAGATGAGTTGACTGTGGGTTATTTTGTCTCTGGGAATTTATATATGCAAAATTTAGTTAAGTAGCAGTTAAGTGCTGTTTGATTTGTCAGTAGAGTGTTTATAGCCAAATGTCCAAATGGATTTACTTTTATTTTTCATTCAAAATCAGATGTTAAGTAAATGACAATGTTTTTGAACAAGAATATTTTTTGTGTGCCTTGGATTTAGGACTAGACCACAAATACTAGTTAAGACTATTGACTGGTATATACATCTTGAAATTTACTAGTAATGTGGATGTTTTATTAGCAGCATGCTAATGCTTATTCTTGGTCAGAATTACTGTATTTACTGAAAACAACATATGCATGTGGAAGTTTCAGTCTTACAGGTAAAGTGTTTATCTGAGCGTTGTTTATTATATTTGAGCTGAATTTAGCCTACTGTGTTTAAAGGCAATAAAACGCTCATGCTGTATTATCACTAATTTTACTATAACTCTGATTTCTGCATAGTGTTAACAAAATAAGACTAAAATTGATGTTGGAATGTATTTCAATATAGTGTGTGTTTTTAAAAACTTCTTAAAGGGCCAGACACAGTTGGGAGGCTGAGGCGGGAGGATCGGTGGCCCAGAAATTAAAGACTAGGCTAGGCAACATAGTGAGGCCCTATTTCTATAGAAAATAAGAAATTAGCCAGGCCTGGTGGCGTGTACCTGTAGTCCCAGCCACTTAGGATGCTGAGGCAGCAGAATCATGTAAGCCCAGGAGTTCGAGGCAGCAGTGAGCTATGATTATGCCACTATGCTCCAGCCTAGACAACAGAGCAAGACAGCACTCTTTAAGGGAAAAAACAGTTGCTAGTACATTTTTTGCTGATAGTTGTAAGGTTATTGGGCCTCAGTTTTTTTGCTTTATGAGGCAACCTTTCTCAGCTGAGTTCCAGAAAAGAATAAAGCCTTATTCTTACTATTCTAAAGTGTCCACAGTGTATATAGTTAACTTCTCTCCTATGATTCCAGAGTGATGCTTGTTATATATCATCCTGAGGAGAATTAACAAAATACTTACTTAAATCATTTTCTGTGTTTTTGGTTCAACAGGGAATCTCCATTGAGAAAGTCTGCTAAAAAGTTAACTTTATTCTCCACTAGTTGTGAAGATTGCAGATTTACCTACCTTGTGCTTAAGGCTACAGTAAAACTAAAGCCTGTGTGATTTTTAATTAAACTCTAGCTTGAGAATCTTCACAAATAGAATGTTTGGCTTAAGTTTTTAAAGAGATGGTTATAAATGAAAATCTAAGGGAATGCTGGTAATAAGGCACTTGGTTTTGAACTTCAATGAAATTGCATAGTAAACATTTCATACAGTGTTCTACCTTGCTATTCCCAGTTTTTTTAATCCTTCCTCTTCGAAGGACTAAATGGTGGTATTTTTTTCTAATATCAGCCCTTCTTTCATAGCCTGTAGTTTCTATATTAAGGAAAATACCTCTTCATTTTGTGGCCCCTAAGTAAAATTTAGAGAAAAAGTGTTTAATGACAGTCTATTACTTTTTCATATATTTAGTAAGACCTTGTCAAATGTGTTGCATTGCCTATATTAACTGAGGATTTTATAGTAATAATACAAATAGCTGTGTTTTCTAGTTGAAAAATACAAATGCAGGGGGAAAAAAATATGCATGTTTTTGTAATAAGTGCTTTCATTAGTGAACATTTATTTTATTTAGGCTATCAAGTATTAGCTCCAACTGCCTATTATGATCAGACTGGTGCCTTAGTGGTTGGCCCTGGAGCAAGGACTGGCCTTGGAACTCCAGTTCGGTTAATGGCTCCAACACCTGTTTTAATTAGTTCAGCAGCAGCACAAGCTGGTAAGTGTAACTGACATTTTTAGGATAATATTTTTCTGGTGTTGAGATCTCGTTTTTTAAATACAGAATAATTTCCTGGCTGGTTTAAAGAAGTATCTGAAATTTATTTTACAGCAGCGGCGGCAGCAGCTGGAGGAACTGCAAGTAGCCTTACAGGCAGCACAAATGGTCTGTTTCGGCCAATTGGCACTCAGCCACCGCAGCAGCAGCAGCAACAGCAGCCAAGCACTAATCTGCAATCTAATTCATTTTATGGAAGCAGTTCTTTGACTAATAGCTCCCAGAGTAGTTCTTTATTTTCTCATGGACCTGGTCAACCTGGAAGTACATCTCTTGGCTTTGGAAGTGGTAACTCTTTGGGTGCTGCTATAGGCTCAGCCCTCAGTGGATTTGGTTCATCAGGTAAGTTTTTTTTTTACGATGAGCATACTCTGCTAAGTGGAAGAGGTATATGAGTGTGTTTAACATTAAAATAAGCAATAATAGCATGTAGTATAGGAAGGACAGGAATAAAGTATTGGACTACTGGTTTAATTTTGTAGGGAAAAAAGTATCCTGCAAATCTTTTTAACACTCACCAATGTTTAATTCATTACAAGCAGCCTATTCTTAACTCATATGTAATACATTTCCTTTTTCCCTGGCTCTAGGAATTGATTACTGTAATTTTTGTTTTAGTAAGGTTATTTGGGTCAATATATTATTCACTAATTATTAGCTCATCTTCATTCACTACATAATATTAATGTTTGTGGAGGTAAATATTTTGCCATCTTAAATTTTTGGTATTTTAAAGCAGTTATCTTTGTGTGCTTATTAGATGGTTTATTCTTATTAAATGCTGGTAGTTTATTACAGTTTTAAAATTTGGCCTAATATAAAAAAATACATATGTGTGTGTATAAATAATGAAATGTTCTCAACAGAATCCCCTAAGAAACTACCAGTATGGTTATCTTTTTTTAGGTTAAATAAGTTAGCCTTTGTCACTAAAAATTTACTTAAAAAGGGTATCTATTCATGTATCTTAGCTTTATATGACACTTAAGAAATCAAAATTTTAAATAGCTTCACTAAATAATTGACCCAGTCAAACTGGTTCCTGGATCCTGTGGTAGAGGAAGAACTAAGTGAAATCAGAAGAGTCCCACGTTGACTTCTTGTTGATACACTTGGTGTATTCTGTGAGTTTTCCACAGTACTCAGGAAACATTACGGAAAAAACAGCTGACCCAGTTCTATTGGTGCAGTTGGCAGCCTTTTCTTCATGAGGATAGGGCTATTTGGACCTCAAGAGATTTTCTGTTTCTATAACATAACTTGCTACAGTCCTTAATATCTGTTTCTCATCTCTTTTCTTACCACATCAAATTATATTCTTTTCTGGTGTGGAAAATGGCAGAACTAACACATGCCAGGCATTATTAACAATGCTTGCCAGTTTTCTAGGGGAGTGTCTTCTGAACTTTTATCATTCATATATACAGGAAGGATGGTCTAGAACACCCATAAACTTTTAGATGGCAGAATCTTTCTTCATTTATTGTCATGAAATACAATAAGTGAATGTCATATTTGACTGACACAAAATTATATAAAGGCTGCTCATAAGAATTTCTGAGGGAAAATCCAGTGAACATGGGGATTGTTAAATCTTTTCATTTTTGTACTTGAGTTTTTTCATTGCTTTTGGAGTTGTGTATCTCTTTGTCCACCTCACGCACTCCCATAGTACTCATTCCTTGTTTCTAACACAATTGGGACATTTTCTCCAAAGAATCCTAAATATTCTGAGGAAAACTGGAAGAACAAGTAACATAAAAAACTTGTGGAAATAGTTTCTAAATTATAAATTGTAGGCCCTAAATAATTCAGAAAAAAGAGAGCATTGATTAAACCCCATGTTTCCTTTCTCACGTACTATGTCACTGATGGTCTGGTACAGATTTCTAGGCTCCTACTCAGTTCTTTCAAATTTCCATTTGTTTCTTAGGTAAGGCTCTTTCCCCCTTTCAAGAATTGACATGAACATTTTGTCCCCTACAGATGCCGTTTCCCCAAAACTAACCTTCACGCCTCAGTTATTTACAAGCATGGCTTACTCAATTCTGACTCCAATCTGTAAGAGCTTCATTTTACCTTGCTTTAGAGAGCATTAGTGATTGCCACCCCTGAATGCCAGTAAAGAGTCCATCATCTCCCTTCTCTTGGGCATTTTGTGGGAGTTTATTCAAGTGCTATGCATATGGACTCTTACAGCTTTGCCCACTGCCTTTTCACATTATGGCAATTACATACTTATATGAACTCTAAAACATAATGTGGTTGTGTGCCTGTATGCACATATATAAGTAACATACACAATCATTCTCTTACATTTGTGATGAAATTATTAATGTTTAACAGTGTTAAATACCCCATTTTATGATACAGTTGGCCAAGAAGCCTAAACGTCGTAACATATAATTTAAATCATCTTTTCTATGACCTGTTATTTTTTTAAAGAGTTGTTACAATTGAAAGTTTATAATTTAGCCTTTTTTTCACAGTCAATGAATGATTAGCAGTCCGTCTACCCTCTTAGATATTTTAGGTACACTTTGTTTCATATCTCATAGTCATACTGTTGGAGATAATTTAGGCATATAGTAAAACTTAAAGAGCCAGCTTCTTTATGTTTAAGGTTATTTCTGAATTATTTTTAAATGTTTGGCTTGGCTTTTCCTTTTTGGAGGAAAATAATATTGCATATGTCAAAACTGGTTTATTGGATTATTTGTCAGGGGAATAATGCTGCTCTCATTAGAGAGCTGTTGTCTTTTTCATTGTCAAATTGTTTTCTGAAATAAATAGGAATTTAAAATGTAGCCATATTTTAGAAAAATCACTTTGACAGTGTCCTTTTAAATTAGCATAGTTAATGTAGCATACATTGCCAGTTTTGCCAAAACCAACTCAAAAATAGCTGTTTTATTACATGTGCTTATAATACATTTTTGCAATAAAAATGCATATAGACACCTCTAGTATTTTCTTACTATGATATCTTAAAATGTAAAATTTTCAACCAAACATGGTCAGTCTCAGAAACTGCATTGGCTGGTATAAAAGGTTGAATAGCATTATAATCTTTTGCCTAATGTGGTAGCATAAGCCTGTGTTTTTGTGTTTTTTCTTTTTACCCCTCTATAGAATTTTGAATGTGGCAAAACCAACGTAATTAAGTTTTCTGTCTGTATTATACTCTTACCTTGGTCTACCCATGATGTACACTCCTTAATTTTTTTCTTTATACCCTGTATGACCTACTTATATATGACTTGTGGTTAAATAAGATTAATAGAAACTTACAGATTCCTTGGAAAGCATTGCCATATTGGTCCGAATATAGAGCTTGTCATTTAAAAATGTATTTGGCAGGTTCAGAAATGTGGTTTGAAATTTTCTTAGATGTAAAAGTTATTCAGTTAAAAGAGGCTAGTGCTTAGAAATAGGAAGGAAACATACTTGAATATATGGGCTTTAAATGAGACTTGAGAACTGAGAGTTTTGGACAGCCCTTAGAGATGCATGCAGTGGAATTTGATTATCCAGACAGGTGTTGATTAACAGCCAGATCTTAATTAGCTTTTCTAAGCATGTATAGCTCACCAGGACCTACATGGCCTTTATTTTCTGCACTATAAAAGGAAAAAGGATTAGAAGGATAATAGTTACATTTGGTATTAAGTAAAAATTCGGTATGCAGTGTATTAAGGGATGTGAAGTAAGAGAAATTGTGTATTGTCTAATGACAAAAACCTGATCAGCCTTGAATAAGGGACTCAGGAGGCAGTACTAGCATCTTAGGAGTGGAAGAGTCCTGTGGGATAAGTGAAAGCATGTCTTTGGTTTGATAACAATGAGTGCTATTAATTTTCTAAAAGTTGAGTTATTTTGTAATGTAGTTGGAGAACAAGGGAGAATGTGTAGTATGAAAAATACTGTTGAGTTAGCTGCTCTCTGTATTTCACAACTGATCAATATTCGGGCCAATATGGACTTAAAGGGCTGTGTTTTGAACACAGCTAGACGACAAATTACATATGAATGGTGAAGGAAATGTACTAATATTTTATTTATTCATATAATCTTTTCTTGGCATTGAGTTAACGTCTAAGAAGCAGGTTCCAGAGATGAGGATACTACCAGAATTTAAACTTAATGGAATTTAATCTCTAGCGTGTCCTAATGCAGACAACTTGCAATTCCAGGGTTTATAAATCATACCAGGGTATTAAAGCACAGTAATCAGGTGTGTCAGTGGTAAATATGTGTGAAATAATGAAACATATGACTGCTCTGTTAAGTATTTGGTTCTTTATTGGGGTGCATTTATACCCTTTTATGATTAATAAGTTAGTATATATAGTTATCACAGTAATTATCTTCTCCAAAATGTTTCTAAAAATAATTATTGTGATCACTTCTGTTATTGCCCAGCGAGAGTTGGGGATAGGTTTTATTCAGTTAACACTGTATGTAATTAGGGTTTTTTTTATTTCTTCTTCAGTTGGCAGTTCTGCAAGTAGTAGTGCCACAAGGAGAGAGTCTCTATCTACTAGCTCTGACTTGTACAAAAGATCTAGTAGCAGCCTAGCACCCATAGGGCAACCATTTTACAATAGTCTGGGATTTTCCTCCTCTCCAAGTCCAATAGGCATGCCTCTGCCAAGCCAAACTCCAGGACATTCACTTACGCCACCGCCATCACTTTCATCACATGGATCCTCATCCAGTTTGCATTTAGGTAAAAAAAAAACCAAAACCCTTTTTATTTGTATGTATACATGTATGTGTGTTTGTGTGTGTGTTTATAATATATGTAAAATATTTAATGTTGGATAAAACATGCCAAATTGCTTTTGCTTTTAGATATTAGTCTTTTGAAAAAGTTCTCCTTTCATGAAAATTAAAAGTGAGGGTCTAATGTACAATAAGGTAAAGACCCCCCCCCATTGTTTCTTATGTTTCTTTTATGAAATATAATGGTGTGTTTTTTCTTGTCTGTGCTTTTGATTTGTGTGTTTTAGAGCATCTGAAAAGTCAACTATTTAAACATAATAGTGAAAGAGAAATTTCACTCTCAAAAGATTTGCACACCATAAGAAAAACATTAGTTACATAGCTACTGAACTAGGTTAGTACACTGGTTTTTGCTTTGGTCTTTCAATGCCTGGCCATTTTACCAGAGAATTATTTCAGTGAATTTGAATTTAGTATATTTGTCACTTAAGGAAGCTTATGGGCTTAGGCCATATACTTCTTTTTTGGATATGTTAAAAATGTTTTAGGCTTGTTGTACCCCTGAAGTTGGAGCATTGAGAACTTTGTTTATATTTGTATATTAAAATTGTTCCCACCCCCAAATAATTAAATTGGTGGTTACCTTTTTTCCTTCCCCAGGAAGTATTTATCCATGCAGATAATACGTTTTGAAGGGCTTTGGACATCAGAGGCTGTGTATGAATCCCTATCTTGTCAAAGAAATTATTTTTTAAACTTTATTTTGAATTTTTATAATTCTAGTTATTCAGCTGAAACTGAGGGATTCTATTGACAGCTTTTACGTATTTGGAAAGATTTAAATCAGCTTGTGTTTTAAAAAGTAATGTTGCTACTGTAAGCAGATGTACTGTAAGTTAGTGATCATGTTTGACCACCCCCTCCAATTAACATGGGTATAGCTATTTAAAAAAAAAAAAAAAACTTGTTAATACAATAAATGTCCATGTAACAAAGGTATCTGTTGCACTGTTCATTTTGATTTACATTATTGCACACACAGTGGACTAGATTTCTTTTTTAAAGACTCTGGTCCTCCACCCCAAATTCTGGGCCTTTGCTCATTTGAAGATTTTGGGGGATACTGAACATATACAACCAATTAATGTATTCAGATGGAGTGCTAAGATCCACTTTGTAGCACTAGATGTGTAGATTTACCAGTCTTTAGCCTAATACCGTTCTTCATTTATCATCTATTCTTAGTCGCAGGAGCTGCTCAGCTCCTGATTTCTGTTATTACTGCTCAGGCATCCCCCCTTCATAAGACATGCCTATGAAATGGACACAAAAATTTGGAACATAATAAACCTAAGATTAGATCTATCATAATAGTTTTCTGTTTTATTGTTAAGATTTTATTTGTCATGTCCTGTCATCTTTTCATAGGTAAGTTTCAAATCAGATTCTTGTTCAGCTCTTACTGCTGTGTTGTGCTTTAGTGCCTATATAAATGGCAGTAAATAGGTTCTACATAGCTTGCTTAGAAATCGGATATAAGTGACTTTTTAGATGTCTCTGTGATTAAAGAGCAGTCTAGATATGTGCTTCTCTTTCTTTAGGTTGTAAAGAAACCAGCCTAATAGATGCTTAGGGAAGGAATTCTGGTCAATTGTGGGAAATAATCACCACTGGGCCAGCAGTTCTGCATTGTAGACTAACATAGCTTCAGCTTGAAATATGCTGTTTTAATACACCTCTGATTGAAATTAGTAATTATCTGTGTTATTTTCTTTTTGTGACCCCCAATTTCCCATAGCTTTAGTGGTAGTATGACTGGCAACATTGTTAGCAACGAATAGACCCATACCAGGTTGAAAATAACTTGAAGGATTTCATAAATGTTCTCTTTGCATACTATTCATGGAAATAATCTACTCTGCACCTCCCTATGAATGTATCATGATGCAAGACTTTCATGCTGTCCAATAAAAAAAAGAAAAGTATTTTAACTATGTACCCATGAAGTGAATTTATTTATGAAGCAAGTCTCAAGGCTGATGGTATAAAAGACCTATGGAAATGGAATTTGCATATTTTTAAGTAATTTTACTGATCTCACATATCAAGAATATGAAATCATAAGATAGAGATAAGTTCTCTCAATTCTCATTAGAATTGGTTGGAATTAATTCCAGGTTATTTTCCTGGGAGATTTTAAGATGTGAATGTTAGAACCATTACAGTTACATGTAAAGCTTGAGATCTGCATCCCGAAAGTATGTTCCTTTGTTAGTGTTAGTTATTTGAGATTCACAGAAAATGCCCAGTAGCAACATTCTCTGCTGTCTTCCAAAAAAAATTTTTTTTTCATTTTTTAAGATAGGCACGTAACCAACACATGTATTTTTTAGCAGGATGACTAGTAATCACTTTTTGATTGAAGTGTAAGAATTTCAGTGCATAGTTCTGGGGTGTTGATTTTTTCATTAAAATCTAAAACACTTGTTCAAATTTGCAACTCTGTTGCTTATTCTAATAAAGTTAGACGCATGAAAAAATTTTATTCTTCCATTTTTTATTGTGTGATATCTGAGGTTCTATTTCTAAAACAATAACTACAGTATATCATATATTTTTAAATAATTTCTTATTAACTCTAATCTCCTTAATTGACTTAAATGTCTTTAACAATTGTTCCGTTTGAATCACAGTCAAAATAAGGTTCATACATTGCGTTTGTTTGATATGTCTTAATGTGTAATTGTTTTTTCTTCATCTTTTTTTCCCCTTTCCATTTATTTGATGAAGAAACTTTGTCCTATTGGTTTTCCCACACTCTTGACTTTGCTGATTGCTTCCCCATGGTGGTATTTAAAATGTTCCTATATCTCTTTCCTGTAAACTGGAATTTGATCTAGAGGCTTGGTCAGATAGTTTATGAGTTGGCTGGTTTATTTTGACAACATAGGGTTCTGTTACTTTTTGTTGTACCGTATCAGGAGACACGTGTCTGGTTGTCTCCATTGTGAGATGACCAGCCTGATCCACCTAATGGTTTTGGCAGCCTTTGATCATCTTTTTTTTTCCAGAGGTTGCAAAATGGTGATGTGTTAATTGTGTCATTCTTTATTCATTTATTATCTGGAACTTTTCTGTAAAGAATAACAACTATCCCTCATCCGTTACCCTGAAAGATAGTTCATGTAAGAGTCAGAAGAATGCATGATTCTTTCCTTTACTTTCAGAATAACTTTGATGCCCAGCAACCTTTAAAGGTGACTCGTGTTTTTATTCTCATTGTTATCTACAAATGGGTTGATATTGGGGATAATTGGTATGTTTCAGTTCATTGCAGTGTAAGACATCAATTTTATATCTATTTTTGATTCTAAAATTACACCTTCTTTGGCCCCTTGGAGCCCCTTTTTATTGGTTTTCATGTTGACAACAACTTGGAGAGAGAATAATTTTGAGATTAGTTTTTACCCTGAAATGCAAAGAACAATATAAAATTCTGGGCTTCAGGTTCAATATTAAATATTGAGTTATTTTCTCATGTTGTATTAATCTATAGGAGGGGGGCAGTCTACCTACAGTTGTTTTATACATCATTGTCTAGGATAGAAGTCAACATTTTTTTTTTTTTTTTTTTTTGAGATACTTCACTCCTTATGAAGAACATTAACTATTTCTAGTATTGCCTTATTTTTCTACCTGGAGCTAGCCGGCTAGTTCTTTCCTTGTTTTCCTTCTTTTTCTTCTAATAAACTTTTAAAATACAGTGTTGATAATTTTTTTAACTCCAATCTTTATGCTCATAGTAATTTGATTGATGTGGAACTTATTAGGTATAAAGCAGTGTTCGTATTTTTGTTATGTAACTTCGATTTTGACAAACTAATGGCTTCTTGCCCTGTACCTCTTCATTTTTGAACTGGCTATTTTTTCCTTAAGAAAAAAGGGTGCTAAAGTGTAACGTGGGCTTTGAACTCAGTAAAATGTATTTAAAGGGGACTATCGTCAGGGGCGGTGGCTCATGCCTGTAATCCCAGCACTTTGGGAGGCTGAGGCGGCAGGATCATGAGGTCAGGAGATCAAGACCATCCTGGCTAACACAGTGAAACCCCGTCTCTACTAAAAAAATACAAAAAAAGTAGCCAGGCATGGCAGCGTGCACCTGTAGTCCCAGCTGCTGGGGAGGCTGAGGCAGGAGAATGGCGTGAACCCAGGAGGCAGAGCTTGCAGTGAGCCGAGATGGCTCCACTGCACTCCAGCCTGGGCGACAGAGCAAGACTCCATCTCAGAAATAAATAAATAAAAATAAAAAAGAAAGGGGACTATCTAGTCTGAAGAATGTCATGTATTCAGCAAGTAAATGGCTGTGCTTTAGTTTGCTGTGGATAATAAAATTTCATAACCTGTCTTTTCTTCCAATTACAGAAAATTTTAGTAACAGGCAAGATATTGTAAATTTTTAGAATCATTCTGTTACAATTGCTGGCCTTTGGCAGACATAGTCCTGTGCTTCTCTTATAATAAAATATTCAGAGAAGTAAAATTAGTAAGGTCACCTGCCATTTTTCTGAGTTTCACATATAATCATTAATGAAAGCAGAAAACAGTATGAATTATTTGAAGCATTCACTGAAAATACTGTTATCCTTTATCAATTACAGTTCTCTGTAACTGAATAGCATTTGATAGTTTTTTTTTAAAGCACCTTCATATTCATTATTTCATTTCATCCTAATTGTTGGCATAGACTGTCAGAGTGGTTTGTTCATTAAAGATGAAGAAATTAAAGATCAATTGATTAAGAGATTTTCCCAAACCAGTAAATAACAGAATTAAGGCTAAGCATCCAATTCTGACTCCTGATACTATTCTTCCTTTTTCCATTATGTTATTCTATAGGGAACTGAACAATTTTATGAAGTATATAAATAACTTATTCTAATTAGCCTCTCAGAATCTAATGATTACCTCATTATGATGGTATAAATTAAGCTTTTCTTTGGTTAAAGTATGTATAGGATTACCAGCTTTTTAGATTCCTGTCTCAGTTTAGTTATTCTTGAGATTTAGATAAAAATACTTGTCTAAGCACATGTTATATTTGTACTACTTCTTATCTGAAATAAGAATACTTGTTAATCTAAGGCAGGCAATTTAGGGACTGTGTATAGAGCAGAATTGTATAAGATTCTACTCTCAACAGAATCTTACAGGTTCTCGTGTTAATATAAATTGAAAAGCAGCTACAACCCTTTGGTAGACCTAGAAGTAATTTATTTGCTGATGAGTAGGAAATATGTTATGGAGAAATTATATTACTAGTTGTATGGAAGAATTTGTGATGTTTGGTTTTCTGTATAAAAATGTCTTCATCTTGGTTGTACTTCTTTTGGGTTACTAATTTTTTATTTATTATCCTTTAATAACATCAGTGACATTGTGGTTCTAACTTCTGAGAAAGTTTTCACCAGTTAATTTACTTAGTTAAGATAATCACAAACTTAAGACTAGAAAATACTTGATCCGATTCTGTGTTTTGGCATCGGAATCACTTGGGGCACTTGTTTAAAATGCCTAGTAGTAGACTTCAGAAGGATGTGAACAGTTTGCAAATGTGCAGCAACAGTTTTTGCTCGTTACAATGCTTGTGGGGATTCCATTGGCATTAAATGCCTGGCAGCCAGATGTTATACTTTGCATAATCAGCACAAAAATAGTTGTCCCACTGAAATTTTCAGTAGCCTCCACATGGAGACACTGACTTGAAGTAATTTGTAGTTACTCTTAATATTCTTTTAATCGGCCGGGCGCGGTGGCTCATGCCTATAATTCCAGCACTTTGGAAGGCCGAGGCGGGTGGGTCACAAGGTCAGGAGATCGAGACCATCCTGTGAATGGTGAAACCCTGTCTCTACTAAAAATACAAAAAATTAGCCAGGCGTGGTGGCTGGCGCCTGTAGTCCCAGCTACTTGGGAGGCTGAGGCAGGAGAATGGTGTGAACCCGGGAGGTGGAGCTTGCAGTGAGCCGAGATCACGCCATTGCACTCCAGCCTGGGCAACAGAGCGAGACTCCGTCTCAAAAAATCAAATAAAAAATTCTTTTAATCTACCAAGAATTCACCTGTAATTTACACCATTCCACCATGCTTATAATGCACCGTAAGGATCAAAAAGTATCCTTTAAAATACAGGCAGATGTGCTTCATGAGAGATTTGCAGTGTTAGCCAAATAACATAAAAATGAAAGCATATATCTCTTGGAATGGCATTGAAAAATTGTTTCTTATATGTAGAGAATATTTTCACTGGAGTTGTTCTGTTGCGATATACCTAGGAATGGATCCAGTGGAAGAAGGGCAAGATCTTTTACATTATAAACTATAAAATGCTGACGGAAGTTACAGATGACTTAAATAAATGGAAGGATATACCGTATTTTAGGTTGAAAGACTCCCTATTATAAAGATACCAGCTTTCTTCTAGTTGATCTAAACATTGAATGCTATCAATAAAATTAGGTTTAAAAAAAATGATAAGCTGATGCAAAAAATGAAAATGGAAAAGCAGAAGCAAAAGTAGTGAAGACAATTTTGAAAAGCAAAGTTAGAAAACTTAATACTGCCAGATACCAGAACTTAGAAGGCTACAATAACTAAAACTGTTGGCACAAGGATAAATAAATAGAACAGCGGAACAGAGTAGTGCATCCAGAAATAGACCTACTCATTTAGATCCGTAATGACCAAGTTGCTACTGCAGCTTATATGAGAAGAATGGGTGTTTCAGTGACTTGGGCAGGAGTAGTTGAATATCCAAATGAGGGGGAATGAACTTTGACTTGTTTCACACCACACATACACATATGCACACAAACACACTTTATTCTCAAAGAAATTACATGACATATATTCATGAAGTTAGTAAGAGGCAGAGCCAAAATTTTGAGGCCACATTTATCTGGCTTACTCCAGATGTTGTACTGCTTCTCAAAGGATGCTTTTCTATTTATTTATTTATTTTTTATTTATTTATTTTTGAGACAAAGTCTTGCTCTGTCCCCCAGGCTGGAGTGCAATGGTGTGATTTTGGCTCACTGCAACCTCTGCCTCCCGGGTTCATGCCATTCTCCTGCCTCAGCCTCACGAGTAGCTGGGACTACAGGTGCCCGCCACCACACCCGGCTAATTTTTTGTATTTTTTAGTAGAGACGGATCTCACCATTTTAGCCAGGATGGTCTCGATCTCCTGACCTCGTGAGCCACCGTGCCCAGCCCAGGATGCTTTTATTTCTAATACCTATCTGAATAAATTAAAAGGACCATGTTTCCTATGTTTCACATCTTTGTAAACTTTTTATAAAATTGTAGTAAAATATAATTTAACCTGTTGTGACTTTGTGGAAAAAGTGAGTTCAAATGT
Organism: Papio anubis; assembly: GCF_008728515.1. NCBI lineage: Eukaryota > Metazoa > Chordata > Mammalia > Primates > Cercopithecidae > Papio > Papio anubis. The sequence continues at coordinate 19,912,124 of NC_044989.1, read as the reverse complement.
CAGTGTATTGGCTTCTTTGTGGTTTTTCGCTTGCTAATAATTGATCTTTAATCCAAATTAAATGCTATTTTAAGGGTCTTATAAATATTTCATTACTAATTTTAAGTTAAAACTGATCAGATAAGAATCTTAGGTACAGTGGCTCACACCTATAGTCCCAGCATTTTGGGAGGCTGAGGCAGGGGGATTGCTTGAGCTCAGGAGTTTGAGACCAGCCTAATAAAATTACAAAAATTAGCTGGGTGTGGTGGCATGTGCCTATAGTCCATGTCACTTGAGAAGCTGAAGTGGGAGGATTGCTTGAGCCCAGGAGATGGAGGTTGCAGTAAGCCAACGTTGTGCCACTGCATTCCAACCTGGGCAGGACAGATCCGAGACCCTGTCTCAAAAAAAAAGAATCTTATTTGTAATATTTAAAAATACTGTAAATAGGATATAAATAGCAAGTTTTTATTTTATTTCTAATTACTGAAAGTAATTGCTATTTTATCTTTTCTGTAGTTTTATTAGACTCCTTTTTAGAATTTTTATGTGATTAAAATTTTTACTTATTCAATATTGAATACCTATGTTCAATACAATATTGAAGCCAGCCTCTGCTTGACTAGGAGAAGAAACACCATCCTTATTCACTGTCATCGCGTTTGTAGCTTTGTGGTAAATACAGACAAAAACAGCAGTTACAGTATAATGATTTTAATGTTCTTGTCTTATTTCACTGTATTTAATAATTCTATAGAAACAGTGATTTCATTGGAATTATTTTCCTTTATGGGTTTTTTGAACCAAAGTTAGCATACATTGGATTACAATAGAATTGTTTCTAGGTTTATTTTCTCCACTAAATTAGAAACAAGAAAGCCCAGGCCTTTTTCTACAACTAAAAATACTCAGATTTCACTGAATGTTTGGGTAATTGAATTCAAGCGGTTTTGTTTATTTGTTTTATTGATGAATTTATTATTGAGTAAGGACATTTCCTTTTTAAAAAATACTTGGTATCGTACATAGATTACTATATTAAAGCATTATTTGGCTGTTCTCAATCAGTGTTTTCTTTGTTCAGTGTGCCAGGATCATGCTCTTTAGAACATTGCACTATGAAAACAAAGTTTTGACAGTCAATTGTGTGGAGTTTTTGTTTTGTGTGTGTGTGTGTTTGTTTTTTACCTTCCCAGTTCTTCAGCCTTCTTCCCACCACCACAATGACCCCATCAAGAGAGATAATAAATATACCCATAATGTTTGTGTAGGATCAGAATTTATTCCAGTATTCATAACTTTTGAAGCAAGCTTTAGGATTGCATAAATCCTTAGTAATTATGGTTTAAGGAAAACAATCCCAGCTCCTATAATTTTTCTTCACTCCAATTAGAAAGGCAACTGGCCTTGAAATCTCAGCTGGAATATTTAAAAGGAAATTCAGATATGGCTTGCTCGTTTATTAACTTGTTACCAAATGTAACAAAGAAAAGAATTTAGGCCACATCTGACAGGGTTATATGACATATTCAGGGAAAAACCAACAGGTTCCTATTAGGCTACTCGAACTCACCCCACTACTACTGTCTTTTGCGGGGTTAAGGGTAAGTTTTTAAAAATGTTCTCATGTCCATCAGTCACAAGAGAGGTCGTTTTCACTAAAGATAAAAAATGAGGCAATTTTTGAAACTATACAACATTACCCCCTTTTGATAGTGTAATGGAAATTGACAGGGTGGGTTATTGATTGAAATGATGTCATAACTAGTCTGAAGACTGTATGTTATGTTAACTAAGTATGTTATCACTTAGTCTGTTTAAATGCTCCTTGATGAATGAGGGAAGATTATTAAATACCTTCTATGGTGATAGTCTGCCCTTTATTTTTTTAAGTTTAACCAGTAGAGACTATAATAAAAGGTAAGATTTTTTTAAATTGCTTATAGAAAAGAATCACAAGCAATAGAAATGGAAACAACAGATTTTTATTTTGTATTTTAGAGCACTTGGCTTGTCATTTGCATCTACTGTTGTTTTGCATATTGTCATAAAATTAACAATTTTAAGGTAGTACGTTTGACATGTTTATATTTTTATATTAGCCTATTAAAATGATGTGGAAGATTATACTTTTATATATGCCTACTTTGTTTTTTTAAACTCATTGTAGTCTTAGTCTTTCCTCCAATAAAATTTTTTTGTCTTTATATGGCAAATGTGTAATTAATAATAAGTATTAAAATTTTATTCAGTGTATACCTCATGTAGCTTCAGTCATTTTGCAGACGTATGAATGGCATGTGAGAGTAAACATTTTCCAGGAAGCATAGCAGAGTATGACTGACAACTTTACGTGAAATTTTTAGACATAATGGTAAACAAAAATTCAGCCTAATTATTAGCTGTGCTTTCTTGGATAAGTTATTTAGCTTCTCTAAGCTGTTGTCTCACAAGTAAAATGGCGGTATGTCTGCCTCATAGGCTGTTAAGAGGATAGCATTCTCATACAGCAGTGTTACAAATGATGTATCATAAAATAATAGTGCAACCACCTGCCAATTTCAGAAACATAAAAAAACGATTTATACTTTAAATGCGATAGACACACAAAAAATTTTAAATTCTGAAGGGAAAAAAATGAAATTGCCCCATAGATTTGAGTCATTTATATATTAATCTGGAAAGAAATGTTACCTATCTGTACCTTGTTTTATATTTTTATTTTAGCATTCACTCTGTGTACATGAACTATATTAAATGTATATGACATTAAGTATTCCAGCTAGGCTGGGCACGGTAGCTCACACTTTTAATCCTAGCACGTTGGGAGGCCAAGACGGGTGGATTGCCTGAGCTCAGGAGTTCGATACCAGCCTGGGCAACATGATGAAACCCCGTCTCCACTAAAATACAAAACAATTACCTGGGCATGACAGCATGCGCCTGTGGTTGCAGCTATCTGGAGGCTGAGGCAGGAGAGTTGCTGGAACCCAGAGACAGAGGTCTCTGCAGTGAGCCAACATCGTGCAACTGCACTCCAGCCTGGGTGGCAGAGCCATACTCTGTCTCTTTTAAAAAAAAATTAAAAAAATTCAAGCTAATATATGATTGATTTTCTTGAATCAAAGAAAACAAAGTGACATTTGTATTAGTTTCCTAGGACTGCTGTAACAAATGACTACAACTAGGTGGCTTCAAACAATAGAAATTTATTCAACTCAGTTCTAAAGACTGTACATCTGAAATCAAGATGTCAGCATGACCATGCTCCAAAGGATCTAGGGGACAACCCTTTCTGTCTCTTCCTAGGTTTTGGTGGTAGTTGCTGGCCATCTTTGATGTTCCTTGGCTTATAGATACGTCACTCCAGTATCAGTGTCCGTCATCACATGGCATTCTCCCCATGCATCTCTAAATTTTCCATTTCTTATAAAGACACTAGTCAAAGACACTTTTCCCAAAGAACGTCACATTCACAGGTATAGGGGGTTAAAACTTGAATATGTATTTGGTGGGGGACTGTTGTCCGTTTGCCGCCTGATTTCCCAAGTCTGAATCCAAAGTCTTAGCCAGTTAAGTAATGGGATAGAAGCTGGAAGAACTTTGAGCCACATAATAGAAAAAATTTTTGTCCTCAGTTGGATGGCTTACAACATTTATGAAAACTTGACTTTTTGGAGGCTACAACACAATACAGCATTTTACGCAAAATTTGCATATCACAGTATCCAACACAAAATCTTCAACAAATGGTAGCTACCTTTTAAAAAGTTATTGTATACACGACCATATTAATGTGCAGATAACAATGTGAGCTAGGCTCACAGATAGTTGCCTTTTTCTTTTTCAACAAAATAGTTAATTACTATATGCCATGGACGTTTAAGGACTAGCATGTAGTACCAACTGTGGGGATTTAGAAACATTTCAAGATCCCTGGGTGATTGGTGTGCATATTGAGAAGCACTGTTCCGTCTTCCCCCACTTTACTTTTAAGTTTTCCCACTAAAGCCAAGCAACATGCATATAGTTTTGAAAAGTAATCAGAAAATACTGAACTAAAAGTACTAAGTTGCCCTCTTTTTGGAGTAGAAGTAGCTAAATGCTATATAATACTCTGTCCTCATTTTAGACGTTCCCAGCTACTCCTTCTGTATCATTGATTCTTTGGCTACTGCAGCTATCATCTTTCCATTTATTGTGATTTCCAGAGCCTTGGCTTCTGAAATAAACTCTTACCTAGTAGCCTATGTGTAGTTGTATCCTTTTCAGGAACGCCCCCCCCTTATTTTAGACAGAGTCTTGCTCTGTTGCCCAAACTGGAGTGCAGTGGTGTAGTCTCTGCTCACTGTAACCTTTGCCTCCTGGGTTCAAGCAATTCTCCTGTCTCAGCCTCCCAAGTAGCTGGGACTACAGGCGTACGCCACCACACCCAGCTAATATATATATATATATATAGTGGAGACGGGGTTTCACCACGTTGGCCAGGCTGGTCTTGAACTCATCCTCAAGTGATCCGCCCACCTCCGCCTCCCAAAGTGCTGGGATTACAGACCTGAGCCACCGCGTGGGGCATACTTATTTTCATTTTTATTTGCAATTAGTAGTTGAAAATCTGTTGTAAAATGAAACATTAAATTATTTTTATTCTAATTAATTAGTCCCCATACTCTTATATCAGAATATCTTTCAGGTAGATTTTTTTTTTTTTTAATTTATCCAGAAGGAGTAATTATGTATGTTTTAAGTAAGGGTCAGGAATCTCTATTCTTAGAAGAATATACAGGCCTGATAGATTGAGTAGCTGTCTTTCCAATCCCAGAGGGTAGAAAACAATGAAAAATGAAGGCTAGATAGATTTAATTATTTTGTGGTTATTTCACTTACAGTCTCTCCCACTACCCCCTGCCCCGCAGAGGACCTGCCTTATCTCCACAGATTCTGCATCCTTGGTTAGGAGGCGGAACCTGTAGATACAGAGGTCTTGCCGTTCATATCCATAGGTGACATAGGGCCAAACTGCTGGAGTTCAGCTTCCACAGATTTTTGGTATTTGTGTGCGTCCTGGAACCAATCCCCCATGCATACTGAAAGACAACTGTATTTTTTAATACTCTTTGACTTGTGATACTTAATAGGGAAGGATTCTAAAAGACTTCTCAGAAATTATGAAAACCTGTAAAGTCATGTTATTTCTACTAATAAAATTGTGTTTGCCTTTATTTTAAAGTTCTCATGAATGAACATGAAAGATGTAAATAGCACAGAAGATCGGCACACTGTCATGTGAGATAAGCTCTGGCCTAAGGGTCTTGGCTGACTAGCTGCATGTCCCATACCTTTTGGACCATTGGACCATAGTGACCTCATCTGTGAAATTATAGTACTGATCTACATGTCCTATATACACTCTTAGGCAGATAGTGATTAAACAGTCATGAATGGTAGTGGGGACTGAATGATGAAATGAAAAGACCTTATCTCTTTAATACTTTTGGTGCAGAAGATAACTGCTTTTAGACTACCGGCAGCAGAAGTATGAATATGATGATCTGTTTGTGTGTGTGTTTTTAACTATTTCTGGGATAATTTGAAACTAATGGGAAAATTGCAAAACTATACCCTTCACCCACGTTTTCCAGATGTTGCCACTTTTATCACATTGGCTGTATGATTCTCTCTCCCTGTCTTTTTCCCCTCATCCACAACACTATTTGGGCTTACTTTTGAAAGGAGGTTGCAGGTGGGCCGGCGTGGTGGCTCACCTCTGTAATCTCAGCACTTTTGGAGGCCAAGGTGGGCGGATCACTTGAGGTCAGGAGTTTGAGACCAGTCTAGCCAACATGGTGAAACCCCGTCTCTACTAAAAAAATACAAAAATCAAGCCAGGCATGGTGGTGCGCACCTGTAATCCCAGCTACTCATGAGGCTGAGGCAGGAGAATCGCTTGAACCCAGGAAGCAGAGATTGCAGTGAGCCAAGATTGCGTCACTGCACTCCAGCCTGGGCAACAGAGTGATACCCTGTCTCAAAAAAAAAAAGGAAGTTGCAGGCATGATGTCCCTTACTCAAATACATTAGTGTATGTTTGTTGACAGTAAGTATATGTTTTCATATAAAACCACAATTACTAAAGTCAGGAAATTAACACTGATAAACCACTAATCAAACAGCCAACTTTATTCAAACTTTGCTACTTACCTCACTGATTACCTTTATAAGAAAGAGAAAGGGAGATTGATTTTGGGGGTCCATTGTCAAATTGAGGATCACAGATTACTTTCATCACTGCTCTTTTCTTGAACTATTTCTGTTTTTTATGACCTTGACATTTTTAAAGGGTATAGGCCTGTTTTATAGAATGTCCCTCAATCTCCAGATATTTTAGATGACCTGCTTTCAATATTTAGATAACGAAATTTAAGATGTCTAATGTATGTTTTAAATTGGGTTTTACATACTTACTTATTTATAAGAGAAAAGATATGCTTCCCTGGGTGAAAGTGAATTAGTTTCTGGAGAATAATATTTTTTTTCTCTTTTCTTTTTTTGTTTTTTTGTTTGTTTGTTTTGCTGGGGGGCAGGTGGGGGTTGTTGTTTTGTCTTGTTTTTGAGACAAGGTCTCGCTTTGTTGTCCAGGCTGGAGTGCAGTGGCATAGTCTCATCTCACTGCAACCTCTGCCTCCCAGGCTCAAGCGATCCTCCCTACCTCACCCTCCCCAAGTAGCTGGGACTACAGGCACACACCACCACTCCTGGCTAATTTTTGTATTTTTTGTAGAGATGGGGTTTTGCCATGTTGCCCAAGCTGGTCTCAAACTCCTGACCTCAAGCTATATGCCTGCCTCAGCCTCCCAAAAATGCTGGAATTATAGGCGTGAGCCACCAAATTTGTGAATTTCGTGTATGAGAAGACCACTTAGTCTTGTAGAACTGAATGTCTAAGGTTTTTTAAAATTCAAGACAGTGTAGTATTAGATAGATATTGTGAACCATGTGCACAGGAGTTCTGTTGTTAGGAGCTGATAGAATTTAAATCAAAGAATACCTAGATACGGGAGAAATTCCTGTTGCTTATTGGCAGGATATTTGGAAGGTACCAAATAAAACCAGCTTCTTCATTTCCTGGGGTGAGTATGTGTTTTGAATTTGGTGTCGAAAATCTTTAATGCATTAAGGGTATGTTTGAGGTAATGATAAGAAATAGTAACGAGTAAGTGGGCGGGGGGTATGAACAGTTAGGGTACTACTAAGAAATTTGTGTGAAAAATAGGTTTGGAGTAATGACTTGAAAACTAGGTTGAAGATCTTAGAGCATATACTGTATCCGGATTCTGTAGGTTTTTATCATAAAGTGACATCAAAATGGACTTTGAAAGGAAAAATACAGTTGGTGTGTATAAAAATGGATTGGTGAATCTGAAAGTCAGCTGATTAAGAAAAAAAAATTTTAACCAGATTGAAATGATAAGAAAAGCACCCCTGCCCTTCAGAAAGGACAAGGATGCTAGAGAAAACCCAGTGGCTGTGCAGGATGTGATAAGGACCCAATTATAAAGAATCAGATGGGCTAGTGATCAGTTATTATGAACAGTTGGAAATATGTAAACAAATAATGGAAGCGGAAAGACTGGCAGTCTTGAGACCGTATTGAAACACTGAACTCTTGAGCGTTTTGAATATCATAAATGGGTGCTGAGATAGTTATATATAACTAGACCAAACAAGAATTTGATCTTAGAGATTTTGGTGTGTAAGATAGCTTGTTAAATTACATACTATTTTTTTTTTTTTTTTTTTTTTTGGAGACAGTCTCGCTCTGGTACCCAGCCTGGAGTGCGGTGGTACAGTCTGCTCACTGCAACCTCCGTGTCCCGGGTTCAAGCGATTCTCCTGCCTCAGCCTCCTGAGTAGCTGGGATTACAGGTGCACGCCACCACGCCCGGCTAATTTTTTGTGTATTTTTAGTAGAGATGGGGTTTCACCATGTTGGTCAGGCTGGTCTAGACATTGTTCTAGGCACCAGGTAGCTAGCATGTAGATTAATGTAATTTTATGGCTCTTGTATTGGAGATGGTACTGGGGATTCAAATAAATAAATGCATGTTATGCTATGTAATGGGAAGTTCAATGAAGAAAAGTAAAGTTAGGACAATAGGGGCAGAAAGTGAAAGAGGAATGTTCTAACCCAGTTTACCCTCCAGGATTTGACTATTTTACTGCTCTCTGTCCTTGTAGTTCTTTTCAACCTCTAATACTTCCATTTAGCTTTGCACTGACAGTGTGTCCTTGGGACCATCTCTACCCTGTGGCCTGGATTGTATATATAGTACTACTCTGCATAGAGTTTGCATATAATAATAGCATGATGCTGGTAGTGCATTTTGTTTTTCTGAACTCCACTAATGTGTATTGTACAACTATCTATACATTTTTCTTTTTTAAAAGGACACTGTCAAGTACTTTTAAACTGTTAATTGTAATTTTAAAAATTTCCTGCATGTATTTATTTTTATTTCTATTGACTGCTCTTTGATTTTCTTTCTTGGAATGGAACATAAGTTAAAGATGTTTTTTATTCATTTGTAAATGATAAGGCTCTAGGAATAATAACTGCTGTTGATTAATACTCTGGTTTGTGAAATAGTGGCTTTATGTCATTCTCATATATAACTATATATTAAAATAAAATACATTTTATATATATATATATATATATTTTTTTTTTTTTTTGAGACAGAGTGTTGCTGTGTCACCCAGGCTGGAGTGCAGTGGTGTGATCTTGGTTCACTGCAACCTCCGCCTCCTGAGTTCAAGCAGTTCTCCTGCCTCAGCCTCCCAAGTAGCTGGGATTACAGGCGCCCGCCGCCACACCTGAGTAATTTTTGTATTTTTAGTAAAGACAGGGTTTCACCATGTTGGCCAGGCTGCTCTCGAACTCCTGACCTCATGATCTGCCCTCCTCGACCTTCCAAAGTGCTGGGATTACAGGCATGAGCCACCATGCCCGACCTTATGTCAAATATTTTAAATAAAAAATTTTAAATCTTAAAATAGTGTATAATTTAGATTTATTACCTAATATTGTGGCTTTTTAAAGTTCATACCATCCGTGGTTTAACTAATAATTGATTTATCTTTACATGGAAGTATATATGACCGAATGCAAAAAGTACAGATTTAACAGTCAGTGTTATTGTGTTAATAATGTTAATGAATTTCAGTCTATTTCAGTGGCTTAAAATGTAAGTTTGCTAGCAATTTAAACTTGCTTGTTAATGTAACTGAAAATTTTGTTGGTGGTTTCAGTGTTCTGGCATTGATAAGAGTGCATATGACACTAGATCATATAATTAAGTTCTAAACTAAGCTGCTGAAAAACAAATACTTATTTTTCTCATGTTTTCTAGTCTCTTTATCATATAGCCACATACATGAGGTATATGGGTGAGATTTTCCCCTCCCAATTTTAATTTTCTTTCATAACAAGTAGGAATTAGTGGGGGGAAATATTTATTGACTGAATTTGTAGCTAAAGTAAATTTTATTTGAGGAATAACTTGTCAAAAATACTTGCTGACCATAGCTGCTTTGTTGTAGGAGGACTGACAAATGGTAGTGGTCGATATATCTCTGCAGCACCTGGAGCAGAAGCAAAATATCGAAGTGCTTCAAGCACTTCCAGTCTATTTAGCTCCAGCAGCCAGCTCTTTCCTCCTTCCCGGCTTCGGTATAATAGGTCTGATATTATGCCTTCTGGCCGCAGTAGATTATTGGAAGATTTCAGAAACAACCGCTTCCCGAACCTTCAACTTAGAGACTTGATTGGACATATAGTTGAGTTTTCTCAAGACCAGCATGGTTCTAGGTAGGTGATTATGATATTTCTCACTTCATTTTTGCTTTGGAAACTGCTACCTTATAAAAGCTTAAATTTTTCCGAACTATCCTTAGCGCAGTCTGCATTAAAATTGGCAGCTTTTAAGAGCTAAAATTCAGTTTGGATTATATGTTTTTTCTTTCATGTTGGGATAAATTATAAAAATACAGGTTTTAATTTTTTATAGTTTTCCGGTTTTTTATAGTGTGAATATTGTTATGATGAGAATATAGCAGGGCCCCCTTCATTGGGTTATTTTGATTACATCAGCTCTGTATTACATTTGTGGGCTTAAGTGACCCTCGTGTGTTTAAAAAATACAGCAAGCAATGTTAAATGCCTTTGTGCTGCATTATAGGTTGGTATTCAGTGTGACTTGGCTTAGGTTGAAATATTTCACATTTGTTATAGGAAAATTTGGTGCCTTTTTACATTAAAACGAATGTGATACATGAGAGATACATCTGAATGAACATTGTCAAGATAGCTTAGAAAGGAAAATAGAATTGTAACACGTTTAATAAATTTAAGATATTTTCTCTTTTTATAGCTTTAAGGTAAACCTCAAGTTTTTAAGTCGTTTTAGATTAGATGGCATACAAATTTTGTCTCTCTATATAGTCATGCATCACTTAACGATGGGATACATTCTAGAAAATGTGTTGTTGTGTGAACATTACAGAGTGTACCTACTACACACCTACTCTGTATATTGCGCCTAGGCTACAAATCTGTACAGCATGTTACTGTACTAAATAATGTAGGCGTTTGTAACAATGGTGTTTGTATACCTAAGCATAATAAACAATAGAAAAGATACAGCAAAACTATAGTGTAAAAGATTTAAAAATCATATACCTGTGTAGGGCACTTACTGTGAATGAAGCTTGCAGGACTGGAAGTTGCTCTGGGTGGGTGAGTGAGTGAGTGAGTGAGTCAGTTGTGAGTATATGTGAAGGCATAGGATGTTACTCTGCACTCCTCTAGACTTTATAAACACTGTACTGTACACTTCAACTACACTGAATTTATTTAAAACTTTTTTTCTTCAATAATAAATTAACCCTAATGTAACTTCTCCCCACTTTGAGACAGAGTCTTACTCTGTTGCCCAGGCTGGAATACAGTGGTATGATCATCACTCACTGCAGCCTCAACCTCCTGGGCTCAAGCAGTCCTCCCAGCTAAGCCTTCCGACTAGCTGGGACTGCAGGCACGCACCATCACACCTGGCTAATTACTTAAAATTTTTTTGTAGAGACAGGGTCTCACTATGTTGCCCAGGCTGAGTTTACTGTAACATTTGAGCTAACTTACTGACTCTTGTAATAACACTTAGCTTAGAACAGAAACACATTGTACAGCCGTACAAAGATGTTTCCTTTATATGCTTATTCTATGAGACTTTTTCTTTTTATCGGTTTTTTAAACTTTTTGTTAAGAACTAAGACACAAATGCACACATTAGCCTATAAAGAGTAAAGATCATCAATATCACTCTCTTCTAACTCCATGTCTTCTTCCACTAGGAGATCTTTAGCAGCAACACCCATGGAGCTGTCATCTCCTATGATAACAGTGCCTTTTTCTGGAATACTTTCTGAAGGATCTACCTGAGGGTGTTTTGCTTTTTTTTTTTTTTTTTTTTTTTTAAAAACAAGTAGGAGTACGCTCTAAAATAACAATAAAAAGTATACTAAATACACAAACCAGTAACTCAGTTGTTTATTATCAGATATGCACTGTACACAATTGTATGTATTATACCTTTTTTTTTTTTTTTTGGGAGACGGAGTCTCACTCTGTCACCCAGACTGGAGTGCAATGGCATGATCTTGGCTCACTGCAGCCTCTGCCTCCTGGGTTCAGGTGATTCTCCTGCCTCAACCTCCTGAGTAGTTGGGCTTACAGGCATCTGCCACCATGCCAGACTAATTTTTATATTTTTGGTAGAGACAGGGTTTCACCATGTTGGCCAGGCTGGTCTCGAACTCCTGACCTCAGGTGATCCGGCCACCTCGGCCTCCCAGAGTGCTGAGATAACATGGGTAAGCCACTTGCACCCAGCCATACTATGATTTTATAAACTGACAGTGCAGTAGGGTTATGTCATCATGAACACCTGAGTAATGTATTGTACTATGATGTTATGACAGTTCCTACCCAATAGGAATTTATCTCCATTATAATCTTATGGGACCACCATTGTATATGTGGCTCATTGTCAACTGAAATGTCGTTAAGCAACGCATGACTAGTTGGCAGTTCCTTCAGAGTAACAAATGAGCCTTGTATCACCCAGAATGGCTATCTTGGTTAGGAATTCATTCATGTTGGAAGAATTTTACTTCTAAGAGTTTCATTTATTATGTTCTAAAAGTTAGATGTTTAGTAATACATTGGTATATTACAAAAAATGAATGAATAAACAGCAAAATGTATGTAATTTTCTTATTGATTATAATGTAACCAAACTAACCTAGGAAAGATAAAAATCCAAGTTTTTTGTCACTCTAGTAGATAAAGTGTTACAAAGAAATGCTATATAACTTTTGTCCTTTTTGCTGTAAGTTAGCTGTCCACTATATAAAGTATGTTAATATTTCTGGAAATAACTTGCAGTGCATATATGTGGAAGGGTAGGGTATAATACTCAAGTAAGAGTTAAAAAACATATTGTCATATTAAAATTTTTCCCCATGTAGATTCATACAGCAAAAGTTAGAGAGAGCTACTCCAGCTGAGCGACAGATGGTATTTAATGAAATTCTGCAAGCAGCCTATCAATTAATGACTGATGTTTTTGGCAACTATGTTATACAGAAGTTTTTTGAGGTAAGGATTCATGCATATTTGTATATCCACCCATCCAGCTGTTGTATACTTGATATTAAGAAAAGCTCTGAAAGTTGGTTAAAATCATTTTCATATAAAAAAGATAATAAGCCAGGGATAAGGTATTTACAAATTATATATCTGATAAACATTTTATCCAGAATATATAATGAACTCCTAAAAGTCAACAACAAAAAGACAACCCAAATGACAAATGGACAAAAGACTTGCGCAGACATTTCTCTATGTAAAATAATACAAAAGGCCAAATAGGCCATGAAAAGACACTCAACATCCTTACTAATCAGGGAAATGCAGATCAGTCTCACAATGAGATAGCACTTTATACCTACTAAGATGGCTGTAATCAAAAAACATAAAATCAGAAAATAACAAATGTGGATGAGGATATGGAGAAATTAGAGCCCTCATAAATTGCTGGTGGAAATGTAAAATGGTGTAGCTGCTATGGAAAACACTTTGGCAGTTTCTCAAAATTAAATATTGAATTACCATACAACCCAGCAATTGTACTCCTAGGGGTATACCAGAATGAATTGAAAACAGGAACTTGAACACCAGTATACATTGCATCATTATTCACAATAGCCAAAAGACGGAAACAGCCCAAGCGTCCATCAACAGATAGATAAATACAAGTGGTATATGTGTACATTGTAGAATATTATTCCGCCATAAAAAGGAATGATGTTCTGATACATACTACAGCATGGATGGACCTTGAATATACTAACTTAAATGAAATAAGCCACACACAAAAAGACAAACATTGATACTGATCTACCAGTATGAAATGTCTGGAATAACTAATAGTGGCATAAAGAAGATTAGGGCTTACTGGGCCTAGAGGAAGAAGGGTTTAGAAAGTTACCGTTTAATGGATACAGCATTTGTGTTTGAGGCCACGGAAAAGATTTGGAAACAGATAGTGATGGTGGTTGCACAACAATGTGAATATAATTAATGCTACTGAATCACCTAGCTAGAAATGGTTCAAATGACATAGTTTGTCACAAAAAAATGTTAACATGAACCACTTTAAATGAAAATTTCCTTTTAATCCCAATTCATATTTGAAAATATAAAGCATTGGTAGTCACTCTTTGATGAAGTAGTTAATGAATAACACTACAGTCTTTAGATTTATAGATATGTGTTATTTTACAGTTTAGCCAATTTTTAAATCTATAAACATCTGTGTTGTAGCTTGACTTAAAAGTTTTTTTCCTCAATCATATCAGAATGTAGTTTGATGATTATCTGGGTGAGAGTTTTGGTGGTCAATATGTGGCTAAGAAAGTTATATATTAAAGATGAAGGATTTTGTAAAAATGTTCACTTTAAAAGTGTTACTTTAAAAGGTAGTTAACATATTAGTAATAAGGAAATTGTAGTAAGACTTAACCCAAAAAAGTAATAAAATTATTATTGCAAACATCTCCTGGTCTATCTTAATTAGCTTCTACCTTAAAGCCCCTGCCCTGCATAATTACTAATAGATTGAATAGACTGCAAACACTGCCTTACTCAAGTTCAACAAAGCAATATTAAGATCACTTGTTATTAATGTTATATCTTTTCTGTCAGTTTGGGAGTCTGGATCAAAAACTAGCCCTGGCTACTCGTATTCGTGGTCATGTTCTACCCTTAGCCTTGCAGATGTATGGCTGCCGCGTTATTCAGAAAGCATTAGAATCTATTTCTTCTGACCAGCAGGTAATTGTAAGTTAAGACAAAATTTTTGTATTATTTTATTCAATTTTTAAATTATTACATTTTTAATCTTACAATAATCTTGAAGTAAAATGACTTAAATATTTCCACAACTAGACTAAAATATTGTTACTGTGTCCTAAATAGCACACTACTAATTAGAAGTCACAAAGTAGATAATTTCTAAATGAAGATATTTTAGCACCTATGTGGCAAGCAGAATGTTAAATGATGAGTGTTTTTATTACTACTTGCTTACTTGATTTTCTGCAATGTGAGAATGCATGTTACTATTTTCCAGTGTATATTTTGATGGTGTCTAATGTTTCTATAAGAAAATTTTTGAAACCAATAGCATTACTATATGTCAGTTTTATTTATATATATGAAAATTTTTTTAAGTAAATATATAGCCCAGCAAAAAAGTAACTTAAGAATTCTCTTTAAAAAGGTATAATTTTTTGAGAAAAACGAGAACACATAAATTAAATGAGAAATATTCTGTGTTATTGGATGGAAAGTCTAAATATTTTACATTAATAAAGGAATTATTGATCAAAATAATGCTTTAAATCATTTGAAATAGACAAGAATATTGAGAGTAGGGGATGAAGATAAATGCTGATCCACCAGATTTTTAAAATACACTGTGAAGCAACACTAATTAGTGGGGTTATTGTATAAGATTAAACAGACTTTTAATAAGAAATTTATAGCCCCAAATCAGTACAGTTTTCTGACTATATGCTTTATTTATTACAATGAAAGCATAAGACTGAAGGAAATAATTATTTCTTAAAAGATAATGGTAGTTTAAGTTTGGAAAGAGATTGTCTTTGACTCATACAATAAAAGTAAATTTCAATAAATAGTAATATATGGATGGATGGCTATATATGTGTATATATTCATCACTGCATTAAAATCTGTGAGAAAATACTGTTATTCCTCCAAAGGAAATTCTGAGTTTTACAGTAATTTTAAGGTATGTGACAATGGAGAAATATAAACACATTTAATTATTTAAAAGCTTAGAAACTTCTGCCACAAGTTTCTAATTGGCATAGATATTTTTTAAATGTCTGATATTTAAAAATAAAAGCATTAGGAGTAAGTCTTTGTTGATACAGTTAATGAATAACAGTATTTGGATTCCTTTTTTTTGTCTTTCCCCTTGAGATGGAGTCTCGCTCTGTCTCCCAGGCTGGAGTACAGTGGCGCAATCTTGGCTCGCTACAACCTCCACCTCCCAGGTTCAAGCGATTCTCTTGCCTCAGCCTCCCAAGTAGCTGGTATTACAGACACGCGCCACCACACCCAGCTAATTTTTGTATTTTTAGTAGAGAGGAGGTTTCACCATGTTGGCCCAGCCTAGTCTTGAACTCCTGACCTTGTGATCCACCCACCTTGGCCTCCCAAAGTGCTGGGATTACAGGCGTGAGCCACCTCGCCAGCCTTTGGATTCTTAAGCATGTTTTATTTTGTAATTTAGTCCATTTTAGGCTTTTTTGTTTTGTTTTGTTTTGAGGCAGTCTCTCACTCTATCACCCAGGCTGGATTACAGTGGCACGACCTTGGCTCACTGGAACTTCTGCCTCCTGGGTTCAATTGATTCTCGTGCCTCAGCCTCCCGAGTAGCTGGGACCACAGGCGTGAGCCACCACACCTGACTAATTTTTGTATTTTTTTAATAGAGATGGGGTTTCGCCATGAAGGCGAGGCTGGTCTTGAACTCCTGGCCTCAAGTGATCCACCCACCTCAGCCTCCCAAAGGACTGGAATTACAGGCATGAGCTATCACACCCAGTGATTTTAGTTCGTAATTAAACATCTGTATTATAGCTTGACTTAACAGGATTCACCGCAGTTGCTTCAAAATGTAGTTGAAAGTCCTGTGGGTGAAAGATATTTTAAATGTGAATACCTTTAGACTGAGTATGTGTACTCCATTTCTCCACAGTACTATTTTTTATTGCTCTAATAAGGCACACAGATTATTTTATCAATATTAAAAGCTATATGAAGTTTTACAGTTTTTTTGTTTTGTTTTTGGGACGGAGTCACACTGTGTCATCTAGGTTGGAGTGCAGTGGCACAGTCTCAACTCACTGCAACGTCTGCCTCCCAGGCTCAAGGAATTCCCACCTCAGCCGCCCAAGTAGCTGGGACCACAGTCATGCGCCACCACACCTAGCTAGTTTTTTGTATTTTTGGTAGTGGCCGGGACCATGTCGCACAACTGGTCTCAGACTCCTGAGCTCAGGTGATGCACCAGCCTCAGGCTCCCAAAATGCTGGGATTACAGGTGTGAGCCACCTCACCTGCCCCTAAGCACTTTATTATAACAGCATTTTATAAAAGAACAAAGAAGTCTGACATTAATTCTTCCCTTAGGGAATTATTGAGGTACTATGTAAAAATCACATAGCCCATAAGTAGTCATCAACTTCTTACCCTTTTCTATGTATTTGATAAACTCACTCAGCCATTAAAAATAATTGCTTTGGTGGTGGAGGTGGTACTAAGTAAGGCAAAAGTGTAGAATTCTGGATTAGTCATGTTAGTTACCACCGATAAATACTAACAGATGATTTACACGGTGAAGACAGTTTAAATACAGCAAATTCAGCATCACTACGTTGTTTCAACGTAGATCATTTACATTGTAATCCTGCAGTATATTTTAGTAATTTTCACTTTTCAATGGTTTCTGCTAATTATACTGCAAGAGAAAAATATTTAAACTCATGACAAACAGGAAATAATGTTTAAATATATTTTTGTTCCCATCTCAGTATTTTTAATACTGAGATAAATATACTATTTTTAATATTTTTTTTAATACTGAGATAAAATATACTAGTATTTTCTCGTTTTAGGTAATTATTTAAATAACATCCTGTCTTTTGCAGAGTGAAATGGTAAAGGAGCTGGATGGTCATGTGCTCAAATGTGTGAAAGATCAGAATGGAAACCATGTTGTACAAAAATGTATCGAATGTGTTCAGCCACAGTCACTGCAGTTCATCATTGATGCTTTCAAGGGACAAGTATGTTTGAGTTTTGGCTTATAATTTGTTAGCAGGGCATTATTTTAAAATTTTGAGTATCAACACATTTTTCTTAAGTCACTAGATAATACCCAGCACTTGTATACAAAAATAGGATACAAAACAGTAAATGTACGTTAATGTCTTCCTCTTTCATAGTCAGTAGATAGCTTCATTTTTCTGAAGCTACAAAACAGAAATAAGAGTTTAATCACATTACTTCAAGAAGTAAAAGTAATCACTGTTAGAATTATTTTTTATTTATACCCAACAGTGTTATCAGGTTTACTCAGAGAAGGGAAGGAGGTTTGGAGAAAGACTTAAGACTGTATAATAAGACAGAAAACATATAGCAATTTGTAACTAATACCCTAGTAATTAATATTTCTTAATGCTAAACTACCCTTTCTCTTTCCACCCATTCATTCCCATTGTTACATAAACTCAGGTTCAGGTAAAGTTCTGATTAGATTCCTTTTGATCAAAATATCTTCAGCTCCTAAATGGGGTGCTCCCTGTCCCCACTCTCCAGTCTTTGCTAACATGGTGGTAGTCATATTAAATATGAGTTCATCACCCTTCTATTTTACATTACTTTGAGGTGTCAAAAAGAAAAAAAACAGTCTGCTTCATAGAACTGTGCAAAAATGTCAGAGAATACAAATTTTAATTCTTCTAATTGTCCTCAGGTATTTGTGCTTTCAACTCATCCTTACGGCTGTAGGGTAATTCAGCGCATCCTAGAACATTGCACTGCAGAACAGACCTTACCTATCTTAGAAGAACTCCACCAACATACAGAGCAGTTGGTACAGGTATACATTACCTAATAATTTGAAATGTTTATATATTTTTGGAACTTGTTTTAATTTTTAAAAGAAATATAGTTTGTTATTAAACACACTATAGAAAGAGTGAGACAAAAGCCAGTTGTATTCTCCTAACTATACTACTGGATTTTTAGACGAAATGGTTAACATGTCTTTAAAGAATAATCATTCTTAAGGAATGACTTGGGGAAAGTAATTTTTAAATATCTGTCTTAGGATCAGTATGGCAATTATGTTATTCAGCATGTACTGGAACACGGTCGACCTGAAGACAAGAGCAAAATTGTTTCCGAAATCAGAGGAAAGGTTTTAGCCCTGAGTCAACACAAATTTGCCAGGTATTGGGATACGTTGTAATTTCAGGGGTCAATTCTTTCAATTCATTGACTTTTATTAGTTATCACAGAAATACATGTAGAGCGTAGCATTAAACTATAGTCTTTTTTTTTTTTTTTTTTGGTGTCACTAAAATGCATCTATAGAACATTGCTTTTATTTAAAAAAAAAAAAGTAACAAATTTGTTTTGCCCATGTATGTTCATTTTTGAAATCTGTATTTGGAAAATAATTTTTCCCAACACCGGAAATGCAGATTTATTTAGTACATGTTCTTGAAAACCTCACAGCTTTAATGATCTGGTTTCCTTTTTTTGAAGTACAATTTTAAGAGACCCATAATTAAACTTGTGGATGTCAAAATTATGTAGGTCGTTCCGTGATACCAATTTCTATTATAAAAGTAGTTGGCCGGGTGCAGTGTCTCACACATGTAAATCCCAGCCAGCACTTTGGGAGATAGAGGCAGGAGGATCGCTTGAGCCCAGGAATTTGAGATCATCCTGGGCAACATAGAAGGAAATCCTTTCTCTACAAAAAATTATCCAGGCATGGTGGCACATGCCTGTAGTCTCAGCTGTGAGGGAAACTGAGGTGGGAGAATCACTTGAGCAAGGGAGGTCAAGGCTGCAGTGAGCGGTGATAGCATCACTGCACTCCAGCCTGGGTGACAGAACAAGACCCTGTCTCAAAAAAAAAAACAAAATAAAATAAAAGTAATCATAAGAGAATCCCATCCTGACTTCCGTTTTATCGTGCATTGGAGAAAATTCTTTCAAAAGTCAAGGAAATTTTGCTGTAAAGAAAAAAATAACAAAGCTTTGTTTATCTGCTTTAATTTTTAGCAATGTAGTAGAAAAGTGTGTTACTCATGCCTCCCGTGCTGAGAGAGCTTTACTGATTGACGAGGTTTGCTGCCAGAATGATGGTCCTCACAGTGCCTTATACACCATGATGAAGGACCAGTATGCCAATTATGTGGTTCAAAAGATGATTGATATGGCTGAACCTGCTCAAAGAAAGATAATCATGCACAAGGTAATAACCGGATATAACACTCAGATAACTTTCTTTGTCTTTATGTTTAGGCTACACATTTAACCTCCTTGGGCTTTCATTTCCTCCTGTATTTTGTAACTGGAGGAAAAAATTAAAATTGATGGATATCCTTTGGCAGATATATTGGTATGGTTTCCATTTTTATTCTTAAGGTTATCACGCCAGTCATGGTGGCTTTTGCCTGTAATTCCAGCAGATTGGGAGGCTGAGGTGACAAGATCACTTGAGTCTAGGAATTCGAGACCAGCCTGAGCAACGTGGCAAGATCCTGCCTCTTAAAAAAAAAAAAAAAAAAAAAAAGTTAGACAAGCATCATAGTGCAAGCCTTTAGTCCTAGCTACTTGGGAGCCTGTGGTGAGAGATCGCTTGAGCCCAGGAGTTCAAGACCAGTCTGGGCAACAGACCCCCATCTCTACAAAAAATTGAAAAATTAACTGAGTATAATGATAAACATGCGTGTGGTCCCAGCTACTCAGGCCGCTGAGATGGAAGGATGGCCTGAGTCCTGGAGGTTGAGGCTACGGTGGTCTGTGTTCATGCCAGTGCAAGTAGAATTTTGTGTTTATGTTGTGGGGGGTAGCACTAACTCATAATTGTTTCCCTTTAAGCTGTTTCCTCTCTGTATCCTCCTCCTAGAATCTAGTAATTTTTTAAGAAATTAGTAATTGCAGCAGGAAAACATTGTTATAAAGAACACTGAAAGAAACACTTATTTTGAATACTCTTGATCTTAATGTATTCATTTACAAAACATGGAGCGAATTTCATAACCCCTTTGATCCTCTCCTCATATAGAGAGAAAAATGATATCTTAGGATTCCTTCCATCTATAAAAGTGTTTTGGCCTTCTGATTTTTAAAATTCATTCTTCAACTTGATGTAAGTTTTCCTTTCTTTTTCTTCTGTTCTTTCAAGACAGGGTCTCTGTTGCACAGGCTGGAGTACAGTGGTGTGATCTCGGCTGACTCTAGCCTCAGCCTCCTGGCTCAAGCCATCCTCCCACTTTAGTCTCCTTAGTAACTGAGACTACAGGCATGCACGCTCATAGTTCTGTTTATATTTTGTAGAGATGGGGTCTCACTGTGTTGCCCAGTTTGGTCTCAAAGTCCTGGGCTTAGGTGATCCTCCCACCTTACCCTCCCAAAGTACTGGCCTCTAAGTGTCTACTTATCTTTTAATTCAGTGTTTCTGCTGTAAACTAATGAATATAAAAAATTGCAATCTTATTTTTAACAGCTACATTATTTATTTGACTGGTATCATATTTATTATATTTGGATTGTCCCTAATTGTTTAATTGTTATCAGTAGTGCTTTTACAAAAGTCTCTTTGTAATTGTTTTGGTAGAATAAATTCCTGGTTGTGGAATTACGGGGTAACTTGCTATATTTGGGGCCTCTGCCTGTTTCCATGTGACATAGTTAGATGTAGTGTTTTATTCATTGAACAATTTTGAGAACAGATGTTTGGAGGGATTGAGCGGATCACAGCTGCTTTTGCAAAAAGTGGCTTTCTTTGGACTTAAATTTTTTTTAATTGCAATTATTCCTCTAAATTACCCAAAATTGGGGGTGCTTTTTTAAGAAATCAGAAACTAAAATGACTTACATTTTCTAAGCAGATTATTTGTTTTTCAGATTCGACCTCACATTACTACTTTGCGCAAATACACATACGGGAAGCATATATTGGCCAAGTTGGAAAAGTATTATTTGAAGAATAGCCCGGACCTAGGACCTATTGGAGGACCACCAAATGGAATGCTGTAAATTACAGGAGCACGAGAAAGAAGATAATTTAACCATGTGAAAAGAATTTTTTTGTGTGTGAATTATCAAAACACAACTCAACTATGAATCTTCAATTTTTTTTTTAAAGCAAAACTATTTATTGACTTTATTCATCCATTTGTAAATTTTTTAAGGTTCTTGTGTATATTTGGGGGGTGGGGGATGAATTATAAATTATATTCAGCCCTGAGTGGAGACCTATCAGATTGGATTGCTGGCAAAGCACAGAATGCCTGTATATGATGTAACTGTATCAAAAATAAAAAGCTGTCACATATTTTGTAAATTTTTACCTTGTAAAGTCACAAAAATAGTTTTTAAAGGAAAAAGTACAGTATTCTTTTAATAAACTGGCTCACAGTCTGGTAGGTCTACAACCCCATAGCACAACAGGTTTATAGAGATGTATATAGAATTATAGTCCTTATTTTTTTCCTTTGCGTGAAACCTTTTATAACAGATTAACAATCAACTGCATAAATATTATTAATATTTTAAAAAGTTAAGTTGTATTTTGATAATTCACAAACTATCATGCAAATAACGAGCAAGTAAGACAAGAATAAAGTGGTTTGAGATGAAAAGAACTTAACATTATTTACAGTAGATGTGGTTTTAATACAATTACTGCCCTAAAATGTCTCTGGCAATGTACAGAAATATTGTATATACTTACATATGTAATTGTTGTAAGAGTTAAGAAATACAAAATCATGGTGACATTTCCAATTTAGTGCACTAAATGAAAAGTTAAGTCACTTATTAACTTTTCAGTTTGGTTTGCAATGAGAAAGAGTGGAAATTTGTATTTTGTTTTGCTTATAGAATTACAGACTTGTTGAGGAAGTGTTGAGCTTTATTTTGCTTTTTCATAGAGGCAGAAAGTAGGAACCAGATAGAGATGAAAAGGGGCCACTGAAAAGTGAATTTGATAGCTCAGCATTTAAGCATGATTACATATTCAGATAGCTGTTTTTGCTTTCTATAAATATATGCATTGTGTGTGTAGTAATAGATGTAAGTTTACACTTTGAAAGGAAATCTTGTTTCAATGTTTATTATAAAAGCCTTGCTAATTTAGTAGTGATGCTTTCCTTGGTTGTACAGGTGTACATTTGTAAACCTTCATGCTGTAAATGGAATTTGTTTTATCTCTTTGGGATACATTTGCATTTTAGTGTACATTTACGTCCCTGCCCTCTTTGACCTGGCAATATAGTGTTGTATAATGTAAATTTATTTCTCCAAATCGAGAGTGATTTTTTAAAAATTTTTTATCTTTATATGGTTTCAGAGTATGAACCAGCTTTCTTTTTATTATTGTGAGATCATTTTGTTTTATAACATAGTTGTTGACTGTTAATATGGACATGCTAGAATTTGGATCACTTTCAATTGAAGTCAGGGTATTGTGCATAATAGAAAGTATTGGACTGAGATATTTGGTTACCATGGAGGCCAATGCTTTTTTCATCTTATTAAATGTGATGTGACTTTTTTCTTTGTACAGAAGAGTACTGTATTTTTGAATAGCCTACTCCCAAGTAAGAGCAAATCTGTATGATAACATTTTTTTCTCTGGACATAAGACATAACAGTAACACGATGTACATTTACAAGCGGCCTTATGTACATTTCCCAACAATCTTTTTAAGGCAAAATTGTGACCATATGTGTATAATTAAAATCGTTTTTAATCCTTTGCCTATGAAAATATTTTGGAAAAAAACTTGCTGTGTATATTCAGTTTCTGAAAGATAAAGAAAGTGCTTTGTATTTTGTTGAAGTCAGTATTTTGTATAAACATTTATGTTGACCCAGTTATGTTTAGTGCTGAAAACTAAAATGAACATGCTATCTCTGTCAGCTGAATATGGAAGAAATCTTTTTTACTAGAGATCTGCAGAAGAAAAGCAATCTTCTGAGCACAATATGGAATCTAAAGGTTTTATCACTTAGTTATTCATATTATGAACCTAAAAATAATGGCATAAAGTTTGGGGATGCCAGGCATACTTTTTCATGTTTGGTGTTTAGTTATTTTAGTTTTCTAACCCAACATTCCTTGGTGAGGCCATTAAATCCAAACACTTGTCTCCGTTCCTTCTCATGGTCACACTGGGTCATCAGCCTGTCCCAGTCACTGCAGCAACGCCTTGTGTGTGTTTCATTTTTTTTAAACCCACACAAAGCCACTCACTCACTTTTTCCTACATTACCAACCTCAGAGTATTTCAGCCCATGTCGAACTTTTGTTCTCAGTATCAGCCCATGGTTTCAGGATCATAGCTGTCATGTTGGAGATTGGTAGTGGTTTTCCTGTCTTTGTACAGTTGAATTCTTAGTCTTCCTTCATCCTTGCCCTCTGTTGGCACAGGCATTATCTGCAATTTTAGAAAATGACAAGTAGAGATACTACATTGAGAAACTAAACCCTCTCCTTGGGGTCCTGATATTCCCATGTGTCCCAGTGCTGACAACCCAATCTTCCCAGTACTTTCAGGCCTGCTCTACAAAAATACCTTTCTTGTAGAAATTTTACAGTCCGCCATTTTGGGTGCCCACCCCAATTTTTACCTTTTAGTAAGTTCGCATGAAATTTTGTTAAAATCTGAAAATCACATTTCAGAATAAAGAAACAATTGGGCAGAAACTACCTAGGCTTTACTCTTGAGTGTCTCCTTTTGATAGGGATTGTTTCTGGACCAGTTTGTCTAAGTCCTGGCTCTTATTGGTTCATATGAAATAATGTTAACTTCACTTCTTTGTATATTATGTATAAATTAGAAAATGAAAAATGTGTGAATAACATTGTATGAAATAAACCTGGTCTTGTGTTTTTCTCTAGATAAAATACCCCTCTGTACCTCAGTTATAACTTAAGATTGATTGCCCATTCAGGTTTATTCTGACATAAGGAAAACATTTTTAACACATGGGTGCTATTCTGGAGCCACTGACTCCTCTGATGGTATTCATTCCATCCTTTGATTAGTATTTAGAATCTACAATTGCATACTTCATAGGATAAAACTTTTAGCCTGTTTCCACATGAACTTGAGGAGGCAGTGTTGTCTAAAGGCAAACTTAAGTTCAGGTGTGGATTTAAAGTTTACCTTATTATTTACAAACTTTGTGAACTTATCTAAACCTTGAGGCCTTAATCTGTATCAAGGGATAACACAACTCTTTAGTGTTAAGAATTGAGAATATACAAAAAGATTACCTAGAACCTTTTTAATTTATTTCTTTAATTTTTAGAGATGGAGTCTTGCCGTGTTGGTCAGGTTGGTCTTGAACTTCTGGCCCCAAGTGATCTTTTTACTTTGGCCTCCCAAAGTGCTGGGATTACAGGCATGAACCACTATCCCTGGCCAAGAACCTCTTTTTTTTTTTTTTTTTTTTTTTTTTGAGACAGAATCTCACAGTGTCGCCTAGGCTGGAGTGCAGTGGCACGATCTCGGCTCACTGCAACCTCTGCCTCTCGGCTTCAAGTGATTCTTCTGCTTCAGCCTCCCGAGTAGCTGAGACTACAGGTGTGCACCACCACACCCACCCAGCTGATTTTTGTATTTTTAGTAGAGATGGGGTTTCACTATATTGGCCAGGCTGGTCTCGAGCTCCTGACCATAATCCGCCCAACGTGGCCCCCGAAAGTGCTGGGATTACAGGCATGAGCCACCATACCAATCTGGAAGGTAATGTTTTTTGTTTTTGTATTTTTTGGTGTTTTTTTTTTTTTTTTTGAGACAGAGTCTCGCTCTGTCGTCCAGGCTGGAGTGTAGTGGAGTGATCTCGGCTCACCTCACTGCAAGCTCCACCTCCAGGGAGCTCACGCCATTCTGCCTCAGCCTCCTGAGTAGCTGGGACTATAGGCGCCTGCCACCATGCCCGGCTAATGTTTTGTATTTTTTAGTAGAGACGGGGTTTCACCGTGTTAGCCAGGATGGTCTCGATCTCCTGACCCCGTGATCTGCCTGCCTCAGCCTCCCAAAGTGCTGGGATTACAGGCGTGAGCCACTGTGCCCGGCCCCAGAACCTAATTTTCGATGAATTGCTTGTTAATACCATTTCTGTTTTTCCCATTCCTTCTACAGCTATAAAAAGAAAAAAAAAGCCAGAACAATTTGATAGACTCAAAAATGGAAACCTACATAAAGCTGAAGTGGGAAAAAGAAATGTCATCATACACACTGTATTTCCTGAAATTTAACTTTGTCTTAGTTTGGGTCTCTTCTGAGCAACCCTCTTGGATTACTGACATACTATCCCACATTGTATTGAAATTTAAAAGGTCTTACAAGGAAATACCACATCTTCGCACCCTGGCTTACCAACCTAAGGAAAGCGGTTTCCTAAATTCACCTGGCTCATAGTTAACCATATGCCCTCTTGACGACACTCTCTGGAAGATTTTAAAGCGGCAGGGGACAAAGAAACCCCTAAAGGAGCCATATGCACTGTCCACCTTCCCTACCTCACTTAAAAGTATCTAGCTTAACATGCCTGGTAGAATTTGCATGCTCCAGGTCTTTCAGAAAATGTGTCTATGAACAGGGAGCTGAGAAGGAGAGGAGTGCTGAGGCGTCAGGGCTCACCCCTAGGAGGCTGTTCTAAGCACTGCAGTGCAGAGGGAAGGAGGGGGCCAGGACTGGGCTGGACCTTGGTTACTTGTAGGGTCCTATCCTGACTTTCCCACAGAACCCTGTGGCTGAGGAGTATGTTTTTTGTTGTTGTTAAGTTGTTTTTTTTTTTTTTTTTTTTGAGACGGAGTCTCGCTCTGTCGCCCAGGCTGGAGTGCAGTGGCCGGATCTCAGCTCACTGCAAGCTCCACCTCCCAGGTTTACGCCATTCTCCTGCCTCAGCCTCCCGAGTAGCTGGGACTACAGGCGCCCGCTACCTCGCCCGGCTAGTTTTTTGTATTTTTAGTAGAGACGGGGTTTCACCATGTTAGCCAGGATGGTCTCGATCTCCTGACCTTATGATCCGCCCGTCTCGGCCTCCCAAAGTGCTGGAATTACAGGCTTGAGCCACCGCGCCCGGCCCGTTAAGTTGTTTTTTGACAAGATCTGGCTCTCGCCCAGGCTGGAGTGCAGTGGTGCCATCACTGCTCACTGAAGCCTCAACCTCCCAGGTTCAAACAAGTTTCCCATCTCTGCCTCCCAAGTAGCTGGGACCACAGGCTCATGCCACAATACCCAGCTACTTTTTGTATTTTCTGTAGAGATGGGGTCCCTCTGTGTTGCCCAGGCTGATCTCGAACTCCTGCTCAAGCAATCCACCTGCCTCGGCCTCCCAAAGTGCTGGGATTACAGGCATGAGCCAACGTGCCTGGCCAACTCTTAAGACAATATAGGACAAGACAGCCCAGGATAGCTCCTGTAGGCAGTTTCTCCAGTTTCTGCTATGTTCCATTCATAGAACTTTTTTTTTTTAAAGAGCACAAAAATCATAACTGTATGGATTAATTTTCACAAATAAATACTCATGAATCCAGGATTTAGATCAAGAACCAGAACATTACCAGCACCCAGAAACCTTCCCGCGCCCTCTTCCACTGAGTGGCCGTTTCAACCGTTACAAAGGCAGAGAGCACAAGTCCTGGGCCCTGTGGCTTTGGTGAGCGACGCCCTGGACCGATCAGAAAGATCCAGTGACTAGGGAAAATGCTCTTCTTACCGATAAACTTGAAGCAACTCATGACTGTGGCTCTGGCACCACCTCGGCAGAAGCGGAAGTGCCATAGAAATTTTAAAAAATATATTTACCAAGAACTAAAACCAGGTGAAATAGTCTTGTACTTGGTAGTTTACGGGAAAGAAATTGGCTGGACTAAAATTGATTCAAATATCAGAATCTTTTCTTTTGGAATTTTCCAGTTTTTACCAGAAAACCCAACAACAGAAAGATTGATTCAAACTTTCTAGGGCATCAGAAGGTAATGATTCAGAGTTTGGGTTCTAAAATTAGACTGTCCAGGTGCCAAACACTAGCTTCATATCTAGTAGGTAAGTGGTTTCATCTTTTAAGCCTTAGTTTCCTTGCGTAAGTCAAGGAAATGGTGACCTGCTGAGATTGTAAGGATTAAAGAGAATAGATGTAAAGTGCCATGGCAGGTACTCGGTACACATTAGCTACTAAAGCAACTCCTGCTCACCACTTAGTTAAAATAAGTTTTCATTTTTAAAATTTGGTTACATGCAGCCTCAAAACATGGTTTGGAGATAATTTATGTTTCTGCAAATGAGCAGAACTCTTGACTCAAGTTGCAGATAAATCATTAAGTCATATGTAGATTTGCCCTGATGTATACAAGCTGCCAAGATGGAGAGAAGAGCAAGGAAATCAAACACATTGTGATGGGAAATCTCGGTATATCTCTCACAAACATACACAAAAGCATATTAGAGACCTAGAAGCTGCTGAGGTTTTGTGGAAGTCAGAGTGTCTCGGGACCATCAACTGATCTCTGCCATTTCTCATCCCATCCCTTGCATGATTTTCACCAGTTTGGAAGCCTCTTGATGCTATGGTTATGCTTCAGCAAAAGAATGGGCCTGCAGAGAAGTCAATTATTTGCTGAGTGTTTGATTTAAAGAGCTACCTCCAGGCCAGGCACGGTGGCTCACACCTGTAATCCCAGCACTTTGGGAGGCTGAGTTGGGCAGATCACCTGAGGTCAGGAGTTTGACATCAGCCTGGCCAACATGATGAAACCCCGTCTTTATTAAAAATACAAAAAATTAGGTTGGGCGCGGTGGCTCACGCCTGTAATCCCAGCACTTTGGGAGGCCAAGGCAGGTGGATCACCTGAGGTCGGGAGTTCGAGACCAACCTGATCAACATAGAGAAATCCCATCTCTACTAAAAACACACCAAAAAAATAGCCGGGCATGGTGGCACATGCCTGTAATCCCAGCTACTCAGGAGGCTGAGGCAGGGGACTCACTTGAACTCAGGAGACAGAGGTAGTGGTGGACTGAAATCGAGCCATTGCACTGCAGCCTTAGCAAGAAGAGTGAAACTCCATCTCAAAAAAAAAAAAAAAAAAAATCAGCTGGGCATGGTGGCAGGTGCCTGTAATCCCAGCTACTCAGGAGGCTGAGGGAGGAGAATCACTTGAATCTGGGAAGTGGAGGTTGCAGTGAGCCAAGATCACACCACTGCACTCCAGCCTGGGCAACAGAGTGAGACTCCATCTCAAATTAATAAATAAATAAATACCTATGTCCAGTTATTTATAAACATCCACTTTGTTTGAGAGGTGAGCCATAGTTGTAGCCAAGTGAGGAAGAGCCCTGCATAAGGGTCCATCCAATTCATGCATCAAGTTTGAAGGAAGCCACAGTAACACTCCTTAATAAAGCTCTGCCA
Organism: Papio anubis; assembly: GCF_008728515.1. NCBI lineage: Eukaryota > Metazoa > Chordata > Mammalia > Primates > Cercopithecidae > Papio > Papio anubis. The sequence goes on along the minus strand of NC_044989.1, from coordinate 19,883,254 downwards.
ACTTGGCTTATAGCAAGGAAGCCATTGAACTGAGAAAGATTTGCCTGTTAGCCCTCCAGACCTTTCCCTCTCAACCTCTGCCTGGACAACAGTTAGGATGATGGAAGCTTCCTCAAAGCAGTAGGTGTTTAGAAATCAGAAACAAGGGTCTCACTCAACTCTACACAAAGCACATGTTTTCACCTTCATAGTCAGAAGATATGGGATGTTGGCAATAATTACTTATGAACACAGCCATCTACGATCCTGAGGGAAGTCAAAAGCTGCTTGAGAAGATCATGTGTGACTTCCCTCAGCACACATTTTGGTGTCCATGCACTTGGGCAGAAGCCTTCCACCCAGTTCAGGATCATATCTTTTCTGCGTAAATAGCATGTAGCTCATGGTCAGACACAGGTTATGGAGGGAATGCTGAAGAGTGGAGGAAAATCCACCACAAATCATTCCATGACCAAATAGGACCATATGGAGAACATTCAGTCTTTTGTATTGTTTTGTTTTTTGAGACAGGGTCTCACTCTGTCACCCAGGCTGGAGAGCAGTGGCGCAATCACAGCTCACTGCAGCCTCAACCTCCCAGGCTCAAGCGATCTTCCCACCTCAGCCTCCCGAGTAGCTGGGACAATAGGCATGCACCATCGTGCCCAGCTCATTTTAAAATTTCTTGGTAAAGACAGAGTCTTGTCATATTGCCTGAACTGGTCTCAAACCCCCGGACTCAAGTGATCCTCCTGCCTCAGCATCCCAGAGTGCTGAAATCATAAGTATGAGCCACTGCATCTGGCTGGTCTTACCTATGTTTTGAGAAGGCACGAGGCCCTGATTGGGGGGGAAAAAAGTAATTCCTATCTCAAAGCCTTTAAATCTAGGCAGGAATCAAGATTTCAAAACTAATCAGTGCCTTGGGCTTGGAGGGGAAAGGTAAAATGAAGAGGATGAGGGGATGGCTTTGGGGGATGGAGGGCAAGGCGGGTGCAGCAGCCAGTGCATTTTCATAGTCTTATTTATTGAGCAACTACTTTGTGTCAGGTTTCATTTTTTGTTTATTTGTTTTGAGATGGAGTCTTGCTCTGCCGCCCAGGCTAGAGTGCAAAGTGCAGGGGCACAATCTCAGCTCACTGCAACCTCTGCCTCCCAGGTTCAAGCAATTCTCGTGCCTCAGTCTCCCAAGTACCTGGGATTACAGGTATGGCCCACCATGCCCACCTAAGCCTAATTTTTGTATTTTTCATAGAGACGGGGTTTCACCATGTTGGCCAGGCTGGTCTTGAACTCCTGACCTCAAGTGATCTGCTCACCTCGGCCTCCCAAAGTGCTGATATTACAGGCATGAGCCACCGTGCCCAGCCAGTGTCAGGTGTTCTTGATGCTGAGGATACAGCCCTCAAGAAGCGCACACCCCAGTGGAGGGAGAAACAGAATGAGATTCTGGATACGAGCAATGCTTCAGTTAACAATAGGGGCCATCACAGATTCTTGAACAGGGGAGTGACAAGTGCAGCGGTGTCGAGGACCCAGCACAGGCTGGCAGAGCAGCAGTAGAGAGGGACTGGAGGCAGGGGAGTTAGCAGTGCCAGTTACAGAGCTGAGGGCTTCCGCCTAACAAGTGCGGAGTCCCATCTTTTTCTTGCTTTATTCCCACCCCTGGCCTTTTATGGCAGGAAGCCTTGGAAAGCTGAGTCTCACCTGGTGGGCCCCTTCCTATGGCAGGAATGAGGACGAAAGCACGTGTATGGGCTCGCCCTGGAGAAGAGGAGGGGTGTCTGGGAGTCGTCTTCTGCCCTGCTCCTTCAAAAGTCAGTTCTGGTCTGAGCACTGGAGTCTGGGCTTGGAGGGCACCTGTGAGCAGAGGAGGCAGGGAGTCACCCCCCAGAGTTTGGAAGGGCGACAGCTTCATCTGTATTCCAATACCCACCCTATTCTAGAGTAGCGTGGAAAACTAGAGAAGGGACCTGGAAGACAAAGCTGGCGCAGGAAGAGGCAGCTGTAGACACGAGGGCAGCCTCCAGGTGACCTAGAGCCCTCCCCACGGACCCAAGCCTGGCTCACGGGACAGGGTGGCAAGGGCCTGGGGGCGGCCTTAGAAAGCTGCAAACCTGGCTGGGCGCGGTGGTGATCCCAGCACTTTGGAAGGCCGGGGCGGAGGCTCGCTTGAGTCCAGGAGTTCGAGGTCAGCATGGGAAGCATGGTGAAACACCCCCTTCCCTATAAAAAAAAAAAAAAAAAAAAAAAAAAATTTTTAAAAAGAAAGCAGTTGACCCTCCTGGGTGACACCCTCAAGCCCCCCCGCCCTTTCCCCCCCCCCCCACCCGGGCTTCAGTTTGCTCATCGGGGCCTAACCCAGCGGCGCTGTTGTGAAGCTGCCTGGGAGACACCAAGAGGGACCCCGCCCCGCCTGCCGAGAGCGCCCCCTGGTGGCCTGGCCCTCCCCTGCGCCGCAGGTCCCGTGGCCCTTCCCAGTCCAGGCGTGGCGGACACTGGGGGATTCGTCCAGATCCGGAATTTTCTTCGTCTAATTTCCCTGGAGTTGATCTTTCTAAACGGGATTGCTCAGACACACCCTGCCTTCTCGAACAAGGAAAGAACCCTCCCCATCCCACTCAACTGCCATGTACGACTGCCTGCAGCCTCATTACAGGGCACATCCCGTCACATCCTATCACCGCGGAGCCCAGGCCTCGCCCCTAAGGCCCCAGTCCTGACATCCTGCAGCCTGGAATCCCACATCTCCAGTCACGTGGCCACTGGCCTCCTTTCCCAAACATGTCCGGAACCGAACCCATCTTCTTGCACCAAACCTGCTTTTGCTTTTCCTCTTCCCTTCCTGAACAAGTCGGCCCTAAAGCCACAGGTGGGGCGATAAATTTTTTAGTATAACTATATCCCAAACATTGCATAGGACATAATTATACGTTTTATACTTAAAAAAAAAAAAAAAAAAAGTGTTCACCTGAAATTCAAATTTAACTGGGCATTCTGTTTTTATTTGCTAAATCTGACAACCCTACTGCCCCCGTCCTGGCCAGCCAGTTCCTCCCGGTCTCCTGTGGCCAGCCCTGGAGCTTCCCTAGACAGATTCCAGGGACAGCTCCTCCAAGCACAAGGTCGCAATTGTGGTGATGGCTAATTATTGCAATGGCTTGTTTTCTTACGTTTCTCCACCCACACCATGGGTTGTTGGAAGGCCAGACTGTGTGTTTCTCTCTCTTTACCCCAAAGCCTGAAGTTAGGTGCTTAGGAAATGCTTACCATTGTAAAGCCAGTAGGAAGTAACCGCGTTTTTCTGTTTTGTTTTGCTTGTTGTTTGTTGTTGTTATTTTAGAGATGGAGTCTCGCTCTGTTGCCCAGGCTGGAGTATAGTGGTGTGATCTCAGCTCGCTGCAACCTCCGCATCCCGGGTTCGAGCGATTCTCCTGCTTCAGCCTCCTGAGTAGCTGGGATTACACGCACATGCCACCACGCCTGGCTAATTTTTGTGTTTTTAGTAGAGACGGGGTGTCGTCATGTTGGCCAGGCTGGTCTCGAACTCCTGGCCTTGTGATCCGCCCACCTCGGCCTCCCAAAGTGCTGGGATTACAGGCGTGAACCACCGTGCCCGGCCTCTAAGCGCATTTTTAAAGGCGGTGTCTCTCGGTGAAGAGCTGTCATACAATGGTGCTCTCAGGGATCTGTGGGCCGCTGTACCCAGAGGCCTACACTCCCAAGTTCTCTGAGTTACTTTTGAAAACCATTATACTTGAGCTAGTTTGCCCGTGGGTGTGTGAAGGGAGACAGTCAGTGTGGAGGCCACAGGGTACTCGCCACGCCACGATGAGCAGCACCTTAGCTAAGATCGTGGAGATAGAAGCCAAGATGACTTGGACTCAAAAGAACAAGGCCACAGCACACCACCTAGTGCTGCTTAAGGCTCATCTTGCTAAGCTTCATCGAGAACTCATTACTCCAAAGGGTGGTGGTGGTGGTGGTGGAGGTCCAGGAGAAGGTTTTGATGTGGCCAAGACAGGTGATGCTCGAACTGGATTTGCTGGTTTCCATCTGCGGGGAAGTTGACACTGCTTAGTAACCTGGCAGGGGTATATTCTGAGGTGGCAACCTATGAATTCACTACTCTGACCACTGTGCCTGGTGTCATCAGACACAAAGGTGCCAAGATCCAGCTCCTGGATCTTCCAGGTATCATTAAAGGTGCCAAGGATGGGAAAGGTAGAGGTCAAGTCATTGCAGTGGCCCGAACCTGTAACTTGATCCTGATTGTTCTGGATGTCCTGAAACCTTTGGGACATAAGAAGATAAATGAAAATGAGCTGGAAGGCTTTGGCATTCGCTTGAACAGCAAACCCTTCAACATCGGCTTTAAGAAGAAGGACAAGGGAGGCATTAATCTCACAGCCACTTGCCTGCAGAGTGAGTTGATGCTGAAGCTGTGAAGAGCATTATGGCCGAATACAAGATTCATAATGCCGATGTGACTCTACGTACTGATGCTACAGCTGATGACCTCATTGATGTGGTGGAAGGAAACAAAGTTTATATCCCCTGTATCTATGTGTTAAATAAGATTGACCGAATCTCTATTAAGGAATTGGATAGCATCTATAAGGTGCCTCACTGTGTACCCATCTCTGCCCATCACTGCTGGAATTTTGATGACCTATTGGAAAAGATCTGGGACTATCTGAAACTAGTGAGAATTTACACCAAACCCAAAGGCCAATGACCAGATTACACATCCCCAGTGGTGCTTCCTTGCTCCAGGACCACAGTGGAGGATTTCTGCATGAAGATTCACAAAAATCTTATCAAAGAATTTAAATATGCTCTGGTCTGGGGTCTCTCTGTGAAACACAGTCCTCAGAAAGCAGGTAAGGACCATGCGTTGGAGGACCATGCGTTGGAGGACCATGCGTTGGAGGACCATGCGTTGGAGGACGAGGATGTGATTCAAATCGCGAAGAAGGGAAACCTTCCCCTTTTCCCATCTGCCGGGCGAACCACAACAGCCTTCCCCATGATCAAGCGCCCTACCCCGGTTCTTTCTGGGTTTGGCAGACACTGGATCAGAATCCAGGGGAGGGAGATGGAGGCACCCAAACTGGAACTTCATTTGTCTTACCTTGGTGTCACCTTGGATGTCGAACTGCATAAAAGACCTGGTAGACTGGTCAGCTACATGCAAAAAAAACAAACAAACAAACAAAACACCATTATACTTGAGCTAATTCTTATAGTAAAAAAATTTCCCAACAATCAAAAGCAAACAAAATAAAACCAAACAACAAGCTTCCCCTCTTTGTCTCTGCCCTTCAATTTCATTCCCGTCCCAAGAGTTAATCGTTGTTAACGGTCAAGTACGCAATTCCAAATATTTTTCTTTGTATTAGGCCATAATGAAAAGCCTAATAAACGCAAAAAGCTGAAATCATATAGGACACATTCGCTGAATAGAATGCAATTAATTAGAAAGGGAGGGCAAAAACTATCTTAGAAACAGAAATATATTTATTAATAAAGCATATATCTTCACCATAGAAATATATTTGTTACTAGAAATATATCTTAGAAAAAAAATTTTTTGAGACAAAGTCTTGCTATGTTTCCAGGCTGGTCTTGAACTCCTGGCCTCAAACAATCCTCCTACCTAGGCCTTCCAAAGTATTGGAATTACAGGCATGAGCCATCATGCCCAGTCTAGAAATTTTTAAAAATACTCTTCTTAATAACTCCTCGTTTAAAGAGCTAATCTAATCTGGAACAAACTACTATGGGTTAATTTCCAAATTAATAGCAATGACAGACTTATATATAAAAACCTGGGGATTCAGGCCAAAGGTTATTTAAAGAAAATGTTTAGTCAAGAAAATCTGGAGATAAATGAACTCAAGAAGCTAGTAAAATAATAACAAAAAAAAAATTACAAAGAAAGCAGAAGGAAGGAATTAATAACAAACTCACACACACAGTCACAAAAACTTGATCAGTTAAAAATAATGAATTAGACATGCTTTTGGAAAATTTGAATTTAACAAAAAAGATGAAAGACACAAACAGTAAGAGGATTTAAAATTGTGATTTTTAATTATGAGAATTTATATTAAAAGTCTACTTACACACTAAAAATCAAATGAAATAAATAATTTTCTTTCCTTTTTTTTTTTTTTTTTTTTTGAGACAGAGTCTCACTCTGTCACCCAAGCTGGAGTGCAGTGGTATGATCACCATCACAGTTCACTGCAAACTCAGCCTCCCAGGCTCAAGTTATCCTCCCACCTCAGTCTCCCAAGTAGCTAGGACCACAGGTGTGCCCCACCACACCCAGCTAATTTTTAGTATTTTTTTGTAGAGATGAGTTTTCACCACATTGCCCAGGGTGGTCTCAAATCTCTGAGCTCAAGCGATCCTCCTGCCTCTGCCTTTCAAAGTGCTGGGATTACAGGTGTAAGCCTCTGCACCCAGTCTAAAATAAATAATTTTCTAGGGAAATATATAGTTCCAAAATTGATTCAAGAAGACTAGAAAACTTGACTGGATCAATAACCATTAAAGAAATTAAGGAAGTAGTAAACAAACAAACAAAACCAGAGGTATCATGTTTCCTGATTTCAAAACTTATTAGAAAGCTACAGTAATCCAAACAGTGTGGTACTGGCATAAAGACAGACACACAAACCGAAGGAAAAGAATAGACAGCCCAGGGATAAACCCTCAGATATATGGTCAAGTGATCTTCCACAAGGGTGCCAAGACCGTTTGATGAGGAAACAACAGTCGTTGCAACAAATGATGCAAAAGCTGGTCCCTTACCTTACATCATATACAAAAGTAACTAAAAATGGATGAAGATCTAAACGTAAGACCAAAAACCGTGAAACTCTATAAGAAAATGTAGGGGGAAAGCTTCATGATGTTGGATTTGGCAGTGATTTTTGGCTATGACAGCAAAAACACATGCAAAAGCAAAACTAAATAAATGAGACTACATCAAACTTTAAAATGTCTGTGCACCAAAGGAAACAACCAACAAAGTGGAAAGGCAATCTACAAACTGGGAGAAAATATTTGCAAATATGTAAATAATAAAGGGTTAATATTCAGAATACATAGACCCCAACAACTCAACAACAACACAAAATAACAACAAAAAATGGACAAAGGACCTAAATAGACGTTTCTCCAAAGATGATATATAAATGGCCAAGAAGAATGTGAAAAGATGCTCAATGTCATCATTCATCATCACGGAAATGCAAACCAAAACCACAATGAGATATCATTTCACACCCATTGAGACAGCCACTAAAAGAAAAAAAAAAAAACAGAAAATAACAAATGTTGGTGAAGCCTCTGTGGAAAAAACAGTATGGTGCATCCTTGAAAAATTAAAAATAGAATTACCATGTGATTCAGCAATCCTACTTCTTGAAATACGTCCAAAGGAATTGAAAGCAGGATCATATTAAAATAGTCAATAGCTAGTGGTGTGTGTTTACATACAATGAAATTTTAATCAGCCTTGAAAAGAAAGGGTACATGCCACAGCATGGAGGAAACTTCAGGACGTTGCACTAAATGAAATAAGCCAGCCACAAAAAGACAAATACTGTATTTCCCCAAATGAGTTGAAAACTATGTCCATAAAGAAATTGTGTAAGAATGTTTATATCAGCTTTATTCATAATTGTTAAACATTCAGAACAAACCAAGATATCCTTCAGAAATAGATGAACTGGTACATCCATGCAACACAATATTGTTCAGCAAGAAAAAGGAATGTGCTATCAAGCCATGAAAAGACCTGGAGGAACCCTAACTCCACATTACTAGGTGAAAGAAGGCTGCATACTGTGTGTTTGCAGCTGTTCAACACTCTGGAAAAGGCAAAACTATAAAGTCAGTAAAAAGATCAGTGGCATTGCCAGGGGTTGAGAGGAGGGAGGAATGAGTAGGAGGAGCACAAGGAATGTTTTGGGCTGTGAAAAAGACTCTGTAGGCTACTGTAATGGTGGAGACATGTCATTATGCATTTGTTAAAACCCATAGAGTGTACACCATCAAGAGTGAAGTCTGATGTGAACGAGGGACCTTAGTGAATGACAGTATGTCAGTATTGGTTTGTCAGTTGTAACAGATGTATCACATCGATGCAACAGGTTAACCACAGGAGAAACCCTGTGTGGCGGGTGCGGAGAGGTCAATGGGAACTCCCTGTACTTATGACTCAGTTTTTCTGTAAAACTAAAATTGCTCTTTAAAAAAAGTCTGTTAATTTAGGAAGGAAGGAGGGAAGGAAGGAAAGAAGAAAGGAAGGAAGGGAGGAAGGGAGGGAGGGAGGAAAGAGGGTGGAAAGAGAGGGTGGGAAGGAAGGAAGGGAAAGAAGGGAAGGAGGGAGGGAGGGAGGAAAGAGAGAAAGAAGACAGGAAGAAAGGAAGAGGGAGCCTCTCCTTACACAGGGCCTGGCTCCTGGTGGGCTCTTGCCAGGTGTGAATTCCCACCCAGCCTCCCTCCCGGACACTGGTCCTTTCTCCCCTCCGGCCTATGCTCACTTCCTCAGGTGTGTAATCAGGCCTCTCGCTTGCCTCGGGCAACATTCCCACTCCTTAGCTTGGCGGTTGAGGCCTTCACCGGCTGCCCCAGCTTCCTGTCAGCCTCACCCACTGCCACTCCCTTCAGCCCCTGCCCTGAGCATCTAGGGAACACCATTACTCAGCGGTGCACAGATGGCTCTGGCCCTTTCAGGGCCTCAGCTGGCCAAGTCCTCTTCCAGCTGGAGCAGCCCCTCCCACTTGCTCCTCTGACTGACAAACTGCTACTCAGCAGGCAGGTTTCTGCCTGGACATCAACTCCTCCAGGAAGCCTTCCCTGAACTCCTCCCTGCAACCCAGGACTGGGGCCCCTGGCTTCTGAACCATCTCATCATAGGACTCAAAGATTGCAGTTGCCCCAGGGCAGGGCCCTGCCTTGGACACCATGCACTCCCAGGCCCTGGCTGCGGGTGGGCGCTCGCTGCAATTTAAAAGCATCCAAAGGAACACGGAAACACAGCGTTTGGGAGGAGCAGTGTATCAGAAGTCTCAGAATCTCCTCCAAGGCAGCCAGGCCACTTCTGTCCTAAGAAAGGTTTGTCAGCTGTGGGACGGAGTCCACGTGACGATGTTCAACAGTGTCGTTTGTGACAGCAAAGCCTTTAAAAGTGGCACCCATCAGAAAGGGAATGCTTAAATAAATCAAGGTATGGCCAAACCAGAGAATCCCAAGCAGCCACTAACAAGATTGAGTCTTATCTATAGATACTGACATTTCTTTTTTTTCCTTTTTTTTTCTTTTTCTTTTTTTTTTTTTTTTTTTTTGAGACGGAGTCTTGCTCTGTTGCCCAGGCTGGAGTGCAGTGGCCAGATCTCAGCTCACTGCAAGCTCCGCTTCCCGGGTTCCCGCCATTCTCCTGCCTCAGCCTCCCGAGTAGCTGGGACTACAGGCGCCCGCCACCTCGCCCGGCTAGCTTTTTGTATTTTTTAGTAGAGACGGGGTTTCACCGTGTTAGCCAGGATGGTCTCGATCTCCTGACCTCGTGATCCACCCGTCTCGGCCTCCCAAAGTGCTGAGATTACAGGCTTGAGCCACCGCGCCCGGCCCTTTTTCTTCTTTTTTTGAGATGGAGTCTTGCTCCATTGCCTAGGCTGGAGTGCAGTGGCATGATCTCAGCTCACTGCAACCTCCGCTTCCTAGGTTCAAGCGATTCTCCTGCCTCAGCCTCCTGAGTAGCTGGGATGACAGGCATGTGCCCCCACATCTGGCTAATTTTTTTTTGAGACAGGGTCTCTCTCTGTCACCCAGGATGGAGTGCGTGGTGCAATCTCAGCTCACGGCAACCTCCGCCTCCTGGTTTGAGTGATTCTCATGCCTCAGCCTCCCAAGTAGCTGGGATTTCAGGTGCCTGCCATGACGCCTGGCTATTTTTGTATTTTTAGTAGAGACAGGGTTTCACCATATTGGTCAGGCTGGTCTCGAACTCCTGACCTCAAGTGATCCACCCACCTTGGCCTCCCAAAGTGCTGGGATTACAGGCATGAGCCACCGTGTCCAGGCAAATTTTTATATTTTCAGTAGAGGCAGGGTCTCACCATTTGGGTCAGGCTGGTCTTGAACTCCTGACCTCAGGTGACTCACCGACCTCAGCCTCCCAAAGTGCTGGGATTATAGGCATGAGCCACCAGATACTGACATTTCTAAGATATATTGTTAGGTCAAAAGGCAAGTGGCAGAAGATTCTAAACAACACATACACACAATCGTGTATCTGTATAAGTATCATTTATTCATGCAAATGCATAGGAAAAGGTCTGAATACACCCACACCAAACTGTGGAGAGGAGTGGAGAGGAAAATAAGGAGAAGAGAAGTGGGGAGGGGTTACTTTCTCCTCCATATGCCTCTGTATTGTTAAATTTTTATAGCCTGAATGTGTTCATGTATTTGTTGTATTTTTTTTAAATGAGATAAATCTATATATGTTGATTTGGAAATATACCCCATATACATTGTTAACATAAATGTTAACACACATGCAATTGTGTATACATGGAAAACAATCTGGAAGAATCTGTAAAAAAATTTTAACAGGGGTTACTCCTGAGGAGCAGGGAAGGGACGGGAACTTTCAAGATTTATGTTACATGCTTTGGTGCTGTTTGGATTTGTTATGACAAGCAAATACTAATTTTTTTTTTTTTTTTTTTTTTTTTGAGATGGAGTCTCGCACTGTCACTGAGCTGGAGTGCAGTGGCGAGATCTTGGCTCACTGCAACCTCTCCCTACTGGGTTCAAGCGATTCTCCTGCCTCAGCCTCCCCAGTAGCTGGGATTACAAGTGCCTGCCACCACACCTGGCTAATTTTTTGTATTTTTAGTAGAGATGGGGTTTCACTATGTTGGCCAGGCTCGTCTCAAACCCCTGAACTCAGGTGATCCACCCGCCTCGGCCTCCCAAAATGCTGGGATTACAGGCATGAGACACCACGCCTGGCCTAATTTTATTCTTAAAACAATAAAACCTATTTTTTAAGGAAAGTTTGGATGAATGAATAAATGGATAGCTGAATGGATGAATGAGATGAGGAAATTAAGAGACTGGCGGGCAGCTCAGGCTTTCACCCCTAGCTTGTCTCCTCAGCAAAGAGGGCTTGTGCAGAGGAGAGGACAGTGGCCCAGGCCCTCCTGGCCAGAACAGGAAAAGCCTCTCCTGCCTTGTCCACGCTCTGTGCCCTCTGCTGGGGCGCACCCTTCCATTTCTTCTACCTGGATAAGCCATGCTTGTCCTCAGAGGCATCTGCCTTCTCGGGTGCCCTCCCCTGAACTCACCTGGCTCCTCTAGTGCTCAGTCTCTTGAATGAGGGTCTGTCTTCCATCTCAGACAGGAAGTGGAATCCTTAGTGCAAAGGTCACCTTACCCAGCATCCCCATTGAAAGAGCTTCCTTTTCAGCTCTACCAACACTTCACACTGTGGGATTTCAGAAGAAAGATGGGAAATCCGGTACTCCATGGCAGCTCACAGGGCTCTGTGTCAACAAGTGTTTTTCCCAATTAGGGAACAGTGTCTGTGCCAGGGGACTGGTGGCCAGCACGCAGACACACAGGAACACTGAGGTCCCAGGAGAGAGCTCCAGGTACCACAGGGTGGTCTTCAGAGATGATCAGATGGCAAGGTGAGGTCTGGGGAAAACAAGCTGTGTCCGTTAAAGAAGGTCCCTTCCAATCTCTGTAGAGGTTGGCTACGATCTTGAAACCGGGGGCTGATTCCAGAAGCAGTAATAGCAGCAATAGCTGAAAATTTACGAAATACTGAGTGCCAGGCACTAATAAGCCCTTTACACGTTATCTCATTTCACCCCTGTAACAACTCTGTGAGGAATGTACTGAGATTATACCTATTTTACAGGTAAAGAAACTGAGGCATGGCTGGGAGCGGTGGCTCACACCTGTAATCCCAGCATTTTGGGAAGCCGAGGCGAGCAGATCGCCTGAGGTCAGGAGGTCAAGACCAGCCTGACCAACATGGTGAAACCCCATCTCTACTAAAAGCACAAAAATTAGCCAGGCGTGGTGGCAGGTGGCTGTAATTCCAGCTACTCAGGAGGCTGAGGCAGGAGAATCGCTTGAACCTGGGAGGTAGAGGTTGCAGTGAGCTGAGATCATGCCCTTCCTCTCCAGCCTGGGCAACAACAGCAAAACAAGAAAGAAAGAGAGAGAGAGAGAGAGAGAGAGAGAGAGAGACATGGAGGGAGGGAGGGAGGGAGGGAGAGAAGGAGGGAGGGAAGGGAGGGAGGGAGGGAGGGAGGGAGGGATGGAGGGAGGAAGGAAGGAAGGAAGGAAGGAAGGAAGGAAGGAAGGAAGGAAGGAAGGAAGGAAGGAACTGAGGCTTAGAGAGGTTATATGACTTGTCCAGAGTTCAAATCCAAATCCAGATGGTTTGATGTTAGAGTGGACACACTCAACCGCTGTGCTAGGGCTCTGGAACTCAGATCCCTGCAGGGCCCAGCAAGTAGTGGACGAGTTGGAAACATACACACTGTGACCGTGGCTTCTGCTGGTCATTGCTTTGACTGGATGTGGGTCCAGCATATACCAGCTCTTCTGATTCAGCTAGAAAAGTCAGAAATCTTTTTTTTGTTGTTTTTTTTTTTTTGAGATGGAGTTTCGCTCTTGTCGCCCGGGCTGGCGTGCAATGGTGCAATCTCGGCTCACTGTGACCTCTGCCTCCTGGGTTCAGGTGGTTCTCCTGCCTCAGCCTCCCAGGTAGTTGGGATTACAATCTCCTGCCACTACGCCCGGCTAATTTTTGCATTTTTAGTAGAGACGGGGTTTTACCATGTTGGCTAGGCTGGTGTCAAACTTTTGACCTTAGGTGATCCATCTGCATTGACCTCCCAAAGTGCTGGGATTACAGGCGTGAGCCACCACGCCTGGCCGAAAAGTCACAAATCTTGATTCTTACATGCAATTCTCCAATGGAAATCTCCTTTTTAAAATAGTGTAGGCTGGGTGCCAGCACTTTAGGAGGCCAAGGCAGGCAGATCACCTGAGGTTAGGAGTTCAAGACCAGCCTGGCCAACATGGTAAAACCCCATCTCTACAAAAATACAAAAATTAACCAGGTGTGATGGTGGGTACCTGTAATCCCAGCTACTCGGGAGGCTGAGGTGGGAGAATCACTTGAACCCAGGGGGCGGAGGTTGCAGTGAGCTGAGATTGTGCCACTGCACTCCAGTCTCACTCTGAGAGAGTGAGACTCAGTGTCAAAAAAAAAATAGCATAAGGGGAAAACAAAAACAAAATACTGTAAAGGCAAAACACTTCTACAGGCCAAATGTAGCCCAAGGGGCCATCTGTTTGCAACCTCTGTCCCATTCTTAGGGAATGCAAAGTCACCTTCTCACCTTCTGTTGAGTGAACTGAGTTACTCCTCTGTTACGTGAATTTGCATATGCATCCTGGGGCTGGAGGTGAGGCACACCTGTGTGCGTGAAGGTGCGTGCACATGTGCTACACACAGGTATGAGCGCCGACGTAACACTATGACTTATACATCCTGGCTGCAGTGAGCTCAGGAACCTCTTCGGAGCCCAGCCCAGATTCTTCCCTGGGGGCTTTAGAATCTCCAACCTCTCTGATTTCTAGGGTCCTGCCTTGGGCCAGGTAAAGTGCTAAGTGTTTTATATGTATTATGTCAGAATGCTTAGGAACTTGCCTAAAATGAGTCTATCTGCCTCTCCCAGTGAATTCCACTGTGGGCATCCATGGCATCACTAGCATGCGGGGGGCACTTACATGTGTGTGCCAGGCCCTATGGAGGGCTTAGCCTATTCAATCCTTAGGACTCTGAGGTAGGTACTGGTATTTCTCCAATTCATAGAGGAACAAATTAAAGAGCAAAGAGGTTACTGCTTGCCTGAAGTCACACAGCTAAAGTAGCTCAAAGAATGTGTAGAAGGACTGCCTGGGCAACATGACAAAACCCCATCTCTACAAAAGATACAAAAATTAGCCAGGCATGGTGGTGTGTACCTATGGAGTCTGAGGGGGGAGGATCGCTTGAGCCCAGGAGGCAGAGGTTGCAATGAGCTGTGATTATGTACGTCACTGCACTACTCCAGCATGGGTGACAGAGTGAGACCCTGTCTCAAAAAAATCCAAACAACAACAACAACAACTCCCCCGCCCCCACCGCACCCTCCGGCTGCCCCTACTCCCAAACACAAACAGCATGTTGCATACAGCAATTAGCAGGGGCTCTGTAGAGTCTGTCCCTGGGCGGCTGAGGTGGGTGGATCACCTGAGGTCAGGAGTTCAAGAGCAGCCTGGCCAACGTGGTGAAACCCCAACTCTACTAAAAATACAAAAATTAGCTGGGTGTGGTGGCGGGCGCCTGTAATCCCATCTACCCAGGAGGCTGAGGCAGGAGAATCGCTTGAACCTGGGTGGCGAAGGTTGCAGTGAGCCGAGATCATGCCACTGCACTCCAGTCTGGGCAACAGAGCAAGACTCCATCTCAAAAAAAAAAAAAAGTCTGTCCCTAACTGAGCAGGTGGGGTGGGACAGGCAGGACCTACGTCTCTGCTCCAGCCCGAAGAACAGCATGGGCTCCGCTTCCCCACAGGGGCTGAGTCACAGGGAACCTGGTGCTGCTCAGACTCCAGATCCTTGATGATGCCCTGCAGGGCAGGGACTAGTGTGAGCCAGTGGCCAGTGGCCTCACCCCAGGAAATGGCTCAGGGTGACTCGGCCTAGCTGCACCTGGGAGGGTGTGGCTGGTGTTGGCACTCCTCCCTGCTGGAGAGCTTCCTGTCCAAGCCTCCAACAAAGGCAACAACGGCTAGTCCTTGAGGCAATCTAGAACTGAGTCATGTGCCCCGGGGTGGCATCTACTACAGGACTTCAGCACCCAGCGCTGCCCCAGCCCAGGCAGCCACTTTACACACTGATTCGGCCCCTCTGATGCTAGCTGTTTACATAAACCAGGTGGAAATGTGCCCCCACCAAGAATTTTCCATATTGCACTGTTCCTCTCCTTCATCCACCTCCAAGCCTCATTGCATCCTGCCTCCTCCATATTATTCAATCCTCGCTCCCCACATTGTACCTTCGTGGCCCCTGCATACGGTGTCCCAGCCCACAGTCTCCCTCCCTGCAGCCTGCCCTTCGCACAGTGGCCAGAAGATCTTTCCAAAATGCAAATCTGATCCACTGGCTCCTCCAGCCTAGGCATGGCCTGTTACTGGCACAGGCTGCTCAGGCTCTCCCCGCCTGACCCAGCCCTTGCCAGAGGTCCTGTGCCCCGGCCAGTCCAGCCCACCTCAGACTCCTTCCAGTTCCTGAACATCCTGAAGCTCTGTCTTGCTTCTTTCCCTGCTGTTTGCTGGGTTTCCTGTTCGGAATGTCCTTTCCCTGCTCTATCTGCCTGCGGTAGGCTGAATAATTACCCTTAAAAGATAGCTATATCCCAGCCCCTGGAGCCTGTGAATGTTAACTTATAGCACAACAACCAATACAAGGTGGTGGTGGTGGCGGGTCTTCGCAGATGTGCAGATGTGATTAAATGAAGAATTTTGAGATGCGGGTGATTATTGGGAATTATTCCAGTGGGCCCTGCATGCAGTCCTGTATTCTTACAAGAGACAGGCAGAGGGAGATTTCACCATACACAGAGAAGGCGGCAATGTGAAGATGGAGAAGAGAGAGCTTTGAAGATGCCAGCTTTGATGACTGGAGTGATGGAACCACAAGCCAATGAATACCAGCAGCCACCAGACGCTGAAAGGGGCAAGAGATGGATTCTCCCTAGAGCCTTGGGAGGGAGCACAAACCTGCCCACACCTTGATTTCAGCCCAGCGAAACTGACTTTGGACTTCTGGCTTCCAGAACTGTAAAAGAATAAGTGAGTGTTTATTTATTTATTTAGAGACAGGGTCTTGCTCTGTTGCCCAGGCTGGGGTGCAGTGGCATGATCTTGGCTCACTGCAGCCTTAACCTCCCAGGCTCAAGCAAACCTTTCACCTTAGCCTCCCAAGTAGCTGGGACTACAGGTGCATGCCACCACATCCAGCTAATTTTTTTGTTTATTTTTTTGCAGAGATGATTTTATATTGCCCAATATTGCTCATTATATTGCCCAGCCTGGTCTCAAACTCCCGAGCTCAAGAAATTCACCCACCTTGGCATCCCAAAGTGCTGGGATTACAGGTATGAGCCACCTCGCCCAGCCTAAGTGGGTGCTATTTTAAGCCACCAAATTTGTAGAAATGTATTACAGCAGCCACAGGAATCTAATACACTGCCCAAATCCTGTTTCTTGATCCAAGGACAGGCTCTAATGGCTTCCCACCCACCCTCAACCTTCCCTCATCATTGAAACCTTTGGAAACTTTATCCCTGCATCCGGAATCCATCATTTCCTTACTGCTGCTGATGAACAGGTTAGTATTGCACACACTTCTTTGTTTCATAATGATTGTTTAGTTCAGTTTTCCCCCAAAGACTGTGAACTCTCAGAAAATGAAAACCTTATGTTTTCACTTTGGTATCTCCGGCACTCAGCCCCGGGCCTGGCTCCCAGTAGAATCTCTGCAGCATAGCACTGCTGCATTGCACAACAACTCCACGGGCACCATTCATGCCCGATGCTATGGACTGTGAATCCCTAGAGCACAATTCCACAGGACCCACCCTTCCTTCCTTCCCTCCCTCCCTCCCTTCCTTCCCTCTCTTTTTCTCTTTCTTCCTTCCCTTTTTCTTTGTTTCCCTTTCTTTTCTTTTTCTCTTTTTCTTTCTCTTTTCTTTCTTTCCTTTCTTTCTCTTTCCCTTCCTTCCTTCTTCCTTTCTTTTCTCTCTTTCTTTTCTCTTTCCCTTCCTTCCTTCTTTTTCTTTCTCTCTCTCTCTTTCTCTCCCTCCCTCCCTTCCTTCTTTCTCTCATTCTCTCCTTCCTTCCCTTCCTTCCTTTCTTTCTCTTCTCTTTCTCTCTCTTTGTCTCTTTCTCTCTTTCCCTCAAGTGCAGTGGTGCAATCTCGGCTAACTGCAACCTCTGTCTCCCAGGTTCAAGCGATTCTTGTGACTCAGCCTCCCGAGTAGCTGGGATTTTGGATATGTGCCACCACGCCAGGCTAATTTTGTATTTTTAGTAGAGGCAGGGTTTCACCATGTTGGCCAGGCTGGTCTCGAACTCCTGGCCTCAAGTGATCCATCCACTTCGGCTTCCCAAAGTGCTGGGATTACATGCATGAGCCACCGCACCTGGCCAGGATACCATTTTCATGGAAGACACTGAATCATGCTTCCTGGAACTGGGTAATGCTCCATCTCTAGACATATTTATCAAATAAATAAACTATACTCCACTCTCCTCTTCCAAAAAAATATAAAAGTTATTCCCATAGACAAAGGGTTCCTAGGCCTCCCTAGGATGATGGGCACCATGAGGTGATAAAGGTGGTCCCTTGAGGGGATCGATTTGGGGAAGCAGATACTCTGATTTGGATGTGTAAATTCCAATGATATCTACAAAAGGTGTATTATTCTCTCTCTTTCTTGCCACCAAATATTAGAGGCAACTTAGAAGGCAAGGGAGATTATAAGTTAGAAAGTGAGAGTCACACAGGGGTGAGGCAGGTTTGAGGTTGAGAACAGAGAAGCAGGACATAAAGTCCAATCCACTTGCTGCACACCGAATCCCCAGATGATTTGGAGCTACCCAAGCAAGAAAGTGCAGACACACTTGGTTACATATTTCTCAATATCTAAGAATGAATATATGGCCAGGCACGGTGGCTCACGCTGGTAACACCAGCACTTTTAGACGCAGAGGAGGGTGGATCACCTGAGGTCAGGAGTTCGAGACCAGCCTGGCCAACATGGTGAAAACCATCTCCACTGAAAATACAGAAGTTACCCAGGCGTGCTGGCAGGTGCCTGTAATCCCAGCTACTTGGGAGGTTGAGGCAGGAGAGTCACTTGAACCCAGGAGGTGGAGGTTGCAGTGAGCTGAGATTGTGCCATTGCACTCCAACCTGGGGTACAGAGCGAGACTCCATCTCAAAAAAAAAAAAAAAAGAATGAACACATTCGTTCCTTAGAAGAAACCAAAACTTTCCACTGCCTCTAGGTCTTCATGTCTCACAACAGACTCAAGGACAGCTCTGCAGTAGTGGTGGGTGAGGGGCTTCCTCTGGAGGCCCCCGATGGCACTCAGGGTCATGCCTCTGCACTGGGACCCAGCGAGAGCCATCCCACGATGCATCAGAGGAGACATACACTGGTGTGGCCTTCAGACAGTTCTCTGAAAACACCTCTCCAACACAGCTCCTTCTAGCCTACACCTCTTTTTGGGCAGGAATTGTCCCCAGACTTAACATACAGTGTGGGGCTGGGAAACCGGCTGGGCTGCCTCCTAGAGGCTCTTTGTAGCAGCATCTTCAAAGCTATTCCTCTCACCCTCCTCCTCAGTCACCTCTTCCTCCCTTTTCCAGTTGTCCTCCCCATACTCTCTTGGGATGATCCACTTAGTCCTATACAGAAGAATGAATTCAACAGTGTACTTTTAGGCTTAGAATTGCTGGCAAGTGAGAGAAAATTCAGAGAAACATTGTCCTAAACAAACAAAGACATTTTTCCATAATGTGTAAGTCTGTCTGGGCAGTCCAGGGACGACGCTATACTCCATGGGGCAGGGACCCATGCTTCCTTTAACTCGTTCCTCTGCTGTGGATGGCTTCTGTTCCCATGTTCACTTCATGGTCCAAGAAGGCTGCTCCAGAGGCAGCCATCAGATCTGTATTCCAGCCAGGAGAAAACAGAAAAGGGAAGGAGAGCATGCCTCCTTCTCTTGACACCTTTCTGAAAGTACATGTACCACTTCTGCTCATGTGCCACTGGCAAAACCCTAATCATGTGGCTATGCACTGGCTGTAAGGGAGGCAGGGAAAGGTAATCTTTATTTTAAATAGCCATAAGCCCAACTGAAATTTAAGGAATCTCTTACTGAGAAAGAGGAAAACAGATGTGATAAGTAAACAGAAGTGTCTGCCCAGTTGGCAACTAAAGGCTTCGGCAAAACATTTCCTAATGGGAGGGATGTTCAAAATCAAACAGCAATAAGATATAGTTTTACTTGCATCGGCTGGCAAAGTATAAAAGGTCCAACAACATCAAGTCATAGGAGAATGTAGAAAAATGGAAATGCTCTTAACTGCTGTTGGGAGTGTAAATTACTATAAGCCCTTTAGAGAGCAATTTGCTTGGAGCAATTGCTTACAACAATTCCTGAGAAAGTTGAAGATATTCATACCTATAATCCAAAGCTCTACTTCTAGAGAAAGCCTCACACATACACTCAAGAAGACAAGTATAAGGGCCAGGCGCGGTGGCTCACGCCTGTGATCCCAGCACTTTGGGAGGCTGAGGCAGGTGGATCACCTGAGGTTGGGAGTTCAAGACCAGCCTGACATATATGGTGAAACCTCGTCTCTACTAAAAATATAAAATAAATAAATAGCCGGCCTGTGGTGGCGTGGGACTGTAATCCCAGCTACTTAGGAGGCTGAGGCGGGAGAATTGCTTGATTCTGAGAGGTCGAGGCGATTCTCCCTGCCTCAGCCTCCCGAGTAGCTGGGATTATAGGCACCCGCCACCATGTCCGGCTAATTTTTGTGTTTTTTGTGTGTGTTTTTTTTTTTGAGACGGAGTCTCGCTCTGCCGCCCAGGCTGGAGTGCAGTGGCCAGATCTCAGCTCACTGCAAGCTCCGCCTCCCGGGTTTACGCCATTCTCCTGCCTCAGCCTCCCGAGTAGCTGGGACTACAGGCGCCCGCCACCTCGCCCGGCTAGTTTTTTGTATTTTTTAGTAGAGACAGGGTTTCACCGTGTTAGCCAGGATGGTCTCGATCTCCTAACCTCGGGATCCGCCCGCCTCGGCCTCCCAAAGTGCTGGGATTACAGGCTTGAGCCACCGCGCCCGGCCCTAATTTTTGTATTTTTAGTAGAGATAGGGTTTCAGCATGTTGGTCAGGCTGGTTGTGAACTCCTGACCTCAGGTGATCTGCCTGCTTCGGCCTCCCAAAGTGCTGGAGTTACAGGCGTGAGCCATCGCGCCTGGCCATGAGTGACTTTTAAAAAATTAAAAGACTCCATCAAATCCTCCCTGACCCCAGTTTTCTCTGTTTTGAGCAGTCGAGAAAAGTAAGATTCCAAAATTCCTATTTTTCTACCATACTGGGTTGAAGGGACCTGTGGAGCCACCCTCTGGTAGAGGCAGTCAGAGCCTTTGAAAAGGGCATTTTTAATCCACGGGGACTTCTCGAGCTTGGCTGGACCTCCGTGGTGCCGTGCGGTGAGACCATCTATCACTCAGGCACTCAGCGAGCCCACATCGGCCCCCAAGAACCCTGATGAAGGTTTTCCTGCTCCACAGACAGACTTCGGGAGACGGAGACCCCAAAAGCGAGAGCTCCTTGAGGTCAAACAGGTGTTCAGGAGCAGGGACACAGGCAGGCCATCATCTTTTGGTGTGAGGCGGAGCAGAGGGATGAGCTGGAGACGCAGGAGGCTGCTCGGCTCCAGAGCCTGCTCCATGGTGGAAGGTGGAGGAGAGTCCAGGGTCCCATGGTCAGTCCCTGCATGGCCCAGGAAGGTTTAATTCTTTTAAGGAGAAACACTGGACACTTCCTGATATTTTCGTGGTCGCCAGCTCAGGCCGACCCAAGTTCTTGCCTTCCGCCTCGGGAAGACAGGTGAGGAGGACGCCATCTTTGGTCTCCCGGCCCAGGTGCGAAGGTCGTTTGGCACCATCTCTCCTGCCTGCCAGATGTGGGCAGGGGCCGTCCGGTTCTTCCCCTTTGCTCTCTCGGCCTTTTCCCCTCCACCCGCAGGCCTTCCATAGCTTTTTGGACTGAGGCCCAGGGCCTCGCAGGGAATCACGAAGGAGCAGAAACTGCACGGTGTCTTCAGATCCGCGTGCCCGAGGTCACCGGGGAACAAAGAAGTTACTTATTTTTCCTTTTAGCTCAGCTGAAGAGAGAGGGCGTTGTCTTCCACAGAAAGACGCTGCGAACTCCGCCCCAGTCCCCCGTTTTCTTACAGCCCTTCCGTGCGGGTGCAGCTGTTTAAGGCCCCAAGTTTCCAGCACTTTGTGGAGTGCTGGAAGAACGTGAGCGTACGGGACAATCTGGGCCGGCGGGGCGCAGCGAGCCCCATCGCAACTGGAGGAGACTCGGGGTGTGTCTGTGTGTGTTTGCCCGTCGGTTGAAGGCCCCATCGCCCCCGGGCCGCCGCCCTGCCCCAGAAAGCGTTCCCCAAGAGAGCTGGGAGTCCTGCGCACCTGGAGCGCGCTCCGCGTCCACGCCCAGAGGGCGCTGCAAACTCGCGCTCGAGGACTGACTGCGGCCCCTTCAGTCCCTCTCCCGGGCAGCGCCTCCGCACCCAGGGCCCGGGCAGAAGGGGGTGCGCCTCGGCCCCACTACCCAGGGATCAGCCGAGCTGAAAGGCCAGGAACCACGACTTGCGGGAACCACAGCTCCCGAAGGCGAGGTTCGGCCACCAGAGGAGCAGGAGCCGGGCGGGCAAGGACCCTAGTGGGCGGGGCGGGGGCGGGGCTAGGGCCGGGGGTGGGTGGTTCCGAAGGGGCCGAGAGGGGTGGCTCGGGGGGCGGGGTCCTGGGGGGTGTGGACTAGGGCTGGCCGGGAGACCTGGCGGAGCTGGGGGTGGGGGGCTAGTTTTTGCAACGGCTAAGGAAGGGCCTCTGGGTTTATTATAAGGCGGAGCTCGGCGGGAGAGGTGCGGGCCGAATCCGAGCCGAGCAGAGAGGAATCCGGCAGTAGGGAGCGGACTCCAGCCGGCGGACCCTGCAGCCCTCGCCTGGGACAGTGGCGCGCTGGGCAGGCGCCCAAGAGAGCATCGAGCAGCGCAACCCGCGAAGCCGGCCCGCAGCCGCGACCCGCGCAGCCTGCCGCGCTCTCGCCGCCGGTCCGGGCAGCATGAGGCGCGCGGCGCTCTGGCTCTGGCTGTGCGCGCTGGCGCTGAGCCTGCAGCCGGCCATGCCGGTGAGTGCGGCCGGCGGCCAGGCAGGGAGGCGGCGGGAAGCCGGGACTGGTCACCCGCTGATGCCGGCGGGTGCACGTGGAGGGGGAGGGGGAGCGGGGACTTCCCTTCTTCCCGCGCTAGCCCAGCGGGTCCCGGGACGGTGAGCCCCGAGACGAGGGCTCCAGCCCTAGTTTCCTCCGCTGTCGGTGGGCGCCTCACCGGTCCCGCGCTGGGGAGGGTGGGGGGCCGGGGCCCCGCGCTCAATTTTGTGAAACGTCTCCACATGCGTCGGAGCCCGCCAGCCCACAGCGGCGCCCGGGGGTCGCCCGCTCCCAGCCCCCTCACCCCGGCCACCGCGGCGGGTGGGTCCCCGTCGGTGACCCGGGGGGATGCAGTGACCGCGGCCACAACGCCCCTCCCGCAGGCCCTAATTCAAGCCAGACCCGCGGGCTTGCGCCCCAGCGCCGCCGAGCCCGGGCGCCCGGCCCCTTGCGCCGGGGCAAGTTTGGGCGCAGCGCAGCCGGCGCAGGAGCGGGCGGGCGGGCGGCCGCGTTGGCCCGAGGAGCCGGGCCAGGGCTGCGTGGGGGGCGCGGGCGAGCGTCTGCCGGGCCCTCGGGCTTGCAGTGGGCGGCTCGAGGTGAGTCGAGCCGGCCCGGCAGCGGGAGGTTCCGGGAAGTTGGCCTCGGAACGCTGGAGACCTGGAAGAGCCCAACTTCTGGGCTGCTGAAGTTGAGCTGGCCCCGGAGGGCGCGTTCCCGTGCGGGGCACGGCCGAGGCGCGGTCGCCTTCCACGCGAGGGGACCCGGGAATGGCCTCCCGCTTCCCGGCTCGGCTTTGTGCTGAAGCCGCGCGGAGGGAAGGCGGGTCCCTTGGCCCGCCCAGTGCAGCTGGGGGAAAATAGGGGCAGATGTGGAGCTCAAGGCTGGAAGAGGCCTTTGGGTGGGATGCAGCATCCACCTTCAGCGAGGCTGAGGCTCCACCAAAGAGGGACGTGACCGACAAAGAGCAGCCTGAGGGTCCCCAGAAAGTGGCTCTCCCGTCCCAGCCGCCGGCCGCCAGCCCGCCTTCCCCAACGGGGGCGCTTTGTTCTCGGCCCCTGTAACCCTTTCCTGGGAACCGCCCCGTAACGCCGGCCTTGACGGGGGCTGGGACCTGGGCCGCAGCCAGGTGTCAGCGCGGGCCGCCCGGTGCCCGAGTCCGCCACCCGAGTCCGCCTCCCCAGCCCCCGGGCCCTGTGCTGGCGTCCCGGGGTCCCTTCTGCGGGCCGGCTCGGCCATCCCCCGGGCTGCA
Source organism: Papio anubis (assembly GCF_008728515.1). NCBI lineage: Eukaryota > Metazoa > Chordata > Mammalia > Primates > Cercopithecidae > Papio > Papio anubis. The sequence continues at coordinate 19,859,909 of NC_044989.1, read as the reverse complement.
GAGGGGAGGTGCGGAGCCAGGGGCACTTCCCCTTCCGGAAGTGGCGGTCTCTCACCACCACATCTGGACAGCTCGACTTCCCCAGCTCTGGCAAAGGGAGGCACGTGGGCAGGCAAGGGGCGGGGGCGGGGTGGGCACTCGGGTCCTCCCCTGCTAATGTGACATCTGGATAAGTCTCAGCAGCGCTGACCCTCTGTAAGCGTTTCCTCTTGTAATAGCTGCCAGTTATTGAGAGCTTTGGTTTTTGTTTGTTTTTTTTTTTTTAAGAGTCTGTCTCATGGGAGATGAGGTAGGGACAGTCGTTTTTGAGGCTGATGTGTAAAGCGACCTCCCTGCTTCCCAGGTGACTCGTGCTTCCAAACATTTTCCGGTCCAGGAGAGGTCCCTGTGCCTATTGAACTGTGAATGGGCTGGACTGTGAGGGGTATTTGGGAGCGCGAGGAGAGCCGTGATTTCCGAGCTGGGTCTCATGCACTCCTGGCTTTCAGGTCCAAGAAGGTGCTCTCTAGGGTGGTGGTTTCTGTGGAGCTGAGACTGTGCTTGGAGTCTTCGCTCCGACTTTGGAGAAGAGAATGGAGCTGCGTAGCTTACCTCCCTGGACCGCCGGGCATCACCTCACTGCCCCATTCTCGCACATGATGGGGCCTCCACCTATTTCCGGCTGGATTTAGGAGGGCTGCTGGTTCCCTTGCCTGCCTGGGGTAAAGCAGACATTCCAGAACCCTGGGATCCCACCGCACCCGTTAACGCTGGGGAGGCAGGTGGAGTTTGGGATTCCCTGTGGACTACCTTTCCTGGAGTTTTCTGTGGGCTGGGGCAGATGCTGCAGTGTGAGACATTATTTCTTGCCCAGAAACTTGGACATAGGGCCCAGTAGGCAGGAGAGTCTCAAAAGGGGAAAGGAGGGAGACTCCCTGGAGCTATAGGGAAGGAAGGCTTCCTGGAGGAGGTGCTTGAGCTGAGCCTGAGAGCTTCACCCGCTTTGGGGTCAGACTCTGGCTTGAAGCTTAGGTGTTCTTTCTGCTTTTTCTGATCTTACAAAGTTTAGTTTGTTTTCTCTTTCCCAGTTCTGCCCTCTCCCTCTTACAGTGAGTGTCCATGTTAGGTTAAAGGTGGGGACATGCGGTGCCTTCCCAGAGCTCTGATACCCCTTTGCTAAAATAAATCAGGCAGCTGGGATTTGCTTAAGATGGGAGAAGATATCCGCAAGTGGCAGAGATCTGACCCTCTCTGAAAGTTAACTGTGGCCCCAGTGGGAAGCAGGTCAGAAACGCCCTGGGGACCAGGGAGGCAGGGAGTGACTGAATGGGTGAGGGGAGGCTGCTAGGAGAGGAGGTTGCTCAAAACCACTCCCAAGAGACTAAAACAGGTTTGTCTAAAAAGGTTTCTCTCTCTCTTTCTTTCTCGCTCTCTCTGTCTCTCTCTCTCTCTCTGCCTCTGTGTGTGTGTGTTTCCTGTGGTCTTTTGTTTCTGCCGTGTAAAAAAAATGGCTTGTTCTGGAATAGTTATTTGCTGTTTTTCTTTCTTTCTGTCTTCTCTTTCTTGAAAGGCATGAAATCCCTTTTGCCCTAATTACGGGGGCTAGCAGAGACACTTTCCCACAGCCTGGCAGAGAGGGTATGGGGGGAGGCACTAGCTGCCTCCGCTCAGGCTCAGAGCCTTCTAGAAGTGATGTCACCCCTGGCTTCAGCTCCACAGGGAGGGTGGAGCCTGTTTAAGTCTCTACCTGTGGCTCCTGATGGGTTCCAGTAAAACCTCATTAACACACATTGGTAGGGAGACAGTAAGAAAGGAGAGAGCCTGGAAAGAATTAATGAAAAGCTTGACTTCTACAGTTTTTTAGAGGAATCTTTTCTGCTGCAGCAGAATTTTGGATTCCTGAAATCCCTTGGGAATGAGGTGTCCTGTGTATTCGTGTTTTTTCATCAAGCTAAGAATCCCTGTTACCCTCAAGTATTCTTACTCTGGGCAGGACTCTCTGAAATATTTATTTCCCTTCCTTTATCAACCAAAAAATGCTAGGCATGATTTAATCTTTGCATGCCAGGGTCGTCGTCCTCATCATTGTGCTGGGTTAGGACATTGTCTCCTGGATTTACTGTGCTCTGAAGAGCACTTTGCCCCTCTGCCTGGTGCCTCAGGTTGCTCTGTTTTGAATTCTGGTCTTTCTTCTTTTTCCAGAGAACAGCCAGAAGTGACATTTATGTGCCTGAGTGTTGCCAGCAGCCTTTCTGATCAGTTCTAATTTGTTACTTTTCTCCAGTGGCACTAAGAAACTAATCAGATGGGTTAGGCTTATTTCCAAGCTGAGAGTTTTAGGCTCTGGGTAAGGGCCTTGCCTGTGAGTGAGACTAATGATCTGTGATACGTGGATTTTGTGCCATTTATGAACTTCAGCTGGGACCTGCTGCAGTCTCCCTTCTACCTCCCTGCACCCCACCTAGAGTAACAAAGAGGTGCTGCCCAGGTGAGGTCTTTAGCGACTTCTCTCAATGGAGAAAAATGAGTCATCTCTTGGGGGGAAGTGCTTGCTGACCCCCATGTTTCAAGTTCCTCGACCTGGTTTTACATGTAAGTGACTTGCTGGTCACAGGTAGCTGGACTGACCAGCTGAGGGCCATTATTCTTTAGCCTTGACTGCTACTCTCAGCCTTGGTCATGCCCCCATCTCTTTACCACATTTGATTTGGATTTTAGTTCCTGTTTCTATATAATATGCATCCATACTGTGTGACAGACCAGAAGTGGCTTTGGATTAAGTAGAGCCCCAGGACTGAGTCTCAGCTCTGCCACTAATTTACTCCGTAATCTGGGGTGAGTCACTTTCCTTCTAAGTCTTGTTGTCCTTATCTGTAAAGCGGACATCACGATACCTGTTCTCCCTGTCCTCATTCTGTCATTTGCGTATTCATTTCATAATGGATATGTGAAAGTACTCTGTGACGAAACTGCGTGAAGAAAGTAAGCTGTCGATACAATTAAGGTTACCTTTTTTTTTGAGCGCCTGCTGTTCAGTGCTCAGTACTTTTCCTTCATTCTTATTTGAACTTTACCCCAAACCTTTACAATATATATCATTGCCCCATTTTGTGGATGAGGAAGCTGAGACCTAGGGTGGCGGGCCCCTCCAATGGCTGAGCCAGGATTTGTGTGTGTGTGTGTGTGTGTGCAGTGTGTGTGTGCGCGCATGTGTATGGATATGGTGTGAATACATCGCAAGGCTGTCAAGTCTCCCCTGAGAAGCCTGGCATTTGGGGGCTGGCTGAACCCTGCAAGGCTCTGCTGGGCATTTGCTGGTCCGTCCTGAAGAGTCATGGGTGTGAGCGTTTTGGGCGGAGGGGCCCAGGCCGGGCTGAGCTGGCCTGAACAGTGCCATCAGGCAAACTGAGCACCAGGTAACATTCAGGAGTTGTGTTGGGTTCAACTGATAGCCGCTCAGGGACAGGCGAGAGCTCCTCACAGGAAGTAAACAGGGACCTGAGAGAGCAGGGTGGGAACCATGTGGACTGGGTGTGGAGGGGCCTGTTTGGATGATGCCCTCAGGCCGGACCCCAGGTGGTACCCAGCTTGCACCATCTTTTACCTTGGGCTCTGGGGAAACATTCGTGGAATTAGCAGGTTCTTTTGTAAGCCTGGGAGGTGGGCAGCATGACGCAGGTGGTGGCCAGAACCCAGGACTCCTAGCTCTGGTGCCGCAGTCAGTCACCTCCTGGTCCCCTTCAACAGCAGGTCCCGCTGGGGGCGGGGACAGCCGGTGAGGAAATGGTCATTAAGTGATTGCTATGCTTCGACTCTTGCCCGATTGCCTTCTTTTCACCAACCAGTTTTGGAGTTTTGGGTTGAAAGGGGCCCTGCGGCCCTGCCTAAGTGTGTCTAGAGAAGAATGGGATTCAGGGAGTTTGTGGAAAGAGGGCTTTTGGTGCCGGGATCCTGTACCCTGTCACTTCTCTCTCAGCTATTCCAGCAGAGTTTGAGTTTTGGATGGGAGCATGCATTCTGGAACCTTCCACTGAGTGGGACATGAGTACCCCGACAGGCTCCACGGGAGGGCTGATAGGTGTATGCCCCTCACCACAAAGAGGTATGTTTAGGGTGCAGGTTGTAGAGGTGAGGCCACAGAGGCGAGACCCTGGGTTTGGGGGCGACTTCAGCAACTGTCATGTCCAGCTGCAGGTTGGTGTTACTGCTTCTGCCCGCCCTCAGGAAGCTTTCATTTGGGTGGAAAGACAGTATGAGAAGGTCCCTGGCATTCCTGAGACAGGTGCACTGGGTCAGCTTGCCTGTGGTCAGAACTGTGGGGATCTCGGGGAGGGGTGGTCTGAGCCTCCCCTGGAAAGTGTCCTGCTTTTTGGCAGGGCCTGTAAGGGTGGGGGCAAGCTTATGGGGCAAGGGGGGCGTGTCATGGGAAATCTTGGGTCTTGGGGCCATTGAGTCAGGAGAGCAGAACAGGCGGTGGCTGGACTTGCCGAGTGACCTCTCCTGCTGTGCTTGAGGCTTCCCGAGGCTGCCACCGGTTCCGCTCCCCACTGGGAGCCCCTCAAAGGTCTCTGACCTCCTGGCTTTTATGGCTTCGTGGCTGCCTAATTCTATGTAGAGGATGTGCCTCCTCTGGCCATCAGCCCTGGGAAAAACTCTCTGCCTAGTGATTCACCTGAGAGTTGCAGCCCTGTGAGATGCCGTGTGTGTATGTGTGTCTGCGTGTCTCCATGTGTACATGTGTGTGTCCGTGTGTCTGTGTGTGTCTCTGTCCACGTCCATGTGTCTGCGTATGCCCCTCTGTGTGTCTGTCTCTGTGTGTTTGTGTGCGTCGTGTGTGTTTGTGTCTGTCCGTGTGTGTCCGTGTGTATGTGTGTCTCTGTGTGTGTCTGTGTGTTTATGTGTCTGTGTGTGTCTGTGTCCGTGTATATGTGTATCTGTGTGTGTGTGTTCGTGTGTGTACGTGTGTCCGTGTGTGTGGGGGGGGTGCCTACTGCACAGCTTGCCACTGCATGTGGGCCTTGCCTGGGCACTCTTCACTTGCCTTCCCTGTCAGGCTGCTGTCTCAGTTTTGGGGGCCCTGTCACTACCTGGCTGCAGCTTCCTTTTCAGACACCAGCTTCCTTTCTGCCTCCCACCTCTGCTAGTGGCCTTTTCTCTTTTTCACTGTGGCTCTGACATTCATCATGGCCTTGGCCTTGGAAGTCTGTGGAAGTTATTCCTGCAGAGGCGGGCAGTCAGGTCAGCTGGCCTTTCTGGTTCAGCTGAGCCCCGACTATGTGGCTGTGGCAGGCCATTGCCCTTCTGGGCCCCAGTTTCCTCCTCTGCCGAAGGGTCCTTTTTCCCGTCCTCAGTTCTGAGAGCCACATGGTTACAGAGACACCTTATCCTGGGAAGGGCGGAGGTGACACTGAAGGACTTGTTGGGGGCTCACCTTCCTCTGCCAGTGTTCCTTCTGGGAACTCGAAGGAGAGTTGGTTGCCCAAGGGTTCAATGGTGGGATGGGCTGGGCCAGTGGAGGGCAGAGCAGGCTGCTTGAGGGGTGGATTCGAGCTCCTTGTGGGAGCTGGAGTGGACAAAGGCGTCTGGGTGAGGTTGGGCCGGGACTGGGGCTGCATGATGTGCTCTGCACACACACCCAAGAGTCCTGGCACCTGCCCGAGGTCCGCTCAGCAGCAGGAATGAAAGCCATGGCGGGCAGGTTGGGGCAGTGGGGAAGGCGGGCATGTTGATCAGTCCACTCATCAGCTGAGTCATGGTGCCAGGCCCACGGGTCCTCCCCTGAGACTCACCCAACCAACCTTGATCCACTGCAAGCCCTCTGGGGGCCGGGACGAGGCGGGGAGTACAGCAAGACACAGGCCGGAGCTCAGGGGCCTGGCTTTCTGTCCTGGCCCTGCCTCCTTACTCTCGAGTGGCTGTGTCCAGAGGCCTCTCTTGGCCTCAGTGAACCCATCTGTGACATGGGGGGAAGGGGCTGAGAAGCAGAGGTGAGGCAATGCTTTTGGGTGTGCGTGGCCTCTTGTGGCTGTGTCGTGTGACTGGTGGGTATCTGGGGGCCTGCCCGTGCTCTGCTGCCTCAAGTTCTGAGGGCTTCATGAGCCCTATCTGGCTTGATCAGATCTAAAGCCCAGAGTCTGGGCACCTGCTGTGTGCGTAGCCCGGTGCAGTGCTGAGAGTTCCATATCTGGTCCAGGGGATTCCTGTAAGAGAGGGTGGCTGCTACTGGAACCAGATGAGAGAGGTGGTCTCTGCAGTGACAATGAACGGGGTTCGCGATTCAGCACCTGTCACGTCTCCCCACAGGAAGGGTTTTGTCCCAGAGTCCCATGATACAGCAGTATCGAACTAGGAGCCTGGGCGGCAAGGTGGGATGTTTTATGGAGCTCCAAACCTGCGGGGCTGCCTTCTGGCCATGGGTAGTGTCAGGGCACGGGGTCTCCCTGAGGGAGCTGCAGAGGCTGTCAGCCCTCCTCCAGGACCACTCGTGTGCACCATGGATCTCCAAAGGTGTTCAGGGAACTTCCCCACAGTGGCGTGAACCTGAGTTCATGGTCATTTCCACGTGGGGCTGCCTGGCTCTCTCTGTGGTTCTTCTGTGCTACTCAGCAGGCTGGGAGACAGAACTCTGGCTCCTGGCCTGGGATGCGTATTGTGAGCATTGCATGTCTGCCAGGGTGGGATGTGGGGAAGTTGGAGGAACTTCTGGAGGGCCGAGGAGCTCGTGGCCACCTATGGCATTTGTCACAAGCTGGGTCCCAGAAAGCCCTTTAGGACTTGGGCCCTGACCCTGCTGTTCCCATGCTACCAATACCAGTGGTGGCCGCTGATCCTCCAGAGGCCTTACCTGGCTGGGGACTTGATTGTGTCAGAGTGGCATTGACTCTGCCTCCTGTAGCTTCCTGTCATCCCTGCTGCCCAGGAAACTGTCTGAGGCCTTGGAGGGCCCATCTCTCTGGAGTGTTCCAGACGAATATGGTGGTCAGGTTTGGGCCTGTAGGGCCCGAGGCTGTGGGACGTTTCAGGAACCTCTGAGACTTTCCTAGAGGCTGATGTCACTCTAGCTTCTCCCAGAGAAAACCACAGGGTGCAGTGCTGCTGTGGTGGTGACCATATCTCTTCCAGGATGGGGTGTTGGGGAGGGTCTGGGCAGCAGACCTCAAGGCTGGCCAGGGCCTGCGGGGCTGAGGGCCAGGCTAGAAGCATGTGCCCTGCTTGGGCTGCATGAGATCTTCAGGCCCTGCCCCCCACCTCCCTCCCTGAAAGGGACCTGGGGCCTGGGGAAAGAGCACAGGATGAGTTTCCCTGGGGTCAGGCCTGGAAAGTCCAGGAAGCTCACCCCTGAGTGTCCTTGGGTGAATCTGCAGCAGTGACTGGTTGTCTTGGGCTCAGGGAATTGTAGGAAGGACATAGAGCCCCCTGCCTTCCTCCCCACCCCCGGTGAATGAGGTTCATTCTTACAGATCTTGTGGAGGCTGGGTGTGCAGTGGGCACTCTGGCCTGCCTGTCTTCCCTGTGTGTAAGGCAGTCACCTGAGCCTGAAGGCCTGGGCCTTCCTACCTTTGGGGGGGCCCAATATTGAGTCCTGAGACCTTGGGGCTTGACAGGCGAGGTGAGACCGAGAACTAGCTGGCTTGGTTAGTCCCGGCTCGGGCTGGAGCGGAGAGGTGTTGTGGAGGCCAGGAGGAGCACAGCTCACAAGTTTAGCCCACCTGGATCACATCCGGACTTCATCGCTTCCTCCCTGTGTCATCATGAGCACGATTCTTCACCTACCCCCACCTCAGTTTCCCCGTCTGTGAAATGGAGTTTCTCATATCCTGTCCCAGAGGGCTTTTGCAGAGATTCCATGAAATACCATATGTGATGTGATTGGGGCCCCTTCCTTGTCTGGAGCACAGAGAAGCAAGTCTAGGGGAGCACTGAGGCTGACCTGTGGGAAGGGGTGCAGTCTGACCCAGCCTAAGCCTGGAGTCACTCTGTGTGAATGGCCTGCTGGTCTGACCCCAGTGCTGCTGACGTTAACAGGGCCTGCAAACATGGCTTTTGCCCTTCTCAGAAACACGAGCCTTCACTAGCAGGCCAGACTTTGCTCTCTTCCACCTGAGCCTCTGCCAGGGGCTGCCTCCTGACCTGAGAAGGTACGGGCTGGGCTGGCAGGTGGGAGAGGAGGCCAGGCAAAGCCAGACATTGGGGCACCCTCGTAGGGGCTCAGGCCTGCTGGGCAGGGCCCCCAGCAGTGGGGCACAGTGGCCTGTCCCCAGAACTTCAGACTGGTGGCTGTCCTGGAGAGGGAGCTGGGTTCTCTATGGAGGCTGACAATGCTGGGCCAGATTGCAGGGTGCCGCCAGTGGAAACGAGGGCTGTTGTCCTCCTGAGAGTGACAGAGTGGGCTTCACTGTGATGGGCAGTTCATGGCATGCCCACCAGAGCAAGACTGCTGGCTTCAGTGGCTGTGTGCCTTGGGACAGATGACATAGCTCCTTTGCCTCAATTTTCTCATCTGTAAAATGTGCATGGTACTAGAACCTAAGGTGATTGTGAAGATCCAATTAATTAATTCAGATTAAAAAAAACTGATTGCCAGCTCCTCTGGCCCAGGGGGCTCAATAAACAGCTGTGATCACTTTTTCTCCCCAGAGCCTAATTCAGTTGTTTCTATTCTTCAAGTAATCTCTAGCCCAGGTCACAGGCTTAGACTGTTTTTCTACCACACACCCCGCCCCCCGACCGCCCTGGTGGTCCCTGAGCTCTGGGCAAGGCATATATGGCTACTTCCCTTTCCCAGGGTCACACTGAGCTTTTCAAACTGGAGCTGTATTCACAGCCTCCCTTTCAGCCATCTCAGCACTAACCGTGTGCAGAAGCTGCGAGGGCTAGGAGCTCTGTGCTGGGGGTTCGAGGCTTTGCAGATCTGCCAGCCCATCAGAGGGAGGGCAAGCTGCCGGACCTGGGGACCCACCAGTAATCTGGAGGATCCACCTAGCCCCTTCAGAGAGAGCCTTCACAGAAAATTCTGTCTTCCATCACCCAAACCAGAAGGTACCAGCCCCACCCTCTCCTGGGACTCCTGCAAGGACACTTTGCCTTCCCGTGTCTCTGGGCTTCCCAGCAGCCTCAGTGCCTACTCAGTCTGAATTGTTCTTTATCTGAAAGGCAGGTTCCCAGGCTAGCCCATTGTTCTGTACACAGGAGGAGAAACCGTGTACATCTGTGACTCCAGGAAGAGCAAAGAGAATTCCTTCCTCCTTTCCTGGGTATGGCGTTGCTGGCATGCACATTTTGAGAAAGGTTAAAAAATTTGCCCTTGACATCTTCCAGCCGCTCTTTTGTAATCCTGTTCCGTCTCCCAGAGCTCCCATCTACCTACCCTCAGTGCCCTAGTTCCGGAGTTAGCCCCTCCCCACCTGGAAGTGATTTATGCTGTAGTGTGAGTGCTGGCACCCTTTAGCCCTCCCAGAGGACTTGTTTTCAAGGGGATATTGTGCAATGACAGGGACACTGATAGAGATTTTGGTAATACCTTGGAGCTTGTTCCCCTCCCCCACCTTCACACACAGCTGGAGCCCTGGCTGGCTGCAGGTGTGTCAAAAGCACAGTTTCTGCCTCTGTGAAACTTGAGGATACTTTATTTAGCAAGTACAAGGGGAGGATGTTCCTAGAAGTCCATATGGCAGAGGTGCCCTGGTCCCCAGGTCTGGTGGATACCCGTTCCAGGGGACCCCCTCGGGACTGACAGGGCTGGGCTTCTCAGTAGGGGCCGACTGGGGAAATCTTGGCTGAGATTCTGGCCTTGGTGGGCTCTTTAGGGCAGTCAGGGCTGGGGGAGGGACAGCGCTTTGGAGGCTTGGCTGCCCCCTCTGTCCCCATAGGGTGGCAGTTGCCCCACAGTCACCTTGATTTAGGATATCTCTGGCATCCTGCCTAAGCCATGACTCCCCTTGGGAAGCTGAGGGTGATGATACCAAGTCAGTGTGATCAAGTGTCCTTGTGGGTCCCTAAGTGGGGGGTGTTTGGTGAGTCTTGGGAGACAGATCCCCTGTCTGGCTCCCAGAGCAGTACCAGGCACTGAGGCTGCAGGGCCTGGGCTGGGCTGCTTTGCTCAACGCCTGCCTGGGTGAAACCTTGCCCTGCCTGGCCTGGCCTGGGTTTTGCCAGGTGGGGAAAAGCAGAGGAACTGGTCTTCCAGCTCTGAGGCTCCACACCCAGCCGTCAGCTGAGCCTGTTCTGAGACCAGTCCTGGCATGTGAGCTGCCGAGGCAGGCGCCAGCTCTGTGAAAGGGTAGGTATGGGGGTGCTGGGGGCAGCACTGGCTTGGCTTGGGCATCGGAGCTGGCATGAGGTTGCCAAGATCCCTCCTCTTTCAATAAACGCCCCCGGTGTACTGTGAGCAGGCAATGCAATGCGGTGCAGGGCAAAGGGCCCAGGGCTGGGAGGCTCGGCTCTGTGACCTTGACCTCAGGCTTCCCATCTGTAAAGCCCTGACCTCACACTAAATGGAAAATATTACCCGAAAGTGGTCTTGAAGGCCAAGTGTGAATGCCGTCCCTCCACCCTGGCCCTGTCCTGAAGCCCCCAGGACAATGAGGGGTCCGTCTCGAGTGGCAGGGTGGGGCTGTGTGTGGGGGTGCCGTCCAGAGTGTCCCCGAAATGCGCTCCTCCCCTCGGAAGTGCTGCTGGGGACAGCCTCCTCTTCCTGCCCATTTCTGTCTCCCTCCTGCCCTGGACCGGGCCCATCACTCCCTGCCTGTCATACCCTCAGCAGGCCCCGGCTTGCCTTGTTCTCAGTAGAGAGCCAGTGAGCTGATAAATTACTGTGCCTGTCACCGGAAATGCTCATGCTGCCTTGAGGCACCGGTGAGGCCCCTCCTCCTGGGAATGGCTTCAGTGGGGGAGATTTCGGGTCTGGAGGCCCAGACCCCATCTGCGGCCTCAGCCTGCCTCCCGGGCGGGCGGTGTTTTCCCGGCTCCTGAGTTTGGAAACCAGCCTTAGGACAGGAGTGATGTGTCTAGCACTTCCTCCACAACCCTGAGGCTGGGGGAGCCCACTGTCTCCTGGCCTGTGGCCCTGCCCTGCTGCCTACTGCCACGAGTCCCACCGTTTTGGCCAAACCCCCATTGTACAGACGGGCAACCTGAGGTACGATATTTCTAGCACCACCCAGTAATTTAGGGACAGAGGCCAGACTATCACCAGACTGTCCCCATGTTGGACCTGATCATTTTCCCTGGGCCACCCTTTTGTGGTCAGTGCTGTGGGTCCCTGAGGAGGGGGCATTTGGAGAGTTTCAGGGGACAGAACCCCTGTCTAGTTCCCAGAGCAGCACCAGGCGCTAAAGTCAGCGGGGCCAGCCTGTCAGCCATAAGGCACTTTAGCATTATCCACCAAGCCCCTTCTGGCGTCTAGGTGGGGAACAGGTCTAGAGAGAGGCTGAAAGCTGCCTAGGTCCCCAGCATGGGAGCCGCGTGGTGGATTCCAACCCTTTCCCAGAGACCCTTGCTCCTGCGTGCTCGGGTCTGACCTGCCTGCTCAGTGCTTAGGCCATTTCAGTCCAGGCTGAAGGAGAGGGTCACAGGGCTCCCCACAGAGGGAAGGCAGCTGCACATCCACTCTGCAGGGCACTGAGGCATTCGGAAGGCGGTAGGACTGGGAGAGGGTGTTGCAGCTTTTTCTCCCCCGCCCTCCCACTGATACTCCTGGAAGAGCAGGACCAGGCCCTGCAGCCTGTGCTGCCCTCCAGGCCCAGCCTTCGTCCCTGGGGCCCACCTGCCTCTCAGCTCCAGCAGCTGTCTTCTGCTTATCCCTGCTGGGTCCAGCCAAGCTGGCTGGTAGGAAGCCAGTGGGCTCAGCCCCAGGCACGAAGGAGCCTCAGCCCAGCTTCAAGTAGACACTTTCCCAGTCATGTAGGTGCTTCTGGATGTTCAGTGAGTCTTCAGCCCCTGGGGGAGGGAGGCTGGGCCGCCACCATGGTGTGCTATCTGTGCGAGTGGACGTGTCGCAAAGGTATAGGACATTGCTGAGCTTTCCCTGGTCCCTTTGCCACTAGAACTTGTTCACAGGGCTCTGTTGCTACTCAGTGCCTTGACTTTGAACACTGGACTCAAGTGAAGTGAGCTTTTGCCTCCTCCAGGCTGGGCCACTCTGGGGGATGCCTTTTCCTCTTCTCATTGTTTTCAAAGTGCAGTCTGAAGACCCCCTACAGGACCTGGGGCTTGTGAATGACAGACTCAGCCTCTGGACGGGGAGCTCGGAAGACTTCATTTGCAGTGGTCTCCTGGTGATTCTTGGGGACCCTGAAGCTGAGAGCCCCCAGTCTGGATGCAGGTGATGGTTTGGATATCACTCTCAGCCAGTGTGGTGTCTTGATGCAGAAGTGGGGGTAAAGGCTGGGGCTCTGCGGTTCAGAGACCTCAGCCCCCGGGAGTCCTGAAGTCTAGGGGAGGCGAGGGTCAGCCTGTTTTCCTTATATTTGTAGATCTGACTGAGAAACCGAGGGGGTAAAAAAGATTTCCAAACAACTGTGACCCTATTTCAAGCCTCCCGAGGACATCTGCCATTGTGTGGAATCTCGGGATGGGGAGGGTGGGTGTCCAGCCTGCCATGACCATGGGCCCTCCTGCCTCTTGACTTTGCAACCTGGGCTCCTAGAACAGGTCTGGGTCTCTCCTGTCCACTGGCCCCAGAACCAGCACCATGGCCCCTGGTCCAGGCTGCTTGAGAAAGGCAATGACCTAGCTCCTTTGATAAGAGGCGGCTCTTTCCCCCTGGTTTGTTGGGGCTTGTTGATTTAGTGACTCGGCTCCCACAGAAGCCGGGGATTTCGTGGCCACACGGGGCAGGTACAGCTGACAGATCAGCTTCCCTTTCCTGCTCCACCATGGATGACTGCGAATCAGAGGCCCCCTGCGCCACCCAAGTTAGTGCCTGGGGTGAGCATTGTCTTATCCTCTCCTGGGTTGGGTTGTGGGCTTCAAGGCCTGGCCCTAGTAGTCCCCTTAGGGCAGCCCTCTGTACTCCAGCCTCTGAAGCTCCCCGTTTTTAAATCCCCCTGGAGCTGGACACCTGGCCATACGTTCTGGGGGGCTGGGAGCTCTGCCGGGCCAGGACCAGACTATTTCTTCCCTCTTTTCTTCCAAAGCTCCTGGCGTGATCTTGGCTCACTGCAACCTCCACCTCCTGGGTTCAAGTGGTTCTCCTGCCTCAGCCTCCCAAGTAGCTGGGACTATAGGCGCACACCACCACGCCCAGCTAATTTTATATTTTTAGTAGAGACGGGGTTTCACCATGTTGGTCAGGCTGGTTTTGAATTCCTGACCTCAGGTGATCCGCCTACCTCGGCCTCCCAAAGCGCTGGGATTACAGGCGTGAGCCACTGCGCCTGGCTGTCAGTAATGATTTTTAAGGGGTTTGTGTTTTACCCATCACTCACTTCAAGCAGCAAGTGACCAATGTTAGTGATTGAGGGTGCGGGCTGGAAACCAAAGGCCTTCTGACCTGATGGCCTCAGGCTGATGGGGTAGGGTTAGATGGGCAACCTCTCAGGTTAGCGACTGGGCCTGCCGCCCTCCCTCGAACCTGTCTGAGATGCCCACTGGACATCCTAGCTTCTGAGGCCGCCAAGGCACTTTTGAGGTGTCTTGTAGAGGAGCTGCAGCACAGCTGCCCCTTAGCCCCAGGGCTGGCCAGGGCAAGGGGCTCTGCTGAGACAGAGGTTGCCAAGGAGAGTGGCCCTCTTTACCTCTGGTGTGGGAGCAAAAGCTGGCAGTTGGCTTGAGGCTGCTTTCTGGAAGCTTCTCTGCCAGCTCTCTGCCCACAGACTTCAGATGTGCTCTGTAGTGGCTGGCAGCGGGTGATGATGACTCCCCATCCCTCATGGCACAGGTCCCTTTCCGGTCCATGCCGTTTCCTCTCCACCTCTCAAATGTGGGCTGGTCCCTGGGTAGCTTCACTGCTGGGGCAGGCTCAGCAATTCCAACTCAGTGAAACTCTGTCCCATTGAGGAGCCTTAGACAGGTTTTCCTTAAAACTGATGGGCTCAGCTGGTGGGGCTGGGGAGAGAGAAGGGGATGGCAGGTGAGGAGAGCAGTGCTGCTGCACAGGAAGTTGTAGTGTCTGGGCAGCCCTGGGCAAGTCCCTTGCCTTTTAGAGGCTCTAGTCCTTATCTGCTAGGGAGAGAGATCCTTCTCAGCCCTGCTGCCTCATCTGCAGGGGAGTTGTAGGGGTGAAAGAGGAATGGGTGGAAAGTGTTTCCAGCCTTAGAGAAGGCCACACTCCTTCACACCTTCTTTCTTGCTGGGTCAGAGCCCTGACCCCAGGATTCTCTCCAGGGTCCCCAGGGTATGGCCAGGAGACCAGCATGGCTGAGACAGAGATGGGCTGACCTGACCATTACTCCCTAACTCCCTGTCCCCAGACTCCTGGCAGCTGCCTCTTGATCCCCCAGCCCCCAGGCGAGCCAAACCCTGGGCTTTCTATTCAGTGAGCTTCTAGTGTCTGCACTGTGGGTGGGGAAGGGGCAAGGCATCCCTTGCTTTGAACAAACAGAATGAGTGGAAGCCTAGATCTTACCTAGCACAAAGTTGTTGATTCGTTCTATGAACAGTTGGTTTTCCTGGGACTTACAGAGGTTAAAGGCTGGTTGGCCTGTTGCCTTCCTGGGCAGGGCATGAGGTGGGCTCCAAGCTGAGGCGACCTGTTCCTGAGCAACCTTGAACAGTGGCCAAGCAGCCTCGGAAGCACCCAGGTTGGAGATGATGCTGAGGAGAGCTGCCCAGGAGGCCTAGAGGCAGTGTGCTGCAGGCCGTCAGCACGTCAGCACGGCAGGCCTGCTAAAGGAAATCGGAAGTCTCACCGGAAACTCCTTTCTGGGAGTCGGCCGGCACCTTGGTAATCCAAGTTCAAACTCAGCAGTTTCTGCTAATTTCCTCCCCAGGAGGCTGAAATCTCACCTTCTCCTCATTTGAGGGGCTGTCACAGAAGGTTCAAGCTGGAGGAGATTTGGGAGGTCTCTCTAGCCCATCCCCTTAGGCCCAGGGAGGGGAGAGGCCCCTGAGGGCAGGGAGCTGGTTTCAGTGGAGAAAACATTTGCTTAAGAGCTTGTTGTGTAAACAAGATTGCAGAGGGATAAGCCAGCAGAGCTGAGGGAACAAATTGTTTTAGGGACCGGGCAGACTGAAATGCCTATCTAGTCAGGAGGAAAGCCCTGCTCTTGGGAAACTGCTAACCTGCTGGGGCCTCCCTGGCGTTCCTGGGTCTCACTGGGCGGTGCCTCCCGGGCTACACATGGGCCCCAGTGTGTGTGTCTTTCGTGTGGGCTTTGGTGGCCTCATCTGTTGAGTGGAGCATGGATCTAATGGCTCTGGCTTCTGCTCAACGGTTGGGCACTCTACAATGCAGTGGAGGCTTGTGGGGTCGAAGTGTCAATGCCTTGCTCTGTCCTTGCCCCATCTCGAGCTTTCTCTTCAGGGAGGCGGTGCAGCAGGAGAGGGCAGGGCAGAGTCCTTGGGTGAGAGTGAAGCCATGATTTCAGTGAGTATGGGTGGGGGTGCCCACTCTGTGCCCTCCCCCCGGTGGGCAGTATTCTTTGTTGGTGAAGGGGACAGGCTTGAGGGAGGCCAGGGCAGCTTCAGAGCGCTGTGGAGGCAGCACAGGTGTTTGAAGCACCACATAGAGATGGTATAGATCAGATGTGGTCTTGTGTGGAGGCAGGGGGAGCATGAACTATGACTGTTGGTTTTTATTGATTGCTTGAGACGGAGTCTTGCTGTGTCACCCAGGCTGGAGTGCAGTGGTGCAATCTTGGCTCACTGCAACCTCTGCCTCCCGGATTCCAGGGATTCTCCTGCCTCAGCCTCCCAAGTAGCTGGGACTATAGGCGTGCGCAACCATGCCTGGCTAATTTTTGTGTTTTTAGTAGAGATGGGGGTTTCACCATGTTGGCCAGGCTGGTCTCGAACTCCTGAGCTCAAGTGATCCTCCCACAGTGCTGGGATTACAGGCGTGAGCCACTGCACCAGCCAATGGCTGTTGATTGTAGATGGGCCATGGTGGACAGTGACTGTTCACTGTAGGTGAGCCTTGGTGGAATGTGGCTGTTTACTGTAGATGGGCTATGGATGGCCCTTATAGGGTCAAAACCTTTCTCTTGGGGGAAGGAAGGTACAGTTTTGCTTTTGTCCTTTCAAAGGAAGTTCAGTGTTATTTCTGACCTTGTGGTTTCTACACGTGTCTGATGCTTTCCTCTAACCCAGGCCCCTGGATGTAGAGCCTCCACCTGGTCCGGCTCTGCCCCAGGGCTGCCTCAGGAGGCAGGAGGTGTCTGTCCCTCTCTGCTTTGCACTCCCAGGAGTGAGACCCATGGGCCTATGGCCAGGGCCTGACAAGGCCTCTTGGGCTGAGGAGGCCCTTTCCCTTTGGAGCCCAGCCTCAGGTGGGTGACAAGTCAGTGCAGAGGCTTCTGGTGAACTGACTTCTTCCTGTCCCCCTCTTCTCATGAAACTTTATCTGCCTCCCTTTTACCCTCTTTCTAGACAGGCCTGCTGGCATTTGAGGCTCCCCTAGTTAGACAATGGTCACTGTTTGTGGGTGCCTACTGCGTGCCAGGCTGTGTTAGGCATAGCTTCATTGAATTTTGGCAGCAGTCCTGGAATGTAGATGTTATTATTTCCCCATTTTACAGATGGAGAGACTGAAGCCATAAGCGGTTTAATGATATCCCAGGACCACGCATCTAGTGAGCGGCAGGGTCCGGAGTTCCTAAAGCTAGTGCACTGGACTGTGCTGTTCTGCATATTTTTTCATTCTTTGTTCTGGTCCCAGACATTGGGGCCCTCTCAAGATAGACTGTGTAGTGAGTGGGGTCCTTGGGTCTGAGCCTTGAAGCTGAATAGGGTTCTCAAAGCCACACTTCTTGCCACCTGGCTGCTGGGTTCTCCGTTCTTTACCTGAGGTCCTGGGGCCAGTGTGAAGGGCAAAGGCAGTCCTGACTTTCTGCCCTCGCTGCCGACCAGGGTTCTGCACAGGCCTGCCGTGTGTGGTGTGATCCTGCCTCCCCACCCCCGCCCCCGGTCCTGCCCGTCAGCCCCGGCCTCAGGAACTGCAGAGATGTGTATATGTTTGCCCTCTGGCCCCTTTGCCTTTTGGAGCTGGGCAGGCGGGCAGCATTCCTGGGGCTGCTGTTTGCCAGCAGGACCCGTCCCAGGTCCACAGCCCACTTCCTGGAGCCTTCTCCGTGCAGGGCCCCTAACAGATTAGCCTTATATGTCCCCAGCCCGATGGGCACCCTGTCCTTCCTTCCCCAAGGAGGACGATACTCTGACCAGAGAGCCTGAACCCAGTCTTTACTGTAGATGGGAACTGGGCCGAGTGTGGGAAGGTGTGTCGGGGCCAGGCCTGGGGTTGCCCTGCGTGGGCAGACCTGCCTCAGAACAGACAGTTCCTGTGCCCAGCGGTGCCCCTGCCCCTTGTGCCGCCCTCGGTGTGCACACCTGGGGGCCAGCATGCCTGGAGGCTGCCTCTGCATCCAGGTTGTCCTGAGATTGTTCTTGGGGGTTTTCGAAAGCCCCTCAGTGGGGCTGGGTCGGCAATCTTCGGCCCCAAAGCTCCCTGGCTGATGACCCCCAAGAGTAGGGTAGGGTGGGCTGATGGGGTCCCATGGGGGCCACAGCCTATATTCCCAATAGCAACTCCCTGTCTGCCCTTCTGAGAGGTCTGGAGCTCCCTCACCAGACTGAGCTTCTCAGGGTGAGGGCCCTGCCCACTCTCTTGTGCTCCTGTGCCCTGTGCCCTGTGCCCGGCACCAGGCTGTGTTGTAGCATCAGGGGTTGGGGCAGGGGAACCAAAGTGCTGCCCAGAGCTGAGGGGCCTGGAGCCACATGAGAGGCGTCTCCCTGTGTACCTGTGCAGCACAGGGTAGGTAGGGCGAGTCCACTCAGCTGTCTAGGAGAGGACCCAGGAGCAGCAGAGCCCCGGCCAAGCCTCTACTCATACCATATTCTGATCCTTTTCCAGCAAATTGTGGCTACTAATTTGCCCCCTGAAGATCAAGATGGCTCTGGGGATGACTCTGACAACTTCTCCGGCTCAGGTGCAGGTGAGGTTGTCATGGGGGCCCCCCACCCAAGACGGCAACAGGTCATGCCTGGGGGCAGTGGTCAGACAGTCTCCTGTGTTTATTGAGCATGTACTGAGTGCACCCTGCCCGCCCCATCTCCACCCAGCTGCCTCCAAAGGGCAATGCTGAGCAGAGGAATGGGGTCCATGAGCTGCCTGGTTAAGGAGAGCTCATGCTCGGAGGTGAGGTGAAGGCTGTGAGCTCCAGAGGGCCGCAGGGCTGCCTGCTGCACATAGGCTCATATTCACTGGGAATACCTTTACTCACTAGGAAACCTCTGGAACCCCCTTCAGAAGGTTATTTGACCCCTGAGCCTCTGTTTTCTCATCTGTAAAATGGGAATAATACCTTGACCTGATAAGCTTGTGGAGCTGTAAGGCAGCACAGAGCCTGCTGGGGTGTAGCTCTTCCATCCAAGCTCCCTTCCCTACTTCCTCTTTCCCTGGGGGAGAGAAGTCCCTGAGCTGGAGGTGGTCAGGGAGGCTTCTCAGAGGAGGTGGCTCTTGAGTGGACCTCAGAAGAGGGGTGAGAGCTAAGGAAGGAGGCTGAGGTCATCCCTGGGGAAGTGACCCAGCAGAGGCCTGAGAGCTGCAAGCTAGGGTATCTGTAGTTGGAAGTATCTGTTGTTGGAAGCGGGGGCCTTCAGGGAGGGTGGGGCCGGAGAGGTGTGTACCCTGGGATAGGTAGGATAACTGAAGTAGTTATACCCCTAAGAGATGCCCACCCCACACCTGTGGTCACAGGAAAGCTTTCCAAGGTGGCCTAGGCACCTGTCTTGTGGCTCCAGAGACCAGGCTGCCCTGGACACACACAATGAGAAGGGACAGCTCTCCTTGTCCATTTTCCAAGGAGCTTAGCCTCAGTTGCCTTGCCCAGGCAATTAGCCTCAGCCTGAGCTTGACCGGCCCAGGTGCTCTGGGGCCTCCCTGACCCACCCAGCACACTGGTTCAGGTCCTCCCCTCAACGATTAAGCGATCTTTGATTTCGCCGATGTTTTCGATCGACGATGATTTCCTTTGTCTTTATTTTGAAGCGACTTTACTTTATTAATTTTCGGTTCTTTGTTTCGATTTTGTCCGAGCCCGGATTTATTAATACTTTGTTGATCCTTCCCTTTGACTCTCGGATATTCCATGATCCTTTCTCTTTGCTGATTCGCTGGAAAGATCTCGATTTTTGATTTTTGAAAACTTTCCGGATTTTCGAAAGTGTCTTTCGACTTTTCGCCGAAATTTTGATTTCGATGGTTCCCCGATTTTGATTCCTTTTGAGCCTTTTGTTGATCCACTTTATACTTTTCGATCCTCGACCCCGGATTTTGTCCTTCGACTTCGAGATGAGTTGTCTCTTTGTGTTTCATTTCTGCTTTGTCTCTTTACCTCTAATTTGCTTTGTCCTTCCATTATAATACACTTTGTTTCACTTTGTTGACCTCGTGACTTAAGCATTGGTTCCTGATTTGAGCATTCCCGGACGTTTCTCTTGAACCGATTATTTTAGCCGACGACTTGCCGGCTGGAGAGGGCCCCAAGGAGGGAGAGGCTGTAGTCCTGTTAGAAGTGGGAGCCTGACCTCACTGCCCAGGAGCAGGAGGCCACCCCCCAACCCACGGAGACCACACAGCTCCCAACCACTCATCAGGCCCCAACGGCCAGAGCCACCACAGCCCAGGAGCCCGCCACCTCCCACCCCCACAGGGACATGCAGCCTGGCTACCATGAGACCTCGGCCCCTGCAGGACCCGGCCAAGCTGACCTTCACACTCCCCGCACAGAGGATGGAGGTCCTTCTGCCACCGAGAGGGCTGCTGAGGATGGAGCCTCCAGTCAGCTCCCAGCAGCAGAGGGCTCTGGGGAGCAGGTGAGTGGCCTCTGCATTCCTTGGGACATTGGGTGGGTTAGCCCTAATGCCTGGCACCCGGCACGCCCTACACCTGTACCCTGCAGGTGTCTCGTATTCCTCACCAGGAGGACAGGACACAGGGACCCACCTTCCCCTACCCCCAGGGCCTCGCCCAGAGCAGGACAGACTAATTATGAGATCAGAGCAAAAGCGCCCTTAAAGATCACCCAAGAGAGGGCTCCCCAAACTTACAATCCAAACTTGAAGCCCCTGCTGTAAGAGTGAACGTTATACCAAGTCCTCCTATTTTTTATCTTGCAGCTTCGTGGGATTTTTACACTTTACACTAAAATAAGCCTGCTTGTTTCCATACAGAAATGTATGCGTTGTATCACTTTTTGTGATATCCATGCCATGGGCCAGCCAGGGTCCAGAGTTGATGTGACAAGAAGGCCTGGCTTTCGGGCCCCCTGCGATCCTGGTTTGGGTGCATCTGAGTGGGTGGTGGCAAAGATCAGGGAGGCAGGAGCTGCTTCTGGAGCTGGTTGCTGCTGCTGGCGGTGACCTAGCCAACCCAATCTGCCCCTGCCCTCCCATAGGACTTCACCTTTGAAACCTCTGGGGAGAACACAGCTATAGTGGCTGTAGAGCCTGACCACCGGAACCAGTCCCCAGTGGATCCAGGGGCCACAGGGGCCTCGCAGGGTCTCCTGGACAGGAAGGAGGTGCTGGGAGGTGAGTTTTCTCTCAGGGGGGTAGTTCGGGGTGAACTGCTGCTGTGGGGTCGGGGTGGGGCTGACCACAGCCAAGGCCACCACTTGGGGGAGGGTCTGCAGTGGAGCCCAGGGAGCCGCTGAACTGAGCTGGCCCCGTCTACCTGCCCTAGGGATCATTGCTGGAGGCCTCGTGGGGCTCATCTTTGCTGTGTGCCTGGTGGGTTTCATGCTGTACCGTATGAAGAAGAAGGACGAAGGCAGCTACTCCTTGGAGGAGCCGAAACAAGCCAACGGAGGGGCCTACCAGAAGCCCACCAAACAGGAGGAATTCTACGCCTGACGCGGGAGCCATGCACCCCCTCCACCCTGCCACTCACTAGGCCCCCACTTGCCTCTTCCTTGAAGAACTGCAGGCCCTGACCTCCCCTGCCACCAGGCCACCTCCCCCAGCACTCCAGCCCCTCTGGCCGCTCCTGCCCACGGAGTCCTGGGGCGTGCTGGGAGCTCCACTCTGCTTCTCTGACTTCTGCCTGGAGACTTGGGGCACCAGGGTTTTCTCGAATAGGACCTTTCCACCACAGCCAGCACCTGGCATCACACCATTCTGACTCAGTTTCTCCAAACTGAAGCAGCCTCTCCCCAGGCCCAGCTCTGGAGGGGAGGGGGGATCTGACTGCTTTGGACCTAAGTGGCCTCATGTGGCTGGAAGATTCTGCGGGTGGGGCTTGGGGCTCACACATCTATAGCACTTACTGGTAGGACCAAGCATCTTGGGGGCGTGGCCACTGAGTGGCAGGGGACAGGGGTCCACTTTGTGTCGTGGGGAGGTCTGATCTAGATATCGACTTGTTTTTGCACATGTTTCCTCTAGTTCTTTGTTCATAGCCCAGTAGACCTTGTTACTTCTGAGGTAAGTTAAGTAAGTTGATTCGGTATTCCCCATCTTGCTTCCCTAATCTATGGTCAGGAGACAGCATCAGGGTTAAGACCTTTTTTTTTTTTTTTTAAACTAGGAGAACCAAATCTGGAAGCCAAAATGTAGGCTTAGTTTGTGTGTTGTCTCTGAGTTTGTCGCTCATGTGTGCAACAGGGTATGGACTATCTGTCTGGTGGCCCCGTTTCTGGTGGTCTGTTGGCGGGCTGGCCAGTCCAGGCTGCCGTGGGGCCGCCGCCTCTTTCAAGCAGTTGTGCCTGTGTCCATGAGCTCAGGGCTTTGCTGAGGCCTGGGCCACTGCCACATTGGAGAAGCCCATGTGAGAAGTGAATGCTGGCGACTCAGCCTTCAGACTGAGAGAGGACTGTAGGGAGGGCGGCAGGGGCCTGGAGATCCTCCTGCAGACCAGGCCTGTCCCGCCTGTGGCGCAGTCTCTGGGAGCTGCTTCCTCCTGGAAATTGACAAGGGGCGGCATCCTCCTGGAAATTGACAAGGGGCGCATCCTCCTGGAAATTGACAAGGGGCGTCTTCCTCCTGGAAATTGACAAGGGGCATCTTGGGCAGAGCTGGCTCTGAGTGCCTCCATCCAAGGCCAGGTTCTCCGTTAGCTCCTGCGGCCCCGCCCTGGGCCCTGGGCTGGAATCAGGAATATTTTCCAAAGAGTGATAGTCTTTTGCTTTTGGCAAAACTGTACTTAATCCAATGGGTTTTTCCCTGTACAGTAGATTTTCCAAATGTAATAAACTTTAATATAAAGTAGACCTGTGAATGCCACTGCCTTCGCTTCTTGCCTCTGTGCTGTGTGTGACGTGACTGGACTTTTCTGCAAATACTAACATGTTGGGAAACTTGGCTCAAATCTCTGTGCCTTTGTCTTTCCCATGGGGAGGGATTCTGGTTCCAGGGTCCCTCTGTGTATTTACTTTTTTGTTTTGGCTGAAATTCTTCTGGAGGTCGGTAGGTTCAGCCAAGGTTTTATAAGGCTGATGTCAATTTCTGTGTTGCCAAGCTCCAAGCCCCATCTTCTAAATGGCAAAGGAAGGTGGATGGCCCCAGCACAGCTTGACCTGAGGCTGTGGTCCCGGCGGACATGTGGAGCCGAGGCCTGCCCCGCAGACACCTAGGACGTCCGCCTCCCACCTGGTTGCAGAGGCCAGAGGCCCCCAGCCCAGGGCTCCTGCACTTGCTTATTTGACAACATTTCAGTGGCTCTGTTGGCCACTCTGAAAGGTGGGCCAGTCTGTGTATCAGAGATGCACCGCCAAGCCAAGGGAACCTGTGCCCAGTATTCGATACTGCGACTTTCTGCCTGGAGTGTATGACTGCACATGACTCGGGGGTGGGGAAAGGGGCCAGCTGATCATGTTCATCTGCTGGTCCGTGGGACGGTGCCCAAGCCAGAGGCTGGGTCCATTTGTGTAACAGCAATAAACGGTACTTCTCATTTCGGGCAACAGCTGCTGTGGTGGTGGTTGAGTCTCTTGGCCTGGCGATGTCCTGCCGTGTCACTTACTAGGGGTGGGAGCCTGGTTCTGGGCAATGCTCTGGCTTGGTACAGAACAGCAGAATTGATGCTGGTCCCTCCTGTCGCAGAAGACAGAATCCATCTCTGCCCTCCTTCCCCAAACCCCTGTGCAGGCATTCAGTATCTCGCCTTCCTTCTCCTGGGGCTCTCGGTCCTCCTCCTGCCCAGCGCTCCTTGTTCCTTAAGGCTCCAACTGGATCATTTCCTTCCTCAAGGACATGATGGGCTCCCTACTGATTCTCAAAGTTTGCTATTGATTGTTTGCTCATTGTGATTTCTGTACACTTACTAGCAACAGTCTTAAGTGCCAGAGGTCTGAACAAATCATGTGCAGAGTAGGGAAAAACGACAGTGAAAGACCTGGACGTTGAGGCAGCACAGTGCACTGCAGGGGTCCTCAGTGTCCTACAGCATCTATTATAGTTGGCTTCCCAGTCTTGTCCAGGCTGCTGGTCCATTCTGTCCCTGGTGCAGGTCAGCCCCTGACCCTAGACTCCAGGCAGGGCCTGGGCCGTGCAGAGTGGGAGGGACCATTTCTTCCCCGCCCCTGCACCTGCTGATGGAGCAGAGACCGCCGGCTCCAAGTGGCTTTGCAGGATGGAGAATTCTATTCTTCCCTGACACATTGTGTTCCAAAGGGTTTGGAGGCTGAGATAAAGTTCCCTAGGTCATTTATTCATTCAACAAACACTGAAAACACCAGTGCCTGTTTCCTGCCAGTTCCTGGACTGGAATAGGAGGGTCGAGTTGTAGAACTGACTATCAGATAGTAATACTTTTATTAATAATGTATTAATAACCCTCCACATGGGACCTGCAAGTTTCCAAGACCCCAGCTCCCTGGGCTGCCTGTCCCCATATATCCAAATCAATTAAACTGCACCCCATCCCACCTCTTGGCCCTGCTCGTTCTTAATGCCCTCTCTCAATTCTGCGCTTCCATTCTGAGTCCCCCACCCCAGGGCACCCCCAGGACAGGGATGTGCCATCAAACAGACTTCGCCGCATATTTGAGAAGAACAGTAAAAAAGGTGGAGGTGTTTAAATGTCGTCTTTGGGCACCCCTTCCTCAAGCAATGACTGCCCACCTCCCCTTGGGCCTCAGCCTGCTGTCCTGTGTCGCAAAGCCTATATCCATTTCTTCACTTTCCCACTTGCCCTGCCTGGGAGGGGAGCAGTGGGCACTATTTCCTTTTTCCGTCCCCTTTACATCATGCCCACGGTCTGGCCTGGGTGTGGGGAGAGCGTGTGTGTACATTGCATGCACGACTCACTGCATCTCCTACTAAGACCTCTGCCAAGTTATTTTCTAAACGTATGAGCCATCTTCTCTCAGATTGTGCCGCACTCTCAATGTGCAGCCAGCTTCTGTTTTAAATAGCATTTTTTGCCTCGCTTGCCTCGGGGTTGTGCTTGGGATATGTTTTCATAGCCAGAATAAAGACCCTGCCTTCTATTCTGCTCTCTGCTCTCAGGGAGGTTGTGGCCAGAGGGAGCAGACAAATGACAGAGTGGTATCAATGACAGAGAACTGTGTGGGCTGTGCGGCAACACGGCACCTAAGCTGCGCAGTGTCTGGGTCATGGAGGTGCCGGAGGGTGGTCGATCTGGGTCTGGAAGGACAAATTCAAGTCAGTCTCTCATGCGGGGAAGGGATGTCAGTGGAGGATGTGAAGTGCCAGCAGGTGCAGGAGGGAGGGGCTGAAATGCGGAGCGGCAGGGCTGCCCACAAGGGAGAGGGTGCCTCTGAGGGACTGCAGAAAAGACGAAGATGCAGAGGGCTGGGGTTCTGAGGCCTGACCACGGAGCAGAGGTGAGGGTTGATGACTGTGTAGGATGGGTGGGGAGGAGGGGCTGGTAAGAGGCAGAACTAGCAGCACCTGGGCGGCATGCCCCTGCCTCACCTTGCTCTCCTACAGGGGAGCCTGGGGATGAGACTGTACTCTGGGTGGGCCATCTATGGCGGAAGGGACAGTAGTCCCAGAGTTGGGCCTTGAGGTGGGCCATCTCAGGCTCCCTCCCAGGTCAGGCACTGCTGGTGCACGGGCGCCCTACAGCATCTGGGAGAAAGGGTTTTTTAAATGGGTCTGCAGGTACCGACCGCACAGAGGAGCCCCGGGACCAGGACCATGCTCCCTCTGCTGAGGCGCCCTCTCCCTCACCCCTATCACCCTCATCCTCTGCCCCTTCTCTCCAGCCTGGCAGAAGAGAAAGGAGGCTGGGCTGCCTCAGGAGGTGGTGAGCCCCTGGCACCTGGAGCTGAATGAGTGAGGAGCCTAGAGGGGCTTAGAAACGGCTTTGGGCCCACAGGCCCTAAAGCTGTTGGAGCTGGAGGCTCCCATTCTGCAGACTCTGCCTGGCCATGGGACCAGCCCTCACCTGGCTTTCTCCCTTCCTCCCACCCCCAACACCACTGCGCCTCCCCAGTACATTAGTCACGCCCACTCGTGGCGTGCACATGTGCAAGGATGGATTTGCCCCAGTGCAGGTCCTCGGCAGGTCCGCCCCACACCTGCTCTCCTTCAAGGCTGAGGGAGGCACTTGAGTCCGTTGTGTTCTCATAACTTCAGGTCATGCCTCTCGGGCACCTCCTGCCACATGACAGCAGGTATCTGTCTGGCTTCCTGCCACCCTGGGTGCTCCTGGAGGGCAGATGTTTCCTTGTGCAGTCTGGCAGGAGGCATGGCATTCAGGGGCTCACTGCAAGTAGGAGGACTCTGCTTTTGGGGTGCTCATTGAGGCTGGCTAGTACTGCTACCCTGCTCTGGAAGTCAAGCAACATTTAGAAGATTTTTAACAGTGCAAGTCACCACTACACACACCTCCCACCACCAGAACGGCTGCATTTAGGGATGGGCAACGTCGTGTTGTGGGGAGATGTCCCTAGGCTGTTGGAGGGAGTGAGCATTGATAGGAGCTCTTTGGAAACTTACTTGGAAATACCTACTAACACTAAACATATACCTATGCTATGATCCAAGGAGAATGAGAGCATATATCTGCTGAATGGTGTGTATAAGAATGCATGTAACAGCTTTATTCATCAGAGCTCAAACACAGAAACTGCCCAAATGTCCTTCGCCGTGAGAATAGGTAAATGAATTGTGGTGTGGTATATTCACACAGTGAAACACTACTCAGCAACAAAAAAGGACGAGCTACGGACACAGGTATAACAGAGATGAACATCATGGGCATATATATGAAGCACAAGAAGCCAGACACGATGAAGCCAACATTGCATGATTCCATTTGTAGGAAGTTCAGGAACAGGCAAAACTAATTGACGATAATAGAAAGCCAGTGGGTTCCTCGGGCTGAGGGTGTGATATTGACGAGGCATGGACACAAAAAACCTGGGATGTGGAAATGTTCTCTGGATTGATGTGGGTGGTGATTAGAAGGGTGAACATATATGTAAATAAATCATCAAGCTATGCACTTAGATGAGTGCACACTGTGTATGTTATTCCTCAATAAGAAAGTTAAAGGGAAGAAAAATGCTTATAAAAGGGCTTCTGAGTTTCTAATTAGTTCCTTCAAATCTCACTGCAGCTTTTTCAGCAAAAACGAGGGAGGCCCACATGGTGTACGTTTTCTTCAGAATCCCAGAGGATTCTGATTTATGGGCAGAGAGGCCCAGGGCAAAAGCCTCTCACAGCTGTGTGCTGAGCAGAGCAAGTAAGTGGCGGCTTCCCTGAGCCTGATGGGGAAGGCGGGGCAGGCCCTCTCCAGACAGCGGGAGGGTGGGCACTGCCTGGAGGGCGGCCCTCAGGACCCCTTCCCCCAGCTCCAGCCAGACCCCAGCTTCCTCTGGTTCCTGGAACCTGCCCTACCCAGCCGGTGTTTCCAGCACTTAGGGCTGGGAGCTAAGCTGTTCTTCCACTCCAGGAAAATATTTGTTCAGGGACTTGGCACCCGAATAAGAGGAAATAAAAGCCACCTTGGAGTCGAGCGGGCGGCTCTGCTGCCGGCGGCTGTGTCTGCCCCTCCAGGTTGCCTCTGCAGGTGCCCAGGCCCGGCGTCTGGGGCCTGGCCAGGAACCCCACCCCACAAACAGGCCTGCTTAGGGATAAGCCTGGGGTGCCACTATTTATTCATTCATTCAGTCAGTCATCTGTCAGTGCCGTTCACAAATGTTTATGAAACCTATTATGTGCCAGGCACAGTGCTGGGCCCTGGACATTGTCAGTGACCCGGGCCCCATCCTTACCTTCAAGGCTGTTGCAAGGTAGTGAGGGAGGCTGGCAGCATAGCAGGAGCATTGAAGGTATGGAGGTGAGGCCAGGGGGAGCCACCAGGCAGGCCGATACCACCAAGCACTTGGCAGGCACCTAGCGTCAAGCCAAAGGAAACGTAAGGTCAAATGAAGGGATGACCCAGAGGGGAAGGAGCATTCCAGGCAGATGGAACAGCATAGGCAAAGACCCAGAGGTAAGACAGCACAGAGCTTTGTGGTGTAGAGAGTTGAAGGGGTTGGCTGGGGTTGGTGCCGGGAGTTCAGCACGAGGAGGTTGGAGGTTATGCCGGAAGAACCTCCCTCCTGGGTGTAATGCTCAGGACTGTGGACTTTATCCCCAGAGCAGTGGAGGTTTTTATTTGTTTTGAAACATTTAAACACATTGATTTTGATTCTTTTTTAAATAGAGAAGTACAAAATGAAAATTAAGTTGACCTCAAATCTCACCACCTAGATATTTCCCGATGACCTTTAAAAAATTAAAATATGCATGTGCACATGATTAGAAATCCAAGCAGAACAGAAAAGTCCAAAACGAAAAGTGAAATCCTCCTTCTCCCCACCTGTCTCTTGCCAAAGGCAATTTCATTTAATAGGTTTTGGGTTGCTGTTTCCAGAAACTTTTTCCGTGCACATACCTGTGAGGATAAATCTATGCTTTTAAAAAGTTACACCAAAGGGATGGGCCTATCCACGGGGACTGACAGCTCCTTTTTCTGACCCAGTTTCATTTCGGCACGTGGAGACAGTTCTATCCCATTCGTATAAGGACTGCGGAACATTCAGTTGTGCGGACCGACTGTAACTGACCCAGTTCTTCCCTGTTGGTGAGCACCTTATTTCCAGGCTTCTGCTATTGTACACAGTGCAGAACTGAAGGTCTTGGGCGGATATTTTAGTAAACCATTATCAGCAAACACCTCAGAGGCTTTTCTAGCAGTGGGCTCTGGATGGAAAGGAGTGCTCTTTACAATTGACCTCCAAAAACTTCCCCCATTGGCCACACCTGTCACCATGCCCAAACTTCGGGTGGGAGTCCCAGAGACCACCCCTTCAAATGGTTCCATTTCCTTTTTTCCACTGGAGCGGGGGATAGAGATGATATCACACAGTTGTTCTGATTTTCTTTTATTTAATTGCAAATAAGATTAGGAATCATTTCATATTTTTTTGTTTTATTTTGTTTTGGTTTGAGACAGAGTCTTGCTCTGTTGCCCAGGCTGGAGTGCAGTGGCACGATCTCAGCTCACTGCAACCTCCACCTCATGGGTTCAAGCAATACTCGTGCTCAGCCTCCTAAGTAGCTGGGACCACAGGAGCACACCACCATTCCCGGCTAGTTTTTGTAGTTTTAGTAGAGGTGGGGTTTTGCCATGTTGGCCAAGCTGGTCTCGAACTCCTGACGTCAGGTGATCCACCTGCCTCAGCCTCCCAAAGTGTTGGGATGACGGGCATGAGCCACTGCATCACCCCATTTCATATGGTTTTGCCATTTGTATTGCTTTTTTCTTAGAGGAATTGCATTGTCCTGTTTTCTGGCCCTTCTTCCTTAGGGGTTTTTGTTCTTTTTCTTGCTCATGGATGTGGGTTCCTCATGTACTCATGACTTTGAGGGAGGAGCATAGCAGGCTTTGGTCTCCAAATGATCCCACTGGCTGCTGTGGGAGGAGCCTGGGGGCAAGTCAGCTGGGAGGCCTGTGCAGGGCTCCCTGTGAGAGGGGCTGTGGCCTGGAACAAGAGGTGGCTGCAGGAAGGGAGCCATGACCTGATTCTGAAGATACTCAGGAAAGAAGACTGAAAGGAACAACCAGTGGGTTGATTTTATGCACAATAGTCCAGAGCACTTTGGTTCAATGAAAGAAAACATAAAGCGAAACATTGCCAATGGCCCTTCCGCGGCAGTGGCACATCAGCTAAGATATCTTGACAAAGGATTCTCGGTAAGTCACACAGTGGGCCACAGTCCCCGCTGGACCATGGCCTGACAGCTTGCACTGCTTCTCTCCTGCTTCTCCTCTTCCCTGTTGGAGAAGGGGTGGGGTGACAAGGAGGAGGCTGGTTCCCAGGTTCCCACTTCAAATATTATGGTCCCACAAGCCATGGAAACATCTCAGAAATTCCAGTATTTTAGCACACAGTAACTGGCTGAGCCACATGGGTCACCATTAGGCAAGAAGCCATACAGATGCCCCGGGAAGGGAAACAGGGGCATACAGGGCCTGAGTGCACAGGGTCAGGAGGTGTGAGGAGGACTTTCTGGGTCCAGCTCCCTGCTCCGTGCAGAGCACATAGATTTACAGGGAGTGCTTCACAGATATCCACTAGGTGAAATACTTTTCTTTTCTTTCTTTTTTTTTTTTTTTTGTGTGTGTGTGTGAGATGGAGTTTTGCTCTTTTTGCTCAGGCTGGAGTGCAATGGCACAATCTCAGGTCACTGCAACCTTCACCTCCTGGGTTCAAGCAATTCTCCTGCCTCAGCCTCCCGAGTAGCTAGAATTACAAGCATGTGCCACTATGCCCAGCTAAGTTTTTTGTATTTTCAGTAGAGATGGGGTTTCACCATGTTGGCTAGGCTGATCTCAAACTCCTGATCTCAGGTGATCCGCCTGCCTCGGCCTCCCAACATACTGGGATTATAGGTGTGAGCCACTGTGCCTGGTCTGAAATTTTTTAATAATTCAAATTTATATTATGATCAAAATGAGTGGAAAAAAGGGGGCATGTAATGTTAAAAAGGCAATGTAATTTTTTCCTTTCTTAAAAAAAAAAAAACAACTAAGGTATATTTTACACACAGTAAAATTTGCCCTTATTGTTATACAGTGTTTTTTCAAATGCATGCAATTGTATAACCACCACTACAGTTAGGATCTAGCACAGTTTAATCATCCCCAAAACTTCCCTGGCCCTTTGTAGTCAACCCCTTCCCCACCCCTGGCTCCTGGCAGCCAGTCATCTGTTTTCTGTCTCTGTAAGTGTTGCCTTTTCCAGATGTCCTATGAGTGGAATCATCCAGTAGGAAGCCTTTTGAGTCTGGCTGCTTTCATTTAGGAGACTGCATCTGAGCTCCATCCAAGCTGTGTGTCCTTTTCATGGCTGAGTAGTGTTCCATGGTGTGGAAATGATGACTTTGTAACCACTCAAAACTAGAAAAATGCAAGTGCTCTTCAACTATGAGCATTTCCTTATTTCTAGATTTATATATCGAAACACTTCCTTTGTCCATCTACAAATCTTGATTTAGAATCCAGAAAGCATGGTCTGTTTGCCTGAGGCTGAGAAGTAACCTTGGAGAAACCGCAGAGGTGAACAGGCCCAGGGCCAGAGGGCAGGAGGACACTTGCTCCAGGGACCTTGGGCTGACTGTCTGGCCTTTTTTTGGGCAGGCCTAGCCCCAGTCCACATGGTGACTCTGTGCATCCGCATTCGGGTGGGGTGCAGCTCAGTTAGCAGATGGTGCATCTGACCAGTAAGAGAAAGTCACTCTGTCCTCCAGGCCCGTGAGCCTTGCACCTGGACAGCAGGATTTCAGTCCCCCACTTGCTCCTTGGCCTCGGCAAAGCCTGTGCTGTCACGTGGATAGTCTAAGTTTGGACTAGATTTAAGATTGAAAAGTCCTGAGACCTGCAGACCCAGGAGGCAGCAGATGGGCTGGCTGCCCTCAGAGCCTCAGGGGAAGCCTGCTGGGGTTCCCCTGGGCTGCCTCAGAGCCCCCTGTGGGCAATTTGGACCTCAGAAAGACCTTTCCAGGGCAGCATCTTTCTTTTTTAAATTAGAGACAGGGTCTATGTTGCCCAGGCTGGCCTCAAACTCCTGGCCTCAAGCAATCGTCCTGACTTAGCCTCCCAAATAGGGATTATAGGTGAGAGCAACCGACCCCAGCCCAGGGCAGCATCTTCAATCCCAAATCTGCAGAGCCCTTTCTAGGACAGAGCCCAGGCAATCGGCTGGGATACTTAATCTAAGGGCGAACGGCTTCCCTCTGTGGGGTTTTTAACCCCCATGTTAGCCCTTAAAGTGAAGGTGGCTGTTGGGGAGCAGGAGACATGGTCACCCCTTCAGAACTCACGGAGGAGGCAGGAAGGCATGGTGGTTCAGAGAAAGACTGTAGCCAGATGCCTGGGCTCAAAATCCTGGTCCTGCCATTTTCCAGCCTCGTGACTAGTGCGCAGGGTGTCTGTTGCAAGCCTGGGAGAAGTATGACGTGGCCGCACGTGGGCTACTGCAGCCTCTCAGCACCTGATAGATATTGTTGTTGGACCAGTGACAGGGCCACAGACTGAGACAGTGTGGAGCCCCAGGGTGACATCCCTTAACCAGGGCTGCCTCCTTCTGATTCTCATCTTCCCCTCACCCATCAAATGTGGCCCCAGGTGAGATGACTTCTCGTACTTCCCAGGATTCTGCCAGGCCAGGGTGACCAGGTCTAGTGAGAACCAGGCTGGGGGGCCTCAAGGATGCAGACCCCAGCCCCATCCTCCTGAGAGGTGCTCCCTGCAGCCTGACGACCAGGGACGAGGGTCCACACTGGGCCCCTGCGTCCCCAGTGCAGGAGCAGCCTGGCCTCCCCTCTGGGTCCAGCCTGGCTACTCCTGAGGGTGGAAAAGATCCCACGGCACGAGGTCTGGGCTGAGTTCCAGCTCGTGGCTGCCTGGACAGAGTCCACAGAAGAAGAAAGACTTTTACCAACTCCTTTTCTCTATGTCTTGCTCCAGGGACCTTGGGCTGACTGTCTGGCCTTATTCTCAAGGCTATAAAACATTTTTATTTATTTTTCCCTTTTTAAATGAAGCTGTTTTGCCCCATCAGATGTGCTACCACTTGCACCCATTAGAAAAGACTGGTCGCTTAGTGTGAAAGGTAAGGCCTTTCAGGCCTAAGAATCCAGAAGCACAGCAGGGCTTCTCGCAGAGGGAACTTAAGCATGCTTTGTGCATGAAACGGGGCACAGTCCCTGCTCCCCAGGGTGAGCTTAGCTGTCCCTGAGATGTGCCTCTCCGGTACAGTGCCACACAGGCTGACCAGCCAGGGCCGGCCCCTCCCCAGAGAGCACTCACACCCACAGTGCTCGGGGTCATCACCATCCTTCCCGCATCGTATTCTCATACAAACTCTGGAGCTGTGTGGTGGTGCGGGCATTATTACCACTCTTGTTTTGCAGGCGAGGAAACAGGTCTGGAGAGGATAAGGGTTTGCTCAAGGTGGCAGGCCTGGATCTTCGGGACCTGCTGGACTTGATTTTGTGGACCCTGGTGGTGGAGACTGAGTGGAGACTGCTTGAGGAGGCTGGTCTTGCTACTCAGACACTCTGCGTCCGAACCTGACAGGCAGCCCTTCTTCCCAGCCCTGTCTGTTCAACTCCCTCCTTGCCTGCACCCCAGACAAAGGAAGTTTCTCCCAGGAGCCAGAGGCCAGGCTGGGAGCCCAGAGCTGGCGCTCAGCAGGCTCTGCCCGCCCTGGCTGAGGGGCTGCGTGAAGTTGTTGCATCTCCTTACCCCTCCGTTTCCTTATAGGGAAAGCAGGAGGGCCGGTGCCCACCTTCAGATGCAGATGAGACTTGGAAAGAGATTTAAGAAAACGCAGCCAGCCACTAAATGTCAGGCACCAAGATTCTGGTTAATTATGAATAAGGACTACCATTTCCAACGTGCTTAGAATGTGCCAGGCTCTATCCATGCCTACCCTCCAATATCAGGGACACAGAGTAATATAGTGGCAGGAGCAGGGGCTTTGGGGTTAGACCCTACTTTACGGGCTGTGTGACCATAAACTCCTTAGAACCTCAGCTCTCTCATCTGTGAAATGAACTCATCTCCTACGGGCATTAAATAAAGTAATGGGAGTAAACTCTTTAGCATTTTGGTGTGGGCACTTTGCAAGCATTGCATGAATAGTGGCTATGACTCTGATGGTCACAAAATCCCTCACAGGCAGGAATCACCACCCTCTTTTTGCAAATGAGGAAACTGAGATCCAAACTGATTCTTCATGCAGCTCCTTAGTGGCCAAGCGGACGTGCAGACCCAGGTCTGTGCTGCTCCTGTGCCGCGGCTGCTTCCTGTTCATCTGTTCTGTCCCAGAGGACACCTGGACAGGCATGGGAGAGGCTCTTCCAGGCTGGAGCTGCCCCAGCAAGCCCCAGAGCGGTTCCCAGGCATGGGAAAGGGTGGCCTCCCTGACACGCCTGGGTGCTGGCACCACAGTTAATAATGATGTGCCCTGCAGGGAACCATGGTCATGAGTACACAAACAACTAGGGGGCAGATGGCAGCTCATTTCTGCCCAGCCCCAGGGGCAGCTCTGTGTCCCTATGAACCAGTGGGCAGGTGGTGGGATGCCACTTGGAATATGTCAGATCCAGAAATTGGGGAGCAACTCCCTTCTCCCATGGTGGGAGGAGCATGGGCACTGCCCCTCTGTCTCCCAGGAAACTGGCTACATAGGTGGCGCTGGCCTCTGCCGGGGAAGCCCAAGGGAATAGCTCCAGCCCCCCAAAGTGGCTCTTCCCTTGGAGCCCTGTGCCCTGAGCACGTCCCTACGTGTGTCTCACTCCTTCAACACAGTCACTGAGGCCTCCTCCGGGTCAGGGCCTGGGGACCCAGAGATATCGGGAGCCCTGCCCTGGCCTTTGAAGAGCCCACGGTTTTGTGGCAAGGATACACACGCTTTATTAAACAATACAGATGTCCAAGGGCAGGGCTGTAGAAACAGATGAAGGACACCCCATCCAGCTTGAGGAGTTAGAGAAGACTGCCTGGAAGAGGAGGCATCTGAATGGGGTCTTGTCAAAGGGGCTGGCCCGGCAAAAGAGGAGGAGAGAGGTGTTCTTGGAAAGTGCTAGGTGCACCCAAGGACCCACAGGATCGCCCCAGTGTGCAGTATCTGTATTGGGGGTGGAAAAGCAGTGAGAAGTGAGGCTGGAGGGACAACTGGAGCCAGTAAAGGAGGGATGGTTTTCTAGGTCAAAGGCACAGGGGTGTGGCTGATGGTGAGGGAGCCGGCTCTACTGGCTTTTGAGAGCTGACTGTGCTCATGAGTTCAGTGACCTCACAAGGTAGTTTGAAATTGGCCATGATGGAAATATTTATACCATGGACATTGGCAAGTGCCACAAATCAGAGCCAGTTGTTAAAAAAAAGGGCGGGGGGGACAACCTGGGTGGATTCTAAAGTAAGGGCATAGGATAATTAGCTTTGTTCCTTAGAAGGGTGTCCTGACTGTTGCAGTATAAAGAACAGGTGGAGGGGAATGGGCTTGGAGACTGGAGCTGGGCCCTGGGTGACCTCCTGGAGACGGCCACAGGCTGCCCAAGAAGGGTCTGGGTAGTGGGAGAGGATAGGCCCCTGCCTCCCGCTGTGTAACCTGACTCCCACTGTGTCGGGCTCAGCCTGGGGGTGGGGCAGAGGATTAGGTGACTCTTTCAGCCTTCCTCAGCTAGAGCCTGAGAATCCCAGTAAAACCCTTAATGAAGAACACCTGGGGCTCTGCCCCCGAGCCAGGCCTAGAGATGGGGATGGGAAGGGGATTAGGGGATCGGAAGTGAGGGTGGAGAGGGACCCCGCTCCATCCATTCATTTGTTCATTCATGAACTCTTGTTTCACCCAGCTCCCTGTGCCTGGCCCTGGGAGAAGGCAGAGCGGAAGAAAGAGGGGCTAAGGAAGCCATGGAAGCACTGCACAGGGGCCAGAGGGATCTCTGAGCCACGGTGCCTGCCTCATGTACTGATGCTTACTCTATGGAAGCTTCCAGGACAGATCACCGTGCATCAGAGTCACGACTGGGCTAGGTCCTGGGTCTCCCATGTCTTCCCCGCAGAATCCTCTCTCTGTCTCTCTCTCTCTGTGTGTATGTGTGTGTGCAAGTACACACACAGGATTGTAGTGAGGGGGGTGTTGATTAGTAAGAATATAGGAAGGGTGGAGGCTGAGGTCCACCCGCTGGAGTGGTGGAACTCAGCCTTCATCCTTCCTGCCCAAGACATATTGCAGATGGAGCATGTGAGATCCCAAAAAAGAGAGTTGGCGGATCCACAGCCCACTGGGGCTTGGCCTAGTCCAGGCTGGCCTCTGGGTCAGAAATGACCTGTGAGTCTTTGATGCCTGGAGAGTTGGGATGGCTGTGGGAGGGGGCTGGGCTCCAGGACCTCTGCCCCACCCTTCCCTGGAAGGAGGCACTGAAGAGGCAGGACCTGCCTTAGCCAGGCAGCATTGCTCTTTGGCTTCTCAAGATGGCTCAGGGCTGGCCTGGAGGCAGTCACGGGCTCCTGGGCGCTGTGCTGGCTGGCATCGGACTCAGGCTCCTGGCTGGAAGTGCTAGCGGTCATCAAACAACTGGGTTGGCATTAGAAAAAGAATGTTCTGTCCTGGGGAGATGCTCATTTGTGAACTCAGTTCCCACCTGTTGTGCACCTTCCGAGCCCTCCTCCCCACCTAAATTCTGCCCAGGCACAGTCAACGGGCAGGCAGGGGCACAGGGAGCACCTCTGTGCATGTTAGAAACAGCACTCCCTTGGGGAAGATCCCCTCTGGGCAGGCACCTGGCTTGGTGAGTGGGCATGGCCTTTACTGAAATTAGAAAAGAGGACACAGCTTCAAGCAGACAAAGCACAGGTGCAGTGACCAATCTGCACAGACGCACCTGTACCCTTGAGCTCATCCTCCAGTGACTGGCGGGGAGGGCTCCATTTGTACAAACACAACTGTTGCTTCTACACCCTATCTGCCCTTCCTCCACCCACGGGCCACTCCATTCCCCATCCTTCAGGTAATGGACATTTCTTAAAGGGACGTGAGGGACTGGGGCCTGGGGTGGGTGTGCTATGAAAGCAGAAATGTTCACACTTCAAGGACTATGGGAGGCGTGGCCCCTGCTGACAGCTGCTCTCAGCAGGGGAAGCCCCCACAGGCCTTCTGGGCACCATGTGGGGAGCGAGGCCGGGTATCTGCAGAGGAAAGGCACAGGACCCGCTGCAGCCCCAGGAGGCAACCCAGGAGGCAGCCCAGCCAGCCTTCCCAGGGCTTCCCTCCAGAGCCAGGTGGTCCCAGCCTGTCTGCTCCCCTCACTGTTTCTGTGGTGTATCTACAGATGCTCCAGGGTAGAGGAACTGGCCTTGCCAGCCAGGCTGTGAGACACAACCACCTTCATTTCAGCCCTTGAAAGTAGAACAGCCTTCCCAGCACGCTGGCCCTTCTTCTGATCACTGGCCCTCTAGGGCAAGCCTCTGGAGAAGCAGCGCAGAGCTGCAGATCAGCAGGCCCAGGGTCCCGCCTGGTATCTTGGGTGCTTTCCTTCCCTCCTGGGGCCTCAGATCTCCTCCTCTGGAAATCAAGTTCAGAAAGGTACAAAATATACTGGTAAGAGGCAGAGCTGGTCCTTGAACCCAGGACTGCCTGACTTCAAAGCTTCGTCACAGCATCACAAGTTCTTCTAGGAGCCAGAACAGACAGAGGCTAACGAGGACTCATCCCTCATGGGATCCTTCGGATGTGGCTGAGCCTGCAGTTGCTTCACGTACTTGGACTTCAAGAGGTCACAAAGCTGTGAGCATTCTTCGGGTTTCTGAGGGCCACCCCCTTGAAGTTGAGGTTCAGAGAAGGGGAGTCACTTGCCAGTCATGGGGAGCCCAGACTCCCTTGCTCCCAGCCAGGGCTCTTTCTGCTGTGCGGAGTGACTTTCTCCAGCCCATCTAGGTTAGATGTCACAAATGTATAGTGAGTGGGGGCCTTCCCCACGGGAGGAGAATGTTCTCTTGGGGAAGCAGAAACAGGGACGCCTCTGGCTCCATGGCTGCAGCAATCACATGATATCTGCACTGATCACCTGATATCTGCAATGAGTCTGTCCCCCCTCCCTCTGCCCCTAGTTACTGACTCACAGAACAGTCGTTAGTTCCTCAAAGGGACAGGAGCAGCAGCCTGGCAGAGAGAAGTTACTGGGAGTTACTGGGAGCTCTCTGGTGGGTCAGTCACTAAGACCGGGCCCCAGGTTTTTGCTGGGCTAGAAAGAGCTCAGCAACAGCGACCTACACAAAGGTGGTCTGTGAAACCTAGGGCAGGGGTGAGCCCTCGGGCAGGAATTCAGGGGCCTCTGGCCTGGTCAGCTCCCTGAAGCCAGGGGGGATGGAGAGTGGGAGCCAGAGCGGAGGAACCACGGGCTGTCCTGAGGAAACAGTCCTGCCTGGAGACCCCGCTGAGCGCCAACATTGTACAGCCCCAGCTCCCTCCAGGGACCTCGCCCTTGGAGATCCCAGCATCCTGCCGGGAAGACACATTATCAGACCTCGGGGGCTTGGCTACCTGTGCGCCAGCGGGGAACGCTTGGTCAGGGGTCAGGGAGAGGCTTTCTGGCTGGCCTGGAAGGGTGGGTGGGATTTTCCCATGGGAAAAGTCTGGAGAACAGAAAAAATAGGAAAACCAGGTCAGGCAGGGAAGTGAGTTGGTGGGAGGGTGGGAGCTGAGGCCTGGAGCCTGCCTCTGTGGGAGAAGGGAGGCTGCTGGCAGATGCTGGTTCCCCGTTTCCCTGTTCCCCTGCAGCACCCACAGGGACGGCTAGAGCAGGCCACCCTCAAAGGGCACAGTGGGCTCTCATGAGTCAGGGGCCAGGCTGGGGAGCACCCTCTGAGCCCTACTTCCCAGGCGGCCTTCCCACCATTGCCTCCCAGCTTGAGGCCACTTCCTGCAAGAGTTAGTCAGCTCTGCTCACATGCCCGGCTGCGGGTGCTCAGACAGCACAGTGAGACAGCTGTCTTGGGCCCCCTGGACGCTTCCTTTGTGCTGTCCAGGAGAGAGCCTGCCCTGTCACCTGCCACCCCACCCCACAGCTCCAAGTCTGTGAGGCAGCCTTCTGGGAAAGGAAGTCCTCGGGTCACTCACCCGCTCAGCCAGCCACCTGGAGGAGCCCCGGAGATGAACTGTGGGCTTCTCCTCACCGTCTCTTCCTCCTCCTCTTCCTCCTCCTCCTCCTCCTCCTCCTTTTTCTCCTCCTCCTCCTCCTCAATCCTGTAGTTCTGGCCTTTGCTTTTCCCAGTTACTTCCTCAGCAGCTGCGCTTTGATTCCAAGACCATCCGCACCCACAGGAACGACTTCCAGAAAGAGGCAGGCCCGGAACTGGTTCCTAAAGTGCCAGGAGGACCTGTCTAGGACTCCAGAAGCTTCCAGGAGTCAGGAAACCTGGTGCAGAGACAGTCCTGAAGGCTGTCAATGGGGAGCTTGGCCTCTCCTTCCCCGCCCTCCATTCTGACCCTCAGATTCTCTCCAGGCACAGCTGGAAGTGGGGTGAGGACGACAGCAGAGGGAAGAAGGCAGGACTAAGTCGAGGGATTCTGTCTGTGGGACAAAGAAGTTTATCTGCCTGATGGGGTCTCCAGGTGCAGCAAGCTACCTCTCAACATGCTAGGTGGGGTTAGAACCCAGTGGGGATAACACGGACAGGCAGGGGACAGAGGGAAGAATGGGCCACTCTTTCCTCATTGCCTCCACCATCCTGAACACATGGGCATTCCTGACTCTCATACCAGCCAGGTGCCCCCTCTTGGCTTTTCCCTGGAGCCCCTGGTGATTTTAGGATGTTTTCTCCCCATGCTGGGCTGCTGTGGGGGATGTGGGGGGAGGCAGCCCTGGGGGCCCAGTGCATACAGCTGGGGGTTTAGCCAAATGCACTGAACAGAGGGACACTGCAGACGGGACTCATGACAGTTACACAGCCAGGCCCTCCCCCCACCTGCCAGTGAGACTGATGACTTCCTGAAAAGGGGTTACATGGAGGGTTTGCAACATGGAACATTTGATGTGACCTGTGAACTTCCTGTTCAAATGACCCCTGGGGCTCTTGACCTACTCTCGAAAGTGTCACGTGCACAGTTGAAATGAGTCCTAGGAAGCGGGACTTCGAGCAGAGCTGCTTGCAGGCTGTGCCCACCCTGAGCACCAGGATCCGGCTCTCCTACTCCAGAGGGCTCTTCTGAGTTGCTGCCGCAGAACCTGCTTGGTGGCCTGTGGCTCACGACGTCAAAGGAGGAGCCAACGGGAAGTGGATCTTCCCAGCAAGAGGGTCTTCTGATGTCCCCCACCCTCCTCAAAGCACTAGGGAAATTGGATCTTAAAAAGGGCCTTGGGAACCCAGTGCTGAGCCCTCGGGCCCTGAACCTCTCGTGTGTAAATCTGCCCTGGGCCCCTACTCAGGGTTTATTGGGGGCCTCGGAAGATTCCCTGAGAATGACTGAGCAAGGCCCTTCTCTAGTAAGGACCATGGCTGTCATTGACCTTACTTACATTGAAGGATGGGCAGTGGGCTCAGCCCACTCTCTACTCCCACCCCGTCCATACCAGGGGCCTTTGCAAAACCAGGTTGGCCAATTCTTGCCCTGAGCAGTCTTGTTCAACACCATCTTCTCTGAGCTGGGCCGTCCATGCCTTGCTTCAAGAAAGTCTGTACCTGTTGGTGTCTATGGAGACTGTGCAGCCCTCCAATGCTGTGATAGCCTGGCCGTTCCAATACAAGATGCGGGCCCCTAGCTTTTATCTGAGCGCTGAGGGTGCAGTCTGTGGGGATCATTGACCCTCTCAGTGTTTATGGGGAATTCTGTGATGGGGAGACCTGTTTCCTGCATGGAATCTGAGAAGAAAATGCTTTGGAAGAAGCACAGTTACCCTAATTTCTTGTGTAGCAACATTAAATTCCACCTTTCATCCTGATTCACACAACTGAAATCCTTGAATTGTATTTCAATTTCTTCATGCCCAGCATGCTGTGGGTTCCACGGTTGAACCCCTGATGATCCTCTGGGAGGCCCTAGTCCTCGGCGGCTGCCAGTGTGCCCAAGAAGAAAGATCCAGATGGCCACGCTCAGCCACTCCTGCACTAGGTGCTCTGCGCACAGGGAACAGGAGTGATTGCGGGGACACTGAAGAGGGACCCCGGGCCAGTGCCGGAGCCCAGAAGCTCCCTGGGAAAAAAGCCTTCTTGAGCTTTTCAAGGTCTCAGCATGACCTGGCAAAGTGGGGCAGGTCAGAGCACTGTTCCATGGGCCCTGACACTGTCTCAGCCCACCAAGGTTAACGTCCACTCAGCCGCCCCTGTTACCTGCATGACATCTCATGTAACCAACCAGTTGCTCAGACCTGGGCTGCCCACAGCATTCGCTGTCTGCCCGCGGGGCTGCCTGTGAAGCAACGTGGCCGGATCAGGCCTCGACAGACACTAATGAATACCAGGCCCGTGGACTGGGGATAGAGGTGGTGGGAGTGGGTGGCTCAAAGGCAAATCGCCCTCTCAGGAGAGAGAGTCATGGTAAGTCACCATGGGTAGATGGACAGACGCATTGTGCAAACTGCCACCCCCTCAGAGGCATGAGTATAAGATAAGCTTGTAAGGCCGCACCTGGCCCATGCCCTCTGGGGACTGGCCACAGGGTATTCTGTGGGTGAGAAAGGGAAGGAATGGCTGAGAGGCCATCTGAAGAGAGGCTAATGCATGACTGTGGTCAGGATGATGAGGTGAAGCCTGAGAGTGTTTGCTTTCCTGGGAGAAGGCAAACTGAACAGTGACTCAATTGAGAAATATGCCATCAAGTGCTTGTTTCTGAAAGAACAATGTAATCAGAAGGCAGTCCAATTAGGAACGACCAGTGAGGCCCGAGGAGTTAAGCCACCACCCTCTGCCACCTGTGGTCCTGCTCCAGCACCGGGGCCCACCTCCGAGGAAAGCCTAGATCTGACCTCCTGCCCCCTGAAAGCTCCAAGGAATGGATGACTAAAGGAAGATCTAAGCCCAGTGCCTCCCAGATGGAAGCATTGCAGCCTGTTCAGCTTTCCTGGCTGATGGGCAAAGGTGTTTTTTGGCTGGCAGCTCTGGCTTTGTTTAACTGCTGGCACCTCTGGGGATGGAGTCCTCCCAGACCTCTCCTGTGGGCATAGCAGGAGACCCAGGAACTCTAGGTTGAGTTCATGCATCTGAGAGCCTTCTTCCTGCATTCGAAGGGGAAGGACGAGGCCAGCAGCCATCTATTCACTGACCCCTCTCCATGGCTCCCAGGCCATTCCTGACATGGCTTGTCTAGGAGAACTGGATGGGTCCTGGCTAAACATGGTAGAAAATCAGGGATTCAGGAAGGCTGGGTGTACATGTGCATTTATCCACCTGGATGTTTGCAGGCACTGCCTCAAAGTTATCATTTCCATCCCAAACACCAGCCTCTCCCCCTGGGTATCCTCTCTCAGCATCTCCATCCCCTCCGTTGCCTGAGCCAGACATGCAACTGCTCCTGGAGATTCCTCCCTCTCTGAAATGCTCCTGGTTCCACCTGTTGAATGTCTACATATGTCTTGGTTCCAGCTCTTCCTTCACCCTCGTCACCACTGTCCTGGTTTACTGCTTCATTTTCCTTCATCAAGATGATAGTAATAGTCTCCTAGCTGATAACTTTCCCCAGTCTCATGCCCTCTATCAATCAGGCAGGTCAAATTCAAATTTGGATAATTCGAGAAGAGTGTACAAAGATGTGGGCAAGGGGCAGGAAGACCCCTTGAATCTCGGAGGTGAGCTGGGAGAGTGCTGTGCCTTTTCTGACAAGATGCAGCCAGCTTGCACACAGCCTGCAGGAGGGAGTCAGGGAGAACCCTGCTCTCCTCCCTCCCTGCGTCTCCTGCTGGGGCTCCCCAGTAGCTGAGTTGTCTGTCCACGGGAGGGTGAGGGAGCCCGTGGATGCTGTCTGCTCAGGTTGGTCTTCCTAGTACAGGGCAGCAGAGAGAATGTTCTGGAAGGTGAAGGAAGAGTGTTCATACAGATGCAGACCTATTCGCCACATAGTACCAGGGAGATGTTGCTAAAACACATACCCGGACATAAGCCTGCTTA
Organism: Papio anubis; assembly: GCF_008728515.1. Lineage (NCBI taxonomy): Eukaryota > Metazoa > Chordata > Mammalia > Primates > Cercopithecidae > Papio > Papio anubis. Next base: position 19,817,707 of record NC_044989.1, on the reverse strand, counting down.
ACATCCTGAGAATAACCAAAACAATTGTGTGAATGAACAGCAAACACCATCGTCACCCCCGTGGGTCTCTGGTGCGGACTCGGCACCAGCCTCGGCCCCTTTCACAAGATCTAACCCTCTCTTTCTGTGTGCATCATGACCTTCAAGGTCGATGCCAGTGTCCCATTTTACAGCTGAAGCAACTGAAGCTCGGAAAAGCAGACGCATGTGTCTCACATCCAGGACCTGGTAACACTGGAGTCTGAGCGTGGGGCTGAGTCAGCTGTGACAACATCTCTTCCTGGGGCCTTCGAGGCCCTATGGGTTTGTCCTCAGCCCTCTCCACTCTTGGCCCAGCCCTGCTGCTCCTCGCTCCTGGGGCTCCTGGGCTGCAGCCAACCTGAGTGACTGGTTCTCAGGAGCCTCCCTGTTCTCCTGCTCTCTCGCCTATGTGAGCCTTTTGAGGCAGGGGTGTATAAACGATGGCCCAGAGGCCACAGTACTGCCTCCATGCCTGCTTTTGTATGGCTTGTGAGGGAAAAATGCTTTTTACATTTTCAACGATTGAAAACATCAAAAGAAGACTATTTTGTGACATGTGAAAATGTGGCATTTCAATGTCCATAAATAAAGTTTTATTAGAACACAGCCCCGCCCGTTTGTGTGCCTCTTGTCTATGGCCGCTTTTGTGCTGCCGTGGCAGAGTTGAGCAGTTGAAAATATTTCCAAATAGTTACTCTCTGACCCTTTACAGGAAAGGTTTGCCAACTCCCGCTGAGTTGTATGGCTTTATGACACACAACTCAGTCTTCACTGTATTTTTGTGTGTGTTTAAATTTCACCTGTAACTAATGAATGTATGCACATTATGGAAGATTCAAACAAGGCAAGAATATGGCGGAAAGTACCGGAGTTCCCTGCCCCCACCTCCTTCCTCGGGTGATTGCCATTAACACCTCTGAGCCTTGCAGATACTGCTTCTGCTTCCTCTGTCTGGGTTGCCCTGTGCTGCTTCTGTTTCACAAAATCCCATCACACCTCAGGGCCAAGCGCTACCGTCATCTGGTCTACACCCTCTGAAAGCTGCCCCTGGCCCTGCCTTCCTGGCACATGTTGCTCCAAAGGTAGCATCTTGTAGAGACTGAGAGCATGGGTGCCGGACCGGCCGCCTGGGTCTGAACCGGGCTCTGCCACCTACTAGCTGTACGTCCCTGAGCAAGTTGCTTACTGTCTCTATGCCTTAGCCTTTCCCTCATCCTTAAAATGGTGGTCATGGAATGATCTATGTGCTTCACAGGCTTGTGAAGCTCATGTAATAAATAATTAAACACATGTTGGCTGGGCACAGTGGCTCACGCCTGTAATACCAGCAGACAGATCACCTGAGATCAGGAGTTTGAGACCAGCCTGGCCAACATGGCAAAACCCTGTCACTACAAAAATACAAAAAAGTAGTCTGGCGTGGTGGCGTGCACTTGTAATCCCAGCTACTCAGGAGGCTGAGGCATGAGAATCGCTTGAACCTGGGAGGTGGAGGTTGCAGTGTGCTGAGATTGCGCCATTGCACTCCAGCCTGGGCAACAAGAGCAAGACTCTGTCTCAAAATAAATAAATAAACAAACACATGTGACCTGCTAAGAACAAGGTGTGGTATACAGACGGTGCTGCTAGGGAGCCATCATGGTAGCTGGTGCCCATGCAGCCTGCATCCATGCCTGGCTCCCCCACCAGGGTGCAGGCCCCCGAGGCAGCGAGTGCGTCCTCTCTACTCTTAGCCCAGAGAGGCGTTCTGGAAACAAACAACGATGCTGCAAGAAAGCCGTGTGACAAGCCTCAGGGCCAGGGCCTCAGGTGTCCTGAGTGAACGAGGGCACCATGGGAGCCAGAACACCCAGCTCTTCTCGGACTGGGCTGTGAGGATGTCCCAAGCGCATGACCCAGAACTTGGGGTCCTTGAGGCTGGGCAGGTGAATCTAGGACAAAAAAAGACACAACTTCTCAATAAGCAGGAGCCCACCTTTTTTTGATTGTTGAGGGACCTTCAGAGAATCTGAGGATCACAGTGTCTCCTGGCTGTGAGGAGGGGCCGGGGAGCTCTGGCAGGCCCAGGCCTGGGCACCCAGACTCCTGGATTCTTTTAGAGGGGCAGCCAGCAAGGCTGACTGAGCCCTCAGGTCAGCTGGGAGACCTCATCAGACCAGCAAGGTCAGACTTTTCAGAACGCTGAGGAGGGGGAGTGGGGGTGGGGTAAAGACACCTCCACCCCTCCCACCTTCACATAATATTATCTTTCCCCCTCCCCACCCCCACACACGGTGCTGCCCCTCGAACCCCAGATGCACATCCCAACCTTCTTCAGTCTTCCTAGCTTTTGAGGCAGTGAAGCCGGACCAGAAATGGACTCACAGTTTATCTAGGATAAAGGACTTTAGTGCTCCACTCAACAAGCAAATAAAAGGCTGAAGCCTCGGGCGAGGCTGGGGTGGACAGGTACGGCAACGTCGGCAAATCTGGAGGCAGATTTGGCTCCAAATGAGCTGTGAGTTCTCCACCACCACCACCATGCAGGCTCTGGCGCTTGAGACCCCGGACGCTCCCAGGGAGGGGCCCAGGGGCTGGTGTGGGTGTGGGCACATGCCTGTGCTTCCCTGAGCAGCCAGGGCCAGAGACCCAGCTCCACAAGGCTCAGAGGCTTCATGGAGAAACGGGAGGAGGGGCCTGAGGCGTGTCTCCCTGTCTGCCATGGGCCTGGAGTGGGCGGGTCCTCCTGCATCCTCCAGTCCTGTCTGGAGTCTGATGCTCTGTGGCTGGAGCAGCGTGGGACAGGCTTAGGTGACACTGTTTGAGGAACATCCCCCTCGAGGCTGGTCTCATCCCAGCAATGGATGGCTGGCAAGAGGGACTGGAGTCTGCATGGGCTGGAGTGGGGGGATGGCATCAAATGTGATTGTAGTCACATCTACACACCTGACTAGGCTGTCCCTTATTTCCCTCCAGCTTCATGTCCCTTATTCTGGGAGCCCGCCTGGCCCTGCCCCACTGGGCCGGCCCCTGAGCCGGGTGGTGGGTGCGGGCGGCGGGTGCGGCCACCATTGTGCAAGGGGTGAGCTCACCCGCCGTGCCCGGCCTGGCCTGCACTGACCTGCCCGCTGCTGGTTAATCATTGTTCAAACACCCTGGCAGGCAAGTGGGCTGTGGAGGGAGACGTGACAGGGCAGGGCCGCCTCTGCCAGGTCTCAGCAAAGCTCTGCCAGCAGGCCCAGGGCCGGAGCTGCTCCCCTGGACCCCACAGAGAGCAGCCTGCAGTGGGGCTGAGACCACCTCTCCTAACTCCTTAGGAGGAACTCAGTAAATATTTTTGATAGACTCAAAGAACACCCCTTTGTAGGTTTCCTGTCTTGGGGTAAACTCCCAGCAGTTTAGTAACATAGCTATGAGGGCAGGTCCCAGAGTCCAAATGCTTTGGGTCAAACCATAGCCCTGTCACTTACAGGCTGTGTGAACTTGGCCGAATTTCATAATCTCTCTGTGCCTCAGTTTCCTCGGCTGTACAAAGGTATTGATGATGATGATAGTGCCCTCCTCATAGGACTGTTGGGAGGATTAGGATATATATAAAGTGCTTACTAGGCCCATGACAAAGAAATCCCAGTGCCTGAACCAAGACTGAAGATTCCCAGAAGGAAGATGAGTGGCCACCAGATGATGGGCTGGGCTGTTTGTACACTCACATGGTCTCCTGTGAATTAGGTACGACTTTCCCCACTTCCCAGATGAGAACAATTGGGCTCAGGAGAGGGGTGGGGAGGGATGTTATGTGTGAAGCAGCTGCTGAAGGTCCCAAGAAAGAAATGACAAAGCTGGGTTTCAAGCCCATGTCCATCTGCACCCAAATGCCATGTTCTCCCTATCACCCAGCCCTGCCAGGTTTGCAGATCAAAGATGCAAATCTGAACTTGCCAGGCAATTAAATTCTGCCCATGCTCATTGACATTCTCTGAGCGCGGTAGGTAGAGGGGTGGTGAGGAGGCTCTGGACTGAGTTTGCTAAGAGAAAGACAGAGATCAACAATGCCCAGCCCAGTCCCTGGCCCAGAGAACCCTCGATGGATGAGGAGATAGCATGAGCTGTGCACTGCCCGGCAGAAGCCCAGCACCACCATGGCTGAGACCCAGGCGGCTCCAGGACCCCCAGACAGGCAGGGTCAAGGAGGAAGCTGGTGGGAAAAGGGCCTTGCAGCGGCACACTGGGTTTGATTTGTGTGATTCTTTTCAGTGTGTGTATATTTGGCATGGTTTAGTTAGGGGTGAGCTGCAGAGATCAGAGGCCTAGAATCCCCTTCTCCTCCCTGAGGCTCCCCCACGATGCTGTTACTAGCTGGGACTGAGTAGAGACAGCCATAGAAACAGGTGCCAGACTCCTGTTAAGGGCCCTGGCAGAGGAGCACTCGTCTCCTGGGAAGAGTCTCGGCCCTCAGCGCGGGCTCTGTGGTCTGCGTCAGAGCCGCACCTTGAGGGAGAGTTCCGGGCATCAGGCAGCTTGCCCCAGGGTCTGTGGGGCATTTGGGGGCCCCATGGGAGCCTGCACACCATGGGATAGGCAGCTAGGAAAAATCCATGTCAGACACGCAATCTGAGACCTTGGGAAAGAAAGAACCTTGAGGCCAAGGAATGCGGCTCAGGGACCTGTGTATGTGTATGTGTGTGTATGTGTGTGTGCGTGTGCGTGCGTGTGTGTGTGTGTCTCTCTGTATCTGTGTGTGCATGAATGTGCACTGACGGCCGGCTAGGGCAGCAATGTTCCTCCTCAGAACAGTGAAATTGGTAATGGTCATCTCATGACAGCCCCAGGAACCTCCCCCTGCCTCACGGGCACGCCACCCTTCCTTCTGGGGGCGCCCACTCACACCTGCCCTCAGTCTCATGCCCAGTGCCCCCTGCCTTCTCAGCCTCTCCTCATCCAAACAGGCTCTCAGAATATCCTTTGAGAAAGTCACTTCTCCTGAGCTGTTGGTGGCTGAAAATGAGGCCTCCTGTGTGGCCCACCCAGCCATTCTCACCTTCCAAGGACAGTCGTCCTGTCCCTACATGCACAGCCGCAGCTATGACCAGGGGGGACCCTGGCTTTCTAGGTCACAGAGGCAGCCTGATCCTGCCTGGCTCCTGCTGGAGATGGAGGACATGCCCGGCTGTGGACTAAAGGCAGCTGAAACCAGTCATGGCCACCATGACACATTCCAGCCCCTGAGGCCAGACTGAGCCATGAGACTCTCCTACCTACTTACTGATACAACTGAGAGGCCTCGGGCACAAGGAAACACTTCCTGGCCATGGCTGAAGCCATAGATACAGGTGTTGGGGGACACAGGTGAGACGCTGGTAGGGCAGGAAAAGTGCGTGTGATACATGGTGTTGGTGCCAGACGGGTGTATGGGAGATATTAGAAAGATCCTAAAGGAGGTGAAAAAGTTGTAATCTCCTCTCCAAAATATCCTCCACACAGACCTCCAGTATTATCTTCTCTATCTCAGCCAGCCCAGCTGTTCAGTGATACATGGTGGTGGTGTTAGGGAGGTATGTGGCGTTCCTGGAAGACATGAGAAAGATGCACAGATCACGGAGGAAGCGAAGGTTCTAACCTTGTCTTCAGTTTGTTCTCTACACAAACACTACTATTATCATCTTCCTCATCTCAGCCAACTTGGCTGTTCAATGACGATCAGGTTCTTAGGATAAACATTTGTGTCTCCTAATCCCCAAAGGTAAGATGGGAAAGGGTCTTCAGGCCCATACCCTTGCCACAAGGAGATATGTTCCAATGAAAGCAAATTTCAGACCATATTCTGCCACAATGACATATTTTTATTAGCAAATAGTCACAAAAATAGTCATCTGTCCACCTCCACTAAACTTGGGCCATCCCCTTTCTCTATCTCTAGGCATGCTGAAAAGCACTCACATGGGAGGTCCAGTAGCTCAAAGACGTGGCGATGTTCCGTCAGCGAGCCCAGCCGAGCTTCTGGTTTGACCAGGAGACAGAGTTGTCAAGGCCAAGAGGTGACTCAGCATAAAATGGGAATAGACCCAGAGCACCAGTCCCTGGTTGTCAGGCACCCAGGTTTGGTGGATTCTTCTGTCTTGTTCAAGCAAAAACATAGGTGCCTAAACCATCTTTCCAGCTGAATATAGTTCTCGAACATCACTTACCTCACCAACAACAAATTACCTGGATATTGTTTATGCTAGTTAATTAATTTGGGGGAACAGATTTAAATAAGTATATCTGAAACTCTTGCTAGCCACTTCTAGGGTGTGAGTTACTTTAAGTGTTAACTCATCACCCCTAGAGCATACATTACAATCAGCTCACACACAGAGACACCATCTCTTCTGTTCCTACAGTGGAGCTTTAAAGTAAGTCACAGACATTACACTAACCTGGGGTGTAACCCTTGGCACTATTGACATTTTGAGCCAGAGAATTCTTTGTTGGGGTTGGCGGCAATCTAAGCATTGCAGCCTTTAGCAATAAAAACCAATACTTGGCCTTTATCCAATAGATAATAGTAGCATATCCCCCTCCGCCTCCAAGTTGTGATGACCAAAAGGCCACCGTACCTGCCAACTGTTCCCTGGAGGCAAAATCTCTCCAGGTTGAGAACCATGGAACTAGAGTGATCGTATTTATTGTCCACTCTGGGACACTTTCTTCTTAAACTTACATATCAGAAAATGTTAACTAAATACAAAAATGGAGAGACTAGTATCATCAACACACCACCACCCCATGTATCCACCACTAAAACTCCGTAATTGTCAACTCAGCCAATTTTATTTCGTCTCTATTCCCACTCACATTCTGCCACCACTTCCCCTTGCTAGATTGGTTTGAAGCAAGTTCTAGACAATATTCATCTATAAATATCTAAGTGTATATCTTTATTTTTTAGATTTTTTAGTTGGCACATAATAATTGTACATATTTATGGGGTATATAGTGATGTTAGAGGCATATAATGTGTACTGATCAAATCAGGGTAATTGACATATTCATCTCTCAAACGTTTATCATAGAATATGGAATGCTTCACAAATTTGCATGTGATCCTTTGTGCAGGGCTGTGCTAATCTCTGTATCATTCCAATTTTAGTATATGTGCCGCCAGGGTGAGCACTAGATCGATTGAACTATCTATCAATCAATCTATCCATCTTTAAAAGATAAGAACCCTTTTGTTTTAGATGAGGTCTCACTATGTTGCCCGGGCTGGAGTGCAGTGGCTCCACTCAGTTGTGTGAAGCCTGAATCCCACTGCACTCCAGCCTGGGCAACACAGTAAGAGTAGTCGATCCAGCCTGGGCAAGGTACCCAGAGTAGGTGCAATCCCACTGCTGATCAGCACGGGAATTCTGACTTGCTCCGTTTCCAGCCTGGGCTTGTTCCCGCTCCCTAGGAAACCTGGTGGTCCCCTGCTCTCAAGAGGTCACCATATTGATGCCAAACGTAGCGTGTACACCCAATTGGCATAATGCACTACAGCCCAGAATTCCTGGGGTCAAGTGATCGTCCTGCCTCAGCCTCCAGAGTAGCTGGGACTACAGGCATGCACTATCATGCCCGGCAGAACTGTTTTTTTTTGGTTTGTTTTTTGAGACAGTCTTGCTCTGTCCCCCAGGCTGCAGTGCAGTAGCATGATTTAGGCTCACTGCAACCTCTGCCTCCTGGATTCAAGCAATTCTTGTGCCTCAGCCTCCCGAGTAGCCAGGATTACAGGCATGTGCCACCTTGCCTGGCTAAATTTTGTATTTTTTTAGTAGAGACAGGGTTTTGCCATGTTGACCAGGCTGGTCTCGAACTCCTGGCCTCATGTGATCCACCCCCCTTGGCCTCCCAAAGTGCTGGGATTACAGGCATAAGCCATCGTGCATGGCCCAGAATTAATTCTTTCTTTCTTTCTTTCTTTCTTTCTTTCTTTCTTTCTTTCTTTCTTTCTTTCTTTCTTTCTTTCTTTTGATGTAACTATATTATTATATTTTTAAAATTAAAAATAATTCTTTAATATCATAAAATATCCAGTAGGTAAAACCAGGATACTCTTGAGAGTGTAATGGGCAATCAGTTTACTAGGAAAAGCAGGCACAAGTTGGAACTGTCCAGGCAAACCAGGACTGAGCTAGGCATATGGAGCTTTTGTTTTCCCTAAATATAACCCTTTCTAATGCACGTGTCTGAAAAGTCATTCCCCTGCTCAAAGCCTCTAAAGGCTCCCAGCAGCTAAATACAAATTCTTGACTCAGCCCAAGTCTCAAGGCCGTCTGTGGTGTGCCCCCCACTTGCTCCTGCTGTCTCCTCCGATATCCTCCTGCTGCTGATGTTGTTCTAGCTGGTGACTGCATCACCCAAGGAATCTGGGGACTGCCACCACTCCCTGCTGCTCAGAGATATTGCTGCACTGGGCATGGCACTATGCATCCTGGAGGCACTGGTGGGCAACCTGGACATGGTTTTTTTGTTCATTTGGATTTTAACTGTCCCTCTAAGTTACCTGAATTTGAATGTTGGCAGAAGTAGGATATTAGGGTTTGCTGTGAAAAGAGTTCTGGGCTAGAAGTGGCTCAACCTGGCCTGATTTTTTTTTTTTTTTTTCAGGGGAAGGGGGTCTCTTCCTTCTTACCTTTCTTTTTTAAAACATGTATCTGGGGCATACTTTGCTCTTAAGAGGCTAAAACTACTAACTCCCAAATGCAGAGGGCACCTGTCCATTCTCAGCCATGCCCAGGGCAGGGCACAGATCTGGGGCTCTACCACGGTGTGCAGACAGAACTGCTGGGAGTATAGGTGCCATCATCCCCACACAGACAGATGGCAGACACACAGAGCTCAGCCTGTTAGATGAGTGTCAGCTCCACTGCTTCCCCAGGGGCTTCTTGGAGCCCAGGGCTCCCGCTAAGGATCAACTGCCTTCTGTGCCTGGAAGAGGCAGAATTTCTTTCCTCTTTACAATCTGAACTCCACAGTCAGGTTTGCTGGGTGACTCCCGTCTCTAAGTCCCTACAAAGCTCCTGAAGGTTGAATTTGGGGACTTCTGGCCGAGTACAACTCTGAAGAATGAAAGAAAGCCATTCTGCTTGACATGAAGCTAACAAATAACTAGAAAACTTTTCCAGGCCCTGCAAGGATATAATCCTTGGAGCTGTCTCAGCCTGCATGCCCAGGGCCAACTGCAGACTGGCCGTGCAGTTCCTGGTCATCAGCCACCAGGATGCCTGCCAGACGGACCTCACCTTCGTGCTGTCAGAACCCCTTTTCTCCCCACGTTAGCCAGGGCGCCATCCATCCACTCGCGGAGAGGTCTCGTTTGTCTGGGTCCCCACCCAGCCCGCAGCAATGCCCAGTAGCTGCTGCAGACTTGTGGTGGCCTGCTGCTTGCCCTGTCCTCTGGTGGGTGCTTGTTAGGGCCCTGGGGGTCCTTTCCTGCTAGCACACCTTCCTTCATTTACTTATGGAGGATCTACCACGTGTGCCGGGCTCAGGAGTAGGTGCCGGGACACATTAACACCAACAATTCCTGCTGCATCACGGGGCTTCCGTCCCAGCGGGTCGAGCACCCGGGGCCACCATGATGAATTTTCACACACGGGTTGGCTTCTCCTCTCTTCCCAGAAGCCCTGGGATCCTTTTGCAAATTATTCGCCTCTTCCCAAGGGACCTGGTTTGCAGACTAAGGGGCCTTAACAGAGGCCTGCCCAGGTCAGGCCACAAAAGGTTGCATTGCAATCTCACCCTGGGCAATGTCGCCAGTCCCTCCATCTACAAAATAGATCTGTCAAGTGGCCATTCTCTGAGGAAAGGAGATGGGGGTTCAAGGTGATTTGCTATTTCCACTGGAGTGCAGTGTATGTTATGTGTGTGTGTTGTGTGCACGGCAGTGGGGATTTAGACTTCTATGAGCAATCTGGTGAATTCTATGAGGATTTTTATATGGCATCTAAGAGGATTCTATGAAGCTTCTACATGGATTCTATTAAGATCGCGTAAGGATTTTACGTTCATCCACAAGAAGTAGGCATGGGTTCTATAAAGATTCTAAGAGGTGTTAGTGTGTGAGCAGCTGAAGCCTTGAAGTGTGGGTGGATGAGCCAGTGCTTTGCTTTCAGTTGCACCCGCCCAGCAAGAAGGGAGCTCCCACCCCCACTTCTCTTCCCCTATAACCTGAGTAGCATTTCTTGTCTGCTGGGCTCTTCTTTTGCCCTGTACAGAACCAATTTAATGAAATGAATTAAAAAAGTAATAAAAGGAAAAAAGCAAACAGCACATGGGGCCCTTGGCAGAGGACAGCCTCCAACATGAAAGGTTCTGAGGAGCATCAAAGATGCCGAGAGACAAACACACAGCGCCCGCCCCTGCCTGTACCATCACTGCGACTTTCCAACCCCCAGCAGCTCCCCAGAGCCCTCCTTTTCTGAGCCTTAGGGATGCGGGCGAGTGGGCTGCGGCCCTGGCAGCCTGAGGAGGTTCAGCTGCTCCCACGTCTGCTGGCTCCTGGGCAACTCTCTGCAGGTCCCCACAGGCCCCATTCTCCACCCAGGGTGGTGGAGGACAGCCACACACAAGCAGCCGGAAAGAAACTAGAGCGTGCTCAGGCCTGGGGCTGGGCTTAGAGGGGAGAAGAGGGAGGGCCCAGACCTGGGGGTGGGCAGGGCTCCTGTGAGTTGGAACCTCAAGACCTTCCTCCTCCAAGAACCACTCCTCGGCAACTGGCTCCATTCCGGCGGGCAAAATTGTTGTTTTTCATTTTATCTGACTTTCCTCTAGGGCCAGTACTGTCCGGCAGATTTTTCTGCATTGATGAAAATGTTCTTTATCTGCACTATCTGACACAATAGCCTTTAACCAAAGGCGGCTGTTGAGCGCTTGAAATGTGGCTATTGTGACTAAGGAACTGAATTTCACATCGCACTTAATTTTAATGAATTTAAATATAAATTGTCAAATGTGGCTAGCAGCAACTGTGTCAGACAGTGTGGCTTGTGACCAGGGCTCTTGTTTGATTCACTGGTGCCCTCCTCTCTCAAACTACAGCACCCCCAAGAGGGTCTGACCTAGGCTGGGCTACAGCAGGCGTCAGCCTTTCTGTCTTGCGGGCCTTCCTCCCAGCTCACACCTGTCTGCAGTAATGGTTCTGGTTTGTTGGTCTCCACTGGGCACAGGTCACCAGGGCTGAGGGTATGCCTTGGCCTGGGGATGACTGAGGAGACCCAGGTTCTAATCTGAGCATAGCCCCAGGCTTTGTGTGTGACCCTGGGCAGGTCTGCCCCTCTGCAGTGAGGGAGCAATGCTTGACTGTGCCTGAAGTTTAATGATACCCCCCGTACCATCCCCCGTCAATCTGCCCCAGTGGTCTGGGATCAGGGAAGTAAAGCCCACAGGCGTTCTGGGTCAGCTTCCTTGCTTCTCCTCTTCTCCCGTCAGGCCCTCCAGTGGTGATCATTATCCAAATGATAATGGTGAAGAACCTGGCTTTGGGGTAAGACTAGCTTTAAATCTCAGCCCCACTACTGACTGCCTGTGGAGCTCCAGTACCTTTGGCTGTGTTCAATGGGGGTTACATTTGGTGTCAGAGGTCCTGGGTTTAAATCAGCGGTGTGCTAGAGACAACCTGTACACACCCATGAGAATAGCTTGTCCTATTTTCAAGGGATTTTCTGAGCCAACTGATAAACAATTGTCTAATATAAGAATTAAATTATATGTAATTGTTAAACACCTCTATGTCATCTACTATATGTGTGGTTCTCGAGGGCAAGGATAGGGTGGGAGTTATTTATGACTCCCTTAGAAGTCACTCCAGGGACTTTTCCAAACCCTCTTCTTCCTGCAGTTCCAGTGTACCTGTTCCTCCTTCAGGTGTGAGCAGAAGGAAAACAGGGTGGGGACCACCGCGCCATCCCTCGCTGTGTCAAACGCAGAGACTAACGGGCCCCACAAGGCCTCTTGTTCTGTTGTGTGGCTGCCCTGGGACCCTGCCCAGCTGGCCCTGGGGCTGTGAGAAGGCTGGGGACTGCTGTAGGGAAGTCTGGATTCTGGGTATCTCCATCTAGGACCCTGGAGTCCACCCATGTCAGGAGCAGGAAGGAAACACTTGTTTTCCTGCACATGGTGTGTTTGGGGGGGAGGTGCTGGCTGACACAGCACAGCATGGGACTTCCACAGCAAGCCCCAGGGTACTGCCCACAGCAAGTCCTTCTCCTAACCTGAGGCTGAGCTGCGCCACGCACTGGCTGCCCTAAGTGCAGTGGCTGCGCCAGGGGCAGGCTGAGCTGACACTTGGTTAGCCCAGCCTTATATTTTTGGTTATACTGTTCTGCTCCCCCACACACATATAGACCCAAGATTTAATGCATGTGCATTTTTTTCTGGGAAAATTGTCTATGGATTTCATCAGATGCTCCGAGGGACTCTGATCCCTTTATCATTGCACTAAATGGTGACTAGAAGGAGGCCTTGGCCTTGGAGCTGGGAGATGTGGCTTAGAATTCTCATCAGTTCTAAATTGCTGCATGAACTGGACAAGCCACTTTATTTTTTGCTCTCTAAAATAAGGCAACAACCTTGTCTTGAGTGGTGATTTAAAAACAGGTTCACAACCGTGTTCACATATCCTTTGACACTCTTTCCATGAAAAAATGGAATCTAATTGTCCTTCCTTGAATATGGGCCAGGTTTGATGAGACACTTCTAATTAATACAGGCAGAAATGGTGCTGCGTGACTCCAGAGTCTAGGTTAGAAAAGGGGATGCGGCTTCGGCCTGGCTTGCTCTTGCTCAGGATGCACACCCCACGAGCCCTGAGCCCACGTAAGAGGTTCCAGCTACCCTGACACCGCCATGCTGGAGAGAGGCGTGGCTGCAAGGAGAGAGACAGAGCTGTGTAAGGCACCTCAGCTGTGCCTGCCCCCTGCATCGGGTCTTCCCACCCCAGGCAGAGGCATGTGAGTGAATGAGCAGCTTCAGATGATTATAGCCTCCAGCCTCCAAGCTGCCCCAGCTGAAGCCAAGTGGAGCAGAAACAACTGCCCCGCCCAGCCCTGCCCACTTTGCATATTCATGAGCAAAACAAATACTGCTGTTTTGTTTTAAACAAAACAAAAACATGTGGGTGGTTTGTTGTGCAGTGTTAGGTAATATCTGGGCACCTTGCCTACCTTCAAGGGAAGTCGTAAGCATCACTTGGTATAATACTTTCACATGTCAGGTACTCGGCAGCATCGAATGTATGGGACCTGCAAATTGGCCAGGTGATGGGGTAACTGGGACCTGATGGGACTTCTGCTTAATTACTAAGCCATCTAAGTTACTAGGAGCTTTCTGGAGAAGAGGGTTATTTGCCCCAGCCCAGTGGGTCCACAGGTTTCCTGGAGAGGGCATGTGTCCCCAGACCAGAACCAGTCCCTTTGGGGGAAGACCGGAAAGGGAGGTGTTCATTTTCCTGTTGACTGTTGGCCATGACAGGCATCCCAGGGAAAGGTGGGGAGCATGAGGAGGAACTGGGAGCAGTGGGCCAAGGCCGGGTTGGGAGAGCAGTGATCCCAGCAGGCCCTGCAGCCTGGCCTCTCTTCAGTCCACAGCCTCACTCTGTGCATTCTGTTATCATCGCGCAATCACCCCGACTATTTACTGCTCTCGCTCCCTCACAGCCCAGGCACTCCTCCAGGGAAGGGACTGTATTTGGCAGATTTTGAAGCCCCAGAACTTAACACACAGCCTAGGGGGAGTTAGGTGTCCAATAAATGTGTGTTGAAAGTTGAACTCGGTGCATCTCGCCGAGTCGCCAATGCCCAGGACCAAGGACGGGGTGGCCGGGAGGTGAAGTGGCCCCATCAAAAGTGGTTCTGCAGGCATCACAGGGAGCAGTGTGGGAGCCCTTCTCCCTGTGGGGAGTGGAGGCCTAGAGGGCAGTGCTGTCACCTCAGGCTGAGTTTGGGGGTATCCCTGTTTTGGGTTGTACCCCATACTCCATGGCCAAATCCCTGTGGCAATAACTTGCCCAGTGCTACTGGTCCTGTGGGATTAGGGTCCCACTCCTGGGGCCCTGCTCCTCAGGGCCAGATCCCTGCCCACCACCTGGGCCGGGGCCCCGATCCCCTGCCCCACCACAGCTGACTGGCTGAGGCCCCCCTCCCTGGCTGGTCATACAGCTCTGATTGCATGTTCTACCCGCTCATGACTTCTCGTACAAGGAAGTTTGCCCAGGCCCAGCACTAAGAGCCACATGAAGAGGCTGCAGAAGAAAATGATGAGTCGTCTGAGGCTCTTAGACCCTCAGGAAGCAATCCAGGCTGCCCTGCGCCCACACCCCAGCCTGGATTTCCTATCAGACACAGAGCTTTACAGCAGGAAAGCCTGCCTGCCAGAGCCTCGGGGCCCGGCCGCTCCGTCCGCCTGCCCTTGGCCTGGATGTCTGCCCGAGCAGATGCAATTTAACTTGCTGCAGGAGGAATATCTATAAAAAGTTAACATCATCATAAGAGCAGCCTGTCCACCCAGGGCTGGGCTGCTGGAGGGAGGCCCAGCAGCTGGGTCAGTCCCCACTTTGGAGACCACGACTCTAACGTCCAAACGTCCTCCCCATGCCCCCCACTCATCTCAAAAAGATATCTTGACTCCTGATGTCAGAGCTCCCCGATGGGCAGCAGGGTGACCCTGTGCTGCATGTCACAGCCATCCCTCAGAACTGTCCATGTCATGCAGGGAGGGACCTGAAGCCCCGTGCACGGGAGACGGGATCACATCATGGGTCGGCGGGTATGGTCCAGCGTCCTGCAGCAGAGGTGCGGGCTGGGCTGCCTCAATGGGGCTTCTCTCTGGGGCCTTTTAGTCTGAGAGAAAACATGAGAGCAGGGAGGGTGGTGTTCCACAAGCGTGTGGACCGGCAGACCGCTATCTCAGGCCTTTGTTCGAGGGGGGATTAGGGGAAACGACTCCCAAGGAGGAGACTCTGTTAGTTCGCCCCAGTCTAGCACTGCCTGACCCCCGTGTTGCTGGAATTGCCACTTAGGCTTTCAGGGAGGGGAGGTTCCAGGGGAGGCATTCTTGGCTGGGGAGGGTTTATCCCTCAGCCAAATGCCGCTCACAGCTGTGGTGGCCCTGCAGCACCCTCCTTCCTGTGCAGTGCTCAGGGCACCCCCAGCCTACCCACCAAGTTGGGAAAGGTAAAGACAGCAAGGTGAGCTGTGGCTGGCTCATGGAGCCCACTGTGCCCATCCTCAGGTATTTGGAGGGCTTTTTTCTTTCTTCCCACACTGCCCACATCCCCTTTTCTGGGCCTGGCCAACCCCTATATCCTTGGCACACAGCGATGGCCATTGGATGGCCACGGATGGGCATTGGACTCCAAGTGAAGAGACAGAGACTCAGCCTCATTCCACGCTGGCCTCATGCTGACAGGGGCCGACTGGGCGATGTGATGGACACGTTCCTGGGATATGTTCTGTCTGTGAAATCTGAAGTCAGACCCCCTCATTCTCTGGGCAGAGTCAGAGAGAGGATGGATAGGACATAACAGCCAAGGCAGGGCCTGAAGAAGAGGAGCAGAAGGCCTGAGTGGCCACGCCTGGATACAGAGGGAGGCCTGAGTGGGAGGCTTGCTCCCCTGTGATCTCAAGAATGGGTCCCTGTGAGGACATCTGGGGACAAGGGGGTAAGAGGAATGGAGTGGAGGAGCCACAGGGGACCTCCTTCTACTGAGGCTTCCAATGGACTGGGAGACACGACCCTGGAATAAAGGACTGTCTATGGTTGCTTCAGGGCTCTCTGTCTGTGCCTGAAAGACTGAGAGGAAGGTGTGCAGTGGTAGTAACACAGGCCAGGTGTGGTGGCGCACCCCTGTAGTACCAGCTGCTTGCGAGGCTGAGGTGGAGCATCGCTTGAGCCCAGGAGTATGGGGCTGTAATGAGTTATGGTCACACCACTGCAATCCAGCCTGGGTGACAAAGCAAGACTCCCTCTCAAAAAAAAAAAAAAAAATTATAACACCATTAAGAGCAAATATGGGAGCTAGACTACCTTGTACACACACACACACACACACACACACACACACACACGTTGGAATGCTCAGAAGCTCTGAGCAGGGCAGGCAGTAATTATTATGCACCTATTGTATCTCTGTGAGGCCACTGAGGAAGGAGAGGTCTCTCTGCTGTAGAGGGATTTCAGTCTATCCAGGAAGGACACACACACACACACACACACACACACACACACCAGACACCGAAGCTAGAAGGCAGTGCATGAGTAAGCATTAGACAGTGGCTGTGTCACCCTACTCTGTGGATGTGAGTAACGGGGCTGATCAATGCCATGGGGCAGGCGGGGCTCATGAATCTCTTTCTTCTCGGTTTGGTATGAACCACAGTCGCCCTTTTCCAGACATGAGCATCCACAGATTTCTGAGGCCTTTCTCCCTAGATTGTGACAGGCTCTTGCTAATTTAAATGAGAGTGCGTCTCATTTAAACTCTGCTCCCTCACGATGTCCCTGGCAGGCAGGGTCAGCCCCCAGGAGATGGGGAGAGTTGAAGTGGGTTCTACCGTAGAGCACAGAGACACAGCGGCATGGGGGAGGGAGCACACAGGCCGGGGCAGTTATGACCACGTGCTCCTGCTTGGCCTCTCAGCTCAGAGACCGGGAGCATTGCTTGAAGTCCTCTGAAGTCTTGGGCTGAAGATCCCCATCCCCTGAAAAGAGCTGAGTTAGTAAGTGGAAGGGGTCAGTGATGCTTTGCTGAAGCTGACAAGGGGTGTGTGTGTGTGTGTGTTGTGAGTGTGTATATATGTGTGGTGCATATGTGTGGTGTGTGTGTGTGTTGTATATGCATGTGGTGTGTGTATATGGTGTGGTGTGGATATGTGGGGTGTACTATATGTGTGTATGTCTGTGGTGTGGTGTGTGTGTATGCTTGTGTGATGTGTGTGGTGTGAACGTGGATACATGTGTGTATGTGTGTGCTGTGTATGTGTACATTGTGTGTGTTTTGAGTGTGTTGTGTGTGGTGAGTGTGGGTGTGTGTAGTGTCTGCTGTATGTGGTGTGTTGTGTGTGTTGTGAATCCATGTTGTAAGGGAGGTATGAGTGTGTTGTGTGTTGTGAGTGTGATATGAATGTGGTGCGTGTATTGAGTGTGGTGTCTGTGGTGTGGGTGTGGTATGAGTGTGCTGTGTGTTTTGTATGAGTATGGTATGAATGATGCGGTGTGATGTGTGTTTGAGTTTGTGTGTGGTGTGAGTGTGGTGACTGTGGTATATGTATGTGGTGTGTCGTGTGAGTGGGTGTTGTGTGTTGTAAGTGTGTATTGTGTGGTATGAGTCTGTGATGTAAGTATGTTATGTGTGGTGTGTATGTGATGTGAGTGTGTGGTGAGTATGGTATGTGTGTGGTGTCAGTGTATATTGAGTATAGAACGAGTGTGTGTTGTGTGTTGTGAGTGTGGTACGGTGTGAGTCGTGTGTAGTGAGTGTGCCATGAGGGTATGTTGTGTGTTGTGTGGCATGTCTGTGGTGTGAGTGTGTGTTGTTTTATGTGTTGTGAGCGTGGTGTGTGTTGTGAGTGTGGGTATGTGTATGGTGTCAGTGTGTGTTGTTGTATAGTGTGTGTGTTGTGTTTGGGAAGTGTGTTGTGTGTTGTGAGTCTGGTGTGTATATGGTGCAAGTGTGTGGTGAGCGTGGTGTGTGCATGATGTCGTGTTGTGAGTATGGTATGAGTGTGTGTTGTGAATGTAGTGTGTATGTGGTGGGAGTGTGTGGTGAGGGTGATGTGTTTGGTGAGTGTGGTATGTGGTATGTGTGTGGCGTGAGTGTGTTGTGAGTGTGGTGTGTGTATATGGTATGTGTGGTGTATATGTGGTTGTGTGTGGTGTGTGTTTGGTGACTGTGGTGTGTGGGTGGTGAGCGTGTTGTGTATGTTGTGTCTGTGGTATGTATGGTGTGTGGTGTGTGTGGTGTGTGCGGTGTGTATGTGGTTGTGTGTGGTGAATGTGGTGTGTGAGTATGGTGTGTATGTGGTGTGTGTGTGTGTGTTTGGTGAGTGTGGTGTGTGGGTGGTGAGTGTGTTGTGTATGTTGTGAGTGTGGTGTGTGGTGCAAGTGTGTGGTGAGTGTGCTGTGTCTGTGGTGTGTGTGCTGTGAGTGTGGTGTGTGTGTCATAAGTGTGGTGTGTGTGGTGTGAATGTGTGGTGAGCGTGGTGTTGTGAGTGTGGTGTGTGTGTTGTGGAGTGTGGTGTGTGTGTGGTGTATATGTGGTTGTGTGTGGTGAGTGTGGTGTGTGTTGTGAGTGTGGTGTGTGCAGTGTGTATGTGGTTGTGTGTGTGGTGAGTGTGGTGTGTGTGTATGGTGTGTGTGGTGTGTGTGTGGCATGTGGTGTGTGTGTTGTGATTGTGGTGTGTGGTGATTGTGGTGTGTGTGAGTGTAGTGTGTGTGTTGTGAGTGTGGTGTGTGGTGTGTGTAGTGAGTGTGGTGTGTGTGGCGTGTGTGTAGTGTGTGTGGTGTGTGGTGAGTGCGGTGTGTGGGTGGTGTGTTGTGTATGTTGTGAGTGTGTGTGGTGTGTATGTGTAGTGTGTGGTGAGTGTGGTGTGTGTGCTGTGAGTGTGGTGTGTGTGAGTATGTGGGGATGGATCCTTGAGAAGGACCAGGACATCTGCCGCTGTGGCCTGGCAGAGAACCTCTGCTCAGCATGGCCAGGGAGGGTAATGAAAGGAAAAGTGACAAAGCCTGAGTCCCCTTTGCGGGCCAAGCTCCCGCCCTTCTATGCATGGAAGAGGTTTCCTTGCCTGGCTCAGCGCACACAGGAGAGCGAGGTGGAGAGGAGGACCGAGTTCAGCTTGATACTCGTAAAATCTCTTCCACTGAGTGTCTCTGGGCTCAGGTCCCTGTGGAAGGCCTTCAACATCACGCATGTAGCAGAATCCTGAGTGTTCCTAGCTCCTCTCTATGTCTGTAACACACTTCCCTCCCGGGCCACTCTGGTCCCCTCCCCATCACAGACAGGTGGAAGACAGGACACAGGAAACCGGAGAGTCAAATGGCCAAGCCAGGGTTGTGGGGAGGGCAGGGGTGTCTAGTGTCCCGGCTGGAGGCTGCTCTCGGCATGCTGTGGCCTCCTCAGGAACTTCCACATCCCCTGATCATCTTCTGCCCAAGTCTCTGGTGGGGGACAGGCAGCCCGAGTGACATCCCAGGGTCTCTAAGCCATGTCCAATTCACCCGCATTCCAGGGAAGGCATGAGAAGTAGGGCTGCCTGATAAAACACAGGTCACTCAGTTTCATTTAAATTTTAATCAAATAATAAATACTTTTTAAAGGATGAGTATGTTCCCAATATTGCATGGGACATACTTATACTTACAAAATCCTATTGTTTATCTGAAATTCAAATTAAACTGGGAGTGCACTGATTTTATTTGCTGAATCTGGCAAACTTCACTTGAAGGGAAACGACAGTTATTGTCATGCATCATTGACAGAGCCCTTTCTATGTTCCAGGTACTGGGCTGAGTCTTTGAACATGTTATTTCCATTTACACCTCCCCACACCACTACCCTGCACCCCAAACTTGGATCCTTTGCTTACCACATTTAAGATTTCTGCCTTGTCTTTTGCACACCACCTGTACGATTTCTTATCACTTTTCTTTAAATCAATTTTCTTTTAAATCAATTACCTTTAGAAAAGCTTAAATCCATTAACCTTTTTTTTTTTTTTTTTTAAAGACAGAGTCTCACTCTGTCACCCAGGCTGGAGTGCAGTGGTGCAATGTCGGCTCACTGCAGGCTCTGCCTCCTGGGTTCAAGCAATTCTCGTGGCACGTACCACCACGCCCAGCTAATTTTTGTGTTTTTAGTATAGACAAGGTTTCACCACGTTGGCAAGGCTGGTCTCCAACTCCTGACCTCAAGTGATCTGCCTGCCTTGGCCTCCCAAAGTGCTGGGATTACAGGCATGAGCCACCGTGTACAGCTCAAACCCACTTAACCTTTAAAGGAAGTTTTATATTCATTATCACTTTCATGAATATCTGCAAAATTCAGTATAATGTTATCATTGCATTGCCTTTTGGATACCCTGTTTGAGGCTGAGGCATTCTGAGGAGGAGACTTTCTCCTTATGTCATCAGGCAAATCTGGGGGAAAAGAAAAAAGAGATGTATTTCTCACTGTGTTATTTATCATTGTTTAAAGGTATGGCCACGTACTGCATAAAATAATCTATTCTACCACCCCAAATCTCCAGTGATGAGCATTCTACAATTTAGGGAACTGGGTAGAATAGCTATGATCACAAAGCTAAGAAGCTAAATCAACTTCATTAGTAGCAAACCCTGAATTTGCATGGTGCAACCGAAATGAGTATTTCAGGCAAGGAAGAGTAGGTGGGATTCCAGCCTCGAGTCTCCTTCTTTCTGAGGAACTCTCTCATTCTGCTTCCCACTGACACCTCTGCAAGATGCTGGCCCCAGGGTACCCATCCTGCCTCGCTTGGCCTCCTGACACAGACTAGGTCTCTTACTGACACCATAATGAATCCTGAGTGAGATAACCAAGGAAATAAACAGAGAAGCCAAGGATCACACACATGGTGAAGCTCCCCCAGCTCACTTCTAACCCACAGATGTGATCTACAGCTCTCTTGCTTCTCAGACTCCCAGACCATCCCACTCTGCACCGCACCTCATGTGCCTCCCAAACCACTGGCCAGACCCCTCAATTTCTGCTCTCTGGCCTGCCTCCCTGTACAGGGTGTCATCATTTGCCCTGGTCTCCTTCATTCCTCAACCCCTTTGCTGCCCAAGCCAAGAATTTGGTTCTAACCTGTCTCCTCCATACGAATCTCTCATCTTGTCCTCAGGGAGTGCTCAGCCACCTGACCCCCATCACCAAACCCAGGGTTTAATGATCCTCTAATCTTTTAATGACCATAGCATCCATTTACCAAGTTGGGCTCTGCCTTGGTCACAGAGTCAGGCATTTGTCCCCCTGAAGAGAAAGGCAGACCTCGCCTGTGAGAGACAAAGGTGAAGCAGCAGGAAAAATGGGGCTGTAGTTAGGTCTTCTTGGAGCCTCGCTGGGAGGCCATGAACTGTCTGCTGGGTCCACACTCTGTAAGCCAAAGGGAGACCCTGCAGCTCCACTGTCTTCACATTCGAGAGCCTTCCCTGGAGTGGAAGCTGTCTGTGCCTGGCACTTAGAGCCGGGGGATCTGCATTTGGCCCCAGGCTTCCTTCTCTGAGCTTCAGTCTCTTCTTCCATAAGACGGTTCAAACATTGCTTACCACAGAGGGTTCCTGAGTATCTCATGGGAACAGCTGTGTGAAAGGCTGTGTTCCTATATGATAGTGACCACTTGATATTATATGTTAATAAATTGTCTGTACAGCACAATTAAAATTCACAAAATATTTAGTACCAGTCCTGAAAAGAAATGGAAGAAACTTACGAAGAAAACCATAAAACTTAATGATGGACATGAAAGAAGACCCAAATAAAGGGAGATATATATTCTACTACACTGGGAAATTTCAATATTATGAAAATATCTCTTATAAAATTATCTATAAATTTGGTGCAATCCCAACAACCATCTCACTGGAATTCTTCATTAAAATAGACAAGGTGATGATTATATTCACATGGAAGAAAAATGCATAAGAAAAGATGTTATATAGCTATGATAATTAGGACTGTGTGGTATTGGTGGAGGGATGGAAGCATAAATCAATGGTAAAGGATGGAAAACCCAGAAATAGACCTACACAGATATGCCCAACTGAGTTTCGAAAAAGATGCAAATGCAATCCAATGGATGAAGGATAGCCTTGTAAACAAATGGTCCTGGAACCATTGAACATCCATAGGTAAAAAAGTGAAACTTGACCTAGACTCCAGGCTGTATACAAAAATTAACTCAAAATGAATCACAAACATAAATGTGAAACCTAAAACTACAAAACTTTTAGGAAGAAAATACATGTGAGAAATATTTTTGTGGTTTTGGGCTAGACAGAGTTCTCAGCCTTAACACCAAAAGTATTATCCATAAAAGGAACATCGATAAATTGGGCTTCATCAAAACTGAAAACTTGCTTTGTGAAAGATCTTGTACAGAGAATGAAAAGACAATCTAAAGATTGGGAGAAGATATTTGCAAAACACAAAGGACTAGCACCTCGAATACATAAATTTCTCTCAAAACTGAACAATAAAGAACAAAGAATCAAATTCAAAAATGGGCAAAAGACATGAACAGACATTTAGCCAAAAATGGTGTACTTCTGGATATAAGCACATGAAAAGATGGTCAACATCCTTCGCCATTAGGAAAGTGCCAAGACTACCACATGAGATATTACCACACATCTATCAAAATGGCTAAAATAAAAAATAGTGACAACATCAAATGCTGACCAGGATACGAAGAAATGGATCACTTTTATTTTGCAGATGGGAATGTAAAATGGCATAGCCACTGGAAAATCGTTTGGAAGTTTCTTAAAAAACTAAGTGTGCATCTATCACAAGTCTTAATTGTACTTTTCAATATTTATCCCAGAGAAATGAAAACTTAAGTTCACACAAAAACTTATACAAAAATATCTGCAAACTGGAAACAACCCAGATATCCTTCAATGAATGGTTAAGCAAATGGAGTGCAATCACACCACGGATTACTTCTCAGCAATAAAAGGGAACAAGCTATCGATACACAAAACCACCTGAATGAATCTTCAGGGCATTATGTTGGCTGGAAAAAATGTCAATCTCAAAAGGTCCCATACAGTTGATTCCTTTTATACAACATTCTTGAAATGAAAAAATCATAGAAATGGAGAGCAGACTAGTGGTTGCCAGAATTAAAGAGGGGGTGGCAGTGGGTGGGGGAGTGGGGAAAGGGAAGTGGGTGTGGCTCTAAAAGGGCAACACAAGGGCTCTTTGTGGTGGGAAAATCATTCTGTATCTTGACTGTATCAATGTCAAGTCCAATGTCAGTGTCCTAGTTGTGATATTCCAAGATGTTACCATTGGTGGAAACTGGATAAAGGGAACATGGATCTCTCTATATTACTTCTTACAACTCCATGTGAATCTACAATTATCTCAAAATTAAAAGTTTATTTTAAAAAACTACAAAAGAATTAGAAGAAAATATAGGATATTATTTTTATGAATTAGTGATAGGGAAAGCTTGTGCAATAAGGCACTTAATATAAAAGCATTAAGGAAGATACCAATAAATTTAACTACATAAAAGGATACCACCAACATGACCCAGTGCAGTGGCTCACATCTGTAATCCCAGCACTTTAGGAAGCCAAGCTGGGAGGATTGCTTGAGTCCAGCAGTTGGAGACCAGCCTGGTCAATAGAGTGAGACCCTGTCTCTACAAAAAAAAAAAAAAAAAAAAAATAGCCAGGTGTGGTGGTGCACATCTACTTGAGAGGCAGGAGGATCACTTGAGCCCAAGAGTTTGAGGCTATAGTAACTATGATTGCACCGCTGCACTCCAGCCTGGGTGACAGAGTGAGACCCTGTCTCTTAAAAAAAAAAAAAAAAAAAAAAGACACCATCAACAAAATTGAAAACTAGCAACCAACTAAAAAAACTGTAATAATTATAATATACAAATACTATTCAAAATATGTAAAAATCTGCTATAAGTCAATATGAAAAAGTAAACAATGCTCAAGAAAACAGGAAAAGAATATGAAAGGAAAAATCACAAGAGGAGAGATTCAAATGGCCAAAAATCTATGGGAAGCTGCAATATCCCTGATAATAAAGGAAATGTAAATTAAAATAATAAAAGATCATTTTTTATTCTACCAGACAAGCAAAATAGTAAGTTTGATTGAATGTAGGGTGGATGAAGATGTGGGCAGTACTCTCATATTCTGCTGATGGGAGTATCAATTAGTGAAGTCACTTTGGAGGGCAATTTGATAGAAGCTACTAAAACTTCAAGTGTACTTCTCTTATGATCCAGCAAATCTACTTCTTAGTGTATCTCTGGAGAAACAGTCATGTGTGCACGAGGCAGCAGGCAAAGAATCCTTGCTGCAGCTTTCCTTGTCGTAGTAAAGAACTGGAAATGACCTAGCTGTCATCACTGGGGAATGGCTGAATAAACTCTGGTGCATCCATTCTGCAGAATACTGAACATACAGCACATAGGAAAGAGACAAAGCAAGTTGCTAAATAATACACAGAGAATGATAAACACCATTAATATAAACACACACACACACACACACAATTTCTGGAGGTAATTTTCATTTTATATGCATAACCACAAACCTCAAATGGTCACGCAACACAACCTGGTAATTCTAAAGTGTTTCTCTACTAAGTTTCTTTTCTCTGTCTAAAATGATTATTTTGTACATTCTCGCACTTCCCATCTCCCATATCCTTTCCCCACGTCACATCCAGCTGATGACCTTTCTTAACACTTCAACCAAAAAAGACCAGAAGCCCTCAGCCAGGGACAACTGTGCCTCCCGCGATGAAATCTCCAATCCTTCTTGAACATGTGCCAACATCAATTTTCCCTCACCCTGCCAACCTCCCAACCTCCCTCCAGCTCCTTTCAAAGGACAATCCCTTCATCTGCTATCACCTTGCTGAGGACTTTGCTCCTGCAATTATCCTCTCTCTCCTGCATCATTAGATTCCCCCTCCCTACTCCGTCATTCTTGTCAGTACACAAACATGCTCCAGTATTTCCCATATTCAAAAACAAATCTCCTTTCACACATATCTTTCTCACCATGTCTTTGCTCATTGGGGCAGACAGACAACTGTCCACCAAAAATCCATGGCCTCTTTGCACAGTGTAGCGCTGCTGCTGGCAGTGGCTGCCCAGCCAGGGACCACACTTCCCGGCTCCTTTAGCATAACCCATGGGAACATGAGACTGAGGTCTGGATAACAGAATGTGGGCAGAAGTGGTGTATGCAACTTCCAGGCATGGCCCATAAAATTCTACACGATCCTCCACATTCTCTTTCCTCTTCTGCCAGGTTGATGTTGACACCTAGGGAAACTAAGGGTGCCATGTGTTGAAGATATCTAGGCCATAAGGTAAGTGCTTGGATCCCTGAATGACTGTATGGAGCAGAGCTCTATCCTCACTTCTCCCACTCCTATCACTGACTGGAATTTAAAAGAGGAAGAAATAAACTTCTATTTAATTAAACTGCCTAGATTTTGGTGGTTTATTTGTTATAACATCTGTACTTATCTTAACTAATACACTCTTTATTTATAACAAGACTTCTCAAAAGGGTTGTCTCTATTCCCTGGAGCCAGATCAACCAGTTTTGTCTGGGTTCAAATTCCAGTTTTATCATTTCCTAATGTGTGTGATCTTGGGCAAATTACTTAAAGATCTATTCCTTATCTGTAAAATAGGATAATAATTGTACCTACCTCAAAGAGCTGTTGCACAGATTAATATATGTAAAGCACTTAGATCAGTGTCTGGCACATGGTAAGTTTTATATAAATTCAGTTATTATTATCATGTTAAGCCACTCACACCATTCCAGCTCCCTTCTGTCTCCACCACTCTACTGAAATTGCTCTTGACAAGATGGTCTCTGTGCTGCAAAATGCAAATGTTGCATTTCTCCTGCCTCACTTAATTCAACTCTCAGCAGCAACTGACACAGGTGTCTGCTGCCTCATTTTAAAAAGCATCATGGAAGAGAGATTGCAAACAGACACAAATGTATTTCCTTTTTGAAATAATTTTCTTCCTTTTTCTGGTTGCAGCACCGTGCAGTGAGGATCTCCAATATATGCCTGTAGCCATGCTGTCCAAGGGCCTGCTGCAGTATGCGCAGGTCTTTGGATGCAAGAAAAGGGCCACAGCTGTGACTCATGGCAAACACAGCAATGGCCTCATCAAGGTGAATGGGTGGCCTCTGGAGATGATCGAGCTGCGCATGCTGCAATGCAAGCTGCTGGAACCACTTCTGCTCTGGGCAAAGAGCGATTTGCTGGTGTGAACATCTGTGTCCATGTGAAGGGTGGTAGTCATGTGGCCCAGATTTGTGCTGTCCATCAGTCCATCTCCAAAGCCCTGGTGGCCTATTACCAGAAATATATGGATGAGGCTTCCAAGAAGGAGATCAAAGACTTCCTCATCCAGAATGACCAGACCTTGCTGGTAGCTGTCCTCCTTTGCTGTGAGTCCAAAAAGTTTGGAAACTCTGGTGCCTGTGCTTGCTACTAGAAATCCTACCAATAGGCCAGGTGCAGTGGCTCATGCCTGTAATACCAGCACTTTGGGAGGCTGAGGTGGGCGGATCACCTGAGGTCAGGAGTTCGAGACCAGCCTGGCCAACATGGTGAAACTCTGTCTCTACAGTAGTACAAAAATTAGCTGAGCATGATGGTGGGTTCCTGTAATCCCAGCTACTCAGGAGGCTGAGGCTGAGGAATCACTTGAACCTGGGAGTCGGAGGTTGCAGTGAGCCAAGATCATGCTATTGGCACTCCAGCCTGGGTGAGACAGCGAGACTCCATTTCAAGAAAGGAAGGAAAGGAAAGGAGAGGAGAGGAGAGGAGAGGAAAGGGGGGGAGAGAGAGAGAGAGAGAGAGAGGGAGAGAGAGAGAGAGAGAGAGAGGGAGAGAGAAAGAAAGAGAAAGAAAGAAAGAAAAAGAAAGAAAGAAAGAAAGAAAGAAAGAAAGAAAGAAAGAAAGAAAGAAAGAAAGAAAGAAAGAAAGAAAGAAAGAAAGAAAGAAAGAAAGAAATCCTAGCAATAAGCTCATTACAAGGATCAGGATTCACTTGTATAATAAACAATGTTAGAGGGATTTTTAAGTTTCAAAAAAAAGAAAAAAAAGAATTTTCTTCTTGGATGTTATGATTTTTCACTCTCTTAAGCCTCTTCCCCCCACCTCTCGGGCCATCCCTTCTCAAGGTCCTCTGCTGTCTCCTCCTACTTTTCTCAATGTCTAAATGTTGGTGTGTCCCGGGCTATATTGAATGTCCTCCTGTAGCCGCATTTCCTTCCTGGATGATCATGAAATATCATGAGGACTCCCACTGTTCTATATCACATCCCACCTCTCTCTGAGACTCCAAACTCATATATCTCAACTCTCTGACATCTCACCAGACATCATAAACATGACAGATCCAAAACAGAACCCTCCGTTACAGGGCTGCCCTTTCCTACTCCGCCCATGTCTTTTCTGAACTGGGCAACGGTACCACCCCACTCAACTGCGCCAGTCAAAAACCCAAGAATCATTATTGGTCTCTTTATTTCCTTTACGCTTTCATCACAACCATCACAAGACTCCAAAGTTCAATTTGAAGCCATTCACTTCTCCCTTCACTCTTGCTGCCCTAATTCGAGCCGTCCCCACCCTACTTTGAATAGCTTCAACATTCTCCAAACTCGTCTCTACGTGGAAATCCTAGGAATATTCTAAAAATACAAGTCATTCACATTCACTCTCTTGCTAAAAATCCTCTAATCTTTTTTTTTTTTTTTTTTTTTCCCAGAGATGGGGTCTCTTTCTGTTGCTCAGACTGGAGTGCAGCGGTGTGATCATGGCTCACTGCAGCCTCAACCTCCCAGGCTTCTCACTCTGTTTTCCAGGCTGGAGGGCAGTGGTGCAATCATAGCTCACTGCAGCCTCAAACTTCTGGGCTGAAGTGATCCTCCTGTCTCAGCCTTCTGAGTAGCTGGGGTTACAGGTGTGCACCACCATGCCTGGCTAATTTTTTAAAATTCTCTTTTTGTAGAGATGGAGTCTGGCTATGTTGCCCAGCCTGATCACAAACTCCCAGCCTCTAGCAATCCTCCCACCTTGGCCTCCCAAAGTGTTGGGATTATAAGCATGAGCCACTGCATCTGGCTCTAACGTCTTCTAATTGCTCTTAAAATAAAACCCAAATGCCTTCTGTATTCATTCATTCTTGCATTGCTATGAAGAAATGCCTGAGACTGTGTAATTTACAAAGAGGTTTAATTGTCTCACAGATCCACAGGCTGTACTGGAAGTATAGTGGCTTCTGCTTCTGGGGAGGCCGCAGGAAATTTACAATCATGGCAAAAGGTGAAGGGGGAGCCAGCACTTCTCATGGTCAGAGCAGAAGGAAGAGAGAGAGGGGAAGGTGCCACACACTTTTAAACAATCAGATCTCATGAGAACTCATTCACTATCTGTTCATTATTGTGACACAGTACCAAGGGGGGAATCTGTCCCCATGATCCAATCACTTTCCACCAGGCCCCACTCCAACACTGGGAATTACTATTGAACAGGAAATGTGTGTGGAATACAGATCTAAACCATATCACCTTCCCTGGTCTCCAGCACTCCGATCTCACTCTCATTCTCCTTTTGTGACCACTGCTGGTCACGCCTTCCAGGATTCTTTCTGCCCTCATACAGGACAAGTTTGTTCCTGCCCCGCTGTTACCTCTGTCTGAATGCTCTTCCTCCAGGTCTTCAGCTGGATGGATGGCTTTAGATCTCAGTTCAAATGTCTCCTCCCCAGCATGGCCTTCTCTCCCCTCCCCCACAGATCATTGTATCGTATCATCCTGTTTATTTCCTTAGCAATGCTTTTCACAATCTAGATTTTCTTATTTACTGTTGCATGCATCCTCCCCTCCCCAGCTAGAATGTAATATCAGGGTAAGGACCTTGTCTGTGTTGCTACCTCTGTGTTCCCAGGGCCTATGGCAATGCCTGGCTTATAGTAGACATTCAATAAGTATTTGTTGAATGAAGGAAATTCATGCAGATGTATGGGGAAAGATCTGGATGAATAAATACCAAACTGATAAGGCTTTATCTCATGGGATTATGCTGGGATTTGGGAATGGAGCTTAAAGTTGACTTTAGCTTAACTGTATGGCTTGAAAAAATTTTTAATTTAGTGAGGGGTCTATATTCATGTATTGCTTGTGACATTAAAAATAAAGCAAATACTTGTAAGTATTTTGTAAACTGGGAAGTATTATACACAAGAGCAAGGAAATTGCATCAAAGGACACTATCAGGAGAGTGAAAACACGACCCACAGAATGAAAGAACACATTTGCAAATCATGTATCTGATAGAAATTAATATTCAGAACATACAAAGGACTCCTACAACTCAACAACAACAACAACAAAAAACACCTTGCTGGGCATAGTGGCTCACACCTGGAATCCCAGCACTTTGGAAGGCCGAGGCAGGTGGATTGCTTGAGGCCAGGAATTCGAGATCAGCCTGGCCAACATGGCGAAGCCCCGTCTCTACTAAAAATACAAAAATTAGCCGGGCATGGTGACACACACCTGCCATCTCAGCTACTCGGGATGCTGAGGCACGAGAAACGCTTGAACCCAGGAGGCAGAGGTTGCAGTGAGTCAAAATTGTGCCACTGCACTCCAGCCTGGGCAACAGAGTGAGATTGTCTCAAAACCAAAAACAAACACCTTAATTCAAAAATGGTCAAAGGGCTTGACTAGACATTACAGATGGCAATAAGCACATGAAAAGACGCTCAGCATCATAAGTCATTAAGGAAATGCAAATCAAAACCACAGTGAGCTATCACTTCACTTCATTAGAATGGCTATTATTTTAAAATAAAGGGAAGTAACTTTGTTGGTGAGCATGTCTAGAAATTAGAACCCTCATGCATTGTTGGTGGGAATTTAAAACGGTGCTGCCACTGTGGAAAATGACTTGAGAATTCCTCAAGAATTGACACATAGGATTGCCATATGATCCAGCAGTTCAGCTCCTAGTTACACACCCAAAAGAAGTGAAAGCTGTGATTCAAACAGGTGCCTGTACATCAATGTTCATTGCAGCATTATTCATAATAGCTAAAATGTTCATCACCGATGAACAGATAAACAAAATGTGATGTGTGTATATATATATATATACACATATATATGTATGAATATATATAATAGAATACTATTCAGCCTTAGAAAGAAATAAAATTCTTTCTTATATAGAATAAAATAAAATTCTTTCTTAAAACACAAGCTACAGTGTGGATGACCTTTTAAATAAGATGCTGAATGAAATAAGCTGAACGTAAGAGGACAAAGATATGATTTCAGTTATATGAGTTTCCTGGAATAGTCAAATTCATAGAGACAGAAAGTAGAATAAGGTTACCAGGGCCTGGGAGGAGTTATTGTTTAATGGGCATAGGGTTTCAGTTTGATATGATGAAAATGTTCTGGAAATGGATAGGATGATGGTTGCACAACTTGTAAATGTACTTAATGACGCTGAATTGCACACTTAAAAATAATTAAAATGATATATTTTATGTAATGTATATTTTACCCCTGACCCGCCCCCCCCCCAACCCCCTACCCAACACACACACACAGAGTAAGGGGATTTATTGTTAGAATTTCTCCCTGCTATGCATCAGGACCCACCCAGCTTACTGGGGCAGATGACAAAAAAAAAAAAAAAAAAAAAAAAATTACCTTGTTTCAAAGACATCCCCTCCCCCAGCTAGCACCAAAATAGAGGTGAAAATGACATCTGGCTCTAGGAGTGCGTGGGAGTTGGACGACTGGCTGTCTCGGTTCTCAGCAGGCGTCAGCCACCAGCCCCTGCACCCTGCATTCTGCATGCTTTGGACTCCTGTGGGCTCTGCCCATTTTCAGGAATTCTGGAATATTTGGGGCCTCAGAGGACTCAGGCTACCTCCTATGCCCATCAGCCTGCCCATGCCCAAGACAGTCCATGTGTGGGCACAGATGACAAAAATTTTGCCAGCAAATAGGAAGTGGCAGGGTGGTCTGTGGGGAATTCATTTGTCAGTTGGCAGCTTGTCCCAGCCCTGTCTCTGGCCCCCACATGTCCAGGTTTTAAGTTTGCCCATGCAGTTGAGGAGCACTGGGATCTGCCAGGCAGTCCCTGAAAACCAAGCCACAAAAACAAAACAGCCTTTGGCTCCCAAGAAGATTTTACACATCCCTCCAGAGTTTCATTGCCCACATCTTCTGCCTGTCACCGTATGCTTTAGGAAATGTATGAGCAGTAAATCAAATTAACCTCAAAGGCGTGTCCCTTCACTTACCGAGCATGTGTATTCCATCAGAAATGGCTACAAGGCAATGGACTTTTAAGTGAATCTCATTTCCCCACTGATTTTCATTTTAAAATCAGGAATGTGTTCTTTTGGAGAAAAAACAATTGACCATCTAGACATGACTTCAAAAAAATCTTACTTAAGGATATAGAAGATCTTAACATGTTATACACACAGAAAAGGGTAAATATTGGATGAAATATTTGTATATTTCATGCAAATCTCAGTAAGATTTGCATATTAACAATGCTGCACTCTCAAACAGAAGATGAATCATGAGATGCCATATTTAAGTAAGTCCCACTCATGTGACAAAAAGAATGGAAGAGAGACTGCAGCACAGTGGTAAGAACTCAGGCACAAAGCCACTGTCCCCTCTTTATCCCCACTGTAAGCTCCAGTGGCCCTAAAGCACCAGGAATGTGGCTAAACTACCTACTGACTTTAAATGCCTTCCTCATCTGTGGATTCCTGACCTATTTTTTTTTCTCAGTTCCTCTAAGTACTTTATTATGAAAATAGCTCAGAAGAAATTGACCTCTCTAAGACTTGCTTGGCCATTTATTCATTCAGCCCACACTTATTGCACACCATGATAAGGCCATTCTTGAGAGCATCGAGGTGAGCAAACAGGAGTAGTCCTTGCCCTCATGGAGCTTATAGTCTTGGGCCAGGCATCAGACAAATAATCACACATACATACATGTATGTACATTTAAAATAAAGAGATAAGTAGGTAAGTAGTAGGAGCGTTTCACAAGGAAGATGTGGCCCACAAAAGGCTGAACTGAGGAAGCAAGGTATGAACTGAAGTCTGAAATATTCATTCATTCATTCATCCTCTTGACAGATGTTTATTGAGTGTTAACTGTGTTCCAGCTGTGGGGTTACTTTGTTGAACCAGTCAGACAAAGTCCCTGTCCCCATAAAGGCTCTTTCTAATGAAAGTTACTGAGTGGTACTGGGAAGGGACACTGTGGGAAGGACAATTAGAGGGAGAACAGTAGCCAAGGGTCTGAGACAGGAAGGAACATGGTGGCCCCGAGGGATAGCCAGGTGCTATTTGGCTGGAGCCCAGAGAGAAAGGGAAAGGCAACTACAAATGAAGCTGGGTAAACAGGGACCCACACCAGAGCCTTGTGACTTAGGGTGTCGATAATGCCATCACTAGACTGCGTCTGTATTAACAGTTCTGTTCCCAAACATAATGCTTTGGTTTTATGC
Organism: Papio anubis; assembly: GCF_008728515.1. Classification (NCBI taxonomy): domain Eukaryota; kingdom Metazoa; phylum Chordata; class Mammalia; order Primates; family Cercopithecidae; genus Papio; species Papio anubis. The sequence continues at coordinate 19,785,371 of NC_044989.1, read as the reverse complement.
CCATTGCTGAATGGTGGCTTGCTGGGCTTGACAAAGCATTGATTGCTCTCAGACATTATCTGATGGACTGAGTTTTGCTTTCCCATGCGCATGTGTAACAGATGGCAGCAGCCTGGGCAAGCCAGCCACCACAAGATGGACTCATAGGACACCCGAATTCCTCAACATTTTTTTTTCTATGATGTTCCTTTGAGGAGATCTTTTACTTGGTTTGCTACTTCCTAACCCTGTGACCATGTGCAAGTTACATAACCACTCTGAGCCTCAGATTCTTTGGTATAATACGGGGGATAATAATACCTCCACTTTGGGGCGGTTGTGATGACTCATTGAATGAAATGCAAAAATCTATGTGAAATTGCCCAGCACACTACCCAGAAGTCAGTAGACATGCCTCACAAATGCTATTTCCTTTCACTGACCTCTTCTTTAATTTGAAGTTTTGTTAAGTGAATTTCTGTTAAGCAAGCGATCTCTGCTCTCAAATTACAGTAACTGCTACTTTCCGGGGCAAGAGGTTATATTAGCAAGACTTCCTCTTGTAACAGTTAGGGAATGGACAGCTAGGGGAGATGGGGGACAGGGTCCTTTGAGCTGTTGGGGTGAGACTCCATCCTGAAACAAAGAAGCAACAATGAGAAAACCCAGGCCTTTGTCTTCCTTCTTTTGTGGGGACCAAAATCATATGCGTCTATGTGTGTGAGAGGCCATCACGTGACCACACCAGCACTTTAAAGTCGGTGCCTCTGAACACTGGTCTCAAAACAAAATAATTGCATACAGACATTCCTTTTGATCACATTCTAATACCGATTTACAACTCTGCTTCCTTGTAACCCCAAAGAAAGCCCTAATCATGGAGCACATACCAAAGCTTCGAATTTTGAGTGTGTAGGAGTGGGTGTCTGTAAGTATGTATTTGTATAGGGGGCAGTGAGTGGTGGTTTACTAATGTCTAGTTCCCCTGCCCCAAATTAAGCTCTCACTGTGGCTAGTGGGATATTTTCATCTGAATGGCTCAGTTGAGCACTGGAGGCAGAAGACAATTTTTTTGTGTGGTTTGCTCCAGCCCAGGCAGTTTTTCCATTCTGTTCTTTTATTATGATCATGATTACTTCATTACCTACCCTGATGGGGTTTCTTTGGGTCCCAGTCTGTTTTTAATAAGAAGCAGACTAAAAACAAAGTTTTGGTTGTGTTTGAAATCTTCAGCTTTTTTTCTGAAATAATAGGTTAAAGAATTTTATTTGTCTTCTGAGGTTCTGAGGTTGGCTCAGAAATTCTCTGACCCAAGCCTTTGGGGAACAGGGAAATGGCACTTAGAATACAACAATCAAATGCAGATTCCTGGGCTCTGCCCCAATCTGCTGTACCTGAAACTCCAAGGTGAAGCTCAGAAACCAATGTTTTTAGCAGTAATATCAGTTGATTCCTGCAAATAAGAATAAAAGTTTAAGGTTTGAGAACAGAGTGTAGAAAGAAAAATCCATCAATCAATATATTTCTTTTTAATTACAATATAATTCAAATGCCATCAAATTCACCACTTAAGTGCACAGTCAGTGGTTTTTAGTATAGTCACAAGGTTGTGCAACCACCATTACTATCCAATTCCAGAACATTTCTGTCCCCCCCAAAAGAAAACCTGTGTCTGTTAACAGTTAGTCCTGGCCAGGAGCCGTGGCTCATGCCTGTAATCCCAACACTTTGGGAGGCTGAGGTGGGTGGATCACTTGAGGTCAGGAGTTCGAGACCAGTCTGACCAACATGGTGAAACCCTGTCTCTACTAAAAATACAAAAAAATTAGCCAGGCATGGTGGCGCACACCTGCAATCCCAGCTACTCAGGGGACTGAGGCAGGAGAATTGCTTGAACCTGGGAGGTGGAGGTTGCAGTGATCCAAGATCACGCCACTGTGCTCCAGCCGGTGCGACAGAGCAAGACTCTGTCTCAAAACAAAACAAAACAAAACAAAACCAGTCAGTCTTAATTTCCTCCTTCGTCTAGCCCTTGGCAACCACTAATCTACTTTTTGTCTCTATGGATTTGACTATTCTGTACTTTGCATATAAATAATAGCATACAATTTACGGTCTTTTGTTCCTGGCTTCTTTCACTTAGAATAATGTTTTTACGGTTATTCATATTGTAGCAGGTATCAGTACTTCATCTCCTTTTCATGGCTGAATACTATTTCATTGTAAGGACATACCACTTTCGTTTATCCATTCATCAGTTGATTATCAATCAATACTGAGTACCATTTGTATGCAAGACAGTCTGCAGGCCTGCCCAGGGGATGGACAAGAGTCAGAAAGGACAGTTCTCCAATAGTACAGGAAATTAAGAAAAGGGGATGTAGAACACGGCACCTGGCACAAAGCAGAATGAGTGAGTGAATGAATGAATGAAAGCCCACACGCAGGAAAAGAAACTTAACTTGTAGAGGCAGCATGTGCTGGTGCCCAGTGTGGGGTGGACGGCACTGCCCAAGTTCAGGACCAGCAGTGACAGTCACTCACTCAGGTGTGGGAGGCTTTACTGTAAGTTGGGTCTGGGCCCTGGGGTCTCCAGAGATGAATCAGACATGACCATGCCATGGAGCTCATAGACTATGAAGGAGGCAAAATATGGCGTGGATCGTTGATGACATACAATAATGGGGGAGGGAGGGGGCAGTAGTGGGTAGACAGGAAGACCCCTTCTGGCTCAGAGGTCAGGAAAGATGTAGGAGGAGGCAGCATTGGAGCTGGGCTTAGCAGCTTGGGTAGGACTTAAAGAATGAACGAAAGACTACACACACAGGAAAAGAAGTTAAATGGCAGATAGACAATGGGAACAAGTTACCAAAAACCAGGGGCAGAAATGAGTGAGATGGGCTCAGGGACAGAGTTCCAGGACACCTGTTTTACTGAAGTCAGTTGTTCTCCATCCTGGCTGCACATCAGAGTCACCTGGGTGCTTAAAAAATACCAAAGGCTGGGTCCTGCCCCTAGAGATTCTGCTTTATTTGACCTGTTTTGGGGGTGAGTCTAAGTAGTGAAATTTATTAAAAGCTCCCCAGGCGATTCTAATGAGCAACCAGAGTTCAAAACCACTGACTCACAGGATTCAAGAGAGACAGTTGGCCATTAGCCTGGAGCGTGAGGTTGGGAGTGGACTGGACGCAGGCAGACCACATCATTTATTCTCCAAACTGGGATACATTTTTACACGAAGCAGGGTGCTATGAATCATTATGCCAAGATAGCAGGTATAAACTAGATCGTCCCAGACAAAGTGGGGTGTATGTCCACCCTAACCATGGAAGAACTTGAATGCAGGCTATGGGATTTTGACTTCACCTCATCACAGATGGGAGCTACTGAAGGTTCGGAGCAGACCACTGACACCTAATAAAATGTGAGGCGGGAAGGCAGAGGAATGTGGGGAGGGTTGGGCTAGGGAAATGAGGAGACAGAAAAAGTGTGTGCATGAGAAGTACTCCCCCAAGCGCACTCCAAATAAACTTTCAATTTAAATAAAAATCATGTGCTTGCTGGGCAGTGACTGCTTCAAGACAAGTCATTGCCTTCTCCTCCTCCTACGTGAAAATTGACATGGGGTGTTTGGGCTTCCCCTAGCACCCTGGACACCTCTCTGGGAGATCCCCTAAGGGCTGTTCGCATGGACAGTTTCCTCTGCTCATTTGTGAACTGTGAAAACTCCAGGCAGCCTCTCTGGAGAGGCCCAAGGGAAGGACTCCTCCATGTCCTCTGGTGCCCTTGCCCTTGGACTTGGCTGCCCCAGCTCTACAATGTCCAGGCCACTCCCCCGCACTTCTGCCTCTTGGAGAGACCCTGTGTCCTCTTGCTCCTCCTCTAGCTTCCGGATCACTGGGAGGTGCTGCGGTTGTGGCTTTTTCCCTCCATTTGTCAGGCTCACAGAGCTTGTCAGGTGAGATATACACTTGTCCCACCCAGCCCGAGGCCAGAAAACTGGGTGTGTTTGGCTGTGAGCCCAGTGAGAGTGGGCCATCTCCGAGCATGGGTGCTCCTCTTCCCAGAGCCTGGCACCCGCAGACAGTGTTGGCCAGGCCTGCCCACTGTGTTGACTGGCATTTGGACTGGCACCTTCAATATCCGCTGACCCCCCGGTGCAGAAAGCACGGCCTCAGGACTGGAGCAGGGGGAGGGAAGATGCAGACCATCCGTCCTCCCACCCCCCACACCAGGCTGTGCTCCCTATCAGAATCCAGCAAAGCACAGAGGAGCGCCCTAATGCCAAACACAGGTCCACAGCTGGGGTGGGATGGCGGGAAAGGAGAGAAGCTGGAGAGGAGAATGAACACCTCCAACACTCAACGGCCCCTTCCTTTTCCTTTTCTTTCCATCTGGGAAAATATATTTAATTCTCTCAAATGATCTCACAACATCAACACATAAGCACAGACCAAACCACCCACCCCTTGCATTCCCGGTGTTGGTGGTCCAGGAGGGAACTGACTTCAGAGACTGTTCCAGCCCAGCTCCTGCCATGCCCCTGAGTTGACAGGGAGAGGTCTCCCTAACGCAGGCAGCAGAGGACAGAATGTGGCAATCTCTGGCCTGAACCCAGTAAGCAGTGCTCAGTCCTGCCACCCCTAGGCTGCATGGCCTCAGGGCTGGGGACTGGGGACGGGGAGTCTCAGTTCCTCCTAGCAAGAGAGGAATGCCCGCTGCAAGGAGGAAGTGCTTTGTGATAAATCTTCAGTGCTAGAGGCTGGGCTCTTCCAAGAAGTGAGTAATGTCAATGTTGTCATCTGGCGAATGGGTGTATGGCAAGTTTCCTGGCTCAGAACTTTTCTTTCTTTTTGATAAAAGTTGCCATCAGCTCCTTCTTTATCCAGCTGGTTAAGAACAGACCTTCTTTGTTCAGGAAACTGTCCTTTGAGTGGTCCCTCTTGGCTATTCACACGTTAGGCTAGTGGGGCAAGGGGGAACTGGTTCCTGGATGACCTGAGGAGTGCAGGACCCTCTGGTCCCTGCGTGGAAGAGCAGGGAGATAATTTGCTTGGGGCCAAGGAACATCTGGGAAGAAGGGGATGAAGACAAAGACTTTTTCCATGTTAAAGTTGGAATTTTCCTGGTGAGGTTTGAGATGAAGTGCCTCAGCAACAGAATCCCCACAACCCTCAAGGGAATGGCACCAGGAAGAAAGAGGGGTCAGAACTGGTGACCAGGCTCAACCCCAGGGCCTCCATATTCCTGGGGCATGGAGTGTGGCTGAGGACAGAAGCCCTCCTGGGCTCAGCTCTGCCGGGGCTGTGCGCTATTTGGGAGCCTCGCTAACCTTGGAAGTGTGAGCTTAGAAGTGTGTCCAAGGTTGGCACACCTCTGTGGACCACATAAGGGTCAGGACCAGTGAGGCAGGATCTCATCAGACTTTGCAAGACCATTTTCTTTAGAGACACATGGTGCTGTGCAAGGAACAATGGAAATCAGGACCTCCTGGTTCTCCAGTTCCTCTCTGATTGCCATTTGCAATCAGAATTACCCGTAGGACCGAGTTTGCCCCCAATTTCCTTGGGGGAGTGTGTGAGGAATTAGGAGTAAGAAGGGGTAAAGAGGAGTGGCTTCCTGTTAATATGGGCCTATGGGAGCTCAAGCAATTATTGACTAAATAAGAGGGATTACATTTGCACCCCAAACTGGGGAAATGTGTTTGCTTAGGAAAAAGCCCAGAAAATTATACAATGAAAAGTTATTAGTCATCGCCTCCAGTTGGTAAGATATCAAGGGATGCCCTCCTTTTTCCTTTCTGTATATCTGTATTTTCTGTTTTCTCCCCACAGAGATTATGGAGTGATTTGAGTTACTAAAAACACTTTACAGTAGCTCAAAAAACTTTTATTATGTAGAGGCCCCAAGAAAAGGCACATTATGTCGGCTGTCATTTATTCCAAGAGGTAGCGAAGAGTATATCACGTTTGGGAAAGATTTTTCTTAATCCAAGTGGTTCAAACAGAAAAGTTAGGTGCCTACCGATGTGTGTTCAATTGTCTGGAAAAAAAAATCAATTACATGGCAGTTTAACCTGCAGTGATGGGAGAGACCAAGCCACACATGGACTCATTCAAGGAGCTGGGAAGACAAGATTCAGGTGGGGCAAGTCGTGAACAGGATTTTCAAGTCTCTATGGGGTTGCCCTAGGGTAGAGGGAGCTGAGGGGCTTATCATGTGCAGAAGTTACAAGTGACCAAACCAAGCAGGCCATAAAAAGCAGGCATTTCCGGCAGCCTGGCAGGCACGTCCCTGAATGGAATGTCTTAGGAGAAGATGTAATGAAATGACCTCAAACTTCTATCAACAAAGATGTTTTGTCTGCTGGTTATTATGTCCTCATCAGCGTGATGGGAAAGTCTGTGAGGATGAGGAATAAGGAGAGAAATGGGGGGACAACTGAGTCAGCCAAGAGACCCGTAAAAGAGAAGATGGCCCACTTGGAAGGGTGGGTGTCCAGTTGGTGTAGACATGAAGAGACAGGGAGTGGGTGAGGGGGAGTGGGTGAGGAATAAGGAGTAAGAAGGGGTAAAGAGGAGTGACTTCCTGTTAATATGGGCCTATGGGAGCTTAAGCAATTATTGACTAAATAATTAATCAATAGGGAGGTCTGGCTGGTGTAGAAATGGGAAGGCAGGGGGAGGGTCCCCTCAGAAACAGGAGCTTCGGGAAAGGGAGTGTGACATTCAAGCACTAGCCCCTCTAATGCATACGTATGTGTGAATTAGTGCCACCTCACCCTAGAGGATGTGATGAGTGGAAAGTGAGCTGGATTTCATTCCTGCACTTGCTTCCTTGGCCATCTGCCCTTGTTCAGTAGACAATCCATACGCATGTACCTGGGGGCCCAGGGCAGCCACAGCACAGTAATAAATGTGTTGTCAGTCTGTAAATCACCTCAGCCAGCAGCTGGGGTACACGAGCTGGATGAGACCTCGGTGAGGAGGCCAGCACCGTGCATGGCATGGTAACAGTGCCCAGGGAAACAGGCTGAGGTCCAGGGCAGAGTTCTATGGCCAATGGTGGGTTGGAAGGCAAAGCAGGGAAACTGAGGCAGAATTCCTTTTGTATGGGCAGATGCAAATGGAGGGGGTGGGTGACTTTGAGGCTCTCCATGTTCCCGGAGCACATCTTGGGCCACAAGGCTCATTCCAAGCCCTTCTGGAATAAGCTGCCTGCAGAAATGCTGCCTGTTCTGGCCAGAAGGGGTCCATAACATGGGTAAGCAGAGCAGGCTGTGCAGCCTCAGCCAGCCCACTGCAGGCCAGGACCAGCAGGGCCGACCAGCTACAAGATCTGCTTACTGCTTTGGCTGTCCTTTATGGCAGAAGTGCTCAAATTTGATCGTGCATCAGAATCATCTGGAGGGCTTGAGGGATCCCAACACAAAGCGTGTGATTTGGTAGGTCTCAGGTGGGGCCTGAGGATTTGCATTTTGTATTTCTCCCAAGTTATCAGGTGATGCTTTAGAAACCGTGTTCCAGGGATGCCTTATTTCTGAAGCCCAAGGCTTCTATGAGAACCATGACCGCTTGTTCCCCCTGAATTTTCTTGTCAGTCCCAGGGCCTCAGGGGGTTCCCATTATCAGTGCCCCTCCAGGCTTCTCTGAGGTTGCAGCTCCATCTCATTTTCCTGGCAGGAATTGACACCTGTTTCTTCCCTTCTACTCTGGACTTTAAAGCAATGGATTTCTTAGAGAAAGAATTAGTCATGCCCCGATTTGGGTAGAGGGAGGGGCTGAGGGCCATCCCGGACCTCCTGTTGTCTCCAGTGTCTCAGCACCCACGGGGCAGCCCTGGACCCCAGGGAATCTCGAGATTGATTTCCAGGACCCTGCTGGGCAGGTGTGAGGGTTATAAGAGCTTAGTTACTGGCAGAGCAGCGATGATTTGCCCTAAGATCCTAACTGAGCCCTAAATCCTTGCATTAAAGTTCTAAATGAATCACAGCCTCGGAATTAGAACAGACTCCGGTGGGGCACCTCTCAGGTCTCAGTTTCCCCAGCTGTAAGTGAGGCTGCTCCAGGTGTTCCCTGAGACAGCTTTCAGCTCTAGCATTCTTGATTCCGAGGAGGACGATGGGTCAGAGGAAAGAGAGGGCTCATCAGGGTTTGCTGGGAAAGGGGTGGAGGCGAAGGTGATGTCAGCTGTGGTGAGCTGGGCCTAGAAAAGCAGTGTGAGTCACCGGGCATGATGAGGGGCAGGATGGAGAGCCAGGGAAAGGCTTTAGTGGGGAGTCATGTGGTCAAACCATCGACTAGGAGGCTGAGGCTGGCAGCTGGGGTTTGGAGCCCGAGAGGTTGCCCAATGTGCCATTCAGCCTCTGACCCACGGGGCAGGGGCCGGTGCATCATCCCGTGGCTCTGGCCTGGATCTGTTCAGGCTCTGGGCTCTGGAGAGCCATAGGCCCTTGTTGGGAGTGGCCACGCTAGAGGGATGGCTCCCAGGGCCCTGACCTAGCACCATGTGGGCATGGGACTTAGGCCTCTGTGTAACCCAGCCCTGCAGCAAATTCCCTACCTGCAAGCAACCTACCCACCCTGCCCCCTCAGGCTGACTTTGGTCCTGGGGCTGCCTTGCTCATGTCCCTGTACCTGTGCTTGTCTCTCAGCCCCTCAAAGACAGGGACTGGGACTTGCCTGCTCTTGTAGCGCCCTGCACAGCCCAGCTCAGCACCGTGCTGGCCTCCTTATGGGGACTGAGGGAACTATCCACCTCAATCCAAAAGCTGCTTTGGAAAGAGACAGGGTGGAACTGAGGTCTGACCGGCCCTTCCCACCCCCATGCCTGCTTCTCACTTCTCTGTCCTCTCTGCCTTTTGCCAAGACCCTTGGTGTCTCGTGCTGGTGGTCACCACGCTGAGATGGGCGGCCCAGACCGAGATTCATGATACAGGGGAGATGCACCAATGCCAGCAACCCCTTGCTGACCGCTCTTCCTGGAGGGCACCGGGCTCCGGGCTGACACACCTCAGTTATGGTCTGGCTCAGCCACAACTAGCTGTGTGTGCATGAAGTCCCTCTTCTTCTCCAGGGCCGGCTTCCTCATCTGTAAATTAGGAGCAATTATTCTTGAGCTACCGGGTCACCTGACACAGAGAAGAGGCTCCACCGATGTTTCTATTATCATTGTCATTAAAAAACATGGCAGTCAGAGAGGTTGGCACCTGGGTGCCTGCCATCCCTGGCGTCCTGAGAGCAGGCTCAGCGGGGCCCAGAGCCCTGGAGAGATACTGGTGGGTGGGTGGGTGGGTGTGCAGCCATCTTTGGGGGAACAGAGTGGGATACGGGGAGGGGGCCAGAGTCCAGGGGGACTCCCAGCATAGCCTGGGCTGTGGTTGGGGGAAGGCCATGCCCCCTCCGCAGGGGCTCTGATCAGGTGGGGGCGGGCTTGGAGGTTATTTGAGGGCACAGGAAATATCTGGAATCTATGGGAATGGGAACTCAGGTCAGAGGTCACCTCAAATTAAAATGGAAAAAGCCCTCTGTGTAAAGGGAATCAAAGGAGGTGAAGACGTTTGCTCTTCCGGAGTCTCCTGAACCCAGATGTTAGCGGTTAAAATTCCTGTGGGGCTAAACGGTGGACATGGGGAGCCGTCTTGGGGCCCAGCAGGGCAGGAGCCCAGGGAACAGTGTGCATTCTCATGTACCCTCCAGGACATTGCCCCAGGGGTTATGAGCAGAGCGGGGCCTGTCCCTGCAAAGCTGGGTGCTGCAGAGGGACGGGCACCCTGGGGTCTAGGGCCTCTCTCAGCCCTTCACTCTGGGCTGGCTGCCCCCTGGAATGAAACAGGATCTGGCGTCCCCACTCTAGTCTGAGCCAGGACAGCTCATTAGCTGGAGGGCCGTGCTCCTTCAGATTTATGGTCAGGAGACCCTCATCTGAGGGCCAAGGTCTTTTGATCTGAGCCCAGGGTTAGGGGCAGGGGATTCCTGGGTCTTAATTAGCCTCAGCTAGGCTGATGCTGACCAGGACTCTGTCCCAGGCCTCAGCCCGCAGCCCCAGCCCCCCAGGCTGATGCTTATTGGGGGTGGAGGGCTCTGGGAGGAAGACAAGCGTGTGTGGAGTTTGTTCCTACTCTGCAGGGCCTCATGGGCAAAAATACCAGGAGGGAATGAACAGCTCAAAAGGATCCTCCCCTCAGCCCCTCCCCAGCCTTGACCCATCCCCGACCCTGATTCTTCCCTTCGCCACTCTGACCTCACCCCAACCAAGTGTCACATCCTACCTGGGGTGGGGCTGGGGGCTGCCATGTACCTGGGCCTGTGCCAGGCACCTTGAGGACACAAGGCAAGTCTAGCAGAAAAGTCAGCTATATACACAACTAGAAAGAATAGATAAAATAATAGGCTGTGCTTTTGATGTCTTGGACTTCCTCAGGTCAGGGATGACCATTTGCATGAGGGATTTATTATGTCTTGTTCTTTTGTTTTTGGGCTTAAGGAGGAGTGAGCAAGTGTACTCAGGGGATACTTACTTAGAGACAGAAAGACATTAGGGAGAAGAAGGGGAAGGGAGGAGAGGAAGGGAAGAAGACACTGAGACAGAGGCAGAGGATGAGACAGGAAAAGAGATTGTCAATCCTGAATCCAGCTGTGTCTCAACCTAGCTGAGACGTCCTAGACTTCTCAGGAATGTGGCCCAGTAAATTCCCTTTGGGCTCAAGCTAGATTGAGCTGGGCCTCTCTCCTGATCAGTGTGAGTGAGCCACAGAGTGAATGGCTGCATTGGCGAATGTGTGCATTTATTTCAAAACACTGGGAGAGGATCCCACACTGGGCTTCCAAGGGAGAGGGCAGAGGGAAGGGGAGAAAATGGGACAAGCCTTCTGCCCTCAGAAGCTGACCTTAAGTTAAGGAGCCAGCACTCCAACATGAAAGCCACCGGGAGATGCTGTCATTCCGGAGGCAAAGGAGGGAGGGGGACAGAGAGGGCAGCAGCAGAGAGCAGAAGGACCAGGCCCAGAGGAATGCGAGAAAGCTTTGTCTTGGTAGCCTGCAGAAGGCTCTGGAAGCAAGCAGAGGACAGAAACTCTACTGCATAAGAGCCTGGTGACTCAAGAGGGGCAGGGCGCCTTCCCCGTCCTGGGCCAGGAGAGAGAAAATATCATCTCATTAAAGGATAGCTTTTTATTATGTATGAAAGATGAGTGTGAGCTTTTTTTCAGGTAGAGCCAGGGCGAATGAGGATATCAGATAAGGGACCAAGGTCAGGTAATTCAGGCAGCATACAAATGCACGAAGACTTGAGTGCACTATCTGTAGTCTATTTAAAGCCAGTTCTTCTATGATGCCCTGGTACTGTATTTCTTCAAATCCTCCCTCATTTTCTCTGGTCACTCAGTTTATTTCTTTTAAGGACTGAGCATTTCTTAAGAGTTTCCTAGGGAGATGACTCTTCCCTCATGTATATGGCCAGGCAATGTGGGTCACTTCCCAGATCATAGTTTCCAAACTGGAAGGTCTTTACCCTGCCAGCTTCATTATGGTGTAGTCTGCATACTGTAGAATTTGCTTATTTTAAGCATACAGTTTGATAAGCTCTGCCAAATGGAAATAGCCACCTACCTACCATCAAATGAGACATTGATTTTTTTAATCCCCCCATAAAATTCCCTCATTCCCCATTGCAATCAATCCCTGCTCCCACATCCCACCTCAGGCAAGCCCTGACCTGCTTTCTGGCTGCAGCGCGGCCCTCCCTGGAGTTCAGATGCACGGAGCGGTGGAGTCTGCAGCCTTTTGAGTTAGTCAGTTTTCATTTGGCTGCTGAACTTCAGCGCAGTGCTTTGTGGGTCATCCATGTCGTTCATTGTATTACTATTTCATTCTTCTTTATTGCTGGGGTCATACCATCATACGGGTGCCCTCCAGTTTGTCCATCCACCAGTGATTCATGTTTTTGGAGAGAATGAATAAGGCAGGAGGAGGGCGGCAGGTGTCTGTCCCACACCTAGGGGACCTGTTTACTCTCACCCTGCCCAGAAGGGGTTGGGAGGGAGGAAGTCCAGAGCCTGACCCCATACACAGGACGGCGATACCTACAAGGCCCAGCACTATGGGAACTGGAGGCTTAGGGGTCAGAAGGGACATCCTGGCCAGCTTTAATAATAAGAGCTGCCATGTGTCGTAAGAGCCTACTACGTGTCCCCATCTCCAGCCCTCACTAAAATCACACAAGGGAGAAGCTTGAGAACACACCTTCAAGAAGACCAGGGCACTTGCTCAATGTCACAAAGTTATTAGGTGGCCAGTTAGGAGTCAGGCCCTGGCTTATTGGTCTCCAAAGCCCCCGCTTCCCCCGCCTTCTTCCTGCAGGAGGTGGGAGTATCTTGGAAGTTCCGAAGGTCAAAGGCAACCAGAGCAGCCCAGTTGGGCAGTCCAGTGAAGCCCTGCGAGGGAGGTGGAGCCCTTCCCAGAGCACCCAGGTAACCCTGACAGACACTCGCTGCCTCCAGGGCCTAAGGAGGAGGGCGGGAAGCTCTCCCATATCCTCGAGCGAGGAAAGCCCTCGCGTGTCTAGTGCGGGCTCCCACTGGGTGAGGGGCAGCTGGAGGAACTGAGGCACTCACTTGGGGGAGGGCTAGGGAGGGAAGACGCCCAGGCAGCGCAGCCCTGGGAGTGTCAGGAGCAGGCCTGGGGGGCCCTGGAGAGCCGCAGCCGGAGGCACTGCACCCATGAACCCTAGTCTTCACTCAAGCGGCCCAGAGTAGCCCCTGACGTTCTCTGCCTGTTTTTTATTCCTTCCATGCTGCTGCATAAAAGGCAGAGGGATGAGGATGGGAGCTGAGAATCCAGAAGCGGGAGTGAAGTCCCAGCTCTGTCACTGGCTGACTCAGCGACTGCTCCCTTCATTTTGGGTCTCAGTTTCCCCATCTGTAAAATGAAGCGGTTTTAGCGATGAGACAGACTCGAAGGGTCCTGCCTGATCTGAGTCTAGATCTTTGTGGAGTAAACAGTGACTCAAGGGGGCTGTGAGCAGGAGGCCCTTGAGGTGGGTGCAGGGTGCTGTCTCCTCTCTAGGCACCCTGGGCCTCTCCGCAGAGCCTCTCTCTGGAGAAGGGGCTTTTCCTGTTGCGCCTCTGAGAGCACCCCCTTTGTACTCTTGCTGAGGCTCCTTCAGGCTGCGGTGAAGGCCTGGCCCTCCAAAAGTGTGTGGGAAAGGGATGGGAGAGCAGAGGCAGCAGAGCCATGTTGTGCCCAGAGCAGGAGCTGCTCCATCGAAACCAGGTCAGCCTCTTGCTGTTACTGACTATTACCCTAGCGAAACTGGGAGAGCACACACCTGGGGCCATTTGCTCAGCGTCCACAGTTTTACGATCAGAGCAGCCTGAGACGAGGAAAGAATGAGTTCATCCATCCCCACTGCCCCCGCCTTGCTGCAGGGCCAGTTTCACGGGGCACATGCCAGGCCCTGCGGCCTCTGCAGCCTGGCCCAAGGCACCATGTCCATGGAATGCAGGGAAGGAGTGTCTCCTCAGCCCCCAGCCTGCCCGCCTCAGCCTGCAGGGTGTAGTTAATGGGAAGAGGCTGCCAGCACCTCTGTCCTGGCCCAGGTGGGCTGGGGAGGCCTGGGGAAGTTGAGGAAGATAGGAGAACAGGAGCTGATTCTCTCCTCTCCTGCTTCCGCCCAGGACCTGTCTCTGCACTGGGACCGGGAAGATGCTTCATTTCACAGGTGAGACTTAGAGCTAGAAGCGACCATAAGGCAGTTCCTGCCTCTCCTTGTTTTCTGGAGGTTCCTTTGAGAGTCCTTGAACATTTCTGCTTCCTGGAAGGTTGCATCTCCTTCTTCCTCCCCTCTACCAAGTTTCTTTCTCTGGGTCTGATGCATCAAAGCCCCAGCCCGGTGAGATGGTGATGCCCCAGGTTCAGGCAGACTTCAGGGGAGGCAGAGCCTGCCTCCTAAAAGCCGTGTGTACATCTGGCTCTGCAATGCCCTTCAGCTGTCATTGAGAGCTGCCCCCTGCTGGAACCGGCCGCAGCTGCTCCCGTGACTGGGAGCCCAACTTCTCTGTGGCATAGAAAAAGCCTTTCTCAGGCCAGGCACAGTGGCTTATGTCTGGAATCCCAGCACTTGGGGAGGCTGAGGTGGAAGAAACACTTGAGGTCAGGCGTTCGAAACCAACCTGGCCAACGTGGTGAAACCCTGTCTGTACCAAAAAATACAAAACTTAGCCAGTCGTGGTGGCCTGCACCTGTAGTCCCACCTACTTGGGGGGCTGAAGCGTGAGAATCACTTGAACCTGGGAGGTGGAGGTTGCCGTGAGCTGAGATCAAGTGACCCTGTCTCAAAACAAAACAAAACAAATCAAAAACAAAGAGAAAAGGCCTTTCTTCTGAACTTCCCCAGAGCCTCCATCAGCTGCTCCAGATGTCACTGTCCTCCACCTGTGGTCCCTTGGTTAGGACTTGGGTGAAGTTTTCTGGGCCCTAAGGACTCAGGTAGTGAGGAAAAGTACAGCAGGTGAAATGGGCTATGCAGATCCAAGGCTCACCTGGTCCTGGTTCCTGGTGATGAGGAGTGGATGATTTAATGAGGGGTGAGCAGGGGCCCAGCCCCATCCACTGCACCCTAACCCAGCCGGACCCTGGGGTCCTTGCGCAGCCTGGCACCCTTCAGTCCTGCTTTTCTGGCAGCTGCCTCAGGCTTGAGAATGAACTCTACCCAGTGGCTTCCACTTGATCCTCCCCACAGCGAATATCTGGCCTCCCTGCATCTTTTGCACGTAATTCCCAAACTGGAGCATTTTCCACATTGTGAGTCTATCCCAGTCAAGGTAGAAGCCAGAACTCACTTCCCAGCCTCCTCAGGGGGCAGTCATTACGACCAGGCTCTGCTGTTCAAATGTCCCTGCGTGAGACTTGTAGGGGGTCCTCTATAGAGAGTGGGGTGGTGGAGGCCTCTGGCCCTTCAGGGCAACGGTGGCAGAGTTCTGGGGTCACACTGGAGCAGGGCTTTCTGGGGCGGGGGGTGGCCTCTGCTGTGCACCTTAGGTATTCTTCTTAGCTCTGTGGCATCCAAGTCTGACTCTTTGGCCTCCTGCAGATTCCATGAGCTTCAAAATGGCTTTTAATAACTTGCTTTTCTGTGAAAACTAGCTGGAGTGCATTGTGTTGTTTGCAGTTTACCTCCCCTCTCCTCCCCCCAGAGGCCCTACCACTCTTAGAAAAACTCGCCATGCAGAGGGGATGGGAAAAGCAATCCTAGCAAAGAGTAGCAGTTCTTAACCCTTCAAGCCACCTGGGCACTTATAAACGCGCCCACACCCAGCATCCGGCTTGCTCTGGGCATACCCCACATCTGAGTTGTTAGGGTGGCTTTAAATCCTGCGATGTTATGGGATTACACTTTTCTGAAATATTTGCATGAATTGGCTTGGGTCCCTATCACACATGAGGGGAAGATTCTCAGATGTTTTCCCTTCCCATATCTTCAGGGGGTCTAGAGGACAGTGAGTTTTATTCAGGTCTCTTCTCTCTTCATTGCTGTGCTTCTGCGTGTTCTCTTCTTGCTTTCTGTACTGTGTCGCCCTCCACCAGACACTCCTGAGGTCCTTTATTCCCTTAAGGACACCAATGCAAGGCTAAGTGTTGAAATCTGGGAGCCAGAAAGTGGGGTGAATGATACCACAAAACAGCACAGCAGACCATCTCTTTTTTCTTTTAAGATTTTATTGTAGAATACATCACACACATTAAAGTGCATGAAACATAAATGTACACTTTAGCAAATCGTTATAAAGTGAAGACCTATATAACAGTCACCCAACTCAAGAAATAGGCTATTGCCAGCGCGCCAGGAGCCTCCCATGTGCCCCGCTGTAAACAGTCTTTACAGTGACATATTTCATACATTCAGAACAGAGTATAAAACAGATGCAACTGAATGAATCATCCAAAAAGGAACACTGTGTGCCCATTAAATGTGGTATTACTAATATCTAAGAAGCCATTTTTTTTTTTTTTTTCAATGGAGTGTCACTCTGCCACCCGGGCTGGAGTGCAGTGTTTTGATCTCGGCTCACTGCAACTTCTGCCTCCTGGGTTCAAGCGATCCTCCCACCTTATCCTCCCGAGTAGCTAGGATTACAGGTGTGCACCACCACGTCTGGCTAATTTTTTTGTTAACAGTTTACAAAAGTCCTTTCTGGGGACATCACTGGACAAGACCATGAGTGACCCTAGGGAAACACAGGCTCCCTGTAGCTGAGGCATTAGGCAGGGCTGTGATGTGAGCCAGATCCCCCCATATCAGGATTTAGTCTTCCTTTTGAGTTGCCCAGACTTTTTAGAGAAGATTGTTCTAACTCCTTGAGAGGAAGGCTGCCTTGTGTTTTGGGTGTTTAGAGTCAGAGTCTGGGGTGGGGTCTCCATAGCATATGACCCAGAATCTTCCTGCCTTCTGGGCAGTAACCACCCTCAGTAATTTCCCAGTGGGGGCGGGGAGGGGACAGGAGGAGAGGAAAGAGGAGGGGAGGGGAGGGTTTCCAGGGATCTAACTGCTTCTTAAACAACTTTCAACCCATCTTATTTTAACTTCCTTCTTTACCCAGCTTAGAGAGGTTCCCTCTAGAGGCAGTTCCTGAGCCTTCTAAGCATCCTGCTTGTAAATGGTTTTGGTTCTAAACTCTCCCCGCTGCCAGCCCAGGAGCTGGCTTTCTCCATCTTCGTGGAGGAATGCTCGTCTGCCAGCTTCCCAAGTTTTGCTCCTGTTTTCTCCTCTTCTCTTCCCCTCATTTTTGTGGTTTTATGTCTTCCTTTTAAAACTCTCTATTGTTGTTCTAGTGAGATTTGGGGGAAAATGCAATTAGATGTGTGTTTAAGCTGCCACTTTAACTTGAAAACCTCAAATATTCCTCTTCTGAAAGTCCCCAGCCACTTCCTGAGAGTAGGAATTCCTCGCCAGCCCTCTCTTCTCAAATGCCAGCTTCCCTCTGTGTGGCTTGGATGCCTCAAACTCAACACCCTCATCAGCTTCATTTCTGTCTTCCTCGCAGAGGCCCCATAGCTCCGTGTGAGGCCTGCGCACAGGAGAGACAGAGACATGAACTGGGAGACTCCAGAGGAGGAGTCTGCCCTGGAAAGAGAGACGGTAGGGCCTGGGGCTGCTGCCTAACTGGGGAAGAGCTGAGCCCCAGGTGAGGGCTTCCGGGCCCAGGCTCCGATCTGGCCCAGGCAGACTCACAGACAATACCAATGTCCTGTGGTTTATGCCAGGATACAGAAGTACAGGATAGAGCAGGAGCCCAGAGGAGGTGTGCCTCACCCAGCTGGGTGTCTTCAGGGAAAGCAGGGAAAGGTAAAGTGTCCTGGACTAAACTGGGCCTTGAAGCATGAGAAGCTCTTGGCCAGGTGGAGGAAGTGAGGAAAGGGGTGTTTCAGGCAGGCAGGCACTCCGCTGGCCTGTGTATGGTACCTCTGCAAATTAGACAAAGGTATCTCCTCTGGGCAAATGTAGACAGTGACAGAGAGGCCTGTACGCACGAAAGCTTGGTGTGCTCTGTGGCAGGCAGGAGAACGACCCTCGAAGATGTCCAAGCCCTAATCGCTAGACCCTGAGAATCGGCTTGTGGATGTGATGAAGGACCTCGAGATGGAGCGCGTATCCTGGATTATCTAAGTAGGCCCTGGGTAATCACCAGGGCCCTTCTAAGAGGGAGGTGGAGAGAGAGGTCGGTTTGTCAGAGAGAGATGTGACGATGGGAGCAGACATCAGAAAGAGATCCAAAGATGCTACTCGGTGGCTTTGCAGATGCAGGGAGCGGGCATGAACCAAGGAATCGGGCGGCTTTTTGAAGCTGGGAAAGGCAAGGCAATGGATTCTTTCTCGGAACCTCCAGAAGGAATGCAGCCCTATTGGCACCTTGGCTTTCATCCTTTAAGACCCATGTCTGGACTCCTGACCTCCAGAACTGTAATATAATAAATCTGCGTTGTTTCGAACCCCTAAGTCTGTGGTAGTTTGCTGCAGCAACAACAGTAATTAATACCCAGGCCCTGGTGCTTTTAGGGAAGGGCTGTGGCCAATGTACCTGGGGCCTGGGGTGGGGGAGGTGGAGTGGGGACAGATGAGGCTGGACAGATAGGCAGGTGATACACAGGACCTTCCAAGTCACAGCAAGGAATTTGCCCTAGCCCAAGGTAGTCCAGGTGAGACAGAAGGAAGAGGGGAGCAGCATTTTGGGGGGATCCCTGCTGTGGAAGATGGTCTGGTGGGAAGTGGCTGGGGCACACTGACATTGGGGAGCTGCTGTAGGTGCAGCGGAAGGTGACATGGCCTGGACCCAGCTAGTGGCAATGCGGAAAGGCATAGCCTGCCTGAGAGCTGAAACACAGCAGAGGGCAAATTCCTCTTCTCCCCGGCCCTTGTTTTTTTTCTTCCTGCCTCACCCAGCTATGGTGCCAAAGGCTCCAAAGGGCCACCTGAGATAAGGTAATGACTTCAGAGGAAGCTGGGGAATGTTCCCAACGGCTCAACTGGGAAAGGACAATTGACTTCCTATGTGTGCACAGCTATGCATGCACACTCGCATGAACGACACACACACACACACACACACACACACACACACACGAGGGGTTCTAGCATGCCCGTGGCCTTTCTCCTCATTGGTCTTCTCCTTCGCAGGGCCATGGAGAGGCTGCTCACCCTTGGCAGTCCCAGGAGCCCGAGGTGTGGCCCCGGGGGTGTCTGATGTCAGGCCTCCAACAATGACTCCCTTTTGGGGCCAACAGGCGAGGGAGACAGGAGGCGGGGGTCAGAGGACTGAACCTTGAGTGGGGAGGCACAGGGCACGCTGCCAACCTACTCTTCAATCACACCTGTGATCACAGCAGAGGCGAAACTCTGGTCACTTCATTGGAAAGATCAAGATTGCAAACCACAGCACCTGGCGTGTGCACACCCTGCACCCTTCACTCAATCTCCAGCCACTTTGAACCACCTGCAGCTCTCTGAATGCCACCTGTTTCACCTGTCTCTTTTTCTTTCTGGGCATCTTCTCTGCCTTCTGGTCTGCCTGATTGTCTCCTGATTCTTCAGGTCTCACATCAATAAATTCCTTTTCCACTGAGACTGGCTGGGACTGGCTGAGGTTCAGTGCACAGACCCTGGAGCTTGTCAGCTCTGCAGTGAGTGCAACCCTGCTGCCCACCAGCTGTGTGGGGCAGTCAGGGCTCCTCCCTGGGCAAGGGACAAAAAACACTGACTTAAGCAAAAACAGTATGTATTGGCTTATGAACTTGAACAACCCCAGGATGGACTTCAGGCAAGGGTTTATCCAGGACTCAAACAATGAAACCTGGGCTGAGTTTCCTACCCTCCATTTTTCAGCCCCATTTCCCTGGTGTGACCTCCGTTCTCAGATACACTCTGTCCAAAGCCCCAGGCCACATGGTCCCCTGCCCAATTTTATATTCAAATTTAAATTTATCTAAAACTTAAATATAAATAAACTATGTAAATCTGTAATATATAAGTATATGTTATATACAATATGACACACATGTTATATTAAATAAATTTAAATTTATATAAATAGTAAATATTTTAATTTATTAAATGTATATGTATATTTAAAAGATAAAGGCGGAAAATAAAAGCATTTTAAAATGAAGTGTTGTCTTCCGCCTTTTCTGCTGGCCTGGGTCTTTACACTATGGCAGAGGTCTCTGCTAGTAGATGAGAGAAAGCTTTCTAAAGCTGAGACGTGTTTTTGAGAACTAAATGTTAGATGGAGGGCAGTTAAAAATTAAAATATACCTTTGGCCAGGCGCAGTAACTCATGCACATAATCACAGCACTTTGGGAGGCTGAGGGGGGTGGATCATTTGAGGCCAGGAGTTTGAAACCAGCATGGGCAACATAGTGAAACCCCATCTCTTCAAAGATAAAAAAAATTTAAAATGTTTAAAAATTTAAAAAAATTAAATGCACCTTTTCTTGACCCACTTCTATTCTAATAATTCTGCTTCTATGCATTTATCTTATAAATAGATGTCACTTGTTCAAAATAATTTATGCACAGGATTATTTATTGTAGCATTATTTGTATCAGTAGTGGACAGTTAGTAAAAGCATAAATATTCATTAATAGGCAATTGGTTAAACAAATTACAGGACATTCCTATAATAGAACACTGTGATACTATAAAGTCATAATATCATTAACCAAGAATGAAATCTCTGTCTTTTTTTTTTTTTGGAAACAGAGTCTCGCTCTGTAACACAGGCTGCAGTGCAGTGGCATAAACTTAGCTCATTGCAACCTCTGCCTCTCAGGTTCAAGCAATTCTCGTGCCTCAGCCTCCCGAGTAGCTGAGACTATAGGCACACACCACCACACTGGGCTAATTTTTTTTTTTTTTTTTTTTTTGTATTTTAATAGAGACAGGGTTTCACGGTGTTACCCAGGCTGGCCTCAAACTCCTAATCTCAGACAACTCACCCGCTTTGGCCTCCCAAAGTGCTAGGATTGCAGGCATGAGCCATCATGCCCGGCCTAAGAATGAAATATGTCTATAGAGACGTGGAATGAGCTCCATGATATATTAAATGAAAAAAATAGGCCGGGCACGGTGGCTCACGCCTGTAATCCCAGCACTTTGGGAGGCCAAGGTGGCTGGATCATGAGGTCAGGAGATCGACACCATCCTGGCTAACACGGTGAAACCCGTGCCTACTAAAAATATGAAAAATTAGCCGGGCGTGGGGGCGGGTGCCTGTAGGTCCAGCTACTTGGGAGGCTGAGGCAGGAGAATGGTGTGAACCCAGGAGGCAGAGCTTGCAGTGAGCCGAGATCGTGCCACTGCACTCCAGTCTGGGTGACAGAGCGAGACTCCGTCTCAAAAAAATAAAATTAAATAAAAAATTAAATAAATAAATAAATGAAAAAATACAGAATATTATATAACCATTTATGTAAAATGTGTGTGCATGTATGTGTGTGTGCATAAGACAAACTTGTATTATGCGTAAAATATCGTATGTCAGGAAGGCAGAAATTCTGGAAAAGGGCGTGCTCCTCTGGGAATGCTCATAGGATGCTCATTAGCACCATCTGAATGTTGTATAATTTGTCTACATTTACCTATTCGAAAATAATAATTTATTTTTTAAAAGCACCTCAAAATAATGAAAACATGAATAAATGAATAATGAATAAATGAAGTGCTTAGACCAGAGTCTGGCCTAGAATGATCACTAAGGAATTTTGCCTGTCGCCCCGTCCCAGGGCTGCCTTGGCACTCTCTGTGCCCTCACCACATTACATACACACCTCCATCCTAGCAATTACATGACTGTGTCATCACTGCCAAGTTCCACGCCTGTCCAACTGGACCAAATATGACTGCACTGCAGGGGCATTATTTTTTAGCTTTATGTCCTCTGCCCCTAACATAGAGCCTGGCATGGAGTAGGTTGTTGAGTGAATGAAGGACTGAATACATTTACTAATGAGTGTATTAGAGGGAAAAATGAGGCTTTAGTCTCTGCTCTCTAGAAGCTCATGGCCCAGTAGTGGGACAAGAGTCAGACAGGACACATTTCAGTGACTACAGGCTGCATATGACAATGGCCCTGTGACCCTGGGGATCTGGGAGAAAGAGAAGGGAGGGTTCCCTAGAGCAGAGAAGTGATTACAATTGGAGGGGTGGGTTCAGACCTGCCAGCAGATGGGAGTCAGAGCAGTAGCAGGACCACACCTGGTGTGGTGGGAATCACAGGGGAACCTGGACTTGGCCGCAATGGCAAAGCTATGCTCAGTTGACCCGCTTCTCCCATGATCCATGCTGGGAGATGGATTAACTATTCTGTTATAACACAGGCTTCAATCTCAGGGCCATGCAAGGACACCTGAAAGACATCTGAGCCTAACGAGCTGCTGCTTGGGGTCAGCACCCAGAGAATGGAGCTGGGTACCCAGTCAGCCCCTCTGCCTTTCTCTCCAGCCCTGCGGGAACTGGGTTTTTGTGTCTTCTGGAATCTCAGGACTAGGATCAGACAGGAAGTATATACTCTTCCTGTATTTGTCCTAAAAACTGGCCTGCCTGCTTGGAATGGTTATTAACTTGATTATTAACTTGGTCATTAACCAAGACCTGACCTGACTTAACAGTGTCAATTCTTGGGAGCTGGGAGGAAGGTGGCACAAGGCTCAGGAATGCCAGCCAGCCTCACCATCAGGGAGATTGCTTTTGTTATCTATCATTGTATTACAAACCACTCCAAAGTTCAGTGGCTTTAAAACCACCACCATTTTATTATCTGTCTCATGGTTCTATGGATTGTCTGGGATCTGCCGAGTGGTTCTTTTGCCGGTCTTGCTTAGGAGTCTCTCATGCAGGTGCATTCAGATAAAGCCTGAGGCTGCAGTCAGCTGGAAGTTCAACTAAAATGCCGGATCAGTGAACCTCTCCTCCTCTCCATGTGGCCTCTCCATGTGGTCTCTTCAGTAGGGTGGCCAGAAATCTTTCATGGTGACTCAGGGCTCTCCAAGTGAAAGAAAGAAGTATTAATAGAAGCTTCCATTTCACCTTTTTGTTTGTCTTTAGTTTTTAGAGACAGCGTCTCACTCTGTCATCCAGGCTGGAGTATAGTGGCATGATTATGGCTCGTTGCCACCTTGAACTCCTGGGCTCAAGTGATCCTCCCACCTCAGCCTCCAGAGTAGCTGGGACCACAGGTATGCACCACTACACCTGGCTGAGTTTTAAATTTTTTGTGGAGATGGAGGTCTTACTATGTTGCCCAGGCTGACCTCAAATTCCTGGCTTCAAGCAATCCTTCTATCGCAGCCTCCCAAAGTGCTGGGATTACAGCCATGAGCCACCACACCTAGCCTAGCATTTCTCTTAAAGGCTAAACCTGAAGCTGGCATGGTATCACTTCCACCACATTCTGTTGCATAGTGTGTGTCAGAGGCCAGCCTAGGTTCATTGTGGGAGGGGACTACATCAGCGTATGAATGCCATGAGTGTGCTTCACTGGGGCTCATCGCTGGAGGCCAGCTGTCAAGCATGGCAGAGTGTTAAAGGCACAGCTGAGGCACCAAGGAGAGAAGTGATTGGTCAGTGATAGATCCACGTCTCATGGTCCTTTCCACTGGGATAAGTAGGTCCTGGGGCTGATCTTGGCTCGGTGTTCCTAGCACAGCAGGAGCCAAGCCCAGGCAGATCTGCTTATATATCACACTTTTTCACCCCCACTTCTCTGCACACTGTGCCTGCGCTCAGGGTTTTGGCCCCACTGTTCTCTGAATGGATGCCCCTTGACTGGTCACTTTAACGCACAGAGTTAAAGAAGCTCTCAGCACAGCAGTGGTGGTCTGGCTGTTGCAAGGGAAACTCCAGTCTACTATACAGAACTGCCTTCTGGGCTGTTCCACTTGCTCCTCCCAAAAGCACCTCAACATCAGCACATCCAGAGCTAATCCCCCACCTCCTGCCTCGACACTCTCCAGAGGAGACTTTACCCAGGAGCTCCAAGGCCATGTGTCCTTCCCGAATAGATGGCTCAAAGACAGCCCCTATTATAGTAGAGCAGAAAAATCAAGTTTAATATCTGGAAGTGCCCTTTCCCTATAGTGAAATACAGGCAGTAACCATGCCTGACTCAAGATTAGTTCTTGATAATTAAACTGGATAAATTATGTGGAAGCATGAAAAAGTGTGGAGTGCTATAACCAGCAGAAGGACTATTTAAAGCAGAGACATTTGACCTCTGTTGATTAGTACTCATTACCCACTTCTGACAACAGAGCCCTTTCCCTTAGGAAACCCATGCCATGTGATTTGGATAGGGATAGCCTGTTGAGAAGTCGGTACACTGCCTTAGGCCTAGCCAGTCAAAGACTCCCCATCCCCGACTATATAGACTGGTTCAGAAGTGGGCATGCGACCTCAGACTAGGCTACTCAGAGTCCTCCAAGACTTTTCTGCTGGAGCTCTCAGGAAAGACACCTTCTGTCAGTTGAATTGCTAAGGTCAGTCTGGCCTCCCATCTAATAAGAGCCCACTTGGGAAATATGTGTGTGTGTGTGTGTCTGAACTATATATACTACATGATGGGGTGATTTGAGCATATATATATATATGAGGCAGAATGTTGACATTATTCTAGCCTCTGGATCCAGCATTGCCTGAAGTCAGACCAACCCTGACGTTTCAGTTCCACGAACCAACATGTTATCTTTTTTGTAGCCTGAGGAGCCTAACTAATTGTCTTAAGAAATCTGGGCTAGGCATGGTGGCTCATGCCTGTAATCCTGGCCCTTTGGAAGGCCCAGGCAGGAGGATTGCTTGAACCCAGAAGTTCAAGAACAGCATAGTGAGACCCTATATCTACAAAAACTTAAAAAGTTAGCCAGGTGTTGTGGTGCATGTCTTCAGTCCCAGCTACTCGGGAGGCTGAGGTAGAGAATTGCTTGAGCCTCGAGCCAGGAGTTTGAGGTTGCAGTGAGCCATGATTGTGCCACTGCACTCCAGCCTGAATAACAAAGTGAGACACTATCTCTAAAAAAAAATAAAATAAGAGTAGTAAAAAATCTTTTCTCTTCATTTTCACTATTCTACGACTCTCTTCAAGACTCAGCTTAGGCTGGGTGCAGCGATGGTTCATGCCTATAACCTCAGCACTTTGGGAGATTGAGGTGGGAGGATCACTGGAGCTCAGGAGTTCAAGACCAGCCTGGGCAACATAGCAAGACATTTTCTGTACTAAAATTAAAAACAATTGGCTGTACATAGTGGCGTGTGCCTGTAGTCCCAGGTACTTGGCGGCTGAGGTGGGAGGATTGCTTGAGCCCAGAAGATAGAGGCTGCAGTGAACTATGATTGCACCACTGTCCTCCAGCCTGGGTGACAGAGCAAGAAAAAAAAAATACCCAGCTCAAATTCTCGTTTTCCAAGAAGTCTACTCAAATCACCCCATCATGTAGTATATATAGTTCAGATTACGTTGCCTTATACAGGTTTGTGTGTACTATTATAAATTGGAGGTGGGGGATGGTTTTTGGAAACTATGTGATCCCCTCCCAAGTAGCTCAGGAGCTTCTAGGAGCAGAAGTGCATCAGGCTAGCTGTGAGGATGTGCACACTGGGCTCATTACGTGGGGTGGAGTGTGTGTGTGACGATACAGGCGCCCACCTGAGATCCTGAGGGTAGGTGTGGGCGTGTGCATGTGACCAGAGCAGAGGTGATGTGCATGGCTGCGTGTGTGGTGAGTGAATGAGGGATGAGTGAGCAGAAAGACAGGCTCTTCAGGAGTCAGGACCAGTTCAGGGACAAGTCTCTGCAGGGCTGGCAGGAGCCCCAGAGCCCAGGCTTGTATGTGGCGGAGGGACCCAGCCGTGCCCTCTGCACTGGGTGCCATGGTCTTGCAGTGTGGTCTTGGGCTGGGACTTCCTTTACTTCCATGGTTCAGCTTTGTCTCTTCAACAGAAATCTGGGTCTTTTTATTTCTGCCTCCCCCGCCCAGGTGGGATGGCCTGGGCAGAGTCCCCTCCACTCTTCCAAGTGTCTCCAGGAGGAAGAGGGACAGCCCTTCTCTGTTGGGCAGGCTAGATGATTTGTAAGTGCTGTTTTCTGAATCCTCACTGTGCTGTCACTTCCTCTGGCTCTTTGTACATTCAAGTGTCTCTGCCTGGGACATGACCCTCTCCCTGCCCTGCACCTACCTCCTTATCCTTTAGGTCTCAACTTGGACACAACTTCTCCAGGAACTTTCCCCTGCACCGCCTCCCTTGCATGCGGGGTAGAGTCACATGGTCAAGGCTCCTGCAGTCCCCGTCTGCCATGGAGCAAAGTATCCATGGAGCTGCATGTTACAGATATCAGTTTGTCTCCATCGCTTCTTCAGATTGGGAGCCCCTGGGGCTGTCCTCACTACCTGGTCTTGGTTTGCTCATTTCTTCAACAGCCCCAGCTAATGTACCAGGCACTGCTCTCAATGCAGGAAACACTGCAGGGAACATGACAGAGGAGGCCTCTGCTCTCACGGAGCTTCCAGCTTAGTAGGGGGAGAAACAACAAGCAAGTAAACAAATGCTCAGAACACACATTTCACTGATAATCAAACAAATCAGGGTGATGCAGCCAGGAGAGCCTGGAGGGTGAGAGAGAGCCTCTTCTTTAAGAGCTGGTGTTTGAGCTGAGATGTGCACAAATCCGGGCAAGAATATTCTAGGCAGAAGGACAAGCTGGAGAGCTCTTCCTAAAGTGGAACTATCTCCTACTTCCCAAGTTTGAGCAAGAGGATGAAGGTCGATGAAGGGGAGGAGTTGGAGAAGTTGAAGTCAGAGAGGCAGGTGCCTTGCACTGAATTGCAGGCCGTGGCAAGGACTTTAGGCTTTACTCAAGTAACAGTAGGGAAGTGATCCATCTTATTTAAAATTTTAAAAGATCAGCCGGGCATAGTGGCTCACGCCTGTAATCCCAGCTCTTTGGGAGGCTAAGGTGGGTGGATCACCTGAGGCCAGGAGTTCAAGACCAGCCGGGCCAACATGGCAAAACCCCATTTCTACTAAAAATACAAAAATTAGCCAGGCATGGTGGTGGGTGCCTGTAATCCCAGCTACTCAGGAGGCTGAGGCAGGAGAATCCCTTGAACCCAGTAGTCAGAGGTTGCAGTGAGCCGAGATCATGCCACTGCACTCCAGCCTAGGCAACACGGCAAGACTCTGTCTCAAAAAAAAAAAAAAAGTTTTTTTAAAAGATCATCCCGGCTGTTACAGGTGGAATGGACTTTGGGGAACAAGCACGGGACAATTGGGAGGCTCCAACAGCCATGTGGATATGACAGGTAATGGCTCAGACTAACGTGGCAGTGACAGAGATAGAGAAGAAAGAAGGGGCTTGGGACATACTGAGTTGAGTCTGTGGGACTTGGCGATGAATCTCAGGTGGCTAGGAAGAGGAGGAGCTCCAGGAGGCCTTCTAGTCTTGAGAAATGGAGTGTGTGCTGGTGCCAGTTAGCAAGATGGGAAAGGTTGAGGTGGGGACAGAAATCGAAAGTTCTATCTTATCTGTGTTAATTTTGAAATACCTGGTAGATATCCAAATAGAGATGACAAATAGGTGTGAGCCTGTAGCTCAGTGGAAAGGTCAGAGCTAAAGACGCAAGTGTGGGAGGCCTGAGCAGGTGGATGGTTTTCAAAGCCTCCAAGAGCTCATCTAGTTCAAGAGTGTCTAGAAAATAATAGAAGGCCTGTGACCAAGCCGGACACACAGGAGGACATACAGAGGTTGATGGAAACCAACAGAAGAGCCTGAGATGGGCAAAGAGAGAGAAGAAAAATAAGGAGGTTGTTTTCTCTGAAACCAAGAGATCATTTCAATGGTGAGACACTGCCAACTATTCAAATGCTGCTGATGGATCCGGTGCATTGACAGAGAAGTGACCACAGGCTTCAACAACAACCACATTATTGGAGACCTTGACCAGAGCAGAGTTTCCCTTTCTTTCCCCTTCCTCTTCCTCTTCCCCTTTCCCTTTTCCTTCCCCATCCCTTTCCTTTCCCTTCCCTTCCTTTTCTTTTTCTTTTTTTCTTTTTCTTTCTTTTCTTTTCTTTTTTTTGTTTGTTGAGATGGAGTCTCGCTCTGTCGCCCAGGCTGGAGTAGAGTGGCGCAATCTTGGCTCACTGTAACCTCCACCGCCAGGGTTCAAGCGATTCTTCTGCCTCAGCCTCCCAAGTAGCTGGGATTACAGGTGCCTGCCACCATGACCAGCTAATTTTTGTATTTTTAGCCACCACGACCAGCTAATTTTTGTATTTTTAGTAGAGACGGGGTTTCACCATATTGGCCAGGCTGGTCTCGAACTCCTGACCTTGTGATCTGCCCTCCTTGGCCTCCCAAAGTGCTGGGATTACAGGCATGAGCCACCATGCCTGGCCGGCCTTCTTTCTTTTTCTTTTCTTTCCTTTTTTCCTTCCTTCCTTCCTACCTTCCTTCCTTCCTTCTTTCTTTCTTTTTCTCTCTGTCTTTCTTTCTCTCTCTCTCCCTCTATCCCTCCTTCCCTCCCTCCCTCTCTCCCTCCCTCTCTTTCTCTTCTTTCTTTCTCCCTCTTTTCCCTCCCTCCCTCCCCCCCGCTTCCTTCCTTCCTTTCTTCCTTCCTTCCTTCCTTCTCTGACAGGATCTTGTGCTGTCACCCAGGCTGGAGTAACCATAGCTCACTGCAGCCTCAAACTCCTGGGCTTCAGTGCTCCTCCCACCTCAGCCTCCCAAGTAGCTGGGACTGCAGGTGTGCGCCACCATGCCTGGCTAATTTTCTTAAAATTTTTTTTAGAGATAGGTCTTGCTATGTTGCCCAGGCTGGTCTTGAACTCCTGGGCTCGAGCGATCCTCCTGCCTCAACCTTTCAAAGCACTGGGACTTGGGCAGTTTTAGTGGATTGGAGGCAAGGGGAGCCCAATGGGGTAAGCATGGAGAGGGGGAGTGAGTTTGTGAGCGTGGCAAGTGTGGAGTGTGTGGGAAGCCATCACACTGTGGAGGAGAGCAGAGAATGAAACAGCAGCTGCTGAGGAAAGGGGCCTCAGAGGGAAGATTTCCTCTGTGTGTGTGTGTGTGTGTGTGTGTGTGTGTGTGTGTGTGTTTTGAGACGGAGTTTCGCTCTTGTCACCCAGGCTGGAGTGCAATGGCACGATCTTGGCTCATTGCAACCTCTGCCTCCCGGTGTCAAGCGATTCTCCTGTCTCAGCCTCCCGAGTAGCTGGGATTACAAGCATGTGCCACCATGCTCGGCTAATTTTGTATTTTTAGTAGAGATGGGGTTTCGCCACGTCAGCCCGGCTGGTCTTGAACTCCTGACCTCAAGTGATGCACCCACTTTGGCCTCCCAAAGTGTTGGAATTACAGGTGTGAGCCACTGCACCAAGCCTCCGTTGTGTTTTTGTTTTGATTTTTGTTTTCAGGAGATGGGCGCTCCTAGAGCATGGGTTTATGCTGATGGGAAAGGCCCTATAGAGACAGGGAAATAATACAGGAAGATAATGAGGTAATTTCAAGGGCATGACCTTTCCAAGGCAAAGGGATGGGTTCCAGAGCACAAAGACATTAAAGGAGAGAGAAGAAGGCAGAGCGAAAATCCCAGGGATATTGGGGAGGGTGCCATGAAGTGAGACAGCTGGCACGTGTGTTTCTGTCCACACACGGGTGTGGGCACAGAGGAGGCGGACAGTTAAGACAAGTAGTTCCTAGGTAACCCAGAGCTTGGGCCTGATCGAGAGGATGAGTCTGTCCTGTGGAAATATGGGACTCAGGCCTTGGGCCAGGGTGTCCCTGTTTCTGGGCTGGGAGCATCAACACATCTGCCGGTCTCTGCTGATCTTGGACTCACCCACAGAGACGTCTGTGCCACCCCTGCTGGCTCCTGGTGTGTTCAGCGCTCAAGAAACCCTTTCAGTGGCAGAGGAGCTACCTGGGGTGGGATACCTGCGTGTGGGATAATTGCATGGGATTCTCAGTCCTTGCTTGCTCAGCTCTCTTCACATCCCTCCCACCCCAGCATGAGGTAGAGGAACCACACCGTGGACCCGGGAACACAAAATAACACAGTGTGGGGCTGGGCCTGGCCCCAAATGTACTTGGAAGACAAACAGGCTGTCCTGAGACCCAGCACAGGCACAAAGAGCTGCTCAGATGGAGTTTTATTGGGGTGTATGTGTGTCTCTCTCCCACATCATCTGGCACCCACCTGCCTCCAGAGAAAAGGCTTCTTCATCTCTCACGTTAGTCATCCGTGCCTGCACGAACAACTGGCTCTTTCCACAGCTTCCTCACCCATCCCGGGGCAAAGCTAGCACGGTGCCTGGCACAGAAAGCTGCTTCATACTTTCCTATCGAATAAACAGATGAATGTGCACCTTGAACAAGCACCCACCCACAGGCGAAAACACCCACTTCCTCTCCAGCCCGGCAGGGACCCCGCAGAGGCAGGAGCAGCGCTGTGGCCCAGTGCTCGTTCCCACCACAGTGATGAGGCTCTGGACCTCTGGGCTCAGCTCTCTGCTCCTCCAAGCTGCCCCTGACCTCACCTCTGGGGACTCACTCCTGCTCCTCCAGCTCAGCCCCTGAGCAGCTCACACTCTGCGGCTCCTCCTGCTCCTCCAGCTGAGCTCCTAACCTCCACCTCCGGGCTCCTCCTGCTCCTCCGGCTGCCCCTGACCTCCACCTCCGGGTTCCTCCTGCTCCTCCAGCTGCCCCTGACCTCCACCTCCAGGCTCCTCCTGCTCCTCCAGCTGCCCCTGACCTCCACCTCCAGGCTCCTTCTGCTCCTCCAGCTGCCTCTGACCTCTATCTACTTCTGGGCTCCTTCTGCTCCTCCAGCTGCCTCTGACCTCTATCTACTTCTGGGCTCCTCCTGCTCCTCCAGCTGCCCCTGACCTCCACCTCTGGGCTCCTCCTGCTCCTCGAGCTGCTCCTGACCTCCACCTCCAGGCTCCTTCTCAGTGCCTGGTCAGCTGGACGAAGAATGGAAACCCCAGTCAGATTTCTAGAAGAAATCTGAGAAGCCAGCCTCGGGAGCACTTGCCGAGCCCTCCTGAAGTTGTCCTCCACCTGGTTGTGAGCCGGGAGGAAGACTGAGATCAAGTGACAGAGGGCCCAGAAGCGACGACGCCAATGAGGAGAGCCCCTGCTGGCCTCAGCCCTGCTGGGCAGGAGAAAGCAGCTGCTGCGGGCTGCAGAGCAGAGTGAGGCTGCGG
The DNA here is from genome assembly GCF_008728515.1 of Papio anubis. Classification (NCBI taxonomy): domain Eukaryota; kingdom Metazoa; phylum Chordata; class Mammalia; order Primates; family Cercopithecidae; genus Papio; species Papio anubis. Next base: position 19,754,646 of record NC_044989.1, on the reverse strand, counting down.
TGCCAGGGAAATGGGGGGGCTGGAGACGATGAGGGTGACCCCACCCCAAAAGTCAGGGCTGGGAGAGGAGCATGACCCTGCCCAGCAGAGCAAGGGTCCAAGGAAGGCTTGCCTGTGGGGATGCCGTGAGGAGAAGCCAAGACAAGAGGGGAGACCCAGGGGCTGAGCCGGACGCCCCTGAGTGACTGTGTCAGCCCTCACCATAATGAAGTACCACAGGCTGGGCAGCTTGAACAAAGGAGTTTATTTTCTCACAGCTTGAAGGCTAGAAGTCCAAGATCAAGGTGTTTTCGGTTTGGTCCCTTCTGAGGCCTCCCTCCGTGGCTTCCAGACGGCCACAGCTGCCTCCTCGCTGTGCCCTCCTGTGGCCTTTCCCTTTCGTATAAGACCACCAGTCCCATTGGATTAGGGCCTCACCCTAACAGGCTCATTTGAACTTCACCACCTCTCTAAAGACCCCATCTCCAAATACAGTCACATTCTGAGGTACGAGGAGGTTAGGGCTACAACATACAATTTTGGGGGGACACAATTCAGTAAATAACAGTGGCTATGGAAACATTATCTTGATACTGACTGTGGATGTTATAGAACAATGGACTGCTGGGCCCAAATAATATACTAACAATAGGGTGAGAATTCCTCCGGTGTGTGCCTGTGCCTGTGTCTGTGTCTGTGTGTGCATGCATGTGTGTCTATGTATGCATGTATATGTGTGTGCATGCACGTGTGTATAAGTATGTATGTGTATGCATGTATATGTGTGTGCATGCATGCATGTCTATGTGTGTATGTATATGTGCATGCTTGCACATGTGTATATGTATGTGTGTATGCATGTGTGTATGCATGCATATGTGTGTGCTTGCATATGTATGCGCATGCATATGTTTATCTGTGCATATGTGTATGTATGTGTACGTGTGTGTATATTTGTGTGTGCATGCATGTGTATGTGTGTGTGTTTACATATATGTATGTGCATGCACGTGTGTCTATGCATATATGTATGTGTGTGCATGCATGTGTGTATGTATATGTGTGTATGTATGTGCATGCATGTATGTGTATGCATGTGTGTCTGTGTGTATGTACGTGTGCATGGATGTATGTTTGTGTATGTGTGCATGCATGGGTATGCGTATGTATTGTGTGTGCGTGTGTGTATGTGCATGCACACACACATGTACACAGCAGCCTGCTGTTCACCCCCTAGGTCTACTTCTTTTGGCCTACCTGATTTTCCCCCGAGCCTGGGAGGAGGATGGGCATCATGGGCCCATTTTATGGATGAGCTTGCCCAGGTCACACCGCAGGCAAGGGTCAGCCCTGGCACTGCTACCCAGCTGCCTCAGTGTCCTGGACACTCCCCGCCCACTCCATATGCTTTCTAACAAGGTCACTCTGCGAGGACCTCTCACCCCCAGCTGAAGAACCCCCAGCAGTCACCCGGGCTTCTCTGTCTATGTGGTGCAGGAGGAAACTGAGTCTTGAGGCTGTTAGGTTTGCAGCTTAATGCAGCTTCTTATCTGCCTGTGGCTTATCTCTCAGGTTTTTGATGATCAGGTTCTGTGCTGGCTCAGAGCAGATCCCTCAGGCAGGGCACACCCAGCCTTGGCCCCACCCTGACAGCCTCAGCCCTCCTTTTGGGGGCCTTTGCCTCTCCCATGCCTGAGAAACCTGTGGCCCTTCCTGTTCCCCACTCTCGTCCCTCTGCTTGTGTGCAGAGGAGTGGAGGTTCCCAGAAGCCTCCTGTGGAGGGATGAAAATGGTGGCAGGCAGGGTGGGTGCAGAGGGCAGCCAGGAGGCCAGAAGCCCAGTCTCCAGGACACCCGAGATTCTCATGGAGGCCACAGAAGCTGTGCTGTGCATTGGCCCTGCCTGGTCCCATCTAGCAGGATGGCCTTGACCAGCGGCCCTTGCCCCCCTGATTGAGGCCTTGCCTGGATTTCCGGTTGGAAGGCTTCATCCAGATCCTTCTAAAGTGCTGAAACTCTCAAGTCCCTGGCTCCATGGCAATGGCAGGATGGGAGGCCTGAAGGCAAGTCCTTCCTTATTCTGGCTACACCAAGCGAGGGATCCCTGGGGCAGGGCTGTGGTCTGGAGGTTTCATCTTAGGCTGTTGGGTTCTTCCGGCCAAGCAATTGCTTAAGTGTCATAACGCAGGGGCCCTAGAGTGTCACCATCTGCAAATGTGAGTTTAATCTAGACACTGTGACCTCTCCTCCCTGACCACAGTGGCCTGTGAACGGATTGACAGCTATATTGTCACTGACCCCATGACAGCCAGGTGGCTTGGGCTATCTGGGGTCTCTTTTCCTAGGTAGACCCAACATTCAGGCCTACCCTAGTCAAGGCTTCAGCAGAGGCCAGAAAATGATAGCCAAAAACCACATACTGCCAGAGCTGTCAAGGCCCCTCCGTCTAGCCCTCTCCCTTACTGTGCAGACTGTGGGGCCCACAGCTCTCTTGCTCCCGTCGGTTCTAGGCCGTGTTCAATAGCTACCATACCCTGGGCCAACCACGCACCCAGAAGGTGGTAGACACTCAGACATGCTTGTATTTGTGAATGAATAGCCAGGTCCAGTCCCTGGTTAGGTCATATATCTTTGGCCCATCCCCACTCCCTCCCCACTCCCAGTTGGGGCTATGGCCTGAAGGTCTTGAGAGCAAGCTCTTCGGTGCGGGTGGTGGGGACACCTCTCTATTTTCACCAGGAGCCCACAGGAGGTTGCCTGGTTGGAAAGGGACTGCACGTCTGTCCCCGGCCATTGCCGTAAGCATGAGGCTTCCATTGATTTGCATGAGCCTTCCCAGCAGGTAACTGAACCTGACTGATTCCCCTCAGTTCAAACCCTGAGGTGCTCTGGGCTGGGCTGTGAAAGGCGCTGGCGGGGCCTGGCCAGCCTCCCGGAGCAGCGTGGGAACATGGCCTTTAGCCCTGCCAGTCCGCACTGGGGAGCTGGGGCGGAGGGGGCTACTGAGGACCAGACACCAGGGCAGCCTCTGACAGACACTTCTGGAAGAACCTCAGCGATCCCACAGTGGCCACTTCTCCTGTGTTCTCCCTCACTCCATGGGTTTCCAGACTTCTGTCTTTTGATCGTTGAGGGGGCTCTCGGGAACCCCTTTTTCCCATAAGCAGACATGCAGGGCTCCCGACCTGTGCTGCTGCCTCCCCTCCTCAGAACAACCTTCCCCCGTCTGGAGAAGGATGATGGTGAGTGGAGGAAGCCGCTTGGAGGAGGGGGTCAGAACCTGCATCTGACAATCCCATCATTCTTTCCACCACATCTTTGGGAGAAGGTGGCTTCTATGTGTTGACCCATCAGTGACTCTGAGTGTGGGAAACCAAGGGTCACGGGGGTGGGCACTCCTGCCTAGGGGCAGTGAAGCTGCTGCTCTGAGAACAAGCCTGCTGTGCCAGAAAGACTCAGTCTGGCCTGGCTGATCCGGAGCCTGAGGCTGCAGGAAACCTGCCTTTCCTGCCCGGCACTCCCGCCCCATTAGGGCCCTGGGAGAGGGCAGGGCGCTCTCACCAGTTCTCACACAAAGGTCTCTTGGGTTGGGTTCCAGAAAAACAAGACCTTGCTCCAGCCAGCCCACTCACTCTTCTTCTCTGCTTGGTGCAATGGAAAGTGGTAGACAGTCCTGGGTTCAGTGAGGCCTGGGGCCAAGCCAGGTATTCTCTCCAGCCTGATTTCCTGCTCTGGAACACTGTAAAACAGGATCGCAGCACCTGCTTTAGTGGAGTTGTTGTGAGAGTTACCTGAGGAGATGTAGGCCACAACCCTCTGAATCTTGCGGGCATTCCCTGATTGGTAGTTCTCGTCCCCACTCTGGTTCCCAGAGTCCTGAGCCCTGGGGCTGTCTGTGCCCCTGGCCCAACCCTGCCAGACACTGGTCATGCCCAAGGTTGAGCCTGGGCTTCCCAGCTCTTGCTCTTGTCTCCCTTTGCCCACAGCCAGCTGCTCTGGTGCTCTCCTTGGAGCCTGCTAGGCTAAGTCCCACCTCCGAGCTACGTGCTGCTGGAATGGGACTGCCCTACCTCCCTCCCTTCCCCTGGACCCATGTTTCCTGCTCCTTCGAGGCCCCTCTTCCAGGCAGATAAAGGTCTCTTCCTCGTTGAACTCATCGAAGCACCCCTAGCCCCATGGTGGCCATCGCCCACTGGCAGTGTCTGCCAGCCACCTGGGGCCCTATTAGCAAGCCCCATACATGCCTCACTGGGAAATCCAGCTGACCGTGCAGGGTCCTCACAGAGCAGCTTCTGTACACTCTGACCTGGGTCTGTTTGACACAATTATGGGGTCCTGCCCTTCGAGGGAGTCAGGACGGTGGCGCCAGCGTCATTGTGCCTTCTGGGCACTTAGTGCTTCATACCCAAGATCCCCAATCCTCACAACAACCACAGCAGGGTGACAATATACCACCTTGACAGATGGGTATTATCCCCACTCACAGGGGAGGAAACGGAGACTCAGAGAAGTTAAGTGACTTTCCTGAGGTCACACAGCTAGTAAGTCATAGATCAGGGACTTGACCCTAAAGTCTATGCACTTTTTGCTGTATAAAGAAAGGTACTTCTGGTGGGGGCTGGAGGTGAAGAGATATCTCAGATCTCTTGGGCGGTAGAGGGCAGCAGCACCCCCCATTTGGTGCACCCCTAGCCTGGTGGAGTCATCTTTGGAAATCCCATTTCATCTTTGACCCTTTAATGTTTGAGGCCTGACTCCTGTCCACTCTAGATGGCCATCAGGGAAATACTCAGCTTCAGCTGGGCCTCCATGGTGGGGAGATCCTCTTCCTAGCCAGCCAAAGCCTGTCTGCCCGCTGCTTTCCCTGTCCCCTCCCTCGACCTAGCTCCATGGTTCTGGTTCTGCCCCATAAAGGGGATCGAGGATGAAATGGGAGTCTCCCAGGTTAGTTGACTTCATGGACTCAGGGGCTGTCTGCCGTGCCCAGAATACATCAGAAACACTTCATAGCTTCTAGTCTATAGTTTGCAAAGAGACAGATTTGAATTCATGTGGTGGCTGCAAAATGTACTGTTGTGACACAATAGAACATTTATTTAACTTCTCTGAGCCTCAGTTTTCTCATCTGTAGAACAGGTTCTTGTAAGGATTAAAAACTGAGAATACCAGCCGGGTGTGGTGGCTCATGCCGGTAATACTAGCACTTTGGAAGGCTGAGGCGGGTGGATCACTTGAGGTCAGGAGTTCGAGACCAGCCTGGCCAACATGGTGAAACCCCATCTCTACTAAAAATACAATTAGCCAGGCATGGTGGTACGTACCTGTAATCCCAGCTAATTGGGAGGCTGAGACAGGAGAATTGCTTGAACCCAGGAGGCAGAGGTTGCAGTGAGCCGAGATTGCACCATTGCACTCCAGCCTGGGGAACAAGAGCGAAACTCCATCTCAAAAAAAAAAAAAAAAAAAACCCAAAAAACTGAGAATAAAGCTTTTGGTATTGTAAGTGCCATATAGTAAATCCTCCATAAATGGTGGCAGTTGTTAGCATTTCTGTAGTTCTGGATATTCCGGGTAGAGTCACCTGCCCAGGAGTTGGGGAAATGTCTGGATTTCATTACTGCTCTATACTGAGAATTCACAGGGATGATTCACTATGTAGAGGAATGCTCTGTGGATCAGGAAGGCCCACAGTGGGATGAGCTTCCACAGGGTCAGGAGAGGCAGCCCAGAGGAAGTGAGCTCACATCCGAGGGCAGCCACAGCAGTCCCCGACTCAAGGGCCTAAGCCCTGCCCCCTCCTTAAGCCCTCTGCTCACTTGTAGCCTCACCCCACAGCCCCAGTGAGCAGAAAGCACACCTGGGAGTGTGAGCGTCACGGACGTGGTGAAGCGGGGTTCTGCTCTGTGGCTATTGTGGAAGGCCAGCCCTGCCCCTGACTGCACAGGCAAGGCGGGCCTAGAATGGCATCAGTTTGGCCTGCATGGGAGGGTCTTGGATACCAGGCTGATGAGGCTGTGCTTTCCATAGTAGGACAGGAGCTGGAGGTGACAGAAGCAGAAGAAGCTAGCAGCTGGCTTGTTTGGGGAGCCAGGGAGTGATGGACAGGACCAGCTGCACAGGAGGACTTCCCACCATCCCAGGGCCCGTGCTCCACATCTTCAGAGTCACCCTTTAGCAGGGCCTGCTAGGCTGGGCCAGCACTGTATTGAGTCTAGCACAGAGCAACAGCCTGCCTCAAGGCTGGGCCTAGGGCCCCTGGGAGCCAGGCCCCAGCACACTTGTGCTGTCTGGCAGGAAAACTCTCAACTGTTTTAACTGGATTTCCAGAGCTCTCAGGCTTGGGACGGGGACCTCACGGAGAGAGGCTGGGGGAAGAACCAGGACTTTTCCTGGGGCTTCGGCTGACTCAGGAGCTTCAAAAGCAAAATTGCTTCCAGTTTTTGTTTGCATAAAAGAAGCTGGTGAGAAGAGGAAGTAAGATATGTCTGCTTGTGGACAAGGTCAAAGACCTGTAAGATTTCCAGGGGATGGAAACACTTCTCAGGTGACCAGGCATTCCCACTACATGCCCCGGCGGCTTTGCTGGTCACAGCACGGCGGCAAATTACCTGTTATTAGAACAGTCCGGATGATGAAGTCATTGCAGACCTAATCCTATTTATTTCAATGACAGCTTTGGCAGAGCAGTAAATCTTACTGCCAACCGTGTCTCTTATGGCCAGTTCCCTGAAGGAACTACCATCAGACGTGACTACAGGGAGGGGTCCTTGTTAGAGCCTAAATTTGCTATTCGTCACCTTTCTCCTCCAAGTGGCAAGTTCTCCCAGGAGAGCCTGCCCATGAGGCAGATTGTACTTTCAAAGTATATCTCATCTCACATGCTCTCCCTGACACTCCTCCCACTGAGTCCAGGAGAGGTCTATGTCACCTCTCCTTGTACCTTAGTGGAAGAAACTTTATGACTACTTTGATGAGTGGAAGTCATTGCAAAAGAGACACTATGTGACTTCCACAGCTAGGTCAGAAAAATGCCATGCACTTCTAACCTATGATCTTGTAACCCTTGCTCTTGGAATCCAGCCACCATACTGTGAGGAAGCCCAAGCCACACGGAGAGGCCACGGGCAGCTGTTCTGGCTGGTGATTCCCCGTTAGGAGAATCAGCACCAGCCAACAGACATGTGAATGAGGAGACTGTCCATATGCTTCCAACCCCAGACTGCAACTGCATGAAAGACCCTGCATGAGAAGCACCCGGCTGAGGCCAGCCCCCAGAGCTGTGAGAGGTAATAAAATGATTATAGTTATTTTCAGCCACTGAGATTCGGGATGATTGGTTACGTAGCAATAGATCATCAGAATACCCATGAACAGTGACAATGGACAACGCTTGCCTCTCAGGCATCTCTTATTGAAAAATGGAAGTCCAATCCTTCCTTCTGAATTTGCCTTCTCAGGTTCTGAAACTTCCTACTATCAGATGATTCAATCTCTCAAAGCGAGATTTGAAAGTGGGACTTCCAGGCTGGGCACAGTGGCTCACGCCTGTAATCCTAGCACTTTGGGAGGCCAAAGTGGGCAGATGATGAGGTCACGAGTGACCAATATGGTGAAAACCTGTCTCTACTAAAAATACAAAAATTAGCTGAGCATGGTGGCTTACACCTGTAGGCCCAGCTACTCCGGAGGCTGAGGCAGGAGAATCACTTGAACCCGGGAGACGGAGCTTGCAGTGAGTCGAGATTGTGCCACTGCACTCCAGCCTGGGTAACAGAGTGAGACTCCGTCTCAAAAAAAAAAAAAAAAGTGGGACTTCCAGTTGTCAGAAGCTGTCAGAACACTCTTCTACTCACTTTCTTAAGGAAGTTAATCTCTTTAGCATTTTTACTAAGAAAGGCAGTTATGATGTAATGGAAAGCTTATAACTCAAATACCAGGTAGACCCAGGTAAGATTCCCGATTCTACCAGTTCCTGGCACTAATACAAAACTGCTTTGTATTAGCAATGATAACTTATATTTGTCAAATGTCTACTAAGTGCCAGGCACTGTTTTAAGTACTTTTCACATATTAACTTTTTTGGATGGTTACGACAACCTTGTGAATTAGATATTACTACTATCTGCATTTTATAGATGGGGAAATCAAGGCACAGACAGGTTAAGTGACCTTCCCAAGGCTATACAGTATGTAGCAGAGCTGGAATTTGAACCCAGGAAGTTTGGTCCTAGAGTTGGCTGTGACATACTGCGTCTTGGTAAATGTTTAACTCTGGGTTATGGGTGTGATGGAGTAATGCTCGGCCATCTCTTCCTGAAGAACTGATCTGGAGGAATCTGGTGCTTGAACCAAAGTGCTATCAATGATCCCTACCACTGATGTGTGCTAATGGGAGAGATATGGTAAGGATGAAAGTCACACCCAGCAGCCCCAGGCTGCTATGGGGGTAGTGACAGACCAGAGAAAAGGAGACATCTGAGAAAGGGATATTTTGTAACATCAGGACAGTGGCACGCATCTGGAGCATTCAGGGGCCTGAGTTATTGGAGAGAGGCAGCGTGGGGAAGTGGAGCTGGTTGCAGAACCCTTGATATTGAGACTTGCCCTTTGACTCACTAGCCATGGGACCCTTGCTGAGTCACCTGCCCTCATCTCTGAAATGACAATAACTTGTGCAACCTCCCAGATGACAGCATGTAAACAAAGTGCCCAGAAAGCCAGAAATGGAAGCTACCACTAAGTTTTGGAGGAAAATTTACTTAAAATGCATAAGACACTTCCTTATCTTCTTTATTTATTTTTATTTTGATGAGGTTTTGCTCTGTCACCCGAGCTGGAGTGCAGTGGCACAATCACCGGTCACTGCAGCCTTGACCTCCCAGGCTCAAGAGATCCTCCTGCCTCAGCCTCCCAAGTAGCTGGGACTACAGGCACGTGCCACTACACCCGGCTAATTTTTTTGAGAGATGGGAGCTTGCTGTGTTGCCCAGGCTGGTCTCAAACTCCTGGGTTCAAGCAATCCTCCTGCCTCAGCCTCCCAAAATGCTGGGATTTTAAGCATGAGGCACTGCATCTGGCCCTTATCTTCTTAAACAGAGAGTCTTGAACATCACTTAGCTTTTCTTCACGATTCAGTGTTAATCACCGTGCAGTGTTAATCACTATGAACACCCATTCCCATACTGAGCTACAGAATGAGGAGGGGCTTAGAGGACACTGCCTTGTTGGGTGTGACTCTGCCCTGCACTGGATAGCCCCAGGCTGCTGGGCTTCTGGAGGCCTCAGGCTACCCCTCGAAAGATGAACAGTTTCATCCCTCACGGAGACTATCACCTGTCACCTCTCAGCACTGTCAGAATGTTGGCCCAAAGCAGTTTAATGAGACTGATTTGTGGCTTCTACTCTTTTGTGTATTTATAAACCAGATGCCTCCATTTGTTAGAAATGGCTATAAAAGCAGGGATCCTGAGCACAGAGAACAGAGGGGTTGAGTTCAGGGTAAAGCGCATAAGCTTTCATGCATAGAGCTTGTGACATCCGTCTTGGCTGCTCAGGACCCTGTTTGCTCCCTTCATGGGTTTCAACCACTCCAGACGGGGAACGTGTCACTGTAACTGGTGATGCTGACCTGTCAGGGTCTCTATTTAGTTCTTGTTTGTTTGTTTGTTTTGAGACACTCTCGCTTTGTCGCCCAGACTGGAGTGCAGTGTCATGACCTTGGCTAACCGCAACATTCACCTCCCTGGTTCAAGCGATTCCGCTGCCTCAGCCTCCCGGGTAGCTGGGATTACAGGCATGAACCATCACACCCAGTTAATTTTTGTATTTTTAGTAGCGATTGGGTTTCGCCATGTTGGCCAGGCTGGTCTTGAACTCCCGACCTCAACTCCCGCCTTGGCCTCCCAAAGTGCTAGGATTACAGACGAGAGCCACTGTACCCGGCCTAGTTCCTTCGTTCGTTCTTTCTTTCTTTCTTCTTTTCTTTCTTTCTTTCTCTCTCTCTCTCTCCCTCCCTCCCTCTCTCTTTCTTTCTGAGATGGAGTCTTGCACTGTCGCCCAGGCCAGAGTGCAGTGGCACAATCTCAGCTCACTGCAACTTCCGCTTCCTGCGTTCAAGCGATTCTCTTGCCTCAGCCTTCCGCGTAGCTGGGACTACAGGCATGTACCACCAATCCCGGCTAATTTGTTGTATTTTTAGTAGAGACGGGGTTTCACTGTGTTATCCAGGATGGTCTCCATCTCCTGACCTCATGATCCGCCTGCTTTGACCTCCCAAAGTGCTGGGCTTATAGGCGTGAGCCACCGCGCCTGGCCTATAGTTCATTGTTTTTACATTGATCTGTTTCTTTTCCTTTCTGATGTTTATTGTCACAGTAACTTCAGGGCAAACTCAGCGTCCTTCCCAGGACACCACCACCTCTGTCTCTTCAGTCCCACAGCCTCCATCCATGCCCTTGCCCCAACTTCTGACACAGCCTCCTTAGATTACCCCTGGCAAGCATTTTCTCAGTGCCTCTACATGCTCAGTGTGAGGCCATGCACTCAGTGGGGGCAGCTAGAGCGGGCTCAGCCATAGCCCTGCCTTCCAGGAGCTCAGAGTCTGGTTGAGGAGGCTCAGGCAATACCTAAGAACAGTTAGGCTACAAATAGGATGGTGAGAAGTTGAGGCTGGCCAAATCTATCCCAGTGTGATATGTGAGAGCAATGGATGGTCAGGAGCAACAGCTACAGGCATATCAGGAAGGGAGTTAAGGAGAACACTTGCAGTGACACAAGCTGGAGGAACAGCTAATACTTAGCAATGCTCCAGCTCCAAAAAATGCTGTCGGGTATGAGATGTGGGCAAAGCCAGCCCTGCATCCCCTGAGAGCAATGAGGAGTGGGCAGGTTACGAAGCATGGCTGGATCCCCTTGGGACTGGCTGATGGAGAGCCTGTGGGCCGCCCTCCAAGGGGCTTGGGCTTGGGGATGGGTGGGGAGAAGAACACCAGGAAACAAACAGTGAGCAGGAGGCATCTGAGTGGAGGAGGGCAGGAGGCTTGGGCAGTACGAGTCCCAGCTGCAGAGGGTGAGGGTGGGGGCTGAGGCAAGTCATGGAGGGGGTGTCCAAGCTCCCCCAGCATCCCTGGAGTCTGCCCAGGCTGAGCTCAGCCGTAGCTACTCTGGCCAAGCTGCAGACACTCAGGTTCTCCAAGGCTCTGGCTCCAAGTGACCCCTTACTCTGGCAATTAACAAAGTGAAATTGTAATGGGCAATTAGCAAAGTGAAATGTAAACAGAAAACAGGAAGCCTCTCATTCAATTACCTTGAAATTGGTTTCAAGCCATGTTAACTGAGAACACACACACTCCCTTCCTGTTACACCTCATGCACACACATCACAACAAAAGGAGGTTCTTATCCTTGCAAATTTGCAAGTGGCAGGGAGCATGCATGCTCAGGGAATGGCTGAGCATCCATTCCTTGCCCCACTCCCCCAACAAAGTAAGCTGCTTTGAACATAGAGATAGATGTTCCAGGAAATAGGGCCCTGGAAGAGCTTCAGGAGGTTCTTTGTGCATCCCCCAACTTTGTTAGAGCTCAGAGAATCAGCACATCATCCATACCCATCCTGCCCCGATATGCCTGGCTCCCAGTGCTCTGAGGACTCAGCAGAGGGGCAACACATTGCACTTGCAAGCTTAGGGTCCTAATAAGAATTCTGGCAAGGGCAGGGTCACTGGATTACTGGCTCTTGGCCCAGAGGCCCCAGGAGTGGAGCAGGACAACTGTGTGTCAACATTGCTTTGCACACACCCTTCACCTTCCATTCCATCCTCTCAGTAGACACCTGGCATCTCCACTTTGCTCACATGAAGCAAGCAGGGCCCAGAAGGGTGCAGCCACCAGTTACACAGTTGCTAGGTGGGCAGAACAGACTCCTTACAGCTTTTAGGGCCCAACATGACACAGAGGGGCCACTAGGGTGGAGGTGTGGAGATGTCAATGGCAATTCTCATTCCGTCAAAATATGGCCAGGTGCGGTGGCTCACGCCTGTAATCCCAGCACTTTGGAAGGCTGAGGTGGGCAGATCACCTGAGGTCAGGAGTTCAAGACTAGCCGGGCCAACATGGTAAAACTCCCATCTCTACTAAAAATACAAAAATTAGCTGGGTGTGGTGGCACCCCCGTAATCCCAGCTACTCGGGAGGGTAAGAGAATCACTTGAACCCGGGAGGCAGAGGTTGCAGTGAGCCGAGATTGCGCCACTGCACCCCAGCCTGGGAGATGGAGACTCCATCTCTAAATAAATAAATAAATAAAATAAAATAAATACAGAGATCCCTGTGTTTCAGAAACTATCAACAAGATGTGAGGGCCTCTGGCCATCCTGAATGTCCTTGGTTCTGCAGACCGCACTTCCCCAGCTGGGTCCTAGGGAACACTCTCATCCCAACGGTTCTGTGTCTTCCCAGAGAGAGGCGCTCAGTGCCCCCAAGGCTCAATTGCACTGAGAGGTGGGTGGCCCAGCATTCAGCTGTAGACAGCTTTTCCCAAGATGTTGGAACCAGGCTCCACATCGTAATGAGATGCTTACCCCTTGAATACCTCTATTTTTCACTTGGCAGGATCATGCTGTAATTGAAATTTCATAATCCGTAGCTTCTGCTTGTAACTTGACAGAATCTGACCTAAGAGATCCTTTAGTCCACCTAGTGGGTGACCTTGGCAACATCCCTAATACAACTGTTGCTCACTCTGCTTTAATTCAACCCAGTCATGGGATACTAGGTGATAAAATTGCTCTATATTCTTTATTGATTAAATAAATGTCTATACTATTGCTACTACTACATGCCGTACTTGGATAAATTCCTCTGGGAAAGTTGAGACTCTCATACACAAAATTTAAAAGCAAAACAGGCCAGCCACATGGTTACAAGTCTCACCTAATTCCCCATGATCATTTCATTTATTTATTGGTTGCCTTTGAGTCTAGTTCATGACTCAAAACTACTACACAAACTGAGACTATTATTTTACTTGATATTTTCCTTTTAAATTTTTATTTGTTACTTGTTAAATTTTTGCAGAAGTACAACTCCTAACAAATAATGCTGGCCTATACTTTGAGATGATAACAAATGCCTACAGAACAAACTGAAATTAACAATAGATTCTAGGTAGACTTAGCCTGAGAGTCACTCCCTCCAGACCTCAATTGCTCCAGTGCGGCTAAAAGGGTTTTGACACTGACTCCTAGTTGCTAATCACATCCCTTTAATGTGGGACCAGACCAAGCCAAACTGGGACAGGTCCCAGCATTAAGGGACAATAAAAATCTAACTACAGGAATATTGATCAGCAGTGCTTTTGGAGAAAGATCTTGATCAAAAGGGGGAAATGTGGAAGTTGTTAGAATCAAGATGAAGTTACTTGTGTTAAAAACTCAGACAAATAGAGTTAGGGAAGCCCATGAAGGAAGAGTTGTCATGTACAAATATCTTATAACAAGAACTATCACAAAAGATTCACCAACTTCACAATCTTGCATAAAGGCCAAAGCAACCTTACAAAAAAAATACTTTTGTATGAAAATCTACCCAGCAATTGCCTGTCCTGCCTCAGACTGGTACCACCCCCCTCACTTTCTTCTTCTTCTTCTTCTTTTTTTTTTTTTTTTTTTTTGAGACAAGGTCTTGCACTATTGCCCAGGTGGAATGTAGTGGTGCAATCATAGCTCACTGCAGCCTTGAACTCCTGGGCTCAAGCAGTCCTCCTGTCTTAGCCTCTTGAGTGGCTGGGACCATCATACCAGACTAATGTTTAAAAATTTGTTTGTAGAGATGAGGTCTCATTATGTTGCCCAGGCTGGTCTTGAACTCCTAGGCTCAAGCAATCCTCCCACCTTGGCCTCCCAAAGTCCTGGGATTATTGGTGTGAGCCACCACACTCAGCTCACCATCCTTGTTACCAATCCTTGTAGCTAAGGACAGTTGTCTCAAAACAATTATGTAATCCCACTTCTGACACCATTATGTCAAGCTGAATAACAAATAGGAAGAATCCATAAAAGAAACTAATGTTTATTGAGGAATGGGCATTGCAATGGGAATATGAGTATTACAGTAAACTATGTTCATATGCCCATGGCAATGTCTATTCCCAAATAAACATCATTTTCTTTTAGAATTTTCCTCTCTGTTATTTAGTTAGACAAGGAACACCTTTCTGTCTGCCATACCCTGAGTGTGTGTCCATGGAAATGCCAAGAAAGCCTTGGGAAGTACTTGGCATGCTTTAAGGCGGAGGACAGGGAGGTCAAGCAGCATTTTATAAAGATCCTTCTGGCCGTCCCAATGGAGGCAAAGGGACAGGAATCAGGGAAAGGTGTTGGGGGCTGCTGTCAGAGTCCAGGAAGAGGTGAACCAATGTGTGGCTTCTGTTTTGACTTTAGGACCTCCTGAAAGAGTCCTTGGTACCCTAAGGGGCACCAGACCACTTTGAGAACTGTTGAATTTGGAATATGGTCGTATGAGCCACAGGTCCGGGTACAGATACTAGAATCTAAATTTTTTTAAAACAAAAGCTATCTTTGGCATTCGGGTTCTGTTTATTTGTTCATTCAAAGAATCTACATTGAGGTTTCAGGCTCCTGTGATATTCAGCTGAATCAGGAGACAGTAACGGGAACCATACTAATTGTGTTAAGTCATTCATTAAATGTAGGCAGACAAACACAATTACAGACACTATTTTGTTTTCATTTATAAGTCACTTTCCAGCACAGAGACATAAGCAGCATTATGGAACTTTAGAGCTAGCAGGGCTCTACGAATTTCAGTCCAACTCTCTTGTTTTAAAGATGGAGAAGTTATAGCGCAGGTAGCCCAATGCAACCCAAATTAATAAGCCTTGAGCATCTATGATGTGGCAAGTAAAATCAAGCAAAGTAAGATGCCAGTAACTGATGGATGAGATGTTGTTTTAGATAAGGTGTCCAGGGAAAGTCTCTCTGAAAGGTGACTTTTGAGCAAAGGTCTGAAGGAAATGAGGAAGCAAGTCATGTAACATTTCAGGGAGAGGTTCCAGGCAGAAGAACAATAAGTGCAAAGGTCATGAGGTCAGAGGATGCCTGGCATATTGAAGAAACAGAAGGGAAACAGTGTGGCTGGGATATGGGGCATGCAGGGCAGGGCTGGGAGCAGAAAGTTAAGTCAGAGAGGGGTCAGTACAGATTTTGCAGGGCCTATAAGGCCACTCACTATAAGGACTTGAATTTTGTTCTGAGTGAGCTGAGATACATTAGAGGGTTTTAAGCAGAGACATCCTATGATATGACTTAGAATTAATTTTGGTCACTACATGGAGAGTAGTCAGGGCTAGAGGGCTAGGG
The DNA here is from genome assembly GCF_008728515.1 of Papio anubis. Taxonomy (NCBI): domain Eukaryota; kingdom Metazoa; phylum Chordata; class Mammalia; order Primates; family Cercopithecidae; genus Papio; species Papio anubis. The sequence goes on along the minus strand of NC_044989.1, from coordinate 19,739,291 downwards.
CAGAAGCCAGGAGATGAGTTACAAGGTTCCTGTAGTAATTAAGACAACAGATGACGATGGCTGGGGCAAGGGCGATAGGAGAACAGAGATGATATATAACTAGACAGAGTACGGATACACACTGAAGGCAGTGTCTTAATGAAAGGGACTTGTCCTAGTCACACATAATCAGGACGTGAAATAGCTGGGGTTAAGGCCTCAGGTCTCCTGAGTCCCTGGCCAGTGCCTCAGTGCCTTACACATCTCTAAATGTCACCACAACTGGGAAGGTAGGTTCTATTAGTATAGTTTTACTGATGAAGAAACTGAAGCTGAGAAAGAATAAAGAGACCTTCCCCAGGTCCTGCAGCTGGTAAGTGGCTATCTCAGGACCACACCAGTCAGACCCCAAAACCCTATTTGCCAGGGTATCACTACCGACCACCTCCTTCCCATACACCTCAGCCAACACTATCACAGGATGAGGATGGCTGTGAACACGCCCCAAAGTCTCCTGCCTTAAATATACCCATTGGTGGCCCTTCCACTGGTCTGTGATCTCCATCACTAGAGATTTATCTGTGGAGTGAGGCACTGAAGACGACCGTCGACTACACAAAATGAGTGATTCCTCAAATCCCAATGAGCCACACGAGTGCCAGGGAGCCCAGGAGGGTAAAGAGCAGGGGGTCCGGGCCAAGCCCTCACAACAGTGGGTTTTGGATGGCAAGAGTTGGATCAGGGACAGATTTGTTTCTTGGGACAATGAAGACATTTTTCTTAGCTTTCTTATTTTAGAGGAAAGAGTGGCTGTCCCCAGTTTGCTCAGGAGGTCGAGAGTAACCTGAAATGACAATGTTAGAGCTGCTGAGAGCAGTCTCTAGGCAGTGACTGAGCAGGAAGATGGGTGAGCACTCCTCTGAAACGTGCTAGGCCAGCAAGAGGTGGCTGGAATGCCTGCCTGGAACAGCTCACCCTCCTGCCTGTGATAGGCCTGCAGGTCAGGATCTCACCTAACAGAGTGAGGACGGGGGATTTCCTCCCTTCTGCACACAGAGCATTGCAGAAGCATGAACATTACCTGTCTCAGGCAATTTAGGTTCTTTGGATAGGCAAAAAAAAAAAAAAAAAAAGGGCGGGGGGAACTTGGATGCTGAAGATAGACATCGAAACTTTCTCTCTCTTTTTTTGTTTTTTGGTTCTAGATTTACACCCAGACTTGAGGCTTACATGATCATATCCTGATTTTGGTGTTGTTTTTTGTTTTTGTTTTTTTGAGATGGAGTTTCGCTCTTGTTGCCCAGGCTGGAGTGCAGTGACACAATCTCAGCTCACTGCAACCTCCGCCTCCCTGGTTCAAGCAATTCTCCTTCCTCAGCCTCCAGAGTAGCTGAGTAGCTGGGATTACAGGCGTCCACCACCATGCCCAGCTTTGTTTTTGTTTTGTTTTGTTTTTTGTATTTTTAGTAGAGACGGAGTTTCATCATGTTGGCCAGGCTGGTCTTGAACTCCTGACCTCAGGTGATCCACCCACCTTGGCCTCCCAAAGTGCTGGGATGACAGGAGTGAGCCACCGTGCCCGGTGTCACATGTCCATATTCCTAATTCAGCAGTGCTCAAAGTGGTCCAGGGATGCTTGGGCATTCCCGAGACTTTCAAGACAGAGCATCCCAAGATCAAAATTGTTTTCATAACAATATAAACTGATTGCTATTCAAATTAGAAAAAATAAAAATGTGTAACCATACAAACACGTTATTTGCCCTTTCCACTTTCATTCTGTCTCAGGTGTACGGCAGAGTTTTCCAGAGGCTACATGATGTGGTATGGCGAAAGACTGGATTTAGAAGCAAATGTGAAAATCAGTTGACTTCTACCAATTCAGGTCTTAAAGGGAGGGTTGCAAAAGTATAAAATAATGCCACTTTCTTTACACTAAAAAAAAACTAGTTATTTTTATTAAAATGTTATACTGGCTGGGCGCAGTGGCTCACATCTGTAATCCCAGCACTTTGGGAAGCTGAGGCAAGTGGATCACCTGAGGTCAGGAGTTCAAGACCAGTCTGGCCAACATGATGAAACCCCCTCGACTAAAAATACAAACGGCCTGGCTGGTGGCCTCTCCTGTAATCCCAGCACTTTGGGAGCCTGGAGGCGGTGATTCCAGGTCAGGATATCGAGACCATCCCGGCTAACACGGGTGAAACCCCCTCTCTACTAAAAATACAAAACAGGCCGGCATTCAAGCCCGTAATCCCAGCATCTTGGGAGGCCGAGATCGGGCGGATCACGAGGTCAGAGATCGTGAGACCATCCTGGCTAACACGGGTGAAACCCTGCCTCTCTACTAAAATACAAAAATTAGCCGGGCGACGGGTGGGGGCGCCTGTACTCCCAGCTACTCGGGAGGCTGAGGCAGGAGAATGGCGAACCCGGGAGGCGGGCTTGCAGCGAGCTGAGATCCGCCACTGCACTCCAGCCTGGGCACAGAGCCAGACTCAGCCTCAAAAATACACAAAACAATTAGCTGGGCTGGTGGCGCGGGCTACTGTGTCCCAGCTACTCGGGAGGCTGAGGCAGAGTAGTGGTGTGAACCTGAGGCGGAGCTTGCAGTGAGCAGAGATCGCTGCCACTGCATCCCAGCTCTGGGCTGGCTAAAGCGAGATCAGACCAAAAACACAAAAACAAAACAAAAACCAAATTAGCCAGGTGTGGTGGCGCCTGTAGTGCCAGCTGAGGAGGCATGAGAGGGAGGCTGAGGCACAAGAATTGTTTGAACCCGAGGCAGGGCTGTAGTGAAATGAGATTGGCGCCCCACTGCACTCCAGCCCGAGTGATTGTGAGTGAGACTCCGTCTCAAAAAAAGAAAAAAATAATAAAAAGAAAAGAAAAGGAAAAAAAATTATCTTATTATAAAATGAAATTTTAAAATAACTATTAAAATTCTCAGTGTTAGTTGCCAGTATAGTATAACTCAATAGATATTAGCCACATAAACATATTGGGATCCTCAATAATTTTTGAGAGCATAAACGCGTAAAAAGTGTCAAGGGACAAACTGGTTCGTGTAGAGTAGTTGTAGCCCGGCTTGGGCGGCTGCTGCCCCTGCCCCAAGAAGCCAACCGAAGCCTGGTGGGTCGGGCAGATGCGGCTAAAACTAGTTGACATTACAAGGCAGCGACGCCAGAGGGCGGCCTTACCCACGGGCAGGTTTCTTGTAGTGATGGCTACAAGATGACTGATGCAAACGTCAGTTTTATTCACCTCATTAACAAAAAGCAATTTTGGTTTCTTGTTTACAATGATATAATTTTTACCTCGCTTGTGTTTCTCTGGCTCAACATAGGTTCCAATAAACACGTGCTGCCTGCTCATTTAAGGACTCCACACTGGGTCATCCTATGTGCTGGGGCAGGCACTCCCTGGTCACACTCCTCTGGCCCCTCAGGACAGAATCACAGAAAGACACATCAGCCCCCTGACCCTGTGTCTCCTGAAGTGGCCGCTGGAACACTGGCCTCCCACGGGTCCTGGTGAGGGTGGGTGGACATTTACTCCAGGGACCTCCATAGTGGCCACCATCCAGGCCAGCTACTCCCGGTTCCGACTGACATCTCACACCTTGCTTTGTGATACCACAAAGATGTTTTCTTGGTTCGTGTGTGTCTCTGGCCCATCCCTGTGGTTCCCAATGACTGAGACTGGTTCATAGCAAGTAACCAGACCGGGTCTTCAGAGGTAGGATTAGAGGAGGGGATGGGCACTGGGAGGGTAAGGGACCCAGTTTCCACAAGACCTCTTGAGTGCCCTTAGGCCAGTCATGTGTTCCCTGGAGCCACAGCTTCTCATCTTTCAAAGGGGACTTCTGCCTGGGTCAGAGAGCTGTTGTGAGACTCAGGTGGCACAGCTGTGCAGTGAGCACTCTCTGCCATGATACTGAAGTGTGAAGTGTGGGTGTTTACGGAATTCTCTTCTCTCTCCTATTGGCGGGGGCAGTGGAAGGTGTTTTTTGTTTGTTTGTTTGTTTGTTTTGAGACAGAGTCTCGCTCTGTCGCCCAGGCTGGAGTGCAGTGGCTCAATCTTGGCTCACTGCAAGCTCCGCCTCCTGAGTTCACGTCATTCTCCTGCCTCAGCCTCCCAAGTAGCTGGGACTACAGGCGCCTGCCACCACACCCAGCTAATTTTTTTGTATTTTTAGTAGAGACAGAGTTTCACCGTGTTAGCCAGGATGGTCTCGATATCCTGACCTCGTGATCCACCCGCCTTGGGCTCCCAAAGTGCTGGGATTACAGGTGTGAGCCACTGCACCCGGCTGGTAGTAGGAGGTTTTTAACAGGGAAAGAGCGCAGTCTGTTTTGTGCTTTGGAGGGGTTTATCTGGTGACTGGTGAGGAGAATATTTGATTGATTGATCAACTGAGACAAAGTCTCTCTCTCTTGCCCAGGCTGGAGTGCAGTGGCATAATCATGGCTCACTGCAGCCTCAACTCCCTGGGCTCAAGCCATCCTCCCACCTCAGCCTCCTGAGTAACTGGAACTGTAGGCATGTGCCACCATGCCTGGCTTTTTTTTTTTTAATGTTTCATAGAGATGGGGTCTTACTACATTGCCCAGGTTGGTCTCAAACTCTTGGACTCAAGTGATCCTCCCCGCTTGACCTCCCAAAGTGCTAGGATTACAGGTGTCAGCCATCAGGCCTTGCAAGGAGAATGTTCTAGAGCACAAACTAAGTGGAGGGATGGGAGTTAGGAGACAGTTGACAGGGTCCAGATAAAAGATGATGAAAGCCATTCGAGGCAGGCTATGAGAATGGAGGACAGAGGGTTGGTGGGTGAGAAACCCTGGGAGCAGATGGAGGAGGCCTGGTAATTGGTTAGATTAAAGTGGGAAGGGGCCAGGGTAAGAATAGCCTAGGACAACTCCCAGGGCCTCTAGATGGGGAAGGAGTAACTTGTTCTCCTAGACAGAGGGCATTTTCCTCACTGGTCCAGCCTCACTGAGTTTGCTCAGATCCTGAAGGTGGTACAGGCTTTGTGTCTGGCAGCCCGAGGGCTCTCAGAGGGGCCTCTGTGGTCCCAGTTGGCTCTTCAGCAGCCAGGACCCTGCCCCCCTCAACCACTGACTCAGTAGGATGGACACAGGCTCCCACAAATAGGACTCCCCCTCATTGTGGTAGACAGTTCATTAAATGTGGGCAAACATATTTACAGAGATTATTTCATTCCCTTTTATAAGTCGTTTTCCAACACAGTGACATAGCAGAGTTGTTGGACATTGGAGCTACTAGGACTTTTAGAATTCTAGTCCAACACCTTCATTTTACAGATGGGAAAACTGTATCCCAAATAATTCAATTTGACAGGCAATGAGCATTGAGCACCTATCATGTGGCAAGTACAATCAAGCAGAGTAAGAGACTATGAACTGATGCATGGGGTGACATCTTAGGCTACTCAGGGACAGTTTCTCTGATAAGATGAGACTTAGGACCTCCCAGGCACCTCATTGACATGAAAGCCCTCAGCGGAGGCAGAAAGTGGACCACAGAACTTCCTTTCCATAGTAAGTTTATGCTCTGACTCCTATCATAGGCAGACTTAGCTGGATGCCTTTGCTTCCCTGGCTACATCCTAGGACCACAAGATCTGGTTACATTTTGGGGACAATGGTATTTCCATCTATATTCAAAGGGTGGAAAAAAATACCTACTGTCAGAGAAATTGTCAAGGAAATATTTCAAGAAAATGTCCCAGACCAGAGGGACAAGTTTCCACGTTAAAAGGGCCCATTCCAGCACAATGGATGAAAAGAGACCTACAGCAAGGTCGGTTATTGTGAAATTTCACAACACTGGGGACAAAGAGAAGATTTAAAGGTTCCCAGAAGAAGAGAAAAAAAAAAATCCCCTCACATACAAAGGAGACAGAAATCAAGCTGGCTTCATGTTTCTCAGTTGCAACATTTTTTAAAGCAATGGAGCAGTGTTTTCAAAATTCTAAAGGAACATGATTTCTAACCTAAAACCTATACCCAGCCAACCTGTCAATCAACTGCAAGGGTAGAAAAGACTTTTCCAGATATTCAAGTATCAAAAAATTGGCCCCAAATGCACCTTTTCTCAGAAAGCTACCGGGGGATGTGCTCTATCAAAACATGGGGGTGAAATGAGGAAGAAGGCAAGGGAACCTTAACCCAGGAGAGGGATGAAGGGATTTTCCCAAATGGTTATGCGCAGGCCTCTAGGGTTGAGAAGAGCTTCCCAGGAAGTTGAAGTTGGTAGGACACCACAGTCTTTCTGAACAGTCTGAAAGGAGATTTCTATACTTGACAAAAAATTTGGGGTTTCATTAGTAATAAGTACTTAGAAACTTAAACAAACTAAAACAAAGAAGCAAACAACAAGGTAATGATTAATTTCAGGAAAAGTACAAAAATAAGCAAGCAAAAAGTTACCAAGGTCTACGATGTGATTCAGCTGTGAGTATTATTGATGTAGTAATAATAATGTAAATGCAAACTATTAATGAACTAAAATTATAATGTAACTCTATCCGAAGGGATAGGAAGTATGGTTTATGTATAGTGCTCTCACATAAATATCTCATCTTCTGTAGCAGAAACTCAACGAATGACATTAAAAGTAAAGAAATCAAATAGTAATATAAGCATAATATTTAGAGCTATGAAGTTAAATACTAAAAGAACCAGGTCAAAGCTTGGGAAGCAGGAAAAGGCAAAATCTGAGACTGGGGGCAGGGATCCTTAAACTATGACCATGCATAAGCAATAAAAATTCAAACAAAACACCCCCCTCCCCAGGCATTCAGTGTTCTTTGTGGTTTGGCCTCAAGCTGTTTTTACAAGCTTATTTTCCACTGCCCCACCTTCTTCTGACATACCCCTGATGCCCCAGCTTCGAGGAGAAACCCCTCCCAGAAACTGCCACCTTTCTCTAGAATGGCTTCCTCCTGCCTGTCTCAAGGTCCTAACTTAAACCCAACCTCTCCCAAGAAGCCTTCTCAGATCCCACCCACCGCCCAAGCAGGAATCAGCTGTTCAGGCTTCCTCCTCCATACTGCAGCCATCCTGCTCCTCACAGGCTAGGGATCCACGCATGAGGCTGCCTCCCCACTGGGCCCCAGGAGCCTGAGAGCAGGGCCTGGCCACTGTCTCCTACAGGGCCCAGCACCCCTGTGTCTGGCCCCGTTGCCTTGTTGAATCACAGTCCTTGGCATCAGGGCCAGACTCGTACGTGGGGTGATATCAGTCACTCCAGAAGCCCCAACCCTGGGCTGTGAGGGTGACCGACAGTGACTTCCTCCTGCCCTTCAGGACCAGAGGTCTTCTTTCCCTGCTGGGTTCATGTTGCCAACATGCTCCTCCCAGGCTGCCCCCCACTCACTGGCTGGGTCCAGTCTTTCCCCTCGCAGCCCTGTCCCTCGGCCTCTAGGCTCTCACCCTGTTTAGAAAGCAAGCTTGGTACAGGAGTCAGATTTCCTCGGAAAGATGGAGGGATAGTTAATTGAGAAAGCAGTACATGTTCTCCTGGTGTCTTCTCACATGAGGTCACCAGCCCTCAGCATGGCCTTGCCTGAGGGATTTTTGCAAGGCAAGGTTGCTGTGTCTTTCATAAAAGCCCAAGCTCCCAGAGAGACCTTGTTGATGTCCTGCAGGGGGTACCTTTGAGAGGAGCATGGAAGAGAGATTTTTTTTTCCTCCCAGGCTGGAGGGAGATCACAGGGAAGCCCAGGTGCACCTGGGCCTCCTGAACCTTAGACCCCAGGGCTTCCAGCCTTGCCAGACATTCCTGCACTGGGAATGTCACTCTGAAGGCTAAGAGCCACTGACCCGACGGGTCCATGTCAGATTCCTTCAGTCGGTTGTTGTCCAAATGGTAAACAGGAAGTACAATAACTTATGACAGGAGGAAGCTTCTGAAGTTTCCATGCTGTCCACAGCCTTGGCACAGTCCTGGTGTGAGGGGATTGGGTGCAAATTGAAGTTGATTTAGAAGAATTAAGGTTAAGAGTCAGTGGGTCTCAGAGATTCTGCCCTTGCAGCCTACCTGGGCTGAGTGTGCACATGGCTGGGATCTCAGTGACATGTGAGGATGACTTTTGTTCCCAGGGTGGCTGTGCCAACGAGGATGGCGAGGTCAGACCAGAGACTGGGTGCCAAAAAGTGCCAAATTTCTCACAAGGGGAAAGGAATTACCACGAACAGTTTAGGCTAATTAATTCATCTCATGAGGCTGGAAGGGGTGCTTGGATTCATGGCCACCTTCTACCAGGACAAGACCAAAAGGTGGCCAGAAAGAAGCCCCAGTGTCTGCCTCACACCTGCTTCAATGTGGGCCCTATTGGGGAGGACTTTGCATGCCACTGTGTAACCTGGAAGGAAGGGAAGAAGGAAAGAAGACCGACCTGTTCTTTCTGATGGAGCACGCCCCACCCTAAGCCTGGGGCAGGCGTGTGTGGGCCTGCCTGGCTCAGTGGTGGGGAGGCCACCAGAAATCTGTCTTGCGGACACAGGAGCTTTCTGGGAAAACATTCAAATTTGAGGACACAAAGTGTCTCCTCACAAAGAGGACCCAGACCCAAGTCTGAATCAGTAAGAACCCCTTATTGACGAATCCCGGAGACGAGGAATGACGGAAGGCCCACGGAATGGTTGCCACTCCAATTCATTCCCCCACCCGGCGCCCTCATGCCTTCAACAGTTGTGTTAGTTCCATAGTCAAGTTAAAATAGAATGAGTGACTTCACCAAAGCTCTGTGAGTTACTGCAGCTTGCACTTTGAAGCCACCTGGGAAGTGCAGCATTTTCATGGAACAATGTGGCTTGGAAGAGCCCAGAGAACATAGTGCCGCTATGGCACCCCGTGGGGAGCCCGGTTCATCATCATAGTGGTGACCTGGGGCAGTGGCAGTGGCACCGGGCAAAGATGGCAGAGCCTGGTGGGATCTGGCGGCAGACCCCAGGTGGGTCATTGTGGCCCTGGCAGGTGACTTCATCTACAGGGGGACACCAGTTGGGCCTCAGCAGGCACATAACCCAGGAATTAGAAATAGGCACCCAGTCTGGGCCCCTCTCCTCTGGTCAGAGACAGAGCTTGGGAAGCAGGGCTCAGGCTGTGTTCCAACCTCTGCCTCCAGGCCAGGCACCTTTGGATGACAGCCCTGGACACCAGTGAAATCCCGTAGGAAATCCAGATGTGCAGAGAAGAGACTGGGGGTGCTGTGGAAGTGGGGGCTGGGTAAACACCCTGGCTAGAGCAATGTTTTAAAATCTAGAAAGCCATGAAGAAAATAATGGAAACCTTCTGTAACCTCAGCATTTGATCTTCGTTTCAGAAAACTCGATGCAGAGCGAAATCTGATTCTGAGGGTCGTTTAAAAGACCTTCCTTCAGGAGATGCTTTGGGTCTCACTGGCAGAAAAAGGGCTTTGCTAGACCCCAGGCGCAGCTGCTCCCTCACTTGCCTGCAGCCCTGGCCAGGATGACTACAGTTTATGCTGAAAAACGTTACTGCTTCCTGTGCAGTCCCCATTCAGGAATTCCATTTCTCTTCATAAGAGTCCATGTGTCAGATTCCTGGGGCTCACCGTCCCTGGAAAGCCCCCAAGCTCTGGAAAATGATTCATCGATTCATGCTCATTTCAGAATATTGCTTGAGAACCTTCTCTGCCCCATCCTTACCCTCAGGAAAAAAAAAAAAATCAGTGTGTAAAAAGGCCAGCACAATAGCTGACACTCCTCCCCTCTGCTTGCGTGGGCCAGCACCTCTAACTCCCTGCAGCTGTCCCTTCTACTCAAAGCCTGGCCCCGCTGTGTCAGGGCCATCGTGAGGCCCCCATCACGAGGCCCTCACACCGCCTGCCAGAGATCTGGCTCAGGCTGCTTCCTCGCAGCAGTCATTCCCAGGAGGTCTCGTTGTACTTCCCCAGCTTCATTCCACCTTCCGCAATGTCCCTTTCTATTGGCTCAGGACTAGTCTCCACCCTTTTCTTAAAGGTCCTAACAGATGAGAGAAGGTGATTGCAATGGAAAGAGGAACTGCTTCCTTTGCCCTCCTCTGATAAAGCTTCAAGGCTCTGAAGGTCATAAGAGGTAGAAATGGAATAAGAAGGGTATCTTGAGCACCTTTACCTGCACAGTGTGAACACACATCACCCTCACACGCACACTGACACAACATGCTTGCGTGCTCACACCTGAGTGCTCACACTGTGTAACGGGCTCCACCTCAAGCTCACTCCTAAGAACTTGAACACTTCCCTGAGTGGGAAAGGGGTTGCAGACAACTTCCGACACCAGAGGTGGAGGCTTCAGTTGTCTTTTAAGGAAGATCCTTCTTTCCGTTTTTCTTTCCTCTGTGTTTCTCTCCCTTCCTTCCTTTCTTCTTCTTTCCTTCCTTCCTTTTTTTCCTGGCTTCTTTCCTTCCTCAGCAAAAAGGGCCCTTGAGTCCCACAAATGTAGTGTGACCATTGTCCTTGGGGGAAACTGTAGTTATTAACTCATAAAAGATTGTGTATAGACGCGTGTAACGAGGAATGTCTGAATTGTCACCAAAGCTGCTGGGAATTTGTGTGGAGTGGGAGGTGGTGAGGGGTGTATGTGCAGGGACAGTGTGGAAAGAAGGGAAGAAAAGAGCTTCCGGAAGTGTGGAGGAGGAGGAGGAGGGACAACCCTGGGCCTTCATGTGGCTTGTTCCTGGGGTGAGGTGGTCACTGCCCAGGCGTTTCACACTGGCCGTTCATTCTGTGGGCTTCTCGAAAGTTTTTTCTTCAGGAAAATGAAAATACATAAACCAAAGATATGCTCACAGATAATTGTATTACATTGTTTGGAAGTAAAAGAACTGTTTCTAAAAAAAAAAGTAAAAATATTATAAGCACCACATAATCAACACGTTGAAATTAATGGCTGAACTGTGTGAGTGCATACTGTCAGTGTTATGCCCAGACCGTTTGTTCCCCAAAGAAGACCACCAGAGTCCAGAGTCAAAGCCAAGCGGCAAGGATCTTTACTACAAGTTCGAACTTCGTCCCTCCATTCCACAGCATACAGGAGGGCCTCGAACAATGCGAGTGTTTGCTTTTTATAGCCTGATGTAAACAGGATATGTAAAGTTACAGGGAACAAGGTAATTCTCTCGGTTACAGCATTACAATTGGTTAACATTATACATTTAGCATTCCTTATTGGCGATTTCCCAGGTGATGTTTTTCTGAAGTTTGAAAGAAATATGGAGGAATGTGTTTGTGCTGGACTCAGGAAGTTGGGAGATATATGGAGGATGTGCCTCATTCCTTTCATCAGCATGCTATGGACATGTTGCCCTCCATGAGCTGGTGCTCCAGTGTGTTTGGGGAGGCCATCCCAGGCAGAGAGGGCTTCTTTGAGGGGGTGCAGGCTGAACAGAGGGAGGAAGCCGAGAGGCTGCTTTCATGAGACACTTGGTGGGAGGCAGGATCAGGAATAGCACTTTTCTTCCTCATTTACATGGAGGCAGAGCACCATCACTGCTCTGGCCATGGAGAGTGGAGCTTCGTAGCTTTCAGGTGGTCACATCACCGAGAGTCCTTCAGGAAACTTGAAGAGCAATGGGCACTGACGGGGGAGGACAGGCCAAGAGAGGATACCAGGAGTGCAAGGACATCTGTGGTGGACCAATGGGCTCAGGAACTCTTGAGGTCCCCTTTTGAAGATGCCCAGAAAATAACCAAGAGGTCAAACACAGGCTGCAGAGGTACTGAGGGTCTGCCTCCCACTAATAGGAGCTCAGAGTCACTGATATTTGGGGTATCTGTTCAAAGGAATCTTTTCTACTCTGTTCTGACAAAAACAGAACATTTTACTCCATTCTGAGTGACAGAGTGAGACTCCATCTCAAAAAAAGAAAAGAAAAAAGACAGAAAAGAAGTGTATTCAGCTTATGGTTCTAGAGGCCAGGAAGTCCAAGAGCATGGCACCAGCAGCTATCTCAAAAGGTCAACCTCAGCTTCTACAATAATGATGTCATCTGCAGGAGTAATTGGAAAAGTTGGGTATCTTGTGACCTCTGGAATAATGGCTGGCAATAATTTCTGTCTACACCTTAGCAGAATCTAGGCTCCTCTCCTCCCCCTAACCTGGTGGTCTCTCATTAGCTTTACAAAGGTGGTTGAGTTCTGGGGGAAGGGCTATTATCATTTAAACTATAAATTATTGTCTTCCAAAGCTAGCCCTCTGCCTATGAATAATGAAGTCAGCTTGAAGGCAAGAGTGGGGTTGGTAGATCAGATCTACCATTTGCCCATTGTCATAATGTTCTCACTGTTATCATTTTTTCAAAGGTGGTTTTAATTCCACATACTCTTTAAAAGAATTCACCAGATCCTTGAAATTCATCCAGGGACTCCAGGTGAAGAACAGCAAAGCTAGAGAAAAGGGTGTTTGGTAATCTTAATTCTAATGAAAAAACCAAACTTTATATTGAAGTTAATCTTGTTCAAAGTTATCGTATCTTAGGGGAAGTAGTGCAAAATGCAGAAGTAGTTTAAACATTCATCAGAAGGGTCCTCACTCTACCAGGATAGGACATTTACTCCCCAATCTGTGTGTGACACTTTCAGCTGCAATAAGAACTTCTTTCACTAGAGTAAATTCAACAAAGGTTTATTTTTTAAAAAATACAAACAAACCCAGATTATTTGATTCTAAAGCCTGTGGGTTTTTATCCCCCCATTATACCACAAGTACCAAACTAGACAGATGTTTAAGTTATTTAATAACTATGATTAAATTGTTGAACTATAATCAAAGGATGTAATTTGAAAAGAAAATTGTTGCATTCAAATTCCCAACACTATGCTGAAGGGAAAGTTAAGCAAAAGAACTTTGTATTCTGGTCAGGGAAGAGGGAGTTGGAGACAGGCAGCAACTAGAAACAAGGCAGTCAGTGATCAAAGGAGAGAACCGTAAATGCCGTCCAAGGACAGGCCAGGCAGCCTGCATGGCTTTCTAGCAGACACCATGGCTGGAGAAGGGAGGCTAGGGAAGGTTGGTAAGTGGGAGAAGCGTGTCACTTTAAGCGTGTCACTTCTTCCTACCAAGTCTGAGGTTTCCTGTCTGGGCCGTAAAGGGGTAAGAACAGATCTTCCTAAAAGCCTTCCCAACTCTATGTTCCATGACGGTCCAAGGGAATAGCATAGGCAAAAGCTGTGAGGCTTGATTGAACCACAATGAATTAGTTGTTTGTCTAGGAGTCCTGTCTACTTAGAAAAGTGGATGCATTCCAGGAGATTACAGGGGAAAGGCTAAGACTCCTCAGATGTGAAAATGATTAACCTTGGTGCTGAAGACAGTGGGAGCCATTATAGGTCCTAGAGGAAAGAGGTAGGAACATGATTCATCCAAACAGCGAAGGATGGAGTGAGGAGGGAATGGAAATCTGTGTGTGCACTGCGTTCAATATTTTCTATTTGCCTCTCTGCCCAGATCTATTCTGTGCACTGCTCTGTACCAAGGAAACCCTGATGATTACATCAAGGGACTCTGTCTTAGTCTGTGTTCTTTTGCTGTGACAGAATACCACAGACTGGGTAATTTATAAAGAAAAGAAGTCAGGCCAGGCTCAGTGGTTCATGCCTGTAATCCCAGCACTTTGTGAGGCCAAGGCGGGAGGATCACCTGAGGTCAGTAGTTCAAGACCAGCTCGGCCAACATGGTGAAACTTTGTCTCTACAAAAATACAAAAATTAACTGGGCATGATGGCGGGTGCCTGTAATCCCAGCTACTCAGGAGGCTGAGGCAGGATAATTGCTTGAACCGGTTTCATGTGTGTCTGTGTGAAGAGACCACCACGCAGGCTTTGTGTGAGCAATAAAGCTTTTTTGTCACCTGGGTGCAGGTGGGCTGAGTTCGAAAAGAGAGTCAGCGAAGGGAGATGGGGTGGGGCCGTTTTATAGGATTTGGGTGGGTCGTGGAAAATTACAGTCAAAGGGGATTTTTCTCTTACGAGCAAGGGTGGGGGTCACAGGGTGCTCAGTGGGGGAGCTTCTGAGCCAGGAGAAGGAATTTCACAAGGTTAATCCTTCAGTTAAGGTGGGGCAGAACAAATCACAATGGTGGAATGTCATCAGTTAAGGCAGGAACTGGCCATTTTCACTTCTTTTGTGATTCTTCACTTGCTTCGGGCCATCTGGACATATACGTGCAGGTCACAGGGGATGTGATGGCTTAGTTTGGGATCAGAGGCCTGACACCCAGGAGGCAGAGGTTTCAGTGAGTGGAGATCACGCCATTTTACTCCATTCTGAGTGACAGAGTGAGACTCCATCTCAAAAAAAGAAAAGAAAAAAGACAGAAAAGAAGTGTATTCAGCTCATGGTTCTAGAGGCCAGGAAGTCCAAGAGCATGGCACCAGCATCTGTGAGGGTCTTCTTGGTACATCACAACATGGTAGAAGGCATCACATGGCAAAAGGGCAAGAGCAAGAGAGCCAAAGACAGCTTGCTTTTTATAGCAGAGCCACTCCCATGATGGCATTAATCCATCCTTGAGGGCAGAGGGTTACATTTCCAATGCATGATCTTTTGGGAGACACATTCAAACCATAGCAGATTCTCTTGCTAAGGAGAAGTACAGCAGGCAATCAGAGGGTGGGGAGAGAATGAAGTAGGACTATTTACTCCCCCCACTGACCCCCGCCCTGCCACCAACCTTGCTGAGCTCAGGTGCCGGCTGCATTCCTCAATCTATGGGGAGCTTCAGCTCTGCCAGGTTCCTGCCAGGCAGTTCCTTCCCATTGCCTCTCCCGGCCTAGTTTCCTGCTGCAGCTAGGGTTCTTGGATGTCCTTAATCTTGTGTTGCCAGAAAAAAAAAAAAAAAATTGAATGCCCCGGGTTTACTTTCTGTGATAAATAATGAATACTTTTTTTTTTTTTTTGAGATGGAGTTTTGCTCTTGTTGTCCAGGCTAGCATGCAATGGTGCAATCTCAGCTCACCGCAACCTCTGCCTCCCAGGTTCAAGCGATTCTCCTGCCTCAGCCTCCCTAGTAGCTGGGATTACAGACATGTGCCACCATGCCCAGCTAACTTTTTGTATTTTTGGTAGAGATGGGGTTTCTCCATTTTGGTCAGGCTGGTCTCGAACTCCTGACCTCAGGTGATCCACCTGCCTCAGCCTCCCAAAGTGCTGGGATTATAGGCATGAGCCACCACACCCAGCCAAATACTTATACTTTTTTAGTATAAGTATGTCTCAAATATTATTGCTTTAGGTATACTTATAAGTATTTATCCTGAAAAAATTATTCATTGCTTATTTGAAATGCAAATTTAACTGGACATCATATTTTTATTTGCTGAATCTGGCAATGCAGGTTTAATCCCTCTAAGCCCGCCCACATTTTGTAAGGGTCCCTTCATTAAAGCTTTTCAGCAGAACCTCTGGCAGGTTTCCTGCTGCTTCTGACCCACCAACAAGCCCTCCTATTTCCACAGAGTTTCTTGGTGTTGCAGCAGCTGCAGGCCTTGCCCTCACTGGGGATGAGCCTTGCCAGGGCCCCTAGCCCCAGGTGCCCACATCTGCTGTCATGCACCCTCCTCCTTCAATGCATAATATCCGGAGGCCCTGAGGGAAGCCCCTCGTGGGAATCAAGAGGCATTGGCTCTCTGCATGGAGCAGAGCTCAGGTCAGACAGTGCCTGTGAACAACAGCTGCACCCAACTGAACCTCCCCCACAGGCTTCAGTGCCTTTGAAGAGAGCCTCACACTGCCCACAGCATTAGAGCTGGAGGTGGTGCAGGGCAGTGGAACCGCCCAGGCTCTGCAAGAAGGCAGCCTCACAGCCACTTCCTGCTTGGGTGGCCTTGACGGCTCTGAGCTTCAGTTTCCCATCGATAACTTGGAGGAAATATACTTCCCCCCTCCCCCCACCCCAGGACTGTTAAGAGGAATGGAGATAATCTATGTAAACATTTTGACATGTAAGAGGTATTCCAAAACTCATAAGCATTGTAATTACAGTGAGTTGTACATGTCTGTCTCCCTCCCACAACCCCCGCGGGCTAGCCAATGGCAGTTCTCAGAACAGTCCATGGAGTAGGAGCTAAATGGGGTTAACCATCTGACAAAGGTCGCAGGATGGAGAGAACCGGTGCTGTCACTGAGTGAGTTCCAAGAAGGAAGAGTTATTTGAACCTTCAAAGGCCCTGAGCAGGACCCTAAGGCCAATTGTGAAGCAAGCAGAGTCAGCGACCTCTTTCTGATCTGCACGCAACAAGCCCTCCCGTGTCCACTGTGGTTCTGAGTGCTGCAGCGGCAGCAGGCCCTGCCCTTACTGGAGTGACCGTTTTGATGATTTTGTTTCAGCTTTCAAGCAAGCCCGCTCTCCTCCTTGTTTTGCGCATGTGATGCAGCTTTGCTGATGCATTAAGTACAAACTTGATCTGTTTGTCATGCGACCCTGCACTGGGAGGCGAGGCTGGGACAGGGTGTTTCTGGGGCGGGGAACCTCTTCCTCCAGACAACATTCAGACCTGCCCACAGCTCTCTGGAGCCTTCTACTTCTTAGGAGTGCCAAGATTTCTCCTCCAGGGCCACAATCTGGCAGATCTTGGCTGGTTTTTCCTGGACCATCACCCACTCACCAGCTCAAGGATGCCCTCGCCAGAAACCCAGGGGTTTTTGGGAGGACTGTGGAAGGTGGAGGGGGATGATGGGGCCCACTTAGGAAGCCTAGAAGTGTACCCCAGACACCCCTACCTCCAGGTGACAAGGACCTCTGAAGACCCCAGGCCTGTCACTGGGGCCAGCCGACTCCTGGTTTGGCATCCAGCACAGGCCTCATCTGGGCTTTGCAAAATAAACACCTGGCCACATAAAGGCCAGAGCCCCTGCTGGCCTCAGACCTTCAAGGCTCCCCATGTCCCCATGAAGTCAGAGTCTTGGAGTCAGGTCAGGGCTGGCCAGAGGTAACCTAGTGGAGACTGGGGAAGATCAGAACCACCTTGCAGATCCAAGTGCCTATTCCTCAATCATGAGGACAGAAGCTGCACCTCCACACCCCATCCCAGATGCCATTCTGCAGAGGCAGGAGGAAAGGAAGGAAAGCTGAGCCTGAGCTGATAGAGGAACCCCATCAGAGGCTGAGCACCTAGGAGCCAGAACATCATGTAGAGGAATCATTTAACCTAACGCAGCAAATGGAGTCTCTTCCATGGACTAAAAGTATTTTGCTTCTCTCTGCTCAATGGATAGCAGCTTGTTAGGAAGATCAGATCCACCCTACACTAGATTTTAAGAGCTGTTTTTTTCTGCAAGTCTGAGGCGTGGTGTAGATCAACGAGGGACTCTGTGGCAAACTGAGCAAGTATTTGAAGAAAGTCAAGAATTATAGGACCATAGAGGACTTTGAGGGAACTGGGATGCTTTAAGAATGCTTTTGAGGCTGACATTTAGGGCAATATACTTTAATATCTGTCTTAAAGTGTCCAGAAACCATGTCGTTGGGATCTTTAGAGTTCTCCCTGCTGGGTAGTTTTTTTTAGCAGTAAGCTGTCTCTCTATGGCCATATGTCAGGGGACATAGGACCTGGCACAGGGCATGATTTCAGTTGGACCACAGCTCTGAGGACGAGGGCAGCTGTGTGTGGCTACAGACCTTGTGGAGAGCTGGAAGGACCCCACTGACCATGATCGAAGCAGCCACCCCCATGCCCAACCTTCTCCCTGAAATGCATCAGAAGTATTGCTTGGACCCATTTAAGTGTCTGTAGGGTTCCTTGATGAGCAGGTCTCATCCTTTTTCAAAGGGTGGCAAGGACCCCTCTCAGCCTTCTGGGCTCGAGGAAAGACCCTGGAGAAGCTACCGGTGAGTGAGAGAACTTTTTTTTTTTTTTTTTTTTTGAGACGCGTCTCACTCTGTCACCCAGGCTGGAGTGCAGTGGCACGATCTTGGCTCACTGCAAGCTCCGCCTCCCGGGTTCATGCCATTCTCCTGCCTCAGCCTCCCGAGCTGGGACTACAGGCGCCCGCCACCACACCCGGCTAATTTTTTGTATTTTTAGTAGAGACGGCGTTTCACCGTGTTAGCCAGGATGGTCTCGATCTCCTGACCTCGTGATCCGCCTGCCTCGGCCTCCCAAAGTGCTGGGATTAACAGGTGTGGGCCACCGCACCTGGCTACCCCCCAGTGATTTCTGAGTTCTCTCACTCACCAGCAGCTTCTCCTCCCAACCCTCCCTGCTCTCTCAAATTGAGGGCACTGGTTCTATTCCATCTGCCACCCCTTCTTTGGCCCTCTCTGCCCTGAGATGCTGAACAGTCATGGGAACTTCACACCTTGGGCCACTGCAACCTGGAAGCCGAGTTAGCTCACATTCCTCCGGACAAAATTATTCTAGACCAGGTCAGGCCTCACACATCACCTCCTCTGTGCCACCTTCTTCCCTCAGTAGAATGAATCATGAATCATGTTCCCTTGGCGTTTGGAGGCATGGTACATTGTGTTAGTGTTTTACCTACCAAACCCAATCTCCTCACCTTACTGCCAAGTCTTGACAAGACAGGGTGCTCTTCAAGGACAGAGACATGTCTCACTCACTCCTCTGAGCTATGAGAAGATGGTTAATTATCTATATTTAATTTTTATAGGACCTTCGGAAAGTGTCTTGACGTTTGAATATAAACATACAGAATTTGCTTTCCTGGGAATGGTTTTGCTCCAAATCAAATAACAAAGTCACACAGCATAGGGCCAACACAGCATGGGTGGGGGAAGTTGTTCTACATCACTCTAGCTCCCTGTGCTCCTATTTTATGCTAGGATGGACAGAACCATTGCCCAAACTGTTTTAACACTAGCCTCGGATTTCTGCTTATCTGCTTCATTCCTTCCCTGAGGCTGCTGACTGCTCAAGGAAATAAGAGGAGCAGGAGTGCTGGAGAGAAATGAGAACTGACATTTACTCGGTGTCTCTCATGGGGCAGGCATTGTGCTGGGTAATTAGTATCTGCTCCATGCAGTGCATAAGATGGTATATTGTCTACTGCTGGGTGCAACATTCAATGTGTCAAGAACTGTGAAGGGTCTGATATTTTATCCTACTTGCAGTCTAATAACTTAGCTTGCCACAGTTTCATAGATACTGACATGAGACTCCTGGATCAGAGACAAAGGATTTATTATTACTCACCCCTAGCACAGCAAGCAGCCTGAGCTTCATGCTTGTGTGGATTCTCTTTGCCCTGTAAGTCCCACGAGGCCAATACGAAGAGGCCCTGGTAGATGCAGTGTGTTTGTTTCACAGCTGATGAAACTCAAGACTAGGAAGTTCCAGTTTTTTATAATGAGCTGCAAACAAACCTGCTCAAACTTTGACCTAGAGGGAGGCATTGTCTTTATTAGACTGGGCAGTGAACAAACCTGCTGTTCACTCCAGAGGGAGGCACTGTCTCTATAGTCCAAGGCTATTCGTTGTACATACTTGAACAGATAATCCAGAACAAAAGCTGCACTCACAAGATGTGCAGAAGTATGAAAGACCAGTGAAGAATGATCTCCCAATACTATGTATGTATGTTAAATCACAGCCATTAATTACTTTTCTCAAATCTATTTTTTTTGTGCTTGACATACTAATATATGATGGAGGCATGCCAAATCTCTCACCATTATGGGGAATTTATTGGTTTCTCCCTGTAATTTTTTCATCTTTGCTTTTTATATTTTGAAGCTTTTTTTTTTTTTTTTTTTGAGACAGAGCCTTGCTCTGTCACCCAGGCTGGAGTGCAGTGGTGCGATCTTGGCTCACTGTGAACTCTACCTCCCAGCTTCACACCATTCTCCTACCTCAGCCTTCCGGGTAGCTGTGACTACAGGCGCCCGCCACCACACCCAGCTAATTTTTTGTATTTTTAGTAGAGATGGAGTTTCACCATGTTAGCCAGGATGGTCTCAATCTCCTGACCTTGTGATCCGCCCGCCTTGGCCTCCCAAAGTGTTGGGATTACAGGCATGAGACACCGTGCCCGGCTGAAGCTATTTATTTTATTCACACTTTATTCTCATTACATTGGGCTTGGCAAAGTGTCATGCATCGTGTATAGATCCTGTTATTCTGTTGCTTTCAGAGGGAATTGGGGTCCAAATTCTAATTGTCTTTAAGTTCAGAATCTGGATCAGAATCAGAAGAGGGTGGCCAATGCTGCTGGAGGCTACAGGCTGCAGGGAAGAAGTTGGGAAAAAGCATGGAGCTGACTGTGGGGGTTCATGTTTCAGGGTTCTCATCTGGGCACCCAACAATCCCACACGCAGCTCATGGGTGAGGGAGCCCACAGCAGCCCCTCAGAGCGAACAGGGATGGCATAGGCCCTGGGCTGGAACTAGGCAGTTGGAAGAACAATTGCATCTGCAGAGGGAGGAACTGAAAAGACATCCTTCCATCTGTATCCCAGAATCCCGTGTACAGCCACTCCATCAGGACAGGGCCGGCGCTGGCTCCTTGGCCTCAGGTTGGCTTCATGAGTAGTCCAGTAAAAGTTCTGCAAACTTGTCATGTGCCAGCTCCACTGTGTAGCCGTCTGCTTGAGATGCTGGACAATCACTTTCAACTGTTTATGATTCTTCCTCGACTCTTTAAATTCAAGAGATTTCTTCAAATTTAAGAGATTCTTTTAGGAAACTGGATCTGCTGGTCACTCCAAGTATTAATGAACTAGTCAGATGGTTTTTCTGGTTCCTCAGTTTCATTTTCCTCCTTTACTTCCTGCGGGTTTCTAGTGATTTCAAGCTGAAGTCCTACTTCTTCCATTTTAATTCTGAGTTTTCTTCTGGGATTCTTTACACTGCGGCCACAGGGCCTAATCCTGGGTTGGCAAAGAACTAGCACTCATTCTGTGCTAACAGAACCCGGGAGTGTAGGGAGGTGCACTTGTGGAAATATGCTTGCTCCTCTCAGCCTCTGGAGGTCTCTCATTTTGAGGCTATTTAAACAGATGCTATACGGCTTTGCAATTGTTACATCTTCCCAATGAATTGAACCTTTTGCCATTATGTTATCCTCTTTATCCCTGGTAATGTTTTTGTCTTAAAAATCTATTTTAGGCTGGGTGCGGAGGCTCATGCTGGTAATCTTAGCACTTTGGGAGACCAAGGGAGGAGGACTGCTTGAGCTCAGGAGTGCGAGACCAGCCTGGGCAACATGGGGAGACCCTGTCTCTACAAAAAATATAAAAATTAGCCAGGCGTGATGGCGTGTGCCTGTAGTCCCAGCTACTCGGGGGGTTGAAGCAGGAGGATTGCTTGAGCCCAGGTGGTGGAGGTTGGGGAGAGCAGAGATCACACCACTGCATTTCAGCATGGGTGACAAAGTGAGACCCTGTCTCAAAAAAATTTTTTTTAAATAATAAATTAAAAGTATATTTTGTCGGATGTCAACTTTCTTGTGGTTGCCATTTGCATGATCTATTTTCCCATTTTTTGATTTTCACATTTTCCACGCTATTATGTTCTCGGTGTGTCCTGTGGAAACAGCACATGGCTAAATTTTTTAACCAAACTGATACTCTTGATCTTGAATGGGAAAATTAGGAAAAATTAAATTTATATTGCTTTTTTATATATTTGGACTTGTTTTTAGCCATCTTACTTTGTGCTGTCTGCCCCACTGCTTGGTTTTTCTTTCCTTTTTTTCTCTCCTGTCTTACCTGTTCTTTGTTATAGAGACTAGAAAGGAAATTCTGAAAGGGAAATGTTCCACAATGTTCATCAAGAAGAAGACAACAAAGGTTACTCTAATAAACCCCAGCGCTAACCAGGCCAAATGATTGTTTTTTGTTTTTTTGCTCCACCAAAATAAGGGTTGATCTTGAAAAAATTTAACCTGCTTATTTACTGCTTTTTTTTTTTTTTGTGAAATAAGAAATAAAGAGAAAAAAGTAAAGCCTTTTTTGCAATCAGCCAGGCAACAACTGTTGAACACCGACTTTGTGTAAACCTCTGAGCCAGAGTCTAGGATGGGGTTCCCTCCTGGGGCTTCCATGCTAAGGGGAAAAGAGACAAGTGCCCAATCAAGCTAATTCACACATGAGATCAGCACTGTGAGTAAATTACAGAGGGTGATGGCAGCCAGAGAGAGACTGGGGCCGAGGTGGAGGAAGCAATTTCAGAGAGGAAGGTGAGGGATGGTTTCTCTGAGCTGACATCTGCAGGAGAGAAGGGAGGTGACCTTGGGAAAGAGCAGGAGAGAAGGGTGAAGGTGGTGCAGGCAGAAGGAATCACAGGTGATGGATTGAGAGACAGGAATAAACTAGGACTGTTGAGGGCAGGATGGAGGCAGGGTGACTGGATAGGAAGGAGCCAGGCAGAGCTAGATGAGGTGCGAGGCAGGATCCGGATCACCACAGAGCCCCAAGGCCATGGTAAGAGACAGTCATGGCCTGATTTTATTTTTAAGTTTATCATGTTGTAGAAGGAACTTTTTTATTTTTTATGTATTTATGGTTTTTTTTTGAGATGGAGTCTCGCTTTATCGCCGGCTGGAGTGCAGTGGCGTAATTTCGGCTCACCACAACCTCCACCTCCCGGATTCAAGCAGTTCTCCTGCCTCAGCCTCCTGAGTAGCTGGGATTACAGGTGTGCACCACCACGCCCAGTTAATTTTTGTATTTTTAGTAGAGACGGGGTTTCACCATGTTGGTCAGGCTGGTCTCGAACTCCTGACCTCGTGATCCACCCGCCTCAGCCTCCCAAAGTGCTGGGATTACAGGCCTGAGCCACCATGCCTGGCCGAAGGAAGGGCCTCTAGTTGGCATGATTACAACAGGTGCTTTGACTGTTCAAGACTAACATGCCCCTTTAGTGACTCTCTGTAGGTAAAGTCGGTTTCCTTTGTTGTGGGATTCAGGAGGATGAGAGAGATCTTGTGTTGAAACAGGAGAATCTTTATTGAGTGCACTCAGGCCCAGCTGACTCACGTACAAAAGACTGGGCCCAGAACAAAGACAGCACCTGACTTTTATACATGCTTCACAAAAGGAGGTGTCCTAGCTTGAAGCAAGCTTACAGTGGTGTGAAAGCAGGGATACAGAAGCAGGGCAGAGACAGGATTGCATATGACCATTGCCAAGCAACCCAGATGTCCATTATCTAGGTTTGCCCGGGCACAGGCTTATCTTATAACCTTCACTGTGGTGCCCAGACAGCTGTAGCTCAGGCCTACTCAGGCTTTTCATGACCTTCTTAGTACTTCTTAGATAAAACAGAATACTTGAAGTCACTAGTTACAAGAACAGGAATCTGTAAACTCATTCCATAAAACAAAGGAAAATTTGTTTTTCTTTTCCCTGTGTTGAGGGAGTGCTGAGAGAGTCTCCAGAGCACATAAGATCATATTATCAAGATTTTCATGGGTCCGGGCTGTGCCTGTTGCCTCTGGGACAAGTCAGCCTAATGCAGGAAAACGTATTTCTCTTTCTTCTTATTTTTATTTTTCTTTAATTTCCTGCCTCACCTTGGCACTTCAGCCTGCCAAGCTTTCTGATCTGGGCACCTCCTAAGGCCTCTTCCTTGGAACCTTGACTGGGCTCCTCCCTGCTCTCGGGGATTAAGGAGCTCCCTCTCTTCTCAATCCAGAAAAAATCTCATCTCTGTCCCTGCTGCTGTATCCAGACACACACCCTCTCTCCCCACACCCCCCAGGGCACCTCACCAAAAGTCATCGCTGATTTAGGCTTCTGCAAAAGCTGAGACATTGTTAGGCTGCTTTATAGCCTTTCTAGAATTCTAGAAACATGGGATTATCAAGTCTGTCTACCTGCTTGAAAAATGATGGGAGGGATGGGAAAGTGAATCAAAGAAGAAAAATGTATAGAGAGAGCTTTTCAATGGCTTTTTCTACACAAGGAAAAGCAGAGGGATAAGGTAGGGAGGTACTGCATATTCCAAGTGACAGAGGATGGTAGCTAGGATTAGAGAGGTGGCAGTGGAGATGGAGAGAGGGGACAGTTGTAAAGCATATTTTGGTAGTAGTGCATGCTGAGGGAGGTGGGAGATGTGGGGACAGAGGCACTCAAGGATCACACCTTGGGTAATCCTTTCAGCTTGAGCATGTGGTGTAAATAATTTCAGTCTGAACTGGAAACTAAGGGTATATGCCCACATACCAGACCAGAATGCACAGCAGACACCATTTCTGCCTTAAGCAAGAAAGCTCTGGAAGGGGTCATGGCGTTGGGGGTGTCCATCTGGGGGTCTGCTCTGTTACATGAGGGTAGCAGGTATACAAGCATACAAGCCACCACTGGCAGTTTATTTGTTTTTAGAAACAAGGTCTCACTTTGTTTCCCAGGCTGGAGTGCAGTGGCATGATCATAGTTCACTGCAGCCTCAAACCCTTGGGCTCAAGCAATCCTCCTGCCTCAGCCTCCCAAGTAGCTGAGACTACAGGTGTGAGCCACCACACCTAGCCAATTAAAAATATATATATTTTTTGTAGACACAGGGTCTCGCTATGTTGCCCAGGCTGGTCTCAAACTCCTGGCCTCAAGCAATCCTTTCACTTTGGCCTCCCAAAGCGTTGGGATTACAGGGATGAGGCACTGTGGCCAGCGCATCGGCAGTTTTATATCTTGGATGCTCTAAAGGGCCTTGGTGATATTTGTCTTTTGTAATGTGGTGCTTAAAAATATGATGCAAGACAAGCTGTACTTCAAAAATACACAAAAATGTACTTAAACCTCTTTAAAAAGTTCAGAAAATAAACAGATTTTAGTTACAGGTTATGTTCGGGGAGGGGAAGCCTGTTACATTTCTAGACAACTAGAGCAGTGGGACAAACTGCTTTACTAACTTTTTCCCTTTGACATTGGTGAGAGTCAGCAGTTGATTGTTCACTGGGTCCTGAACCATGAAATGCTAGTTTTCTGGAAAGAAAGAAAAGGAAAAGAAGGAAAAAAAAATCCACTAAAGAATTTCCCTTCCCTTTCTACTCCCTCCAACTCCCAAAACAAGAAACCCAACAAAACAAATAGAAACCCAATCCCTTACAAATGCCCTGGGTTGAGTGAGTGAGTGGCATGTGGCCTTGGATTCTTTCTGCTCACTGCTTTGAAAACAACCTCCAAAGGAGTGCATGGGGTGATCCTGGTGAGACTGGGAAGCAGAGGAACAAGTCCGTCTAGAGTTTGGGGGAAAGTCAGGGGAAGTGGGAGAAGGGGAGGAGGCTGCTAGGAGTCTGGGAAAGAGGACAGAGGGCTGGAGGAATTTGAATTACACAGTGAATGTCAGCCTGCCCTTAACTACTACCAGATGCTGAGCCTGAGTTTGCAACATATGTTGGCTGAAATTGCAACACACGTTGGCCTTTTTTTTTTGGAAGCAAAGCCCTGTTATTGTGGAGTCAGAATCTTAAAGAACTGGGAAAGCAAAGGTATTATTTACCTGTCCTCATTTGCAGGGATTTCCTTTGCAAGCCTCCTGTGAGAAGGATATCTTTCTACACAGATCTGCAAACCCAAAAGGTCAGGTCTGCATATTCCCTGCAGCCAGAAAGACATTTCACTGGGTGAGGCTCACGGTCTGGGAACCTATGTCATCTTCCCCAGCCTGGGGCTAAGAAGTGAGTGGCCCAGATTTCACCGCAAAGCAAAAAGCTCTGCGTGGTGGAGCCGGTGGTGCTGCTTGGCTGACTCAGCCGCCTTCTGGCTCTCACAGCCCCTCCGTGCCCCTTGGAGCTCCAGCCCGATCTTTCCTGGTCCCTGGCACAGGCTGTCCACACCACTACAAACAAGTGAACCATACTCCTGGATCCTGTCCAGGCCCCTCAGGAGCACATCTCTGGCCTCCATCCCTGTCCACCCCTACTTGCTATGGCTTTTGCTCTAAAACGGCCACTCCTGTGCCTGCAGCCCTGAAGTGGGAAGGCTGGGATACATCTCTAGCCGAGGGAACCGGGATGTAAAGCCAAGATTTCTTCTGCATATGCCGTAAAATTTTAAAAACACAAAAAGTAGAGAGTGAAAGAAAAAATAAGCTGCCATTCTTCCCTATTCCCTAGCCTCTCAGTTTCCCTCTTCCAGACAACCTCTTTATTTCCCATACCATTTTCTTTTCTTTTTTTTTTTTTTTGAGATGGAGTCTCGCTCTGTCACCCAGGCTGGTGAGCAGTGGTGCAATCTTGGCTCACTGCTCCGCCTCCCGGGTTCACGCCGTTCTCCTGCCTCAGCCTCCCAAGTAGCTGGGACTACAGGCGCCCGCCACCACACCCGGCTAATTTTTGTATTTTTAGTAGAGATGGGGTTTCACCGTGATAGCCAGGATGGTCTCGATCTCCTGACCTCGTGATCCACCCGCCTCGGCCTCCCAAAGTGCTGGGATTACAGGCGTGAGCCACCGCGCCTGGCCAGTGCCATTTTCTTTCTTCCTTTCTTTCTTTCCTTTCTTTCTTTCTTTCTTTCTTTCTTTCTTTCTTTCTTTCTTTCTTTCTTTCTTTCTTTTTTTTTTTTTTTTTTGTGAGACAGAGTTTCGCTCTTTCGTCCAGGCTGAAGTGCAGTGCTGTTATCTCAGCTCACTGCAACCTTCGCCTTCCAGTTTCAAGCGATTCTCCTGCCCCAGCCTCCCAAGTAGCTGGGGTTACAGGCACCCACCACCACACCTGGCTAATTTTTGATTTTTGTTTGTTATTTCGTTTTGTTTTTTAGTAGAGATGGGGTTTCACCATGTTGGCCAAGCTGGTCTCAAGCTCCTGACCTCATGATCTGCCCGCCTCGGCCTCCCAAAGTGCTGGTGTTATAGGCGTGAGCCACCACTCCCAGCTCCCATACCATTTTCTTACAACCACGATAATTCCATATATAGTCGTTTATATATACAAATGCATAGTGATGTTTTACTCAATGATATACCACATATACACCAGTGATCCCATGAGATTATAATGGAGCTGAAAAATTCCTATCCTCCTGACATCGTAGCTGTCATAACATTGTAACGTAATTTTTTTTAAAAAAAAACAAATTTAGTATAGTGTACAGCAGGGGTCCCCAACCCCTGGATCTCAGACCAGTTACTGGTCCACAGCCTGTTAGGAACTGGGCCACACAGCAGAAGGTGAGTGGCAGGCGAGCAAGCATGACCGTCTGAGCTCTGCCTCCTGTCATACCAGCAGCAGCATTAGGTTCTCATAGGAGCACAAACCCTATTGTGAATTGTGCATGCGAGAGATCTAGGTTGTGCGCTCCTTATGAGAATATTTGTTTGTTCGTTTGTTTCTTTTTTTTTGTTGTTAACCCCTTATGAGAATCTAACTAATGCCTGATGATCTGAGGTAGAATAGTGTCATCCCCAAATCATCACCCTACCCCCGTCCATGGAAAGATTGTCTTCCACGAAACTAGTCCCTGGTGCCAGAAAGGTTGGGGTCGGCTGGCCTATAGTTTTTATAAAGTCTACAGTAGTGTAACGTCCTAGGTCTTCCCATTCACTCAGCACTCACTCACTGACACCCAGAGCAACTTTCATCTTATAACCTCCATCCATGTTAAGTGTCCTATGCAGATGTAGCATCTTTTATCTTTTATACCATGTTTTTACTGTACCTTTTCTGTGTTTAGCTATGTTTAGATACACAAATGCTACTATATTACAGTTGCCTGCAGTATTCAGTACAGTAACATGCTGTATGGGTTTATAGCTTAGGAGCATAGTCTATACTATACAGCCAGGTGTGTAGTAGGTTATACCATCTAGGTTTGTGTAAGTATATCCTGTGATGTTCACGCAACAATGAAATTGTCCAATGACGCATTTCTCAGATGTGTGCCCATCATTAAGCAATGCATGACTTTACTATTTAAAAAAAATTTTTTTAATGGTAGCATATTTTATATACTGTTCTATATCTGGCTTTTTAAATTTAAAAATTTATCTTGGAGATATATATTATGCTTCTTAGTACATTTAGAGCTACCTTTCTTTTTTTTTTTTTTTTGAGACAAAGTCTTGCTCTGTCTCCCAGGCTGGAGTGCAGTGGCACAATCTCAGCTCACTGCAACCTCTGCCTCCCAGGTTCAAGTGAATCTCCTGCCTCAGCCTCCAGAGTAGCTGGAATTATGGGCACCCGCCACCACATCCAGCTAATTTTTGTGTTTTTAGTAGAGATGGAGTTTTAGCATGTTGGCCAGGCTAGTCTTGAACTCCTCACCTCAGGTGATCCACCCATGTCGGCCTCCCAAAGTGCTGAGATTACAGGCATGAGCCACCACACCTGGCAGAGCTACCTTTCTTTTTAATGGCTGCATAGTATTCCACTCATACCCATGATGGTTATTTGTTTATTTATTTATTTATTTTGAGATGGAGTTTCTCTCTTTTGCCCAGGCTGGAGTGCAGTAGCAGGATCATGGCTCACTGCAACCTTTGCCTCCCGGGTTCAAGTGATTCTCCTGCCTCAGCCTCCTGAGTAGCTGGGGTTACGGGTGCACACCACTTTGCCTGGCTAATTTTTGTATTTTTAGTAGAGACGGGGTGTCACCATGTTGGTCAGGCTGGTCTTGATCTCCTTACCTTGTGATCTCCCCCCTTGGCCTCTCAAAGTTCTGGGATTACAGGCGTGAGCCACCACGCCCAGCCCCGGTTATTTTTAATTTAATTTAATTTTATTTTATTTTATTTCATTTTATTTATTTGAGACAGACTCTTGTTCTGTCGCCAGGCTGGAGTGCAGTGGCGCAATCCTGGCTCACTGCAACCTCTGCCTCTCAGGTTCAAGCGATTCTCCTGCCTCAGCCTCTGGAGTAGCTGAGATTACAGGCATGTGCTACCATGCCTGGCTAATTTTTGTATATTTTTATTAGAGACGGGATTTCACCATGTTGGCTAGGATGGTCTCCATCTCTTGACCTTGTGATCCACCTGCCTCGGCCTCCCAAAGTGCTGGGATTACAGGCGTGAGCCACCGTGCCTGGCCTGCCCCGGTTATTTTTATGTCAACTTGGCTGGGCCACAGGATGCCCAGCTACTTGGTCAGACATTATTTTGGATGTTTCTGTGAAGATGCTTTTCGATGAGACTTACATTTAAATCAGTGAACTTTGAGTGAGTAGACTGCCTTTCACAACATAAATGGGCCTCATCCAATTACTTGAAGGTCTCAGTAGAACAAAAAGTTGACCTTCCCCAAACAAGAGGGAATTCTGCCACAGACTACTTTCAGACCTGAACGGCAATATCATTTCTTTCATGTATCTCCAGGCTCAGTGCCTTTAAAGTCAAACTGCAACTCTTTCCTGAGTTTCCAGCCCACTGGCCTCCCCCATTAGATTTTTGGCTTGGCAAAATTCCACAATCATGTGAGCCAATCTCTTAAAATAAATTTATTCAAAAATATACAACACACACACACACGCTTTCTATGGGTCTATTTCTCTGGAAAATTCTGACTAATATAAAACCATAGTCTATCTGACATAGTCCATTAATGGACACAGGTTTTTTCATTTTTCTGCTATTACAAACAATGCTGCAATGAATAAATATGTCATCATGCACACACCAAGCCCATATTTTAACCACTGTGCTATTTTGCTTCAGTACAAAGGAATTTAGAAAATCTTCTCCCCAAGCAATAGACAGACTAGCTTGGATATGTCTTGCTACAAATCTTAGTGTCATTAGTCATTAGGAAAAGTGCAAATTGCAATAAAAATAAACTATTCTCATGTATTAGTCCATTCTCGCATTGCTATAAAGAAATGCCTGAGATTGAGTAATTTATAAAGAAACTATGTTTAATTGACTGACAATTCTGCAGGCTGTACAGGAAGCATGACAGCATCTGCTTCTGGGGAGGCCTCAGGAAACTTATAATCATGGCGGAAGGCGAAGGGGAAGCAGGCATATCTTACATGGCTGGAGCAGGAGGAAGCAGGGGAGGTGCTACACACTTTTAAACAACCAGACCTCACGAGAACTCTATCACAAGACAGCACCAAGGAGATGGTGCTAAACCATTGGAAAGCAGCCCCATGATCCAATCATTTCCCACTAGGCCCCACTTCCAACACTACAATTCAACATGAGATTTGGGCAGGGACACAGATCCAAACTATATCACCTTATATGCACCTACTAGAATGGTTAAAATTATAGACTGGCCATATTAAGTGTTGGTGAAGATTTGGAGCAACTGGAACTCATGCTGTTGGTGGGAGTATAAAATGGTGCAACTACTTTTGAAACAGCCAATTTCTTAAAACAGTAAAAATACATGTATGAGATGACTCTGACATTATACTCCTAGGTATTTTCTCAAGAGAAATGAAAGCATATGTCCACACAAAGACATGCACACAAACGTTCATAGCAGCTTTGTTTGTAGCAGCCAAAAACTGGAAACAAACCAGAGGCCCATTTAACTGGTAAATAAACAAATTGCACTGTATCATACAATGGAATTTTACACAGCAATAAAAAGGAGGGAGCTATCAATTCCTGCGGCAACAAAAATGAGTCTCAAAATAATTATGCAGAGTGAAAGAAACCAGACAAAATGTGTAAATACTGTGTGATTCCACTTACATAAAATTCTAGAAAATGCAAATTAATCTGTAGTAACAGAGAGCAAATCAGTGCTTGTCTGAGAACCGAGCTGGGGAGCCAGGAAACTTTTGGAGGTGAAGATATGTTCATTATTTTGATTGTGATGACCATTTCACGTATGTTGAAACTCATCAGATTGTACACTTTCAATATATGCAGTTTATTGTACTTCAATTATATATCAAAAAACTACAAAACTCTTATTTTGAATGCCAAAATGTGAATAATAATGTTTTTGTTGTTTTGGTAGGTATTTTAGAACAATCTTAATCTCTCCATGTAAATGAATGCCTTAGGCAGACTAGAGAGAATGTCAGATATTCAGAAAAGTGAAAAAGAAAAGCACATTAATATTTTTCCAAAATACCACCCCAGTTGCAAATTTATACAGTGAGTATGCCCCCGACTCCCACACTGCCCTTCAGTTTCATGGCCCACCACTCCCCAAGGCCATCTGAGCTGCACCATGCTGAACTAGCAGTTTCCCAGATACACCAGGCTGTGGTTACTATGATGGGTAGAACAGGCAAACGTAGGACCTGCTGCAAAGTCTCCAGAGAAGAGGCTCACTCTGCAAGATGCCTGAGGATGTCCAAGGGCCCCATGCTCTTCCCTGCTCTAAACTGAGTGCTTCTTGCCTGGCCCTAAGCTGTGAAAGAGAGCAATGAGTCACTACCACAGTGCTTGGCAAGATGCCAGCAAAGAGGCTGGGCACTCCTCACCACTTGGCAGCCTAAGCAAATGCCCACCTGCCAGGCCCATACAGGCCTTTGGCAGCTGCCCAGGTCCAGGGTTGGGTGCTGGGATGAGCAACAGAAAGCTGCTTTATGAAGCTCTCTTGCTGTCAGCACAGGTCAGAGGCTAGAAGAAAATGGACGCTCTGAGGGAAGAGAGGAAAGCTACACCCTGCAGGCAAGGGCTGAGTCAGTTCCCCAACATGCTGGCCCAGCCCTCTTTCATGGCTGCATGCCAGAGAGGCCAGGGCCTCTTCCAGATTCTCATGCTCTCTGTAATTCAGCAAGCCCCAAACTCGGTGGCCTGGGATTGTCCGGAAGCAGAAGACTGGGCAAACTTTGACATCTTCTTCTTCTTTTTTTTTTTTTTTTTAAGACAGAGTCTCGCTCTGTCACCCAGGCTGGAGTGCAGTGGCACAATCTCGGCTCACTGCAAGCTCCGCCTCCCGGACTCATGCCATTCTCCTGCCTCAGCCTCGAGGCTGGGACTACAGGCGCCCACCACCACGCCAGGATAATTTTTTGTATTTTTAGTGGAGACAGGGTTTCACTGTGTTAGCCAGGATAGTCTCGATCTCCTGACTTTGTGATCTGCCCGCCTTGGCCTCCCAAAGTGCTGTGATTACAGGTGTGAGCCACCGCCAAACTTTGACACCTTCTATGTAGTTTTCACTGACATCCATTGTTCTTGGTGTCTGGAACTCCCTCCTTCCCCAACCAGCCCACACCTAGTTCCTCAACCCCTGGCAGAAGGGTCTGCTGGGCTTGTTATACTTCTCTTCAGAGGACAATATTCTCCATTTTATGAGCTAAACACCAGAGGTTAACATATCCTGCCCATCACCTGCGCACCCAATAGGGACAAATGTCAATGGAAACTGCATTATTTATTATTTTTAAAAATTGTAGTCCAGGTGTTTGGCCAATCTGTATTTTTAGGATGAAGAGAGAGATGCTTGAAAGCTGAGATCATGAAAGCAAAAACGCCAAGAATTCTGGTTCCTTTGATTTCACTTGCTGAGATCCCCTTTTCAGCCCATGACTCTACCCACTCTCCTATTTTGCAGGGTTGCTATTGCTCACACACACAGGATCTTTGAGTTCCTTGGAGACTCACACACTTGGTTATGTGTGGCTATTTGTCTGGATTTTAGATGTTCAGCAGTAGCTATTAAATTAAATGGTGAGGGTGGTGGGATATTTCACTCTCAGTAATATGTATTTAGAAGATCCTACCATCAAAAACAATGTGGGGTAAACTCAGTGTACAAAGAATCCCAAGATCAAGTACTTGTGAGGTATTAAAAACCCACCAGAGGCAAAATCGCTCAGAAGCCTGGTTTGACCTTGTCCTGAATGTGGCAGGGATAGTAGGGGCAAATGTATTCTGCCCGGTTAGGACATGTTTGACACATATGGTCAAGATCATGATGGCCTGGACAGAGAACTAGGGGATGTGTTTCATACTTTTCAGAAATAATATGGAGCCTAGGGATCAGACCACAGGTGTGCCTTACCCATCATGTCTGATGCAACAGTATGTTGGTCAGGGTTCAACCAGAGAGACAGAACCAGCAGGCGGCATGCACTGAGAGATTCTTGCAAAGAATGGGCTTCCACAGCCGTGGGGGCTGGCTGGGCAAGTCTGAAATCCACAGGGCAGGCTGGAACTTTGGAGTGTGGCTGAAGCTGCTGTTACAGGTAGAGCTTCTTCTTCTGCAGGGAAGAAGAAAATTCTATGCCCCAGATGATCTAGAATAAACCATTTTACTTAAATCAACTGATTATGGACTTTAATCATGTCTACAAAATACCTTCACAGCAACACTTAGATTAGTATTTAAATGAATAGATGTAGACTGCTACTCAATCAGGATGATACTTTAAAAAGCCATCACAACAGAGTCTGCCTGTGGGCTTCTGCCTAAGCCATTTCCAAGGGTCGTCTTGAGAAATCTGGTGGATCAGAAGGTGAGGCAGCACCTGGGGTACCTGAGCGGTAAGTCCCCTATGATGAAGGGGTGAAGGTAAGTCCCCTACAATGAAGGGGTGAAGGGAGGGCCCCCAGCCCGGATCATCAAGCACCACCTGGCTGTGCACCTTTACACCATGGAATTTCAGGATGCCCAGAGCCCCAGAGCTGGATGAACCTGTAGGCACTCCTAGTCAAACTCTTGCATTGTCCATTGGGAAACCTATGGCCTGGATCAATGAAATAGCCAAGACAAACCAGAAGAGTCTTGGTCTCCCATCTGCAAGACTGGGGAAAAAAGTGAAAAGACTGAGGGTACGAGGAAGGAAAGAAAACAGACTAATGGAGAACAGCCTCAAACCTCAGACCTGGAAGTGAGCCTGGGGCTTCCCTAGCCTACCCCTGCATTGCACAGATGGGGAGACTGAGGCCCTAGGAGGCGGAAGGACTGACTCAAACTCACTCTGTGAGTTGAGGGTGGAACTGGAACTGAACTCAGGCCCATACCTCCTGGGAAAGTGCTCAGTGCCCTCTGCCCGCCCAGCCCTCCTGCCCTCCTAATGAGCTAGAGACACTAAAAGTTGCCTCTCCAGGAGAATCGCTTGAACCCAGGAGCCCAGATTGTGCCACTGCACTCCAGCCTGGAGACAGAGCGAGGCTCCCTCTCTAAATAAATAAATACGTGCATGCATACATACATACATACATACAAAAGTTGCCTCTCTCACCCCTAGGCATTTTGAGTTCATGTCTTTGCCACAAAGTGTTCTTGGAATCAAAGAACCAATTCATTAATCTGCATAATTAGTTTAGGAACCAGAGGGCTTGGAGACCGTGCTGTGAGAACAACTCCAAGCTCAGTCTCTACACTGAAAAACCTAACTACATCTGACCTGTGTCCACAGGTGACACCTCAGCCTCAGCCAGGAAAAAGCTGGAGGCTCTGCATGGGCCTCCTCCATCCCACCCTCCCCAGTTCTTACCCCTAGAGGGACATATGGCTCAGGATGGGTGTCCTGTGGGCAGTGGGGCAGGGACACCCTCCTCTTGTTCCTCTCCTGTATTTTACAAATGGCAACATGGAGCACAGAGAAATCATCTGTTCACGGCCATCCCACAAGCTAATGACTAAAAATTCTAGTCCTCTGTATTAGTTCGTTTTCACGCTGCTAATAAAGACATACCCAAGACTGGGCAATTTGCAAAAGAAAGAGGTTTAATCGACTTTCAGTTCTACCTGGCTGGGGAGGCCTCACAATCATGGCATAAGGTAAAAGGCAGACTCACATGGCAGCAGACAAGAGAAGAGAGCTTGTGCAGGAAAACTCCCCTTTATAAAACTATCAGATCTCATGAGACATACTCACTATGATTAGAATAGCATAGGAAAGCCCCACCCCCATGATTCAATTACCTCCCACCGGATCCTTCCCACAGCATGTGGGAATTCAAGATGAGTTTTGGGTGGGGACGCAGCCAAACCATATCATTGTCTATTTCTCATTTCAATGTTTTTCTTCTTTTTTTTTTTTTTTTTTAAATATTCATTTCCAGTTGATTCCAGCAGGGCAGCCCAGCACTTAGATAAGGCTGCCCTGAAAGTGTCTGAAAGTGTTCAAAGATTCTTACTGAGTGTTAGTGGCCAGAGGAAGGTAGGCAGGCTTGGGAGGCTCAGTGAAGTATCATCTAGCTATGCCAAAGCTTACGTTAGAGGAGAAGTGTTTACGTATGGGTTTGAGGACTCATGCTTCAAAAAAAATCACACGGAGAAATATTGTCGGCCTCTGGGAGAAATTTGAGCGTTGGCCCGGCTGCGAAGCTGCATAAACAGTGGTGATGACCGTGGTTAATCCAAACCCCACTCTGGGCTCTGCAGAGTCAGTTCTGCCTGTGGCTCGTGAAATCGCCACTCATTACTGAACGCTTTTAGGGAGGAAGAAACTGACACAAGTAGCAGAGGCAGAAAGCTGCCCTGGTCACATCATGCCACTGTTGGGAGACGCCCTGTGTCATAAAAGGGCACATTTCTAAACGATAATGCTAACCCCAGATGCCAAAGCTGGGCAGAAGCAGGTTTGCATAGCTCTCTAGAATACATGTTCTTGTGAGCTTCAGTGGTCCAGTTTTCCACAATTCACAGCTGATGACTGCATGTCTGGATTGCCCATCCATCAGCAAATATTTATCAAGCTGGGCTAGTGTTAGGTGGTTTGGTACATAAAAAGATTTAGAAACATGTCCCATCCCTCCAGGAGTTCGGTCCAGCCAAGGTAGTAAGACAAACTCACACCCAGATACTGAACAAAACCAGCCGGGTATGCTCTTGCCCAGCAGCAGGCATGGACTGTGCCCGCACAGGGAATGTGACTGGTGCCCTCTGGAGTTGTGCATCACCATGGCCCAGGCTGGGGAGCTCAGAGGAAGAGCAGATCCCAGTGGGCTGGGCAGGGCAGGGCAAAGAAGGTGGCTGCTCTATGCCCATATCCCTCTTCTTCCTTTCTCAGGTGGCAGTCACTGGCTGAGTTTTCTAGCCAATGGCAGAGGACATGAGACCCAGGGACAGGCCTGGTGAAAGGCTGGATAAAGGAGCATCACAGGGGAGGCCCACTGACCTGGCCATGCTTCCTGTTCATGCCAAGTCCCATGGGGTGTTCTGTAGCATTGCTGCACCCCAGCCAGCCAGTCTTCAGCCTTCTGGCCCTCTATCCCTCTGTGCCCATTGGATGGGGCCCACTGCAGGTTGACTGGGCTAGCTCTTTGCCCTGCTTGTTAATGCCACTTGTAATTTCCCATTTTTCCAATCAATCATGTAATGTGAAGGGCAAAAGGAAAGTGCCAGCCTTCCCAAGTGCCTCCCCTGGTGTCTTTCCAGAGGGAACTGTGAGAAATAAATGTCTGCTGTTTATTAGTCACCGGGTCTATTGTATTCCGCTACAGAAACACACATGGACTAAAACATCAGTCCAGCTTCCCTGGATGGTTTCCCGGAATCCATCTCTGATTTCATGAGCTGGCGCTGGTTATCACAGCTCAGAGAATCTGACTCCACTTTCACTATAAAAGTTTTGTCATGTTAAGCTTTTATGAAGTTACATTTACTTCTCGGATTAGCTTAGAAACAGCCAAATTACACCCATTTCTTGGAGTCTATAGCTTTTAGTTTGCCCTTCTGTTAAAGGAAAGTCTAGAATCCAATGCTAATAAACACTTTGATTAAAATATACTCCTTTTAATGAGATCAAGTCCTTTACAGGGACAGGGATGGAACTAGAAGGCTGTTATCCTAGGAAACTAACACAAGAACAGAAAACCAAACACAGCATGTTCTCACTTAAAGTAGGAGCTAAGCAATGAGAACACATGGACACAGGGAGGAAACAACACACACTGAGGCCTGTTGGCGGCAGGGGGCATTGTGGGGAGGGAGAGAATCAGGAAGAATAGCTAACGGATGATGGGCTTAATACCTAGGTGATCGGTTGATCTGTGCAGCAAACCACCATGGCACGCATTGACCTATGTAACAAACCTGCACATCCTGCATATATAACCTGGAACTTAAAATAAAAGTTGAAGGAAAAAAACCGTATAGTCTTTTTAAGCTACACAAAAGGAAAGGAACAGATCTTCCTCGCACCCCTCAAAAGAAATGAACCCGGCAGACACCTTGATCAGGAATTTCTGGTTGCCAGAACTATGGGACAATCCATTTCTTATTTAAGTCACCCAGTTTGTGGTCTTTTGCTTGGTAGCCCTAGCAAAACAACACACATGGGTTCTCTTTTTAAATTGTGTAGCCAATATCTTTTTGCTCCTCCTCTGAAATAAACCAGGTTCCAAGAGGACTTGGGTGCCACCAGGTCTGCTCACCCAAATCCATTGACAAGATGCCACACGTTTGCACTACATGGTGAGTCCCTCACTTTAGGAATCATGTTTACTGATGCTTTCTGGATTCTGGTGCCGTCTGAACCTCATAGCTCTTTGCCAGCTTCTCCTATATGGCTTCTGTCTAATCTTAGCTGCTCTTAGCAGACCTGATACATATTTTGAAGGCTATGGATTATATCTGCTCCCAAATTTGCTGAAGATAAGCTTACATATTTTGTTGTTTTTGTAGTATTTAAAAAAGAAAAAAAGAAGAAAGATGCTGAATCTATGTTACCGCATTCACACCAGAAGTCCTTAAGGTTAACATTTAATCCCATAATCCTAAGTAGTGAATTCAGCCAAGTGCATGGAAAGCACTTTTCCCATGGTGATAATTACATGGTACTTTTCATCTTCAAGGTAGTTGGCCAACACTTACTAATTAATTCTTCTAATACCCTGGAGCAATTAAAAATAAAAACCACACATTTAATTTGACTAGAGGAGATAATTACCAATATCAGCAGACAAGAAATCCCACAAGGGACTAGAGATGAATAATTAAATTGTGGTAGAAATATTTCAAGGCATGATTGCCTTCTGCTTTCATTACAGTAGGAACATTAAAGCTTGATTAAGAAAGAAATCTTATTTCCCTTTTACAGGTTAAGAAACTGAGGTTCAGACAAGGAGCTTTTTGTTAAGCAAATACTAATTAGCTAATAATCTAAATGGAAGTTAATGGAGAATGGTTTGAACTCAGTGCTATGGTCTGAATGTTTGTGTCCCTCCCAAATTCAAATTAAAATTCTAACCACAAGGTGATGGTATTAGGAGGTGGAGCCTTTGGGAGGTGATTATATCATGAGGGTGGAATCCTCATGAATGGGATTAGTGCCTTTATGTAAAAACTCCCTCACCCCTTCAACTATGTGAGGATACAGCAAGAAGATGCCGTCTGTGAACTGGAAAGCAGGCCCTCATCAGACTCCAAATCTACCGACACCTTGATCTTGGACTTCCCAGTCTCCAGAACCATGAGAAATAAATGCTGTCTATAAGCTGCTCAGTTTATGGTAATTTGTTATAGCAGCCTGAATGGACTAAAACACCTAAGGTATTAAGAATTTTGAGGCCGGGCATGGTGGCTCATGCCTGTAATCCCATTATCTTGGGAGGCTGAGTTGGGTGAACCAACTAAGATCAGGAATTTGAGATCAGGCTGGGCAACATAGTGAGACATTGTCTCTATTTTGATTTTTTTTAATGAAAAGAAAAAATATTTTGAAAATCCTAAATCTGCTTTTCGCCTCTATTAAAAAATCTTCAGGTGGCAGCTCTTAGTATCCTAGAGTCACATTCTGAATATTTGTAACCATTGTCCACAAGGGCAGTCAGAAGGCTCAAGTTAGTGGTTTCCAAACTTACTTTTTGGTGTAAAGTGT
This sequence comes from Papio anubis, assembly GCF_008728515.1. NCBI lineage: Eukaryota > Metazoa > Chordata > Mammalia > Primates > Cercopithecidae > Papio > Papio anubis. The sequence continues at coordinate 19,700,703 of NC_044989.1, read as the reverse complement.
CTTCATACTCTTAAAAATTATAGAGGACACTGAAGAGCTTTTGCTTATCTAAGGTAACTATTGATATATCCTTTACTAGAAAGGAAAATAGAGAAAATTTTAAAATATTTCTAAATTGATTTTTAAATGACAACAATAAGTCCATTATAGGTTAATATAGACAACATATTTTTATAAAAAATAACTACATTTTTCAAAATGTAAAAAAAGTTGCAAGAAGAGTGGCATTGTTTAATAGTTTGCAAATCTGCTTAATGTTTGGCTTGATAGAATAGATAGAATAGATGTGGATAAAACAGAATAGATAGAATAGATAGATATGGATTATCATATCTGCTTCTGAATTCAATCTGTTGCGGTATGTTCTTTTCATTGAAATATAAGAAGAAAAGCTATTCTTATAGATACGTAGTTGGAAAAGTGAGGAGTATTTTATGAGCCTTTTTAGATAATTATGGCTATTCTTTTTTGATTCTATACCAAAACATAGTCAATGGAAATTCCTTAAAACGTCAGTTGCAGCGTGGAATCTGATACCGTATCAGCAAACTTTTCAAACTGTTACATTAGAAATCATTGGTCTATCTTGCATTTGACTGGCTCTTTTATTTATGCATGATTTTATAACATTATGCCTTGGTTCTTTGGCAAATGGTTCATTTAATTATGCAGATAGTCAAATTTTGACAACATTAGACAACAACAAAAATCACATTAGTTTATTTCACCTCTAATCTCATCACAAAAGTCTTGAATTATCACTGTCAAGCTCATGGGGGTGGACACTATTTCTTCCAAATCTCTAATTTTCCTCTTGAAAGCTCTAATTTAATCATTGCCCACAAATACTCTAGTTGCCTTCCTTGAAGGAACAGACAGGCTCACTTCATTCATTTTCAAGAAAATGACTGCCAAATATTCATGCCTGAATATTAATATTTGCCTGTCAGTCGTTCTTTGAAACAGAATGGTGCTCCATGAAAAGGCGACTAGTTCAGTTCCCCTGCCTTGGCCTCCCAAAGTGCTAGGATTACAGGTGTTAGCCATGAGCCTAACGTGTGTAATGAGCAATGATCAGATCAGGAAAATTAGCATATCTATCACCTTGAACATTTATCATTTCTTTGTGTTGTGCACATTCAAAATCCTCTCTTCTAGATTATTGAAAATATGCACTACATTTTTGGTAACCATATTCACCTCACAGTGCTGCAGAACACTAGAATTTATTCCTCCTATCTAGCTGTATCGTACTTTTGTATCTGTTAACCAGCCTCTCCCCCTCCTCCTCTCCCTCCTTCTCTTCTCAGTCTCTAATAATCTTTATTCTACTCTCTACCTCTATGAGCTCCATTTTTAGTTCCCACATATGAGTGACAGCATGTGGTGTTTATCTTTATGTACCTGATTTATTTCACGTAACATAATGTCCTTCAGGTTCAGGTATGTTGCTTCAGTTGACAGGATTTCATTCTTTGTTATGGCTGAACAGTATTTGATTGTGTATATATACCACATTTTCCTTATCCATTCATCTGTTGATGTACACTTAAGTTGGAATGAACATGAGGGTGCAGGTATCTCTTCAATATACTAATTTCCTTCCCTTTGGATAAATACCCAGTAGTGGGGTTTCTGGGTCATATGGTAGTTCTATTTTTAGTTTTTTGAGAAACTGCCATACTGTTTTTCCATAATGATTATAAATCAACTTTTGACATTAACTATTGGCTTGCATTGTGGTAGATGAAGACCGATCACTCTTGGAGTGTCATCTGTTCTCCTTCCTCCCAACCCTCCCAAAATAAACATATCTCAATGTTTTATAAAATACCCAATATTCAATGTTTATTTGATTATGCTCATGTAATTACTATTCACAGCTACATACTGTGGTACACTCTAATTACATTGCTTTTCTAAATTTTTGTTTTTCTTGAACTTATAATAATTGCCTTGTTTACTAAATTGCTTAATTTTCTTTGTGCTTGTCATTTGCTCAGTTTTGCCACACTTTCCCAATGCCTTTCATTGAAGTTTTCCTGCCAGATCTACCCATTTAGGTAGCCTATCAGTTCTAATTTCTTTCTTGCTCCCTGATACCTTCATTCTCTTCTATTAGTACTGGTGGCTTTCTAGGCCTCCTGCACAGCTGTCATCCTGAGACTTCCTTTTGCTTTCATCTTATGAAATTTCCTCGACTTTTATCCTTAGTTTGATCTCTGGTTTTTTGGTTCTCATCTCTTCCTCTTGGTTTTCTCCTTTTTTTGGTGGAGTACATCCTCAAGTAGCTTTGTTAAGATGAAAACCCAGTAGAATTACAGAAGGCAAAAATGATGATTGTGCTCCAATCTGAAATGGTTGACCTCTACACTTAATGTACAGTCTTCATACTGAAATCTCTATTATTCTCTGGAGTCTTCATCCACATCTCACTTATGTTGAATCTCCTTTTTTCTGCATCCCACATTTCCTCTTTAATGTATTCATCTCATTTCATTTTGATGGAGCATAACATCTGGTGGCTGAGAAAAAGATATGTAGGAGGTAAATTTTTTGAGACTTATCTGAAACTGTGTTTATTATATCCTTATACTTAACAGTTTGGTTGTGTGTAGAATTACAAATTGTAAACATTTTCTACCCATAATTTTGAAAGAAAATCTCTATTGTGTTCTAGAGTCCAGAGTTGTTGAGAAGCCTAAGGCTATTTGACTATGAATTTTTCTATATGGCTTGTTTTTCCTTCCCTCTTCCTGGAAGCTCAGAGAATCTTCTCTTTGTCCCCACTGTCTTGAAATTTCACTCCGATGTGCCTTCACATGGATCTATTTTATTCCAATAATATGGTCACTCAGCAGATATTTTCAGTCTTGGAAATTCGTTCTTTCAGATCTAGGAAATATTACTATGATGATGACTTCCTCTTTTTCAGAAATTCCTATTATTCAGATATTGGATATCTTGGACTAATCCTCTAATTTTAATTTTTTTCTTTCTTATTTTACATGTCTTTGTCTTTTTATTTGCTTCTGGGAAATTTTCTCAACTTTATTTTCCAATCTTGAGTTTTTCATTTCTGCTCCCATGCTGTTAATTTCTAAGATTTTTTTTTTTTGTCCTGTGTAATTGTTATGGCACCTTATCCTTGATGTATGCTCAGAATGTCTTTTTTTTTCTTTTCTAAGTTCTCTTGACATTTTCTCCTAGACCCTATTTTCTAATTGTCTGGCCTCTGTCTTCCATGCTGGGGGATTTACTTAGAGTCTGGTATCCCTACATTATCTGTTCTCCATTAGGAGTGGGGAATTGAAAGATTGGTTGTAAACTCTGACCACATTGGTGAGATTTGTAAACTCTGAGCTTCACTTTAATTCATTTGAATGGTTGGCAAACTACCAATGCCGTTATCTTTACGTCTTTCCTCTTAGATGGGTCATGGAGTGAATCGGCTCTTGTGGGGCTAGAAACTTACACAATTAGGGACCTTTTTTTTGTTTTGTTTTTGTTTTTGAGACAGAGTCTCACTCTGTTGCCTAGACTAGAGTGTAGTGGTGCGATGTTGGCTCACCTCTGCCTCCTGGGTTCAAGCAATTCTTGTGCCTCAAGCCTCCCGAGCAGCTGGGACCAAAGACACGCGTCACCTTGCCCAGCTAACTTTTGTATTTTTTGTATAGATGGGGTTTTGCCATGTTGCCTAGGCTGGTCTCGAACTCCTGAGCTCAAGTGATCTGCCTGCCTTGGCCTCCCAAAATGCTGGGATTACAGGTGTGAGCCACTGTACCTGGCCAGGAAGCTAAACTATTTCTAGAAAGATGGACTGTGAATCAATTAAAGCTCTTTTCTTTATAAATTACCCAGTCACAGGTAGTTCTTTATAGCAGTGTGAAAATGGACGAATACACGGGGAATCATCTTGTAAATAAGTGACAACTGGGAAAAGTTAAAATGAGAAAAGAAAGGAGACTGACACACAGCCCTCAAGAACACCAATATTTAGGGGGAAGGACAGTAGAAGGGGGAACTACAAAGAAGAATAAGAAGGAGCTGCCTGAGAAGTACACAGGAAAAAATAGTGGGTGGTTAATCAGAAGCCAAGAAATAACTTCTAGCTCTAAGGAAGAGTCAACATAAAAATGCTTTAAGAGATGGGATGCAGACTGAAAATGCTCATTGAGTTTTTCCCCTGTAGACTACAAACACTCCGTGGAAAGGCGCGATATCTGCTGTGTTGGTTTTTTTTTTTTTTTTTGAGACAGAGTCTCGCTCTGTCACCCAGGCTGGAGTGCAGTGGCTGGATCTTGGCTCACTGCAAGCTCCACCTCCCGTGTTTACGCCATTCTCCTGCCTCAGCCTCCCGAGTAGGTGGGACTACAGGTGCCCGCCACCTCGCCTGGCTAGTTTTTTTGTATTTTTTAGTAGAGACGGGGTTTCACCGTGTTAGCCAGGATGGTCTCGATCTCCTGACCTCATGATCCGCCCATCTCGGCCTCCCAAAGTGCTGGGATTACAGGTTTGAACCACCGCGCCCGGCCTTTTTTTTTTTTAAATACCTTTTTTACTTTAGATTTTTGTGGCTACACAGTAGGTATATATTGTCTTGTTCAGTCTCGTATCCTCATCACATGGAATATAACAGATCCTCAATAAAAATAAACTAAAGTAATGTGAATAGACTAACACATATAAAAGAGAAAAATAGGTTACACTATGTTAGCTAAAGAGCTTCAACCTCACTCTAATTTCTTTCATTGTGAGTTTTCCTAAGCTATTTTCTCCTAAAAATGTTAACTTTCCTTTCCCCATCTCCAAAAGATGGGTTGTTTTGCCAATAGTACCTTAAGATTTTCTCAGAGAAGTTGGTCTATATATATTAGATAAAAATTATCTAGACAAAACTCCATAACCGTATTTCACTCCTCTAATCCAGTTATGTATGCTATTGTTGTGCCAAACTCCTGCTAACCTCAGTAGAGAAGGTACCAGGATCAAGAGGCCAAGAAGAGACTGGAGAGCCAGTAAATGAGACATGGGTTTGTATTAGGAGCTTACAGTCCAGTAGTGACAGAGGGGGAAGAGTCCATGGCAGCGGGTTGGACAGAAGAACCAGCTATGTATAGAAGTGGTCCAGTGGCAGTGGAGTGAACAACACATCTCCCTTTCTACTGTCCCCTGGCAGCGGGCTGGACAACACAACTGCATGGTCCAAGGGCAGGAAAACCGCAACTGCCTGTAAACATCATGCAATGTATACAGCATTTTCACTGAACAGCCTCCCACTAGTGACCTCTACCTGGAAACCTGCACTTAACCCAAAACTCAGGACCCTAATACCCTGTATGGGCCATGTTCCATAGGGATGGGCCAGTGGGTGGGGGTGGGGGTTTAAGATGTTTATCATAGAAACAGAACAAATCTCTGGGTTGGCCACTCCCAGATTCCCTAGCTCAGAGCACACATTCAGGTGCATCTACCATACAGGGTCATTCTCAGGGTATACTTACATTATTGCTATCAGATGCGTTTATGTTGCAGGTCTCTAATGATTTACACCTCCCTGGTTCCTTGCCTGGGGTAGTCCCAGTACAGGGAGAGAAGTCCTTACGAGCTGATCTGATGCCATGTTAGGTAGGCCTGATTTTGAATTGATTTCAGCTTTTAGAGAAATCAGATAATTTCCCCTGATCTTTTTTTTTTTTTTTTGAGATGCAGTTTTGCTCTTGTTGCCCAGGCTGGAGTGAAATGGTGAGATCTCGGCTCACCGCAACCTCCACCTCCCAGGTTCCAGCGATTCTCTTTCCTCAGCCTCCCAAGTAGCTGGGATTATAGGCATGTGCCACCACGCCCAGCTAATTTTTTGTATTTTTAGTAGAGACGGAGTTTCTCCATGTTGGTCAGTCTGGTCTCGAACTCCTGACCTCAAGTGATCTGCCTGCGTCAGCCTCCCAAAGTGCTGGGATTACAGGCATGAGCCACCGTGCCCGGCTCCCCGATCTTATCTTTGTATTCTTTTTTATTGTATTGTATTTATTTTTGTCTGCCACATTTCATATTAAGACAGAATAACAGTGCTGCACATTAGGATCACCTGGAGAGCTTTCAAAATTTTCAATGCCCAGGCCTCACCCATACCAGTTAAATCAGAAGGTCTGGAATAGTAAGCAGGCATCAGTGGTTGGTAAAGATTCTCAAGTGATGCCAATGTGCAGCAAAGTTTGGAAACTATTGGCACAACAGGTTTTAATCTCAGTTCTGACACTGGCCTTGCAATCTCGGATATGTAATTTAACTTCTCTGTAGAATTAAATAACATAAAAGTACCTATCTGAGTGAGTTGTAGGGATGAAATGATTCAAAATAAAGTGACTGGATCTGTGCCTAGAACAAAATAAGGGATATGTAATTGTGAGGCGGGGTTAAGATAATCTACTCCCTATGTAAGTAGAGAAATGTCATAATTCATTGAGTTAAATAGCCAGCCACACCCCATCCTTTAGCGTGGGCTGGATTAACTACTGCTTCCCAGATGGTTTGACAGTAAGCTCCATGGACAACTCCTTCCGTGGTGAACAAATAGTCTCTGCTCTCCTAAAATTTGTATTTTATTGGGGAGATAATCAACAAATACATACATAATTTCAGGCAGTGTTCAAAGAAGTCATGCCAAAGAAATAACCTTTACTCTGAATTCACTGTGGTCTCTGGCTAAGAATATGCCCTGGCAGAAGGGAAGCCCTTTCTATTCTCTGAAAAGAAGTGTGTTTACCAAAGCATTAAATGATAAATACATTTTTTAAAGGTAAAGTCACAGGTCTTAAACAAATGCAAAACGAACACGTGTAAAAAATTTATTTACTCATTAACCAGGGGACCAGTAAGCCGTTAGAACCAGCTCTAAGCAGACTTCGAAGCACCCAACTATATTGTTGCATCAGGACTGGAATGAATTTACAAATCGATGCAAAATGGCTTTTCCCAAGGAGGGGTAAGATACAATATCAAGTCCAGTGGAGGGGGTCTTACAGAGTTCTGCAAAGCACCTCAAAGAAAGGCGGACAGCCCCCCTAGTAACAGAATGCTCGGTTCGGTGCGCCAAACTATGGCTGTTTTTTCATTGAAGACATTCAGTAATTTTTTGTCCATTTCAACGTGTTTCATAATTTTTCCCTACAAAAAAATCACTCAACTCTAAAAATCCGGCAGCTAAGCAGTTCTTCCACATTATTTTGTTTTCATGTATCCTTAATCTTTTTGCCTTTGGCAGGGTTGGATGGTCTTTCTTCGCCCCCACCAAGGAGGCTTCGGAGGGAAGGGAGGGTGTTAATCCAGTCCCTCCACTCCTCCAAGCAGCCTCCCATTTCCGCCACAGGACCGAGGACCTCTCCGGGCTGGGCTTGGCCCCGTCCCTTCTTCGCAGGCCCCGCCCCCAGCACGCGCAATAATCGAGCTGCGCGCAAAGGTCACGTTATCAGCCTGTGACGCTTCCCAAGCAGTACGTGGCACACATTGCTCAGAAAAGCCCCTTGTGCCCGCTTTTTGCCATCCGCGCTGTCTCGTGTCTCCCTTTTCCCATTAAATGCCTCTTTTCTTGCGAGTCTCATCTCGGGGATAGTGAACTACGAGGCTATACCTATCCGCATCTATCCTAGGCCCAAGAGCCAGCCCTTGCCCTCACGTAACAGGCGGAGACTCGCTGAGGCGAGTTGCACTTCTAATTGGGCGTGAGGTCTTGTCAATCTCTAAGTTTTTCCAATCAGAAGTCCGGCCCATCCAGCCTTTCGCTCCCCATTGGCCTGTGTGGAGGAAGAGGGGTGGGTAAGCCGAAGTCGCTGCGCTCAGTGCGCAGGCGCGAAAAAACTGGCAGGGGCCTGAGCCGGGGGCTGGCTTGAAGACGCGTCGTTGGGTTTTGGAGGCCGTGAAAGAGCCGTTTGAGTTTGCCTGCGGGTGGAGAACGTTTGTCAGGGGCCGGCCAAGAAAGAGGCCCGCCTGTTACGATGGTGTCCATGACTTTTAAACGGAACCGCAGTGACCGGTTCTACAGCACCCGGTGCTGCGGCTGTTGCCATGTCCGCACTGGGACAATCATCCTGGGGACCTGGTACATGGTAAGGCAGGCGGGCGGGCGTGGCGCGCATGTCTGGGGGGCCTGGGGAGCGGGGCCTGGTGCGGAGGGGGTGGGACTGGAAACGGGGTGTTGGGTGGGTGGGGACTTGGAGGGACGCAGCTTTTTAGGGCGCGCCAACTCAGCATGAAATCCAGGGACTTTGGGAAATTAACCTTGTGCAGGAATCGGAGTGGGGGCGGGGGGCGGTGGTAAGCATGGGGAGATTGTTCTTTGGCAAGAATCTGAGGAGAAAAGCGGGCTTGAGAGAGCAGAGGCGTTGCAGGCGAAGGGACGAGGGTGCTAGGATTTGGTGGGAATTCCTCTGTTTTGGCTCTTGTTGTATTTCTGCGATCTGAAAGGCAGCCCCTCCTTTGCTCTTATCCAGTGCTCCCTGGAATTTTTTCCCCTAATGAAATAATTAGGAGCGGACCTTGATAAATGCAGCCTAGTTTCGACATTGGTCTTCCCGTTGGGAAAGCGAAAGATCCAGCGGTAACCCCGTTGTCCGTGTTTTTTGGACTTTGTTTTGTTTCAGCGCCTCTCTCGCGTCTCCAGAATCGCTTAGGGGGCGATAGCTTATGCCTGAGTTGACGCCTGACCAGCTTTTGTCCTGGTGCAGCCTCCTCCCTGCGCAGTAGATGCTTTTCGTAGCCGATCCGCTGTTTTTACAGACCTTTATTGAGAGCCCTCTCCATCTTGGCCACCTACGCTGATTATTTCCTGGGTTCCAAGATACGTGTGATTTTGCCCTAACCAAGTTGACACTGTTGATGCCTGGTGATTCACTAGTAATACGTTTGTGATTTTTCTTTTTTAATTCACCGTTTATAGTATCCATGCACGTTAAACCTAATCTCTCCGTGACTTCCAAATATGGGATTCAGTTTAGGTAGTTTTAGGTTATTATGACTTTTCCGAGGCTGTGACAAACTTCCTACATGGTCGACTTGGCCACTTTCTTTAATGACTTTGTGAATGTGGTTGTGTAGGTGACGTTGGTGATACTGTGCAGGTTTTGATACTTAACTGTAAAAGAGGGAGAAGAGTTATCCCAGACACAATCTGTTCTCTCTGTACTTGCTGCTTCTCCCCACTCATTGTCTTGAAATCATTAGTAAGCATTTGGAAAAACGCCAGATGAGAATCATCTTAAATGAGGCAGATACTGTTTCATGGCCCACCTCCGGAGGACCACCTGACTCCACTTGACTCCTACCTGTCCTGTTGTTTTTTACCGTCTTGTTTTTGATGTACGTTTAAAAAAACAACACGAATGTGTAGGTTTGCTTGTGCTGAGTTTATGTTCATGTTTCCTATACTTTTATATTCAGAAATACCGCTTTATTGATAGAACTATATCACATTTTCTCTCAGAGACTCTTTCGTTCTGTATTTTAACTGATTTGGAATACTAAACGATACCAAACAACTTTAACTGAATATAGTTAATGACCATCAGCTGCATTATGTTTCCAACTTCCTTTTATATCTTCTCCATTTTGCTGAGGGGCTGGGTCTAATTTCTTTTGTTTGTCCTTAGCTCTGCCTTCTATTTCCCTAAATGAATAATTCATACCTTGAGGATCCTCAAGCCTCTTACTCAATTCCGTCTTCCTCGCCCCCAGAAGATGACTTTCTTTCCTATTTAACTAAGAGAATCCATCGGCCTGGCTCTCTCGCCTGCAGTCTTAGTCTTCCTGTTTCTTGTCAGATCCTTCCCTCCACTCACAGAACAAAGGATTCCTAACTCCTCAAGAAGAGAATACCACCATTTCTATTTCAACCATCCGAATGTAATTGGCTGTATTTCTTTTCAGTTTTTTCTCAGGCAGATGTTTTGATGCTGTGGGTTCAGCTGGAAAATGAATAGAATAGCAGGATAAAGTGGGAACTACAAACAGGAAACTCAAAATGCAGAGAGAAAAACTTCAGTAGGGGCGTTTATTCTTTCAAAGTAGGGAGTGAGGAGTTTACATCTGTTCTCTACTGTAAGCCCTTGTTATGAGAAGGGTTCACATATCTCTGAAGACCATGCTTTAGTTTCACAATTTTAAAAAGATGCCATAGCTGTTCTTTGCACAGACTTCTCAGATTAGTGTAAAACGTTTTATTGTAAACTACTTAAATCATTTAACCTGTCTTAAATTGGTTAAGAGATTTACTGACACCTGCAGTGTAAAAGGCTTTGGTGGACATATAAAAGGAATAAATGACAGGGGCCAGTGTCATTTGCCTTTTGTTTTCCTATTACCTGCCAAGCGCTAGACTCTTAAATGTTTCTTGTCTAACACAGCATCTGCCCTTAAGATGTTTATGGTATCACAAAAAACTTGAAGCACAGATATGAAAAACGTATGGTACAGTGATGAGGAAAAGGGCAACATGATCAGTAATATCAGATTCTAATCAGAATAAGTACTGGACAAAGGCCATTAGTTTTGTTTATTATAGTTTTGTTGATGACTTTCAAAAGTGTAGCTTCAATACCATAGCAATGTAGAGTCTCTGCCAACTTGGGGAGACATGTAACACTTATGATACAAGACCACTTAGGCCAAAATGTAGTATAATACTTCGAAGCAAAGAGGGCCTGTCCAAGTAGTGCATTTTGTTCTCAGAAGCTACTTTACTAAGAGAAACAATATGGGGATGACTGAGTATGTCACTTCCCTCCCTACCTACCTTGTCGAGGTACTCTCTTCCTTGATTCCTGGTAAGGCAATAATTCGCAGTCTGCATGGGAGAATATTCATGTTTCTTTTTACATTACCTGGGCTGGACTTCTGAGATGCTGATTCCCCCTGTGTCATTTGGAACTTGGGGGTGCCCCTCTCCCTCGCTCTGAGTGACTGTATCTGATAACAGTCTCATTGCTTTCTAGCCACGGCTTCTACTGGTCTAGTGTTTAAGTATTGTAACACTATATACTAAAATATTCATTGTATGGAAAATAGGGCTGTGGGACACAGAGAAAGCCAGAACGAGGGAGGTACTAGCCCTGAAGTGTTAGCCTTTGGCATTTTAGATAGAAAAGAAGTGTACCTGGTGAAGTAACAGGAAATTTCAGAATAAGCTCATGTTTAAATTCTGGCATTCTTGAAATTGTTTTCTCTATCATTTATTGAAGAATTTGAAGCCAGTTGATTTTAAACAAGTTTCTTATGAGGTATAAGCTCAAATGTTTATTGAATAATTGAAAATGGACTTGAAAGTGTGCTGTAGTAGATACACTTTGTGGTTAATGGTGTGTACTACAAGACTACATTTTGAGCATTTGTAATAATTTTATCTCTTAGACTTAATATATGGCTAATTTTTCATGACTGTCTCAACCATAAGCAGTTTGAAGTTCTGTATCTGGGAGAGAAGTAAAAACAGATTTCCTTAAGTTCTGTTCTTTTCCAGCCCTCACCTCTGACCTCAAGTAAGCATAGCTTGTTTATATTTCAGTTAGTTTCCTTCTTTAAAAAAAGGAAGTTTTGTGCCTCCACCTTTGCATATGCTATTCCTTCTCCCTGAAATGTTGCTGTCCTCCCAAGTCACTTTCTAAAAATTTTGTTAAGGAAATTTTCATACATGCAAAAGTAGTGAAATAGTACGAAAACCTCCCATTTATTCATCACCTAACTTCAACCATTAACAACGTTTTGCCAAGTCCAGATAATTTAATGGTTAGCTCACATGTTTTCATGGTAAAGCTTTTTTTTTTTTTTTTTTTTGAGATGGAGTCTTGCTCTGTTGCCAAGCTGGAGTGCAGTGATGCAATCTCGGCTCACTGCAACCTCCGCCTCCCGGGTTCAAGCGATTCCCCTGCCCCAGCCTCCCAAATAGCTGGGTCTACAGGCACCCACCACCATGCCTGGCTAATTTTTAGTATTTTAGTATAGACAGAGTTTCGCCATGTTGTCCAGGATGGCCTCGATCTCCTGACCTCGTGATCCACCTGCTTCGGCCTCCCAAAGTGCTGGGATTACAGGCGTGAGCTACCATGCCCAGCCAACCTTTCTTTACTTCCTAGCCAGAGGGATCTGTTTTTCCCACGGTGCACCTGCAAAAGTTTCTAGATACTTCTTGTATGTACTTATTAAATAGTGCTCAGTACACATTGGTAGGATTGTCCTTTTCTCTTATTTTTCTCTCTACAGCAAGATGTTCTCCTGGAGGGAATAGGGTGATGTCTTACTTTATAAGGGCAGTGGCTCACGCTTGTAATGCCAGCATTTTGGGAGGCCGAGGCAGGTGAATTGCCCAGGAGTTCGAGACCAGCGTGAGCAACATGACGAAACCCCCTCTCTACCAAACAAAACAAAACAAAAATATATATATATTATATATAATACAAAATATATGTGTGTGTCTGTGTGTGTATATGTATGTGTGTATGTGTATGTATAGATACACACATAGTAGTCCCAGCTACTGGGGAGGCTGAAGTGGGAGGATCACTTGAGCCGGAGAGGCAGAGTTTGCAGTGAGCCTAGATCGAACTAACTGCTCTCCATCCTGGGTGACAGAATGAGACCCTGTCTCAAAATAAAATGTGTGTGGTGGCTAACTTATTAATTAAAACATTTGAGGTGTTCATTACACATTTGTTGAATGAACTGTCTCCTCCAAAAAATATTATGAATACTGAGTTGTATCTGCATGTAACAGTAAACAGCAAAATTTTTTTTTTTAAATTATACTTTTAAGTTCTAGGGTACATGTGCACAACGTGCAGGTTTGTTACATAGGTATACATGTACCATGTTGGTTTGCTGCACCCATCAACTCGTCATTTACATTCGTTATTTCTGCTAATGCCATCCCTCCCCCTCCCTCCCACCCTGTACAGGCACCCGTGTGGGTGTGTGATGTTCCCCACCCTGTATCCAAGTGTTCTCATTTTTCAGTTCCCACCTATGAGTGAGAACATGCGGTGTTTGGTTTTCTGTCCTTGTGATAGTTTGCTGAGAATGATGGTTTCCAGCTTCATCCATGTCCCTGCGAAGGACATGAACTCATCCTTTTTTATGGCTAAAAAAGGTTTTAAAGATAGTCACTTTTGATCTTTATCAGATAACAGACTTTGCTTAGTTCTGTAGATTGACCCTCCTGTGGGTGCTTTCTCTGCATGGGAAGCCCTTATCTGGATGCCTCCTTAAACCAGACGCACTGTTTTAATTATTATCTCAGTAGATACTGGCTCTGGGCAAATTACTGTGGGAAAACTGAAAAATGATTTTTTTTTAAAGTCTCCAAAGAATCTTCTGGAATAGGTGTGGCAGTGAAAGAAGAAAACAAAGAATTCCTGTCTCTAGACCCTGTGCTTCCATGGATCTGATACAGTTATTTTGTTAACAAGTCAAATCTAACAGATTTTTTGTTTTACACACTTATGTAAGATGTACAGGAAGCTTTCAAAAAATGCATACCACCTGGTTTGACTGATTAAATTTACAGTACTGTTAACACATTAAGTGGTGAATCCACAGCCCATGCTGCTAAAATATTGCTGTATTCTATACCTCTCCGTATTGCCAGGTTTAGAAGTTAATAATTTAATCTCTCTTTTTTTTATTTTTTATTTTTTAATGGGGTTTTGCTATGTTGCCTGTGCTGGTGTGCAGTGGCGCGGTTATAGCACACTGCAATCTTGAACTGGGCTCAAGCGATCCTCCCACCTCAGGCACCTGACCAGCTGGGACTGCAGGCACACACCACTGTCCCCAGCTTAATCATTCTTTTTAAATTACATTTTTATTAACTTTCTTTCCTGAATACAGTGAAAAGAAATGAATCAGGAATAAATTTTTGTAATAGTACACAGTTGGATATTTTCAGAGAAATTTTATATTGTAAGACTACAGTTAATTTTATGTATTTTTTAAAAAGCTAAACATGTAATTTAGAAATATCAACTTTAATCAGAGGTAAGTTACCAGGGCTTATATATGAGCACAAGGTTCATTGGTGAATATCTTTAAGATCAAAGGATGCCAGGAGCAGTGGCTCATGCCTGTCATCCTAGCACTTTGGGAGGCCAGTGCAATGGGATCACTTGGGGCCAGGAGTTCGAGACCAGACTGGACAACATAGTGAGACTCCGTCTCTACAAAAAAATTTTTTTTAAAGTCACAAGGATGGGTTTTCCAGTGTAATACTTTAAGATTTAAGTTGGGGTTCTAATGAAATGACGTGATCTAATGGAATGTAACTAACTCAAAGAAGTTTGAAAAAAGCTTTTTGAAGTAGCTCTGAAATTTATTTCACCATTTCTTGGTCCTTTTGATTAACCCTGTGATTTTTTTTTTTAATATTCAGTTGTATGACCCACAGTGAAATGAAACTTGAAGTGTCTCTAGTACTAAAAGAAGATAATAGTGGATGAGTGTGTGACTTATCCATGGAAGAGAAGAAAAGAGAAGAGTTTTTTGTGTTTTTTAAGAGACAGTCTTGCTATTGTTGCCCAGGCTGGTTTCCAGAGCTCAGGCGATCCTTCCCACCTCAGCCTCCCAAGTAGCTGGGACTATAGGTGTGAGATTTTTAGAAATCCTTCATGTGATAAAAATATTTAAGAAGGGAAAATAGAACTCCTAAATATTTTTTGACATGTCATTCCCTTCATTTAGTAATTGAGTTTGCATGCTTTTCTTGACAAAGGAATTTCTGTACTGCAGAGAGCTTTTTCACTGTGACTATACTGTGTTTAGCAAAGAAGAGTTTGCCTAATTTATTTCAAACTGATTTCCGTACACAGAACGTACAGCGTTTTAGTAGATATATCCGATTGTTCAGTAATTAAATCACCTAGTTGTATTAGCTCATACTCATATACCACACACACTGGCCAAAACCCATTGCAGCAAATGTGGGCAACAAAAAAAATCAGCCTTCAATTGGGGAGAGCCAGCTTGCAAAAGTGATTGTTCCTGGTAAGTCCTCTCAGGAATTGAAAGATAACCTGCCTTGCCTCTGAACAATGCAAGGAAAGAGGCATGCTGTTGAACAGAGAGAGTAAAGTCTAAACATTGTATAGCTTTAGATAATGGTTTCTTAGGGAAACACCTTAAAACAGGAGTTACTGGGGAATGGTTATTAATAATCATGTAGTGCTGAGAAGGAGATGTCTTAAAAAACAGACTTGTATCCTGATTCTCCCATCTGTCAGCTCAGCAAGCTTAACACAAGTTATATAGCTTTACTGAATCTTAGTTTCCCCATCTACACATGGATTTTAGTAATACTTACTTCATGGGTTGTTGTGAGGAATAAGTGAAGTAATATACGTAAATACACATGTCATAGAGTATATCCTCAATAAATATTGGTTGATTCCAAATTTGATATTGTGGCATTGTTTAGATCACCTACCCTAAAGATAAAACTTGATCTGCTTATCTAGCGGATGTTAGTGAAATGACTTCAGCTGATAAAAGGAAAATGCATTTCCTGTGTATTTATTATTCAAGGTGAAACAGGAGAGAAGTATATAATAGTTTGTTTAAAATACTATTGATAGCTGGCGGACACAGTGGCTCACACTGTAATCCCAGCACTTTGGGAGGCCGAGGCTGGTGGATCACTTAAGGTCAGGAGTTTGAGACTAGCCTGGCCAACATGGCGAAACCCACCTCTACTAAAAATACAAAAATTAGCCAGGCTTGATGGCTGCGTGCCTGTAGTCCCAGCTACTCGGGAGGCTGAGGTGTGAGAATCGCATGAACCCAAGAGATGGAAGCTGCAGTGAGCTGAGATTGCACCACTGCATTCCAGCCTGGGCAACAGAGTGAGGCTCAGTCTCAAAAAAAAAAAAAAAAAAAAAAAAAAAGTCCCAGCTACTTGGGAGGCTGAGGTAGGAGACCACTTGAACCTGGTGTGGGAGGTAGGAGGCTGCAGTGAACCGGGAGGATCACGCCCACTGGGCGCCTCCCAGCCTAGTGACAGCGACTCCATCTCAAAAACGAACTAAATAAAAATAAAATACTACTGATAGGAACTTAATAGCCCTTGAAAATTCCAGATGTTCTCATTTTCACAAAGGGAAGGAGGGCAAATTCTATGAACTTCACTATGTTAGGTAAGGAACCTAACTCCAATCCCACATGAGATTTCTATCTTCAGTCATTAACAGTACTCTTTCTGAGTACTTAAATGCAGTGAAGCCTCCTGGGATACTGCAGGGATTGGCCAACAACTATAGGCATAACTCATTTCCTTTTAAAATGGATTTACAGCCCTGGGAGACTAGGAAGATTCATCAGATATGATGGAATTTCAGCAGGATGTTCCTCTGAATAGCTAAACAATTTTATTCAGAAGTTGCTGGTTAATGGGAAGGGACAGCCTCTAGCAGCTTAGTCCTCAGCTCTGTTCTCTTTTGTTAGTGACTTAGAGATACTGATTACATGCTGATCCTAAATTCAGGAAGTTGAGACAGGCAGTAAATCTAGTGTGTCAGAATCTACATCCAGAAAATCTTCATAGGCAAGAATGTAATAAGATGAAACTCAATTACAGGTATATTAAGGCCTGTGCTTGAGCCTCTGAATCCAACTGTACAGGTACAGGTGGTAGCTTAGCACAATCGTGTGAAAAAGAACTTGGCGTTTTAGGGAGTGATATTCATGTGATACTCAGAAAATTTATAAAGCCAGTGCAGGCTGGGTGTGGTGGCTCATGCCTGTAATCCTAGCATGTTGGGAGGCTAAAGCAGGAGGATCACTTGAGGCCAAGAGTTCAAGACTAGCCTAGGCAATATGGTGAGACCTTGTTTCTAGCAAAAACAAAAAACCTCAGTACAACTTCAGGTTGCATTAATTGAAATTTGTTAGCCAGCGTATGAGAACTGAGATCTCATTGTGTTCTGACCAGGCTGACCTTACCTCATTTTAATATATGTCCATCAAACTGGAGCATATGTAAAGAGGAAGACAAAAGGGAAATAGGTAGCTAGGAAACATGCTAGTCAGAGGAATGGCTTAAAGATCTGTTTCTAGAAAACAGTCTTTGGAGGCTGTTTTCAGGTATTGGAGCACTTATTTAGAAGGGAGAGCACGTTATCTCAAAAAGTAGATTTAAGGCTGGGTGTGGTGGCTCATGCCTGTAATACCAGCACTTTGGGAGGCTGGGGCTGGGCGTATCACTTAAAGTCAGGAATTAGAGACCAGCCTGGCCAACGTAGTGAAACCCTGTCTCTACTAAAAATACAAAAATCACCTGGGTATGGTGGTGGGCACCTGTAATCCCAGCTACTGGGTGGCTGAGGTGGGAGGATCACATGAGCCTAGGAAGGGAAGGCTTCAGTGAGCTGAGATTGTACCACTGCACTCCAGCCTGGACAACAGAGTGAGACTCCATATCACCAAAAAAAAAAAAAAAAAAAGAATTAAGACCAGTAGATGAGTTAAGTGACTTTCAGAATGTTGGTAAGTCTCTTAAGCATTTGAGTCTAGCTCAAGAGGAAATAGTGAGTTGTCTGTCACCAGATGAGAGATGCTGTGTAGGAGTTTTGGGCATCTGATGAATAAATATAACAGATGAACAGTAACTTCTTCAAACCCAGAAATTCTGAGATTGGTATATGAATAAATAGGTAGCTTTGAACATGAACCGTTTGTAATGATTCTTTAGTTTTAATTTTTGTGTAATTTTATTCTAGTGTATTGGTTATACATCTTATCTCTGAAATGGTTAATATTATTTATACTTTATAAAATACTTATTTTTAAGTTAGTCTCATAGTGGTAATTGTATATTGTTTTATCTCACAGCTAGTCTCCCACTGTTTCATATCTGTGTTACTTCAAGTAAGACAATCTTAAATATGAGAGATTGTGCTGAGATTGTGCTAAGTTTGTGTCATAATGCTAATTAATGTAACTGATAGAATGTTACCTTTTCCAGGTAGTAAACCTATTGATGGCAATTTTGCTGACTGTGGAAGTGACTCATCCAAACTCCATGCCAGCTGTCAACATTCAGTATGAAGTCATCGGTAATTACTATTCATCTGAGAGAATGGCTGGTATGTGTTTAATTGAAAAAAAAAAAAATCTCCCCTGCTAATTTTTATATACAGTCATGTGTTGTTTAATGATGGGGACACATTCTGAGAAATGTCACTGGGTGATATTGTTGTGTGAACGTCATAGGGTGTACTTACACAAGCCTAGATAGCATAGCCTACTGTACACCTAGGCTATGTGGTAGAAGCTCCTAGGCTAAAACCTGTGCAGCAGGTTACTGTACTGAATACTGTAGGCAGTTGTCATACAGTGGCAAATAAGTGTGTATCTAAAGATAGAAAAACATAGTAATACTGTAAATACACTATTACAGTGTTATGGAACCATCATCATACAGTCCATTGTGGACCAAAATGTTATTTGGCACATGTCTCTCTCTCCACACACACACTAGTTATTTAGAAGATTGATGAGATTATGCTTAAGTTACATTTCAGAAAGTTAAAATGGTTATATAATAAGGGTAACAAGTTAAATTATATTTAAGTCATTCTTGCTGAGGCAAGAAAGTATTTTGATGGGTTTTTCAGGGATACTCAGTGAGGATTACAATAGAGCATTTCTAGCCAGAAGCTGTAATGGACTATTAAGTTTTTGAGAAATGTGTAAAATGTACCTTGAAATCAAAATAAGCATGCAGGCTTCATAAGACTTTTTTTAAATGTAGCTACTAATAGAAAGGAGAAGAAAGCTCTATGGTTAGAATATATGTGTCCCTCCAAAATTCATATGTTGGAGCTTAACTTCCAAGGTGATGATACTAAAAGGTAGGACCCTTGGGTGGTGATTAGGCCATGAGGGCTCTACCCTCATGAATGGGATAAATGCCCTTCTTTTTTTTGAGACAGAGTTTGCTCTTGTTGCCCAGGCTGGAGTGCAGTGGTGCGATCTTGGCTCACTGCAACGTCTGCCTCCCAGGTTCAAGCGATTCTCCTGCCTCAGCTTCCCGAGTAGCTGGGATTACAGGCACGTGTCACCACACCCAGCTAATTTTTTGTATTTTTAGTAGTTTCTCCATGTTGGTCAGGTTGGTCTAGAACTCCCAACCTCAGGTGATCCACCCGCCTCAGCCTCCCAGAGTGCTGGGATTACAGGCGTAAGCCACTGTGCCTGGCCAGTGCCCTTCATTTTAAAAATCACATATTACTTATTTGTTTAAAACAATTTTTTAGAGAAAAGTTCTTACTTTGTTGCCCCAACGGGAGTGCAGTGATGCAGTAATAGCTCACTGTAACCCAGAATTCCTGAGCTCAAGTGATCCTACCACCTCACTGCCTGAGTAGCTAAATTTTTGTGGAGATGGGTTCTCCCTGTCTTTTAGCCGGCTGGTGTTGAACTCCCGGCTTCAAGTGACCCTCCCACCTCAGCCTCCCAAAGTGCTGAGATTATAGGCATGAGCCACTGTGCCCAGCCCATAGCAGACTCTTGAAAGCCGATTATTTGGATTACAAATTTTGCTTTCAAATTTGATAAGACCTGTTTAATTTCATATTTTGTTTTTACCTGAATTCTTCTGAGTGAAAGTTTGCATGTTGTAGCAGGGAAGTCCTTTAAATTCTTAACATTTACCCTGTATCTTCTAAGAAAAAAGTAAAGAGGACTATTCCTAGTTTATTGCCAAATACTGATGATTGCCCAGTGATAAGGTTATATATAAATGCTGGGCATGTGGCTCACGCCTGTAATCCCATCACTTTGGGAGGCCGAGGCAGGTGAATCACTTGAGGTCAGGAGTTTGAGACCAGCCTGGCTAACATGGTGAAACCCCATCTCTATTAAAAATACAAAAATTAGCTGGGTGTGTGGTGCAGGCCTGCAATCCCAGCTACTCTGGAGGCTGAGGCAGGAGAATAGCTTGAACCCCAGGGGTAGGGGTTGCAGTGAGCCGAGATTGTGCCACTGCACTCCAGTCTGGGTGACAGAGTGAGACTGTCTCAAAGGAAAAAAAAAAAAGGTTATATATACATTTACCCAATAGGGAATATTCAACAGTTGTTCTAGTCATTCATCATTATTAGTGCCCTCAGTATTTTTTTTTTTTTTTTTTAAACATCTTTTGTACATAAAGGGTCTTGCTATATTATATTGCCCAGGCTGGTCTTGAATTCCTGGCCTCAAGTGATTTTCCCACTTTAGCCTTCCAGAGTACTGAGATTACAGGTGTGGGTTGCCATGCCCATCCCCCCCAGTTTCTTAATCTCTGCCCAGACGGATCACCTGAAGTCGGGAGTTTATACCAGCCTGGCCAACATGGTGAAACCTCGTCTCTACTAGAAATACAAAAGTTAGCTGAATGTGGTGGTGCTTGCCTGTAACTCCAGCCACTTGGGAGGCTGAGGCAAGAGAATTGCGTGAACCTGAGAGGCAGAGGTTGCAGTGAGCTGAGATCGCACCACTGCACTCCAGCCTGGATGACAGAGCGAGACTGTCTCAAAAAAAAAAAAACTGTCCAGAGTCACAGAATGAACTACAGATTTGTGCTGAGAAACTCAGTCGGTCAGTCAGGCACAGTTTAGAATTGCTTGAGATTACTTAGCTGTTTTGTGAAAAAATTAGTGAGCATGGATTAATGGAGAGTTGGAACAAAGAAGAAAGTAGTGTGTGTAACATAGTTACCAGGGTGCAGGAAGCAATGAATTTTAGTGTTTGGGAGGTTGGGTGGGGAAGCGAGATTAATGGAGAACTTTGAATTTCAGGTAATATTTATCTAGGGCAAGAGGTAATGTAGGTAGCATTCTGAGTTTAATACATCTGTCTTTTAAGCAATTGCCAGCCATTCCTTCCAGCTAAACCCTACTCATCTCATAAGACCCATCTTGTGTAATTTCTTCGTATTTTTTCCTGATGCTTCAGGCGAAGCAAATTGTTTCTGCCTCTGTTGTAGCACTTGACACATTGGATTATAATGATCTGTTTGCACATCTTCAGACTCCTGGGCTCATGAGGGCACAGGGACTTGTTTCTTTAGCAGAGAATGTGGTTCATGTGCCATCCTAAACCCATGTCAGTGAGTAGTTGTAGCGATTTAACAAATAAGTGCTTTGTTTGAGTGTCTCAGGGTTCATTACTTCATGCTGAGTCTTTGATTTTTTTTCTTTTACCCTCTTGGCCTTAGATCTTTTTATAGCCAGTTTTGAAAATATTTAAATTTAATATTTTAAAGCTAGCTTTCAGTGAAGTTTTGTTCTTTTTGTTGTGTAAGTAGCTTAATTAGATTTTTGTTTTTGTTTTCTTAGATAATGCCTGTGTTCTTTTTGCCGTCTCTGTTCTTATGTTTATAATCAGTTCAATGCTGGTTTATGGAGCAATTTCTGTAAGTATACTGTATTTTCAGCTTTTAGAGTTTGACCTTAGGGGAGCTTAGTAATTTCCTATATGTGATACAATGTTGTGGTTGTTATTTTTTTCTCCAGTATCAAGTGGGTTGGCTGATTCCATTCTTCTGTTACCGGCTTTTTGACTTTGTCCTCAGTTGCCTGGTTGCTATTAGTTCTCTCACCTATTTGCCAAGAATCAAAGAATATCTGGATCAATTAGTAAGTGTGTATGCTCATTAAACTTATTTTTTTCATTTTGAGTAAAATATTTACATTTAAATTCTGAATCAGCCTTTTGATATTACTTTTAACTACTCCACTTGCTTTTAAAAGTGTCTTAAAATAGTTATTTCTGCTCTCTTAGCTACTGTGACAAAACTAGCAAGATGAAAATGGAGTAATTTCTTACCATACATTTGGATAATTCAGTATTAAGAATTCCTAGAAATGGATATTGTGGAACTAGTAGTTCAGCTTTTGTTTTTGAATGTCCAAAGGTACAATAATTTGACTGTGTATGGCACTCTTGAAGTGACTAGCTTTTTGTCTTTACAGACATCTGTAGCAAGTATTCCAGTGCCTATTATGTTTTTAGCCCTTTGCTAGGCACTACTGGTGAATGGTGTGGATATAAAGATAACTGCCTCATCTTTAGTGAGCAAACCGTAATATCTGGGGAGTCAAGATACATGAAGATGTTACCTGTGATAACAAACGGGAGCTGTCACAGCAGCAGCAAATAAGGAACTTTGATTAATGTCACATGGAGGGGGCAGAGAAAACTCTGGACTGAGTGGACAAGGAGGGCTTCATGGAGGTGGTCAGAAGGAGATACAGGATCCAGGTAGATGAAAATTGGCAGGGTCATCCTCAGTTTATTTCCAAAGTGCTTTCAGAACTTTTCTTCCCACTATCAGATTTCCTGCCTTGCCCATTTTCCACACACCAAATTCATCATTCATTTATTCAGAAAACATTAGCTGGTTCCTCTTACGTGCAAGGTGCTCTGCTAGGTCATAGTGATGCATCAGTGGAGCTTATTTCCTGGTAAAGGAATCAGGAAGCTGACAGTTACTGATATACCATTGTAGGTTACTATGGGAGTGGATATCACATGGGTACTAAACCTGGGCTGGGAAGTGAGATTTGAATTGTACTCAGGAGTTTGAATAGGAATTAAGATAGAGAAAGTATAGAAGACAATGTTCCAGATAAAAGAGACATTGAGGCAAGAAGCAACATAGTGAGGGCACTAGAAGCTGGCCAAGGTGGCTGGCACACAGAGGAAGGGTGGGAAGGCTGGAGAGAGTGGCTGGGGGCAGGGCCTGTTGGCCTGGTCAGCCACAGTCAGCGGCTTCTGTGTGGCTCTCTGCTCATGTTATCTCTGGTGGAGAAATTTCAAGTGGTGCTTCCCTGCCTTCTGAATAAAACCCTTAGCATAGCATTGTCTCATGAGCTGCCACCTTCTGTGTTTTTCTTTTTGTTTGTAGATGAAGATCAAAAAAACAGCTTTTTTTCCCCAAGGAGACAACCTGGCTATGGTTTGGGGAGTGGTGGGTTCTTTTTAATTTTTTTTCTATTTTTTTCAGTCCTCTGGGATTTCTGTTTATGTTGCTTTTTAAATGTGATTATTTAGGCCTTCGTGTTGACATTTCCATTAAAAACAAGCATAACTTTAAAAAATTAAATTAGCTTTATAGAAAATAGCATAAAAATTTATTATTCCTTTTACAGACCCTGGTGTTTTCTCTCCTCTGTTTTGTTCACTTAGTGCCTCAGACTGGAAGGTATTTCCTTGTTGGCTAGCTTTTAAATCTGAAATTTTTCTTTTATAATGCCTTTCTCCCTGAACTTAGCTCATTGCCTTGTACACAGTCAGGGCTGAATAAGTATTTAAGTGAATATAGCTGGTGCTTTTCAGTAGAAGAAGAGTAAAACTTATGTCTTGCCTGGCATTGTAACCAGTGGATGTATTTTTTGCCCCTGTCTGATGAGAGTTGAGACAAATGATTGACATTTAGAAAAATAATTTTCCCCTTATAGCATTAAAATGACGCAGTTTATCTGTAGAACTTACGTAGACCTGAGCATCTCCTGAGTTAATGATGCAAGTGACACAGGGACAGATCTCCAGTGCCATATAGGTGATAGTGTTTTTCCAAAGGGCAGAAAGATGGAAAATAGTGAAAAGTAAACAGAAAATGATCTAAATTTAGACTTTTCGGAGTATTGTGGGTTATCAAACAAATGTACTGTAAGTGATTGTTAGTATGCATTAATGGTGATAAGGCTTAAGAGCACTTTGGATTAAATTCTGCTTATACATTTTTGTTAAAATATCACTTTTGACTTTGGTGCCTTTGTATTCTTCAGATGCTCTTCAGGTTATCAGCAAGTGCTAATGCAATGGCTGACTTGTAAATGTGTGTGTGTTTTTTTAATAGCCTGATTTTCCCTACAAAGATGACCTCTTGGCCTTGGACTCCAGCTGCCTCCTGTTCATTGTTCTGGTGTTCTTTGCCTTATTCATCATTTTTAAGGTACGTTGCTGACTCAATCTTTAGGGGTGACTGAGACTGACACCGTGAATCTAAACCTTTTTGCCACCTATCACCTTTCAAGTCACAGGAGATGGAGGATTTGTGGGGACAGTGTTTATTCTGGCACACTAGCAGAGAGAGCTTCTAGGGAACGTTTTCTGTCTTGTTTCCAAGGAGTGGTTGTAACTGTCAGGATCCTTCTCTAAGTGAAAGGACCTACTTTTTATGTTTTTGAAAGGGGTTCATGATTTGTATTGAAAATCTTTTAAAATTCCCAAGATTCAGAAACCCAGAATTTCTTCTGCAGCACAGTGGGTTGGCTGACCTGCACTGAAACTCCATCTCTGGTTTCTCTCTGAAATGTTGGCGATGAAACTTGTGACATTTAAATGAGAGCAAGTAGGGAAAGGGCCTGGCCTATGCTGGGTCCACACAGAGGTCAGTTCCCTTATACACTGAGGACGTGTGGGGAGAGCATTCTAAGTCACCGGCATTTTGGAGCAGGTAGTCTGTTGAGTTTCTAGCAGATGTCAACTTTGTTTTTATTCTTCCAGGCTTATCTAATCAACTGTGTTTGGAACTGCTATAAATACATCAACAACCGAAACGTGCCAGAGATTGCTGTGTATCCTGCCTTTGAAGCACCTCCTCAGGTTAGCTACTGTTGGATAGAGTAAAAGGTCGCCAGTCACTATTGACTGTTCCAAGAGAAGAACCTGGAGCTTGACTTTCTCTTTCATGCTGTAACCTGTGGTTTGAGCATGAACTCTGGGTACTTTTATGAACAGCTTAAAATCCACAGGATTCAACATTTTCCACTTGGAATCCCGAGTACATGGGTCGCTTGTCTCATCCAGTTTGGCTGTTAGGTTTATTCATTAGAGGTCCTCATGAGTGTCGTGTTTGTGGGGGAGACAAGGCAGGAAACAACTGTGTTAGGCCCATGTAGCCTGGGGCTTCTAAGGATGGGCAGTCCCGTTGACTGAAACTTGTGTTGTTTTCAAAAAATATCCATATGATCCAAAGGGGGAGCTGACCTATCTGGGGAGATGAATACAGTGGTTTCATGGGTCTTTTGGGGAAGCCTACCTTTCACAGCCCTCTAATTGCTGCTGTACTACCTTCCCAGGTTTTCAGCATATAAAATATATGTGGCCCATCTAGGGCCAGGCTGTCACACTTGGAGTCACTTAGATTGGAATGCCACTTCTCCACTGCCTAGGTGTGCCTCTTACCCTCGAAGACATGATATGAGTTCATGATCTTCTGATTACAAGCTGATTGTGATGAAAGTCAGGATCCAGGAGCTAGCATCTTATTGGAGGTTTCCTATTGCATGGTTTAACCCAACTCCTCAACACCTAAACTGTAATTGGCATTGGCACTTTATCAGTCACACTAGAACGAAGGCAGAGCAGTGAGACCCACTGCCTGCCTGTCTAGGAATCCTTGTCCAGAAGCAGAATTCTCTCTCCCCACCTCCCGCTCCCCACCTCCCTCTCCCCAACCTCCTCTTCACTCGTAATCTTGGTAAAATTCCAGCTTATTCACGCATCTACTCGGGAACATTTTAGCTAACAGTTTTTTCAGCTCTTTATGGTTTTGTGTAACCCTAATTAGGGCATAAAGTCTGCAAGCTGAATTATCTTAGAAAGGATTTTAAAGGAGAATTAAATCTGATACCATTTTTTTTTCTCTCTTTAGTACGTTTTGCCAACCTATGAAATGGCCGTGAAAATGCCTGAAAAAGAGCCACCACCTCCTTACTTACCTGCCTGAAGAAATTCTGCCTTTGACAATAAATCCTATACCAGCTTTTTGTCTTGTTTATTTTACAGAATGCTGCAATTCAGGGCTCTTCAAACTTGTTTGATATAAAATATGTTGTCTTTTGTTTAAGCATTTATTTTCAAACACTAAGGAGCTTTTTCGACATGTATTAAACGTCTTTTTGTTTTTTTGTTAAGTCTTTTACATTTTAATAGTTTTTGAAGACAATCTAGGTTAAGCAAGAGCAAAGTGCCATTGTTTGCCTTTAATTGGGGGTGGGAAGGGAAAAGGGGGTACTTGCCACATAGTTTCCTTTTTAACTGCACTTTCTTTATATAATAGTTTGCATTTTGTTATTTGCTACCCTGGGTATTTTCAGGAAGACTGACTTAAATATTCAGGGTGAATAAGTAGTTGGGTATAAGATCTGAATTTTTCATCTGCCGAAACAAGAAAATATTTGACATTTTGACTTGACTGTGGAAGATGATGGTTGCATGTTTCTAATTTGTATGTTTCCATCTTTGTGATAAGATGATTTAATAAATCTCTTTAAATACTTGGGGTTGTCATTTTTTTAATCTGTTAACTTTTTTTTAGATAAACCCTTGACATTTTCCATTACAGTGTATTCAGAGTGCCAGGGTTTTTTGTTAACTTTGAGAATACAGTTGGCCCTTTGTATCCATGGGTTCTGTATCCATGAAGTCAATTGACTGGATTGAAAATATTTGGGGGGGAAAATGGATAGTTGGGTCTGTACTGAACCTGTACAGACTTTTTATTCTTTTCATTGTTCTCTAATTACATGGTATTAAATATTATAAGTAATTTAGAGATCATTTTAGAAATATGGGAGGATATGCATGAGTCATATGCAAATACTATACCATTTTATTATAAGGGACTTGAGCAACTGTGGAATTGGCTATCTGGGGGGAGAACCTGGAACCAATCCCCCTTAGATACCAAGGGACAACTGTACAATGATACACATTTAATTAGAAATCATTTTCTTAATCCATTAACTCAAACTATTTGTGGTGAAGATATTTCTTGAATCACAGGACAGAAATTAATATGGGTGGTTTGAAAAATGATAGCTGTAACAATCTTTTTTTTATGTCTTTTTTTTTCTTTCCAACTTTCTAGGTTCAGAGGGTACATGTGTAGGTTTGTAACATGGGTAAATTGTGTATTGCAGGGGTTTTGTCAATGTTTTGTCATCCAGGTTGTGAGCACAGTACCTGATAGCTAGTTTTTTGATCCTCACCCTCTACTCTTAGGTAGGCCCTGGTATCTTTTGCTGCTGCCTTTGTGTCCATGGTGTACTTAATGTTTAACTCCCACTTATAAGTGAGAGTATTTGGATTTCTGTACCTGTATATTGCCTAGGATAATAGTCTCCAGCTCCATCCATGCTCCTGCAAAGGACATGATCTTGTTCTTTTTTATGACTGTAGTATTCCATAGTATATATGTACCAGATTTTCATTATCCAGTCCACTGTTGATGGGTATTTAGGTTGATTCCATGCCTTTGCTATTGTGAATAGTGCTGTGATGAACATATGTATGCATGTGTCTTTATGGGAGAATGATTTATGTTCCTTTAGGTATATAACTGGTAATAGGATTGCTGGGTTGAATGGTAAAATGTTTTAAGTTTGAGAAATCCCTATGCTGCTTTACACAGTGGTGGAACTAATTTACATTCCCACCAACAGTGTATAAGTGTTCCCTTTTCTCTGCAACCCTGCCAGCATCTGTTTCTTTTTACTTTTTAATCATAGCCATTCTGCCTGGGGTGAGATGCATTTCTCTGTTTATTAGCATTTCTCTAATGATTAGTGATGTTGAACGTTTTTTCATTTACTTATTGACTCTGTGTATGTCTTTTGAGAAGTGTCTGTTCGTATCCTTTACCAATGTTGGTTTTTTTTTTTTTTTTTTTTTTTTGAGATGGTCTTTCTCTCTGTCACCTAGGCTTGAGTGCAGTGGCACAGTCTTGGCTCTCTGCGGCCTCCACCTCCCAGGTTCAAGCGATTATCCTGCCTTAGCCTCCCTAGTAGCTGGGACTACAGGTGTGCACCACCACGCCCGGCTAATTTTCATATTTTTAGTAGAGATGGGATTTCACCATGTCAGCCAGGCTGGTCCTGAACTCCTGACCTCAAGTGTTCCACCCTCAGCCTCCCAAAGTGCTGAGATTACAGGTGTGAGCCAGTATGCCCCAGCCTCCTCTGCCACTTTAATGTTTTTTTTGTGTGTGTTGTTTTGTTTTTTGCTTAAGTTCCTTATAGATTCTGAAAATTAGACCTTTGTGAGATCCATAGTTTGCAAATACTTTCTTCCATTTTGTAGGTTGTCTAGTTACTCTGTTAATAAGTTTCTTTTGCTGAGCAGAGAAGCTCTTTAGTTTAATTCGGTCCCATTTGTCAATTTTTGTTTTTGTTGCAATTGCTTTTGGTGTCTTCCTCATGAAATCTTTGCCAGGGCCTACATCCAGAATGGTATTTCTTAGGTGTCTTTCTAGGGATTTTTTTTGTTGATTTGTTTTGTTTTTTTCTTAGGTTTTACATGTAAGTCTTGATATGGTTTGGATTTGTGTCCCCACCTGAATCTAATGCTGAACTGTAATCCCCAACGTTGGAGGTGGTGCCTGATGGGAGGTGATTGGATTATGGGGGCGGTTTCTCATGTTTTTTGTTGTTTTTTTTTTTTTTGAGACGGAGTTTTGCTCTTGTTGCCCAGGCTGTAGTGCAATTGCGTAATCTCGGCTCACTGCAACCTCCGCGTCGCAGGTTCAAGTGATTCTCTTGCCTCAGCCTCCCTAGTAGCTGAGATTACAGGCATGTGCCACCACGCCTGGCTAATTTTGTATTTTTAGTGGAGACGAGGTTTCTCCGTGTTGGTCGGGCTGGTCTCAAACTCCCGATCTCAGGTGATCCGACCGGCTCAGCCTCCCAAAGTACTGGGATTAGAGGCATGAGCCAGCATGCCCGGCTATCATGGTTTAACATCATCCTTCTTGCTACTGTTCTCGTGATAGTGAATTATTGCGAGATCTGTGTGTATAGTACCTCCCCCTTCTCTCTCTTGCTCCTGCTCCTGCAATGTAAGATGCCTGGCTTTCCCTTTGCCTTCCGCCATGATTGAACGCTCCCTGATACCTCCGCAGAAGCTGATGCTGCCATGCTTCCTGTACAGCCTGTGGACTGAGCCAGTTAAACCTCTGTTCTTTAGAAATTATTCAGTCTCAGCTATTTCTTTAACATAGCAGTGCGAGAACAGACTAATAGAAGTCTTTAATCCATCTTTATTTTTATATATGGTGAAGGTGTCCAGTTCTATTCTGCATTGGCTAACCAGTTATCCCAGCACCATTTATTGAATAGAGTCCTTTCCCCATTGTTTTCGTCAACTTTATTGAAGATCAGATGGCTGTAGGTTGTGTGGCTTTATTTCTGGGTTCTCTATTTGGTTCCATTGGTCCGTCTGTTTTTGTACCAATACCATGCTGTTTTGATTACTGTAGTCTTGTAGTATAGTTGGAAGTTGGATAGTGTGATGCCTTCAGCTTTGTTCTTTTTGCTTAGGATTGCCTTGGCTGTTTGGGCTTTTTTTGGTTCCATATGAATTTTAAAATAGTTTTTTCTAATTTTGTGAAAATGCCATTGGTAGTTTAATAGGAGTAGCATTGAATCTGTAAATTGCTTTGGACAATATGGCCATTTTAACAATATTGATTCGCCGGGCGCGGTGGCTCAAGCCTGTAATCCCAGCACTTTGGGAGGCCGAGACGGGCGGATCACGAGGTCAGGAGATTGAGACCATCCTGGCTAACCCGGTGAAACCCCGTCTCTACTAAAAAATACAAAAAATTAGCTGGGCGAGGTGGCGGGCCCCTGTAGTCCCAGCTACTCGGGAGGCTGAGGCAGGAGAATGGCGTGAACCCGGGAGGCGGAGCTTGCAGTGAGCTGAGATCCTGCCACTGCACTCCGGCGGGGGCGGAGAAAAACCCCCCCGTCTCAAAAAAAAAAAAAAAAAAAAAAAATATTGATTCTTCGTATCTGTGAGCATGGAAAGTTTTTCCATTTGTTTATGTCATCTCTGATTTCTGTCAGCAGTGTTTTGTAATTCTCATTGTAGAGATCTTTCAACTTCCTGGTTAGCTGTATTTCTAGCTTCTTAAGTCTTTTGTGGCTATTGTGAATGGGATTGCATTCTGGATTTGGCTCTCAGTTTGGATGTTATTATTGTATAGAAATGCTACTGATTTTTGTGTATTGATTTTATATCCTGAGACTGCTGAAGTTTATCATATCTTGGAGCCTTGAGGCAGAGACTATGAGGTTTTCTAAGTTTAGAATCACATTTTCTGTGAAAAGAGATATTTTGACTTCCTCTCTTCCTATTTGGATGCTTTTTATTTTTTTTTCTCTTGCCTGATTGTTCTCAATAGGACTTACAGTATTGTGTTGAATAGGAGAGGTGAGAGTGGGCATCCTTGTCTTGTTCCAGTTCTCAAGCAGAATGCTTCCAGCTTTTGCCAATTCAGTTTATTGTTGGCTGTGGATTTGTCATAGGTAATTCTTATTGTTTTGAGGTTGTGTTCTTTTGATGCCTCATAGTTTTTAAGGGTTTTTGCCATGAAGGGATGTTGAATTTTATTGAAAGCATTTTCTGTGTCTATCGAGATGATCATGTGGCTTTGTTTTTAGTTCTATTTATGTGATGAATTACATGCATTGATTTCCATATACTGAATCAACCTTGCATCCCAGGAATGAAGCCCACTTGATCACAGTGGATTGGCTTTTTGATGTGTTGCTGGGTTTTGGTTCATAAAAGGCAGTTCCCCTGCACACACACTCTTGCCTGTTACCCAGTTCCAAAGTTGACTCATTTTCAGGTATCCTTATTTATGTTCATCAGGGATATTGGCCTGAAGTTTTCTTTTTTTATTGTGTCTCTGCCAGGTTTTGGTATGAGAATGATGCTGGCCTCATAGGATGAGTTAGGGAGGAATTCTCGAGTTTTTGGAATAGTTTTTGTAGGATTGGTATCAGCTCTTTGTATGTCTGGTAGAATTTGGCTGTGAATCTGTTTGGGACTTTTTCCAGTTGGTAGGAGTATTATTATTACTGATTCAATTTCAGAACTCAGGCTGGACACAGTGGCTCACGCCTATAATCCCAGCACTTTGGGAGGCCAGGGCGGGTGGATTGCTTGAGGCCAGGAGTTCGAGACCGGCCTGGACAATATGGCCAAACCCTGTCTCTACTGAAAATACAAAGTCAATGTGAAAGAAAAAATATAAAAGGCAGCTAGAGAGAAGGGGCAGATCAGCTACATCAGGTTAACAGCAGACCTTTCAGCAGAAACCCTACAAGCCAGAAGAGATTGGGGACCTATATTCAGCATTCTAAAGAAAAATTCCAACCAAGAATTTCATATCCAGCCAAACTAAGCTTCATAATTAAAAAAGAAATAAAATCCTTTTCAGTACCTAGGATGCAACTCCACTATAGCCCATGTTATACTGTGTCCCTGTTAAGGAACAAGTTGGAGATGAGGACCTCTTACTCTGTTTTCCCATCTACGTTTGGCACAGTGACTCACAAAAAGCTGGGGGGAGGGGGGGAATTAAATGTTTTCTGAATGAAAGAATTTCTCTCCACCCCACAAATTTTATACTGCTAATAGATCATTTTCAATATAATTGGGAATATACCAGTACACACACTACACTTAAAAGTTTGGAAACCAAGAGATCTTTCATTGATAAATTGTACATTTTCTTCCCTCTGTTTGGTGACTTTTGCTGTTTTTCAGTCTGTGGCTAATTTGTTCACAGTTATCGTGGAATTAGCTTTGTTCTGAGCCTAATTGTTCCACTATCTCTTAATAGGCAAAGGATAGATGTGCTATTTTCAGAACTCCTGCTTTCAAAGAAGGAATGTATTATAAATAAGCCCAAGAGTTGACTGAAAGAAAAAGCTGTACCTTTGCTTTTCTGAGGTTGCTTTTTCTGTAAATGTCATGACTTTGGGTATGAGAAAATAATTTAGAAACAAGATGAGTGTTGCCAAATAATGTGGAATTGCAGGCACACGAGAGAGAGGCAACACTGGGATGGTGGAATGAACACAGAGTTTGGCATCAGAAGGTTGAAATTCAATTCCTGTCTTCACCCACTGATTACACTCTGACCCTGGGAAATTTAACTAGGATCTGAATGAGCTTCAGTTTTTGCATCTATAAAATCAGAAATATGCAAATAACTGACCTTTGTACTTGGAGTTGTTCTTAGGATCAAGTGAGGTAACAGACCTGGAAGGGTTGGCAGACCATAAATCACTGTGCAAATATTATGAAGGTGTATGAGAGCAAGGAAGGGCTGGAGAGGGAGAAGAAAAGTATTTGACCTGGAAACCAGAGAAAGAGTAACTTTGTTTCTTGTCTGTTAGAAAGGAGCTTTGTACAGTAGTCCCCCCTTATCTGGGGGGATATACTCTAAGAAACCCAGTGGGTGCCCGAAACCATGGATATGTAGTACAGAACCCTCTATATACTATGCTTTTTCCTATACATACATACCTATGATAAAGTTTAATTTATAAATTAGAGTAAGAGATGAAAAGCAATAACAAGAAAATAGAACAATTACAACAATTTAATAAAAGTTATGTGAATGTCATTTCCCTCTATCTCTTTCTCTCAAAACATCATACTGTACCCACCTTTCTTCTCGTGATCTGTTGATCTGACAAACCAAGATGATTACGAAGTGCCCAATAGGTGGGTAACACATGCAGCATGGATGCACTGGACAAAGGAGTGAGTCACGTCCAGGGCAGTACATAGCAGGACAATGTGAGAGTTTATCATGTTACTCAGAATGGCATGCAATTTAAAATTTATAAATTATTTTTTTAAAGCCTATGGATTACTTCTGGAATTTTCCATTTAGCATTTTTGGGCTTAGTCCCCCACAGATAACTGAAACTTTGGAAAGCAAAACCACAGATAAGCGGGGACTAGTGTATCTGTCATCATTTGGTTAGGTTCCATCAGAGAACTTGATTTATATTCCTGGCCCTCCCACTAGTTATATGAATTCAGTAAGTAATTCAGATTGCAAATGAGATTGCAGATTCCTTCTTCTCTGACCTTCTGTGACTCTTCACTTTTGGTTAAACAATATCTTCTATTAATTATTTTTTAGAGACAGGGTCTTGCTCTATCACTCAGACTGAAGTACAATTATAGCTCACTGCAGCCTCAATTACCTGTCCTCAAGCAATCCTCCCTCCTTGGTCTCCAGAAGTGCTGAGATTGCAAGTGTGAGCCACCACATCCAGCCAGTTTATGATCTTTTAAAGATAAAAAGATAATTTATAAAACTACATAGGTACCCTTTTAGTTACCATTTTTGGTGTTCTTCATTCCTTTGTGTAGATCCATATTTTCATCTGGTATAATTTTTCTTCTGCCAGAAAGACTTTCTTTAACAGTTTTTACAGTGTGATTCTGCTGTTGATAAGTTCTTTTGGGTTTTGTATATCTAAAAATATTTTTACCCACTTTGGGAGGCTGAGGTGGGCAGATCACGAGGTGAAGAGTTTGAGACCAGACTGACCAACTTGGTGAAACCCCATCTCTACTAAAAATACAAAAATTAGCTGGGCGTGGTGGTGCGTGCCTGTAACCCCAGCTACTCGGGAGGCTGAGGCAGGAGAATCACTTGAACCTGGGAGGTGGAGGTTGCAGTGACCCCAGGTCACTCCACTGCACTCCAGCCTGGGTGACAGAGCGAGGCTCTGTCTCAAAAAAACAAAAACAAACAAAAAATCAAACCTTTGTTTTTCAAAAGCTATCTTCCCTGGATATAGAATTCTTAGTGGACAGGTTTTTTTCATTTGTTTTTGCTTTTTTCTTTCAGTACTTTAACAATGTTACTTCACGGTCTTCTTGAACACATTGTTTCTGAGAAATTTACTGTCCTCCTTGACTTTCTTTCTCTGTATGGAACCTTTTTTTTTGGGGGGGTGGTTAATGAAAATTTTCTCTTACAGCTCTGATTTTGAACAATTTGTTTATGATGTTCCTCGATGCTGGCTTTTTGTTTTTTCATGCTTCTTGTTTTAAGGTTCATTGAGATTCTCAAATCTGTACGTTTATAGATTTCATCATGTTTGGAAAAATTTCAGTCATTATCTCTTCAAATATTTCCTCTGTCCTCTCTTCTCCCTCCTTGAGGGATCCTGTCTGGCTGGAAAAAGGAAGATAAGCTTCCTACAGTGAGATTTGAGATAGGCCTTGAGAGTTGGATAGGACTTGAACTGGTAGAGATGTCAATCAAAGACTTGGCAACTTAATATGAAAGGATCAAGAGAGGAAGGAGGTCATCAAGATTTTTCATGCCTGTATGGTCGGAAGAATAGTGGAATAAATGGGGGATAAAGGAGTGAGCTTTTTTTTTTTTTAAAGAAAAAGGAAGATGAGTTCATTCTTGGTTATGATTGAGCATGAGGTATTTTTGTGACCTTTGAATAGAGGAGTCCAAAAGCAGAGTTAAAATTGTAGTTGTATTGCTCGGGATTAGGATTGGGACAAGAGACAGATCTGGAAATTAGCAATATAGAGATGGTAGCTGAAATCACACTGGTAGGCAAGACTCCTAACATAGATGGTACACAAGGTATCAAAGAAGATCTAGTCATTTCATCCCTTCCATTTCTAGTAATTTCTTCTAGGGAAATAATAGTAATTCACAAAGATTCACAAAAAGAGATTCAGTGAAGCACAGCTTGCAATTAAAAACAAGTAGAAACTACATGTCCTACAATGGAAAATTGGTTAAGTAAGTGAAATATACAATGAAATATAGTACAGTCATTAAAAATGATGTATTTGAAGAATATGACAGAAAAGTGTTCACTGTATGTTAAGTACAGAAAGCAAGTTATAACCCTACAACATAGCATGGTCTCATTTTTAATAAAATGTATGAATATACAAGCAGAGACAAAAGAGATAATGCCACATAGCTTACCTTTGGGTGCAGTCTATGAATGGTCTTTCCATTCTTTTGCTTATCTACATTTTCTCCATTCTATATAGCAAAGTATATGTTACTTTCATACTAAGAAAAAAAATCGATTTACCTTTTTAAAAACTGATTTAGAAAAAAGCCTGTGGATTTCCACACTGCATAGAGTGTGCAAAGAAGAAAAGGAAGTGGCAAATGAGAAACAGTGTAGAATCAGGACTACAGGACAACCTGGGACGAAGGGGCTAATACCGGAGCTCCTACCAACAACAGGGTGGTCTAAACTCTCAGAGGCCTCTGGGCTTGGTGATCTGAGCCATTATGCACTTAGGAGAGCACTTTCCTCAGGATAGTGCAGGGGAGGCAGGAAAAGCACTTTCCCCAAGATGGTACGGGGGAGGCAGGAAGAAATGGGTTAAGAAGTGGCAGCTGTTGAGAAGTGTGGTGTGGAGAGAAGGAGTAGGGAGGATAGTCACTCCCTGGCCCCAGATGTGTCATGACCACAAATTCAGATGCTCAACAAGTCCCATTCATAACAAAGACATGGGGCCACTGTGCAGTTTCCTTGCTGGTGGCCATTTCCTTGCACCTGCTCTTACTGCAGATACAGGCCTGTTGCCAAGATCATTTGGACCAGATACTGCAAACTGCAGGACAAACTCCCTCAGCATAGCAGTTGCCTCCTGATATGGTTTGGCTGTGTCCCCACACAAATCTCACTTTGAATTGTAATAATCCCCACGTGTCAAGGGTGGGGCCAGGCAGAGATAATTGAATCATGGGGGCAGTTTCCCCCATACTGTTCTCATGGTAGTGAATAAGTCTCATGAGATGTGATGGTTTTATAAATGGGAGTTCCCCTGCACAAGTGCTCTTGCCTGCCACCACGTAACATGTGCCTTTGCTTCACCTTTGCCTCCCGCCATGATTATGCGGGCTCCTCAGCTATGTGAAACTGTGAGTCCATTAAACCTCTTTCCTTTATAAATTACCCAGTCTCAGGTATGCGTTTATCAGCAGCATGAGAACAGACTAATACAGTAAATTGGTACTGGTAGAATACCAGTACTGGTATTGGTATTGGTAAATTGCTGCTGAATAGATACTCAAAAATGTGGAAGTGACTTTGGAACTGGGTAACAGGCAGAGGTTGGAACAGTTTGGAGGGCTCAGAAGAAGACAAAAAAATGTGGGAAATTGTGGAACTTCCTAGAGACTTGTTGAATGGCTTTGACAAAATTGCTGATAGTGATATGGACAATAAAATCCAGGCTGAGGTGGTCTCAGATGGAGATGAGGAACTTATTGGGAACTGTAGCAAAAGTGACTCTTGCTATGCTTTAGCAAAGAGACTGGTGGCATTTTCCCCCTGTCCTAGAGATTTTTGGAATTTTTAACTTGAGAAAGATGATTCAGGGCATCTGATGGAAGAAATTTCTAAGTGGCAGAATGTTCAAGAGGTGACTTGGGTGCTGTTAAAAGTAGTTTGTTTTATGTATTCACAAAGATATGGTTTGGAATAGGAACTTATATTTAAAAGGGAAGCAGAGCATACAAGTTCCAAAAATTTGCAGCCTGATGATACAATACAAAAGAAAAACCCATTTCCTGAGGAGAAAATCAAACCACTGCAGAAATTTGCGTAAGTGATGAGGAGCCAAATGTTAACCACCACGACAATGGGGAAAATATATCCAGGGCGTGTCAGAGGTCTTCATGGCAGCCCCTTCCACCACAGGCCCAGAGGCCTAGGAGGAAAAAATGTTTTTGTGGCCCCAGCCCAGGGCCTTGCTGCTTTGTGCAGTCTGGGTACTTGGTGCCCTGCATCCCACCTGTGGCTAAAAGGGGCCAACATAGAGCTCAGGCCATTGCTTCAGGTGGTGCAAGCCCCAAGCCTTGTTGGCTTTCATGTGGTGTTGAGCCTGCAGGTGCATAGAAATCAAGAATTGAGGTTTGAGAACCTCCACCTAGATTTCAGAGAATGTATGGAAATGCCTGGATGTCCAGATAAAAGTTTGCTGCAGGGGCAGGGCCCTCATGGAAAATTTCTACTAGGGCAGTGCATAAGGGAAATGTGGGGTAGGAGCCCCTACACAGAGTCCCCACTGGGGCACTGCCTAGTGGAGCTGTGAGAAGAGGGCACTATCCTCCAGACCCCAGAATGGTAGATCCACTGACAGCTTGTGCTATGCACCCAGAAAAACTGCAGACACTCAGTGTCAGCCTGTGAGAGCAACCAAGAGGAGGCTGTACCCTGCAAAGCCATGGGGGTGGAGCTGCTCAAGACCATGGGAACCTACCTTTTGCATCAGTGTGACCTGGAATGTGAGACACAGAGTAAAAGGAGATCATTTTGGAGCTTTAAGATTTGACTACCCCTCCCCCAGATTTTGGACTTGCATGGGGCCTCTAGCCCTTTCATTTTGGTCAGTTTCTCCCATTTGGCACAGGTGTATTTACCTATTGTCTGTACCACCCTTGTATCTAGGAAGTAACTAAGTTGCTTTTGATCTTACAGGCTCATAGGCTGAAGGGATTTACCTTCTTTCAGATGAGACTTTGGACTGTGGACTTTTGAGTTAATGCTGAAATGAGTTAAAACTTTAGGGGACTGTTGGGAAGGCATGATTGGTTTTGAAATGTAAGTACCTGAGATTTGGGAGGGGCCAGGGGTGGAATGATATGGTTTGGCTGTGTCCCCACCCAAATCTTACCTTGAATTGTAATAATCCCCATGTGTTGAGGTTGGGGTCAGTCAGAGACAATTGAGTCATGGGAGTGGTTTCCCCCATACTGTTCTTGTAGTGAATAAGTCTCATGAGATCTGATGGTTTTATAAATTGGAGCTCCCCTGCATAAGCTTTCTTGCCTGCTACCATGTAAGATGTGCCTTTGCTTCTCTTTTAGCTTCTGCCATGATTGTGAGGGCTCCCCAGCCATGTGGAACTGTGAGTCCATTGAACCTCTTTTCTTTATAAATTGCCCAGTCTCACTCAGGTATGTCTTTATTAGCAGCATGAGAACAGACTAATACACCTCCAGAAACTGGAAATTCGTGGATCCAGAACCCAACCATCTGATTCAGGACATATAGGGTGGGGGCCCAGGAATCTGTCTTTGATAAGGCCTCCCGGGTGATTCTGACAGTTCAGTTGCAGGACCACTGCATCAGGGCATGGGGACTACAGGCCTCCTTCCCCTTTGTTTCCTTTGCACCCAGGGTTGGACAGGCTGAACCTCTGAGAGATACGAAAAGGCTTCAATTGGAGGTTTCTGTAAATAGCACAACTGCATGTTTTGTCATAAATCAGTAAGTCCAGGATGTGGAAAAAAAATATATCTTGGGATCCATGGCCTTGTGTGTGTCCTGGGAGATTTTAGAGCCAGGCTCTGCACAACCCGAAGTCAAGAAAGGGCATGACTCCTGGGAGTGACAACTTGTTGGAAGCAGATTCCAACCATGCTTCCCATGTGGCCTGAACTGAGAGCTAGCACAGTTTCCCTACTGGCAGGACACCAGTCAACAAGAACAAAGAAATTGCTCCACCAAGGCTATCTACTTACGAAGCTGAAAAACTGTTTGAAAGTGGTTAGGATTCGATCAGCCAGCACGAGTAGCCTCTTGAGGAGAAGCCAACCTGGAATGAGAGACGAAGGGTTCTTGAATCTTCTAAGAGAAGGGCCCTCTGAGGGCACCCGTCTATGCCCATCATAAGCAATGTCTAAATAAATTGTGCCAGATCCTGTTATAGTTTCCAAATATTTGCCGTTTCTCCAGCAAAAAGTTGATATTAATATTCCCCAACTGCTGCCATCAGGCTTGGCCACGTGACTTGCTTCAGCCAATAACGTGAGTGAAATTGATTTGCCACATTCTTGCAGATGCATGATTCCACCATCTTTTTTCCTTCCTTTGCCTCAAGAGCACACATTCCAGATTGGACCTGCTCCTGTGTCTGGGTGCCTGAATGAAGAAGCCATGGAGGAGAGCTGCAGCCAACCTATGCAGGACACATAACACAGCAAGCAATAAAGGTTCTTGGCTGGGCGCCAGTGGCTCACTCCTCACTTTGGGAGGCCGAGATGGGCAGATCACGAGGTCAGGAGATTGAGACCATCCTGGCTAACACGTTGAAACCCCATCTCTACTAAAAATACCAAAAAAAATTAGCCAGGCATGGTGGCGGGCTCCTGTAGTAC
The DNA here is from genome assembly GCF_008728515.1 of Papio anubis. Lineage (NCBI taxonomy): Eukaryota > Metazoa > Chordata > Mammalia > Primates > Cercopithecidae > Papio > Papio anubis. The sequence goes on along the minus strand of NC_044989.1, from coordinate 19,661,705 downwards.
CAGCTACTCAGGAGGCTGAGGCAGGAGAATGGCGTGAACCGGGGAGGCAGAGCTTGCAGTGAGCCAAGATGGCAGCACTGCACTCCAGACTGGGCGACAGAGCTAGACTCCGTCTCAAAAAAAAAAAAAAAAAGATTCGTTATAAGAACATGAGCTGTGAGGCCATTGGTTACCATAGCATAACCTAGCCAAAGTTGACTAATAAATAGTTTTTTAGAATTGTAAAAAACATTATAGCAATATTACAGTGAATTTTTTTTTTAAAGCAACTCTTAATTTACTTTCTAGCCTTGGTTAAATAGTTTTAATTTCCACAGATGCTCAGATGCCAATGTGCTGAAACAGACATTACACTTGAGGCTGCGTCTCCCCGGAACTCCTTCCCTAGAAGGAGCCTGGTGTTGGAGCAGGATCTCACTCCACTGCTGGAGAAGGCCAAGGAAGAGATGGTCTGTGGAGCCAATGCCCAGCACAGGGCAGTCTGTCGTCGGTCAGTGAAGCGAAACAGACCAAAGCCTTTCCTCGCCACCGCTCGATTCCTGGAAAAAGCAGTGCCAGGCTGTTTCTCTTCCTACAAACAATCTATCATGCCTGTTGACTATTCTGCCAAGGAAAGGCTGAATATCAGCTCTGTTCTATGATCTCCCATTTCCTGAAGTCTCAGTCCTAACACAGGTTGTGAACCTGCATGTGGTAAGGTAGGATTTCTTGGAATTTAGTAGCAAACAATGCAAGCATTGCCTCTGCCCTCCTGGAGCCTACACTCTAGTGCAGTCTGATGGAATAAATGCATTTAATACACATTAAATAATTACAAAGTGAGTAAGGCCCACTGAAGCAACAAACTGGACACTTGTAATAGATTGAAAGGGCAGAAGCAGCAGAAAAAAAATCTATTTAATACAGGGGTTTTCAAACATTAGTGAATCATGAATTCTATTTAGATGTTTATAGCCAGATTTTTAAGAAAATGAAATAGAAATGAACGGAGTTGAATAAAATAGGAATCATTAGAGTGCATCACATATGTTGTCAATATTGCTTTATAAAACTCGTTTCTGTTGTATATATGTATTATGTATTTGTGCAGTAACTGGCTCATAATATAAAATGTAGTCGTTATAGTGAATTGTGGTAAAACATTTGAAAAACCTAATTTACAATATGGCTTCAGAGAATCTGGGGAAGACATTACAGTGAATTGGCTGACTTGATAATTGTATTTTTATTTACCAGTGAAACTTAATGCTCATGCTTGTACTTCTAAAATGAAACAATAAAAATTAAAACCAATCTTTTATTAAAGGAAGCAAAAGTGTTATGAGTTGCTCTTTTCAAATATTGATTCTACTATTTTGAATAGAAGTATGTCTTAAGTTGTAAATGTTAGTTAATAATAGTAGGTCATTAACAGCCCTCTTCAGAACTTACTGGCAATAATGAAATGTGCTTGCTATGTTTCAGAAATAGTGTTTTTTTTTTTTTCTTTTTTTAGAGCCAGCCAAACTTTGCCTTCAACCTCATCTCACTCGCAGGCTACTCTCATATAGCTAAGAATTTCGTATTAAAAATAGGCACAGGCCTTAAAACAGAAGAGTTTAGATTTAGTTTCCATGTTTTCTGCTTATTCACAGAAACATTGACTGACTGATAGATTGAGACAGGGTCTCACTGTGTCGCCCAGGCTGGAGTACAGTGCTACAATCATGGCTTACTGTAGCCTCAACCTCCTGAGCTGAAGCAGTCCTCCTACCTCAGTCTCCCGAGTAGTTGGGACCACAGGTGTGTGCCACCACATCTGGCTAATTTTTAAAAAATTTTTCATAAAGATGGAGTCTCACTATGTTGCCCAGGCTGGTCTTGAACTCCTGGGCTCAAGCGATCCTCCCACCTCCCAAAGTGCTGGGATTACAGGCATGAGCTACCACACCCAGTCTAGAAATATATATTTAATAGCATAAATATTAGTGTATAGTACCAATCCATAATTTTACTATCTTAATCCCTGTGGCAATTAAGAAACAAAGATGGCAATACAACTTGTAGGCTATTGAACATATTCATTTTTCATAACTTTTTTTCAGGTGGGTAAGTTGCAAAAAACATAGGTAAAGAGTTCTATACTTTCTGGAAAAGACTTCCACTTTGGGACTGAGATAGTTTTGAAAATAAAACAAAGCAAATTTTTTCTCCAAGTACATGGTCTGTCATTTATCAGACTTAAGAAGCCTTGGGACATCTTTTGACAACATTTTCTCCAATGCATCCATGGAATCGAAGGCCTTTTCAACTTGTTTGGGGGTAGATTTTTTTGGTCTAAAGTTGGAAACATATGTCTTCTTTCAATAGAACAGTGGATGTCTGCACATGTATTTTTCAATGTTTACACCTACAAGTCTATGCACATGCAAGACATTGGCAACAGTGGTGTCACTGGCAAGCGTGGTTGGGATAGTTCCTTTTTACTGTATACTGTAATATATGCCACAGGTTAGCTGTCAACTCCCATTCCAATCCATGTTTTCCTTTGCCTTCTTCACTGTGGATCAAAGAAGCTAAAAACTTACCTTCCAAGACTCCCTTGTGGCCAGGCATGGCCATGAGATGTCAGCAGCAAACCTCTTTTGGTCCTTTGCTCTTTGGCCTTTGGCCTTCCCTCTTCCTTCATCCTGGAATGCCAACATGATACTTGGAGTTCCAGCAGCCTTGGGAACAAAATCCACACATTAAGGGCAGCAAAGCAGGAGAAAAGTGCTTCCTTAAGTAGCTTGCAAGTCTTATTCTACTGCTGAAATCTTAGTTGTGAGAAAAATAATTCTCCCAACATGTTGAATTTATTGCTTGTAAGAAGTGATGCAAAGTTGAAAGTAATCCTAACATTTGGTTGGTTTCTTTTTTCAAAGTTTAGACCGAGTACATGTATTACCTATTTTAAAATAATAAAATTCTAAAAGCAATGTAAATTGTATATATAAATCTTTATTGTATTTCTTAAATTTTTGAATAGTTCAAAAAACCTTTGTTTGGCTTTTTAATGACCTACGTCTTTAGGTTATCAAAAAATTATTCTAGTCTTTATCTTGACCAAGTAGTATAAGATAATATGCAGTGGTAGAGAAACATAGCTTTTGCAATATTCCCATGTAACCACCTGAAAGCAAAGTTACCATCTGGGCCAGCAGCCAGTTGAGTTGGTGACATGCAAGAAGACCCTGCAGCCACCTGAATTCCTCTGTTGGAAGAGCTACCTTTATTTTATTTTACAATCTTTGGACGTCAGATGTAAGACAACTGTCTTGGAGTGTGAACACTGGAGATAACAAACTTATCAGACAATTTCTATGTCATTCAAGATGGCATGACTTTCATACACCAGCATCTGAAATTGTCTGAGTTATTGACAACGAATGTGTAGGGACATTCACCTAGGAGCTGAGATTTTTATTTTGAGCTCTTTAAAACAGTGCCACCCAGTGGTATGCAATAGGAAAATATCACAAGATTAATATATCCTCATTGTTGGTGCAAACGGAACCCATTCCTGCTAGAATAAGCCGAAAAAGATGCTAAGCGTGGTGGCTCACATGTGTAATCCTAGCATTTTGGCAAGCTGTGGTGGGAGGATCGCTTGAGCCCAGGAGTTCAAAATCAGCCTGGGCAACGTAATTATACCCTGTCTCTACAAAGAATAAAAAAAAATTAGTTGGGCATGGTGGTGCACACCTGTGGTCCCAGCTACTCGGGAGGCTGAGGCAGGAGAATTGCTTGAACCTCGGAGGTTGAGGTTGCAGTGAGCTCTGATGGCACCACTGCACTCCAGCCTGGGTGACAGAATGAGACCCTATTTATAATAATAATAATAATAATAATAAAGAATAAACAGAAAAAGTATATATTAAGGATATTATTTGCCCCACTACTAGCTCAAAGTGCAAATGGAAAAGCCAACCATTCCTCAGAAACATCACTCCCCAGTTGAAGTGGAATTCCAAATATTATAACCAATATGTGTTGACTACGAATGTGAAAAGTGCCCCTGTGAAGCTGTGCAGTGTACACCTGCACCATCCATATGTAGCCCTGGATATAAGTGGGTCAAATAATTTCTGGAAAGGTTTAAGAATCAAACTTGGAAGCCACACAGTCATCAACCATTCCCAAAATTATATTGCAGGTTTGCTCTATGGGAGACCCAGAGTCACTGCTGCTTGGCATAGACACCACATATGATCGATGAAGTCTGGACCCCTTACGTACATCCCAGCTGCAAGAGACGCTGGGGAAGCAAGTTCTTGGAGTCAACTTGGGGAGGTGCTGACTCATGAAGTTGGAAATCCCTAAATTTAGGAAGGTATTTGTGATGGTGAATTTTAATGTGTCATCTTGACGGGGCTAATGGATGCCCAGGTAGCTATTAAGTATTATTTCTGGGTGTGTCTGGGAGGATGTTTCTGGAAGAGATTAGCATTTGAATCAGTAGACTGAGCAAAGAAGATCACTTTCATCAATGTGAGTGGAGTGGGCATCATCCAATCTGTTGAGGGCCTGAATAGAGCAAAAAGACAGTGGAAGGTAAATGTGTTCTCTGCTCGAGCTGGGCCAACCACCTTCTCCTGTCCTTGGACATCAGCATTCCTGGTTCTTGGGTCTCTGGACTCAGACTGGGCCTTATGTCATTGGCTCTCTTGCTTTTGGGCCTTCAGGCTTGGACTGGACCACTGGCTTTCCCGGGCCCCCAGCTTGCAGACAGCAGATTGTGGACTTCTCAGCCTTCATAACTGCATGAGCCAATCCCTCATAATCTCAATTACTCCCCCCACCCTCTCTATATATGTATGTATATATAAAATTTATTGGTTTCGTTTCTCTCAAGAACCCTGACTAATGAAGGGTTCAAAGGCTTTGGGGATCATCCTAAAAGCAAGACAAATGACAAATGTCCACCGGAGCTTGCAAATACTGTGTTTATCAATCCCTCCTCTTCTTGGCATAGTTTCTTTCAGACTTCTTAGTGTCCTTTTCCCATTATTACAAACTTCTCGTTTCTTCTAAGGTCCTTCTAAATTGGTGAGTTTTCACTGGGAGTTGAGCAACATTTTCTCTCAGGCAGTGACTATCACTGCCCAATGTCATTGATACATTATACAACTAACTCCCCATCCCCACTTCCCCTCAGCTCCTGGTAACCATTCTTTCTGTCTCTATGAATTTGGCTACTCTAGATTCCCCATATAAATGGAATCATACAGTATTTGTCTTTTTGTGACTAGCTTATTTCACTTAACATAATACCCTCAAGGTTCATCCATGCTGTAGCATGTGCCAAAATGTCCTCCCTTTTAAGGCTGAATAGTATTCCATTGTCCGTAGATACTGCATTTTGCTTTTCCATTCATACAAAGAGAGACACTGGGTTGCTTCTGCCTCTTGGCTATTGTGTATAATGCTACTACTAACGTGGGGTACAAATATGAGAAGTGAGGGTTAGGATCCTGCGAGGAGGATCGCTTGGAGAGGGGAAATAGTGAAATAGGACGACCAGATAGGTTCTGTTGGAACTCGCGCTCATTGTTTTAAGACTCGGCTCAAATGTCACCTGGTTTTAGAAGTCTTCCGGTCTCCGCAGGCAGTCAGTGTCTGTTTCCTAAATCCACCACGTTCCCGTAGACAGATACCGCATTTATGCAAATCTCCTTCTCATAGACAGTGAGTTCCATGGGGGTCCCCTGGCAGCCTCCAGCCCTGTACCATGATAACTCTTCCGGAGAGGAAATGGGGTCTCGGGAGAGCCTTTGAAGCCTGTGTTGGTACAGGCTGTCTTTCCAGCTAACGGGGCTCTCTGGGGAATGTATGTTTGACTTTCTATTCCCGGGAATATAAGTTCAAATGTTTGTGGATATTTGAAGCTCGGATGAAAGCGTTCTTATTCATGCCCCTAGAATCTGTGAGGCCTTTTCTTTCTTTTTTTTTTAAACCAAGAGCCCACAGCAAAACTTGGGTTACTTGGCTGAGAAAAAGAATGTAGAGTGAGGAGCCGGGTTTCATCTTCAGCCCCAGGCGGGCGACCCAGTGGCGGAAGGGAAGGCAGAGCCCAGGGGTCCCCATCCCGGACCTGGGGCGCAGGCCCCGCTGGGGTGGGAGGGAGAGTGGAGGGCAGGGCAGGCTGCAGCCCCGGATGGCTGCCCCCACTGCCCTGGTGTTACTCGGAGGAGGGAGGTTGCGACAGCAGCCGAGCCCACCCAGCTGCAGCCAGCTCGGGGCTCAGGGCAGGGGCGGGAGGTGACCACCGCGCCGCTGGCCGCCTCGCTCGGACATTCCGTTTCTGCCGCTGGAATGCGCGGACAAGGCTCCTTGTTGGCCTTGGGCTGGGTTCCCCGGGCCTGCCTGGCGCTCTAGGCCCCGGGGCGGGGCTGGACGGGGCGGAGCCCGAGGCCGCGGGACCTTTAAATCTGCGCCTCGCGTGGGCTCCCGGCCCCCGACGGACACCGCCAGGCCCGCGAAGCCCACCATGCCGCGCCCGGCCCCCGCGCGCCGCCTCCCGGGACTCCTCCTGCTGCTCTGGCCGCTGCTGCTGCTGCTGCCCCTCGCCGCCCCCGACCCCGTGGCCCGCCCGGGCTTTCGGAGGCTGGGGACCCGAGGTCCTGAGGGCAGCCCTGGACGCCGCCCCTCTTCTGTGGCTCCCGACGGCGCGCCCGCTTCCGGGGCCAGCGAGCCCGGCCGCGCCAGCGGTGCAGGTACAGGCGGGCAGCGGGAGGGACGTGTGAGCATCGAAGGAGGAGGAGAAGCCCGGGGCATCCACCAAGCGCGCTACATCCCGGCCTCAGGCCGACCGTGGTGCGGGAGAGAGAGGCCCCTCCCGGATGAATCCTGTAGGGGAAACTGAGGTCCAGAGAAGGGGAGGGAGATGCCCCGTATCACTCATGTGTCCAGGCTAGAATGTGGGTCTCCTGAAGCTCTCACTCCGGCAACCTCCCCTGTGATTTGGCCAGGAGCACAGGGCAGCTGGGGAGCGCAGGGGCTGCTGCCCAGCTCCGTCCCAATCCTGACCTCTCCATTCAGTGAGCAAACCCTTCCCGAGACTGCTGTTAGTTCTCATGGAATCCCTCTATCTCCATCCAATATCAGGGCGTGATCCTTCCTCCCCTCCCACAGCCCTCAGGCTGCCTCAGACTGGAAGGTAAAGGATGGGGGTGTGAGACCAGGAGGAGACCCGAGGAGCCGCTGGATACCCCAGGGCCAAGACGTTCTGGGTCTTTGGCGAACAATTCTATTTCTCTTTTTGGTCAGCAATTGATTCTTGAAGCAGAGCAAAGCTCATAGTGCAGCGAAGCGGGCAGGTCGTTTGACACAGCCCCTGACAGCACATGAAGGGAAACTGAGGCGTATCAAGGTGAAGGGACTCTGTGAATCAGTGTCAGAGCCCACAATAAAATTCAGGTCTCCGAAATCCCAAGCAGGGTCTCTTTCTACCGCCCTAGCCTACCAACCTCTTAATATGGTTTACATAAGATTGTATCTTCATTTCCAAAAAGCCCAGCTTCAGTCTTGCTAAAGAGAGTCTGTGCCAGGCCATTTCTGGGTATGCAGTCTCATCTGGCCAGCCACGCTGCATGCCTCAGGCTGATTTGAATTGTCTATCCCCTACTGCATCTTTCTGGATAAGCTGAGACGGAGCTCAAGGGACTTCTTCCTGACTCAAATACTCAGTCCCCATATTTGAAGGGGCAGATTTGAAATGGCAAAAGCATTGCTGCTGAGGCAGGAGGTGCTGGGGTCCACAGGGTTAGATTCAGCTGGTGGCTGGTTGCTCCAGGCCGGGAATTGAGGGAAAGTCTTTCTTCTGGAAGTTAACCTTACTCTAGTCCTAACCCACCTCCCTCTGGGATGGGACTGGAAGAGGAAGGAGAGATTCAGCATCAGGTGGCCATGACCCCCTGCGCTGCACTAGTCTTTTATTACCTGGAATTCGAAACTGATCATGAATGATAATCCCTTAATATATGCCAGATTCCGGCCTGGCGTCGTGGCTCACGCCTGTAATCCAAGCACTTTGGGAGGCCGAGGCAGGCAGATCACGAGGTCAGGAGATCGAGACCATCCTGGCTAACACGGTGAAACCCCATCTCTACTAAAAATACAAAAAATTAGCCGGGCGTCGTGGCCGGTGCCTGTAGCCCCAGCTACTCAGGAGGCTGAGGCGGGAGAATGGTGTGAACCCGGGAGGTGGAGCTTGCAGTGAGCTGAGATCTCACCACTGCACTCCAGCCTGGGCGACAGAGCGAGACTCCGTCTCAAAAAAAAAATTAAAAAAAAGCCAGATTCCACTCTGTTCCAAATTCTCTCCTTTTAGCAACCAGAAATTGCTAAGCTTTGCTATGGAAGCAGGACTATAAGGACTCGGTGGTATTGTGAGTATGGGAACATTTTAGGAGATTCAGATTCTTTCTTTGTTCTTGGGAATCAAATTGCTGCTATTTAGTAAATGGGAGTGAGATTCAAAAACAACTAATGACTGATGCCGAGTGAGTACCAATCAGGAAGGAACCAGATGTTCACAGAATTTTCTGCCACCCTGGTCAAGCCTCCCTCAGGTATTAGTTTTCTATGGCCGCTGTAACAAATTACCGTGAATTTAGTGGCTTAAAACAACACACATTTATTATCTGAGAGTTCTGTGGGTCAGAAGTCTGACACTGGTCTCACTGGGCTAAGATTAAGGTGTTGGCAGGGCTGCATTCCTTTCCGAAGTCTCTAGGGGAGACGCCATTTCCCTTCCCTTTCCAGCACATGAAGGCTGCTGAGTTCCTTAGCTTATGGCTTTTTTCTTCCATCATCAGAGCCAGCTAAAGCAGGTTGAGGCCTTCTCACATTGAGTTACTCACATTTCTTTCCTCTGCCTCCCTCTTCTACTTTATAATTACATTGACTCACTGAATAATCCAGGATAACCTCTCATGTAGAGGTCTTTAACTTAATCACACCTGCAAAGTCTCTGCCCTTTGCCATGTAAAAGCAACACGTTTCTGGAATTAGGATGTGGATGTCTTTAGGGGGGCATTATTCTGCATACCACACCCCGAATAGAGGATTCGGTGTGAATAACCAAGTGGAGAAGGAAGGAATCATGCACATGTAGTTATAAGAACATAGTCGTGATATTTATAAGGACACCATTTGGATGTTGGTGAAAGCACTGTCAATTACGGAGTTCATATCTTCTTGTTGCCCCCATCCTTTCTTTTTCTAATTATGCAAAAATACTTTGACCCATCTCCAGGAAAGATTTTCAACATAATTCTTCATCCTAGCTCTAGATCTATGGGACTTTCCAGGAATGAAGTAAAATTCTGGATTTTTTTTTTTTTTTTTTAAATATTTGAAGAGATTTATTCTGAGACAAACATGAGTGACCATGGCCCGTGACACAGCCCTCAAAAGTCCTGAGAACATGTGCCCAAGGTGGCCAGGGTGCAGCTTGTTTTTATACAATTTAAGGAGGCATGAGACATCAATCAAATACATTTAAGAAATACATTGGTTTGGTCCTAAAAGGTGGGACAACTCAAAGCCTGTGGTGGGTGGGGGGGCGGAGCTTCCAGGCTATAGGTAAATTTAAACATTTTCTGGTTGACAATTGGTTGAGTTTGTCTAAAGACCTGGGACCCATAAAAAGGAAATGTTCAGGTTAAGATAAAAGACTGTAGAGACCAAGGTTCTTTTGAAGTCTGATAGTGGCTAACCTTAGAGACAATAGATGACAAATATTTCCTATTCAGATCTTTATTATTATTATTATTTTACTTTAAGTTCTGGGATACATGTGCAGAATGTACATGTTTGTTACATAGTTATATATGTGCCCTGGTGGTTTGCTACACCTATCAACCCATCATCTAGGTTTTAAGCCCCACATAGATTAGGTATTTGTCCTAATGTTCTCCCTCCCCTTGTCCCCCACCCCTGACTGGCCCTGGTGTGATGTTCCCCTCCCTATGTCCATGTGTTCTCATTGTTCAACTCCCACTTATGAGTGAGAACATGTGGTATCTGTGACAGTCTGCTGAGAATGATGGCTTCCAGCTTCTATGTCCCTGCAAAGGACATGAACTCATTCTTTTTTATGGCTGCTGGAGTTTTTTTTTTTTTTTTTTAAAGAAAGAATTTTAATTCCTTTTTTTTTTTTTTTTTTTTGCTTTTAGAGACAGGGTCTCATTCTATCATCCAGGCTGGAGTGCAGTGGTGCGATCGTGGCTCACTGCAGTCTTGACTCTCTAGCTTTAAGTGATCCTCCCGCCTCAGCCCCCTGAGAAGCTGGGACTACAGGTGCCTGCCACCATGCCTGGCTAATTTTTAAATTTTTTGTAGAGATGAGATCTCCCTATGTTGCCCAGACTGGTCTAGAACTCCTGAGCTCAAGTGATCCTTCTCCCTCGGCCTCTCAAAATGCTGGGATTACAGGCGCGAGCCCCTGCGCCTGGGTTTAATTCCTTTTGACTTAACTAAATACATGACGTACAGCATATTTCAGGGCTGTGGCTCAAAGTCAACAAGCAGGATGTTTACTGAATACATGAGAGAATGTTGACTTTTGTGGAGGAAAATGTTGCCTCAGAGAGAGGTAACTGGGATTCAGTAGCAAGTGCCCAGGGGCTTGGAGTCTGGAAACCTGGAGTCCAATCCATGCTCTACCACTTTCTAGATCTCACAACTCCTTGAACCTCAGGTTTCTCACCTGTAAAATGGGTATAAAAACCACCTCTGCACCTCCAGTTTCACAGGGTTGATGTGTTGGTACCTTGTGATTCCTAAAGTGTTACTGAAAGGAAGATTTTATTTTTGTTAATTAAATACCTCCAAGCAGCAGGCTAAAAATAAGAAGATAATTTTCTGCTTTTAAAAGAAAACTAGACAGAGACATAAGGTTGGCTGTTCCAGGTAAGGTTTTTTTTTTCTTTTTTTTCCTATAAAGTGCTTAGTCTAGGCATTAATTTTGAATCTACCTTTTTTTTCCTACTCACTAAGTAAATTACCTTCTTAGAGTAGCATCAACTTCTGCCTCCTTATTAGGAAAGGAAAGAGACTTGAATGACACTTCATGCCCCAGGACCTCATTTCCATTGAGGGCTGCATGCGTGTAACGCCTGTATGCATGTGCATGCGTGTTGGGTGAGAAGGGGGAATGGCTTGAAAAAGAAGTTTAGGGCTGGGCACCGTGGCTCACACCTGTAATCCCAGCACTTTGGGAGGCCGAGGTGGGAGAATCACCTGAGGTAAGGAGTTCGAGCCAAGCCTGGCCAACATGGTGAAACCCCATCTCTACTAAAAATACAAAAATTAGCTGGGTGTGGTGGTACGCACTTGTAGTCCTAGCTATGCAGGAGGCTGAGGCAGGAGAATTGCTTGAACCCGGGAGGCAGAGTTTGCAGTGAGCCGAGACTGCACCACCGCACTCCAGTCTGGGTGATGGAGCAAGACTCCACTTCAAAAAAAAAAAAAAAAAAAAAAAAAAAAGAAAAGAGAAAAAGAAGTTTAGTCATTGGCTTTTTTCTTGTCTTGTCCTGACTTGTGGGTTTGATTTTTGTATCGAGGAGAGAGGGTGTGCAAACAGGGGTTGGGGGAAACAGGAAAGACTGGGAAAGAATAGGTGAACACTAAAATGTACTGATGTACTGTGATACTATAGTATGTCAGGTACTTTTGTGTAGAAAGGAGATAAGTTCCTTGAAGGTAGGGAATCTGGCTTATTTGCTTTTGTAGCTCCAGGGCTTCATACATGTAGGCCCTCAAAAAATGTTTCTGGTGAATGAATACGTGAAAGAGAGATGACCAAGAGGGTTTGATGGGGCAGTAGGGTAGATGCCAGATCACAATCCCTGCTTCTTACGAGACATGCTTACGAAGATGGAAGTGCACTAAATAGATACAAGATTAAGTTGGCATCCTTCTTTCTACCTTTTTTTTTTTTTTCTTTTTGAGATGAAGTCTTGCTCTTGTCACCCAGGCTGGAGTGCAATGGCGTGATCTCAGCTCACTGCAACCTCCACCTCCCAGGTTCAAGCTATTCTCCTGCCTCAGTCTCTCGAGTAGCTGGGATTACAGGTGCATGCCACCATGCCCTGCTAATTTTTGTAGTTTTAGTAGAGACGGGGTTTCAGCATGTTGGCCAGGCTGGTCTTGAACTCCTGACCTCAGCTGATCCACCCACCCTCCCAAAGTGCTGGGATTACAGACGTGAGCCACCGCACCCGGGTCCCTCTTTCTACTTTTAATTAGGAAAGGAAAGAGGCTTGAGTGACAATTTTCAGGGCTTCAGTGAGTCCCCAAATTCACTAAACAGGAATGATGGCCAGATGGAGGGGGGATTCAGGGATACTCTGGAGCAGTTTTCACCCACTTGGAAGTGGAGTAAAAGAGGGGGGCCACCAGAAGAGCCCCTGAGTGCCTTGCCTCAGACTTCCATTGCCTGAGGCCTGGGCACAGTGGTTGGCAGTGAGGCTGTCCCTGAGGGCCCAAGGCCTTTTACATGGTTCAGGGACACATTGTCCAATTGCTCCAGATAGCCAAGGTGCTTAAGAAACATCTAGAATCCTTTAATTCTCAGGAATCATGAGGGTCCTTGGGAGCAAAACTTAAGCAGAGGGATGAGGTTCTAAGTGAAATTTCAGGGTTCAGCCAGCCTGCAGGTGAAGTATTTGGGGAAACTTCACACCTCTAGGTGAATTCTCACTAGGGAATTCTGAAGTCCTTGGTGCTTTAAACACCCCAATGGTCTTGGGGAAGGTCGCAGGCAGTGGCGATGTTGGGGTCAGGAGATGCTGCCTTGCCTGGCCTCCTGGAATCCCAGAGTTCTCTGGAAGTGAGGATTATCGCATTTCTAACTGTGGTCTGATCATTGCTTGGTCTTTTGCAGGTGTTTGTAAGAGCAGGCCCTTGGACCTGGTGTTTCTCATTGATAGTTCTCGTAGTGTACGGCCCCTGGAATTCACCAAAGTGAAAACTTTTGTCTCCCGGATAATTGACACTCTGGACATTGGGCCGGCTGACACGCGGGTGGCAGTGGTGAACTATGCTAGCACTGTGAAGATCGAGTTCCAACTCCAAGCCTACACAGATAAGCAGTCCCTGAAGCAGGCTGTGGGTCGAATCACACCCTTGTCAACAGGCACCATGTCAGGGCTGGCCATCCAGACAGCAATGGATGAAGTCTTCACAGCGGAGGCAGGGGCTCGAGGGCCCTCTTCTAACATCCCTAAGGTGGCCATTATTGTGACAGATGGTAGGCCCCAGGACCAGGTGAACGAGGTGGCGGCTCGGGCCCGAGCATCTGGTATTGAGCTCTACGCTGTGGGCGTGGACCGGGCAGACATGCAGTCCCTCAAGATGATGGCCAGTGAGCCCCTAGAAGAGCATGTTTTCTACGTGGAGACTTATGGGGTCATCGAGAAACTTTCCTCTAGATTCCAGGAAACCTTCTGTGGTAAGTTGGTCAGTCTTTGCTTCCAACTAGAAAGGATGTTATGTTCAGACATTATGTACCCAGAGAAAAAGAGTATTATTCTTTTTTTTTGTATGTGGAAATTTAATGAAAAACTTAAATATATCCTGTGTGTGTGTGTGTGTGTGCGCGTGCGTGCACACATGTGTGTGACCAACCTAAACACACTCTATTGGTTTAGGAATATAGAGCTGCATTATATGGAATTTGGTTTGCTCATAAAATCTTCATGTTTGCGTTAGAACTGTGAAGGTCTGCAAATATCCAGGATAAATGACCCTGCTGTTCCCTGTCAGGGTCAGGAAAAACAAAACTCAAGATGCCTCTCCTGTCCCCTCTGCCCCACCACTACGTTTTTTCCCCCTGATACATATTGTTTTAGTTTTACCATCTCTAGATCTAACAGAACTCTGTTTGTTCTCCTGCAGAAGACAGGGAGCAGCGTCTGTCCCTGGGGGAGTCAGCAGGCCTCTACTCCAATGTCACCGTCAGCCCGAGCGTGCATTGAGTGAATGCTCTGGTTTTCAGACTGGGCTCTTTATCTGATTACTCTTTGTTGAAGAACAGGATTCAGGGACCAGGCAGATTAGGGTTTCAGCTCACTTGAAAGAAAGCAAGGTGATCTTAAAAAATCATTCCGTTACTCTGCTACTCCTTCCATCCTTTAGGATGGAATTTGAATAAGAACATGCTAATTTTATTGGAATTTTTAGCATGAACTGACCAAATCTAGGACTACAGATCCATTCAATACTGGAATTTATTTTTAGTCACTGATCAGAATTATGATCTGTGGGACTCATGCTTTATTTTTTTATTAGCTGGAGATAATCTTTTGATGCCTCTATATGAATATCCAAGCAGTTGTGGACAAATTTCTAGTTCAGGTGAATTTTTAAACACAGATACCTTTTTGCAATATAATGTATTCCACACTTATTTATTCAGCATGTATTTATTGATCTCTGATGATACAAAGATAAAGGTAATCCCTCCTTACCATTAAGTAACATTTTGGGGATGGAGATGAGACAAACAAATGAACCAATAATTAATTACAACTGTAAATTTCAAGGAGACTTAGTAATCTAAGTTAATGTGAGACGCAGCCATCAATGGTTTGTCAGGAAAAGGGAGATGAAGTCTTGCTCTGGGGCAACGTTTGGCCTCATTGCAGTCAGACTCGGCTGGGATCCCCTTGTCTTTCCTGTCCCAGGACACTGGGCTTTCACAAGCCATCACTGGCTTTGGTGGCATCTACTTGGCATTCATTCATTTCCAAAAAGAAAGTGGCTTTCTTTCTCCCAGGAAATCACTCGTCCACTCCATGCTTGTGGGTGAGAGCTTTTCCATCAACATGTTGGTCTGTGGCAAAGCTGGGTTTCAAAGCTAGCACCTGGGGTTGGGCTTCGAAGGCTATAAAGTAACAAGTGGTGAGTGGCAATCTTTTCCTTCTGGTACACAAGACCTGCTTGTTCTGGGGGAAAAAATGTCCTCTCTATGGAAAAAAGACTGAGTGGCAGCTTGTTGTAGTCAACGGGTTGGAAAGATCATTCCATGAAGAGGCCCTTCTTGGAAAAATATTAGCCTTGTCCTGTTGCCAAGGGCAGTGGAGGCTGGGTTACCTGCCACAGGAGGGCCCGCCTCCTCCAACAGTCCTCCTTGGTTTCTCAGAAATGACTAAATTCATTGATTCATCTTTCAAAAGCACTAGGAAAAAAATATCCAGTGAGATATAAATGGCTCCAGGAGCAACAGGATGGAGATGTAGTTTAGCTAATGTAATCTCATTTATTTTGTTCTTTTCTTTTAACCTGTTTGTATTAGCATATGAGTTCACTATGAATTTAGCATATGGATGACTTCACCCACCTTACATATTCAGAAGACAGTTACCCAGACTGTCCTCTACCATTTGTATGTTCAAAGATGTACCACTGCCCACCTGTGAGTTTATTCTAGGCTTAGACCCATACTTGTGTGAGAATTCTGTTTAGACATAGACTATAGAACCTTGGAAGTCAGATTCTGGCTGCAATGGGACAAGTAGCTTGCGTCACTTCAGGCTGTGCTTTATTGTTCTCCCATTTCTTGTGGTGGGGAAGCACAAATCTTTTTTTTTCATGGGGAGGTGGAGAAGCCAAATAAAACATCCAATTGCCTGGCCTATGTGTTTGGCCTCAGCCCCAAACTCCAAATTCCCTTTCTCCCTTGAGAAAGCCTATATAGCAAGATGTGTGCTTTTACATTAGTAACATTTCTAGTTTAAGAGGAGCATTTCTAATAAGCCAGAGGCAGAAAACAAATAACCCTTTTTTATAGTGAAGTAAAGATGGACTCAGAAAGGAGCACGGAGAGCAATGTCTACTGACATGGAAGAAGGTATCTCAGATGTTTCCTAAGTGTCAGTGCTGACTGTTGTAAACTTCCCCTGCACAGGGTTGGACCCCTGTGTGCTTGGAACACACCAGTGCCAGCACGTCTGCATCAGTGATGGGGAAGGCAAGCACCACTGTGAGTGTAGCCAAGGATACACCTTGAATGCCGACAAGAAAACGTGTTCAGGTGAGACCTGTGTAGGGGGTCGTGACTGAATCAAATGCTTGGAAACCTATGCTCCAGGTTTTGGACTGGCCTTGTGCTGTGACTCTTTGACCCCTTTTTACCTAACTGCCTTTTGGCTGGTTTACTGTTGTTCATCAGCAGTTTTCCCTGAAAAGGAGCTTAGGGAGAAAAGTGAAATGATACATAAATCAGCTTATTTCCATACTTTTTAAGTTTTAAATAAAACCGTAGGGGAAAAGGCTACTAAGAAAGAGGTCCGGCCTGAGTGCGGTAGCTCAGGCCTATAATTCCCGCATTTTGGGAGGGTGGAGCTGGTAGGATAGTTTGAGGCTAATTCGAGATTAGCCTGGGCAACATAGTGAGACCCCCATCTCTACAAAAAATAATAATAAAAAAAATAAGCCAGGTGTGGTGGTGCACGCCTGTAGTCCTAGTTACTTGGGAGGCTGAGGGGGGAGGATTGTTTGAGACCAGGAGACCGAGGCTGCAGTGAGCTATGATAAAGCCTCTGCTGCACTGCCGCAGAGGGAGACCTTGTCTCACAGAAAACAAAAAACAAAAAACACACACAAAAAAAGGAAAAGAAAAGGGTCCAAGATTCTTAGTCCTTTTGAGGGTCTGAAATTTTTCCTGGATTTTATTTAATTACATACAAGTTACCCTCTTCCTCTCTATAGTCATAGATGCTCATGGAATCTAGAAGTAGCAAAAAAGTTAGAGGGGTCCTCACTGGTCTGGTACATAGATATGTACATGAAGTCAATGAAGAATGGGAATTAGATTTTTTTTTTTTTTTTTAATCCTAGAAAAAAGTTTTTGGGAGGAAGAAAGCTGAGAGATAACTTAATTTTATAGATAAGGAAATTGAGATGTACGTAAGGGAGAAAACGTACCCATGCCACAGGATCTCTTAGTGAAAGAGCCAAGACCAGAGGGTTGGCTCCCAACTCCCAGCTGCCCCTCCCTTGTTTCATTAGTGGGGTGTGTGTGTGTGTGTGTGTGTAAGTGGCGTGGCCCATAATTATTTATTTCTGCCATGCTCTGCATGCATTTACATTTGTCCCAATCATCTTTTGATAGCTCTTGATAAGTGTGCTCTTAACATCCACGGATGTGAGCACATCTGTGTGAACGACAGAAGTGGCTCTTATCATTGTGAGTGCTATGAAGGTTATACCTTGAATGAAGACAGGAAAACTTGTTCAGGTAAGTGAGGGAGGAGTCTTTACGACTGCTACTTAGCTGTCTGCCTACCTACCCAGTGATGAAAGGGCAGGTCACATTGACTGGGAAGTTGGTGTGTTTTCCTCTCTTGCTACCATAAGCTTTTCCCATTTTTAAGTTTTATCCAGAACGTCAGAAATGGTAACATGTATGTATCTCGGCCCAAATATATAAATGTGTTGCTCATTTCCTTCTCTGCGTCCAGCGCAAACAATCTTTCCCAAATGCTACAGACAATTTAGTAGGTTGAAATCACATAACAACCCACAAGGTACTTGTTGCCTACAAAGGGAAATACAGTAACTTTACAGTGGAGAAATTGGCAGACATCACCTTAACCAAGTGATCAAAGTTAACATCATCAGTGATGACACATAGTGACATCATGGATGACCTGACATGCTGGGCTCAATACTGTGGACACAACAGCACACCTGTAGTATTCTTGCTAAAAATTCAGGTCTCTTCATGAGGAAAGATTAGGCAAACCCAACCTGAGAGACATTCTCAGTTCACAAAATAGTTTTCCAGTACTTCTCAGAAGCATGAAAGTCATAAAAGACAAAGAAAGACTTAGGAAGTGTCCCAGATTAGAGAGGATGAAGGAGATGTGAAACTGAATGCAATGTGGAATCCTGGATTGGATCCTGGACCAGAAAAAGAACATTAATGGCAACGTTTGAATAAAGTCTGTAGATTAGTAAATCATATTGTATCAATGTTAATTTCTGGCTTGATAATCATACTATGGTTATGTAAATTACTGTTTGGGGAAACAAGGTGAAGTACAGGAATTTTTTGCACTGTTTTTACAACTTTTTTTTCTTTTTGAGATGGAGTCACCCAGGCTGGAGTGCAGTGGCACGATCTCGGCTTACTGCAAGCTCCACCTCCCGGGTTCATGCCATTCTCCTGCCTCAGCCTCCTGAGTAGCTGGGACTACAGGCACCTGCCACCAGGCCTGGCTAATTTTTTTTTTGTATTTTTAGTAGAGATGGGGTTTCACTTTGTTAGCCAGGATGGTCTCCATCTCCTGACCTCGTGATCCGCCCTTCTTGGCCTCCCAAAGTGTTGGGATTACAGGCGTGAGCCACTGTGCCCGGCTGCAACTTTTTCATAAATCTGAAATTATCTCAGATGAAAAGTTTAAAAGTAAAAAATAGTTTAAAAATATATCAGTACAGAGGAAAGTGCATTGAATGAAAATTTGCATCTTGAGTTTTTATGCTGCTCTGAATCAATTGGTCTCCCTTGTGCTCCTTTCCCTCATTTAAAAAAACAGGAGAGGGTTGAACTACAATTTCTTCAAACTCTAATTCTGTGTTTTTCTGAATCTAGCGTAATCAGCCACACAACTGTTGGTGTCCTGCTGAGTTGGGATAAGTACAATAAGGCTAAAAGGAGTGCTTTAGAAAGTATTTATGAGATACTTAGGTTATAAAAACTCAATACTGATGATTTTGAAAAGCAATTGTGGAAGGTCAGAGACTAATTATTGTATGTGCAGGATTTCACTTAACTCAGTTAACTTCTAGTTAGAAAAAAACAGTGCCAATGGCTTTGAATAGTTTCCAGTAAGTTTTCCTCATATGTTTCCAGCTGCAAATAAGGTTTCTATCCATGGGTAATAAAATATTCTTCCACCTTTTATTTCTTGTCTCCTGAATTTTTGTTTCACAGCTCAAGATAAATGTGCTTTGGGTACCCATGGGTGTCAGCACATTTGTGTGAATGACAGAACAGGGTCCTATCATTGTGAATGCTATGATGGCTACACTCTGAATGCAGATAAAAAAACATGTTCAGGTAAGATCCATTCAAAAAATTCTTTCATTCTTGGGTCTTTTACAGTGAAACCAACTTGCAACTAACCAGCAAAGAGGTTTTTAAAGGTAACTTAAGGAATCAAAGTTCAGACATTCAACCACACTTTTAGATGAAGGCACACATTGCTCAGAGGGTGGTGAGCTCACTGGAGCAAACACAGATTACTTCAGAAAATTACTGGGAAATAGGTAGGGAGTGGGGGATATGAGAAAAGCTAATTAAATGTAGGGTCCTTATCCAGGAAAATATTATAGCTCTGTACACTGAAGACTTTTAAGCAAAGAGAAAACTTTAGTGGAAATCAGCTGGACAGTAACTATTTGGTGTGATAGGATGAACTGATCTTTTTCCAGTTAAAACTTGGCCTGGAACTTTTCTGTAGTGTTAATCTTAAAGCTGGATGATTTTAGTAAAGAAGACTTTGTGAATGCATGAATTAGACCCACACAGATCTTCCAGTAAGTTTGAGGCCGGTCACTCCCTGGCAGTTTCTAGACGATCAATCATCGGTGAAACTCAGCCTTATACGTTGGCCAATGAACCCAGGCCAGTGCTGTTAATCCTCATTAAACTGATTTAAACTTACTGGCAGGACAGGGTGGCATTTATAAATGTAAAAACACTCCTGAGAGAAATTCCAAGCTCTCAAGGTGTTGTTTAGCTTTGGCATATTGAATGTGTTTTAGATTTGATGTTTATTTTCCTCTCCCTTGAGGAGATACAGACTTCATCAAGACAAAGGGAAATGGCATGTCACCCAGTCCCATGGGTGAAACCAATAAAAAAATACTGGGCACCTACTTTGTTCCCAGGATGGCACTAAGCATTGTGAGCATATAAAGAAGCATAAGTTTCTGCCTCTGAGCAAGTTAAGCCTGGGTGAACAGACAGCCGGCTCCTTAGGAAAGCAGAGACCGAGCCAGGGAGAGGGACGGATGGAAACGAAGGGCTGTAGAGGCTGGGGAGGTGGGCATCTGTGAAGGGCTGGTGTTGGGCCTTGAAGGAGGGTGAAGGTTTCAATGGAGAGAAGTGGAAAGTGGCACTGGCCAGGGACTGGCTTGAGCTAATTTGTTCAGGGCAGGATGACTAAGAAGGTTGGGGTGGAGAGAATTCACCTATAGCTGTACTTCTTGAACTAGTGACAAGTGTCCCAGTTGGTACTTTAAGCTGCCAGGAACATTGAAGACCTGGGAAAACAAACCAAAAACAAATTTCCATTCAAACTAACAGATAGTATGGAATACAGTGAAGCAATTTATTTTTTAAAAAAACATAAATCAAAGAAAATTTTCAGTGAAGGCAGACAATACTGCCAGATGCCAGTATCCCGTATTCTTCGATGCCTACTGTAGGCCATGCAGGATTCTAGGCATTTTAGCTACACTGATGCCCCTTAATACTGACAGCAACTTTAGAAGGAAACTGATTAAGTATTCTGCCCATGGTTACTCCACTAGCAAGTAGCAGACCCAGGGTTCAAACCCAGGTACTTGCTCTAGTGGTTACATAGGCTGTTAACCACTAAGCCATACTGTCTTAGTGTACAAAGCACAGGAGAGTGAAGAGGGACAGAAGAGAAAGACATACTAGTGGGAAAGTTAGTTTTATATATATATATATATATATATATATTTTTTTTTTTTTTTTCCTTCTCTTTTTTGAGACAGGGTCTCACTCTGTCACCCAGGCTAGAGTGTGGTGGTGTGATCTTGGCTCACTACAGCCTCTACCTCCCAGGCTCAAGTGATTCTCCCACCTCAGCCTCCTGAGTAGCTAGGACTACAGGCGCATGCCACCACACCTGGCTAATTTTTGTATTTTTTGTAGAGATGGGGTTTTGACATTTTGTCCAAGCTTGTCTTGAATTCCTGAGCTCAAGCAATACACCTGCCTTGTGCTGGGATTACAGGTGTGAGCCACTGTGCCTGGCCTATTTATATGTTTTAAAGTAATAGTGAATACTGTTATAAAGCTGAGGAACATCCCATGGATCGGATCCCTTCTAATGGTCTGCTTTTCCCTTGCTAGTGGTAGGAAGGCTTGTAAATTAAACGTGGAGCCCCAGATCAGGCCCAGGGGCTGGAAGGATGTCCATTTGCTACCTGTAGAGTGGGTACTAAGCTGGAATGAGGTGAAAAAAATGAAACACCCTGCTAGAAGGCATTTTGAAAGGGAATAGCCATATTAAGGTTGGAAAGGCACTTTATGTATAAATTATATATTGCCTCGCATTTCACACAAAGCTATTCTATAGGCATTAGTGAGCCACAAAAGGTTCTGCATGTGAAATGACATTTAAGAGGAAAGTTAGAGGGAAATAAGCTGTTTTGGTTCCTGCAATGGCAGAGGAGGAACCTATGTCTTCTAGGAAGGCTTTCTGGGTTTTAAAGGAGAATTGCTGTTTTATTTGTCCTAGGCCAGTCTGAACATGAGATGAGTATGGCACTTTGCGCTGCTCTCCACTCAAATTTGGGCAAACTGCATTTGTCCCTGAAATGTTATTTGTGATAGATAGTATGTACTTCACTCTCTAATCATACACATCATCATCACTAATACTGTATCATTTTCCCATCTGTGCTTGTGTGTGTGTGCGTGTGTCTCCAGGTCAATGTTTTCTGTTCCACTTTGTAAGCTATGAAGGCAGGCACTTGGTCAATATAGTGCTTTTTGTGCAGCACCAAACTTAGTTCCATGTATGACTAGGTCCCTCAAACATTATTTTTGGTGGTGATGATGATTATCCATGAGTAGCTGGGGATGATGGAAGCAGGAAAGGCTGGAGGTAAGTTCTGGAATACAGTCAAGACTCAGTGCCACCCAATGCTGTGGGTAGAAAAAAAGAAAAGGTACCCTTAGATATCTGCGAGAGATATAAAGGAAAGGAATGTGTGTGATGTGAGGCCAAAGGGATGAGAGGTATGGGAAGAGAAAACACGCTTGCTCCTGCAGCATGGGGCCTGTTGCTGACTACTGACTACTACTGCATTCTCAGCACTTGCGGGGACCAAATGGAAACTTCTTCTCTCAGACATTTGTGTTTACTTTTCTATTTAATGTGTGAATATTTTCTTTCCTGCACCACGTGCGGTCAGTCCGTGACAAGTGTGCTCTAGGCTCTCATGGTTGCCAGCACATTTGTGTGAGTGATGGGGCCGCATCGTACCACTGTGATTGTTATCCTGGCTACACCTTAAATGAGGACAAGAAAACATGCTCAGGTGAGGATCAGCCCTTTAAGCCCATTTCCTTCGGTAGGAAAATTTTTTCAGGAGCAAGCCTTTTTCTTTCTAAGACACAGTTGTGATTCTTTCTCCTTGTCAGAATTCTCCAGTGGCTCCCACTGGTCTACAGAATAAAACAGTGATACCCCTCCACCAGGCAGCCTACCCTCCATGAGCTGTTTCTGTCTTCTCTCTTTTTCACATTTTTCTTAATAATTAAGCTTTCTGCCTAAATCTGGATTTTTTTATTGTGGTAAAATACACATAAAATTTACCATTTCAATTATTTTCAAGTGTATAGTTCGGTGGCATTAAGTACATTTACATTGTTGGGCAACAACCACCACTATCCATCTCCAGAAATTTTTTATCATCCCAAAATAAAACTCTGTACCAATGAAACAATAACTGCTCATCACCCGCTCCCCTCAGCCCATGGTAACTACTTCTCTCATCCTGGCTTTTAAAACTTTTCTACTACATTTGCCCCCAGATTCACTGATTCTTCCTGCATCCTGGTCCAGCCACAGTGGGCTGTTTGATGGTCCAGTAGCATGCCCTGCACTCACTCATTTCCACCCTCCCCTCAATGCTTTTGCTTGTCAGAATTCAAGAACCACATTCTTGCCAACATCTGGTTTTGCTGAATTACATTTTTTTTTTTTTTTTTTTGAGACAGAGTCTTGCTCTGTCGCCCAGGCTGGAGTGCAGTGGCCGGATCTCGGCTCACTGCAAGCTCCGCCTCGAGGAGTTCCGCGCCATTCTCCTGCCTCTCCAGCCTCCCGAGTAGCCAGGACTACAGGCGCCCGCCACCTCGCCGGCTAGTTTTTTGTATTTTTAGTAGAGATGGGGTTTCACTGTGTTAGCCAGGATGGTCTCGATCTCCTGACCTCGTGATCCACCCGTCTCGGCCTCCCAAAGTGCTGGGATTACAGGCTTGAGCCACCACGCCCGGCCTGCTGAATTACATTTTTGCCAATCTAGTGGATGCTTTTTTCATTTCCTGGTTACTAATGAGGTGAGGTATCTTTTCCTGGGGAGTACTGCCATTTTAACAGTCTTTCATTCCATTAACATGGTATGTCTTTTATTTTATTTTAATTTAATTTAATTTTAGGTCTTCTTTAATTTCTTTCAAAATTGTTTTGTAGTTTTCAGTGTACAAGTCTTGTACTTTTAAAAATATTTATTCCTAACTATTTTATTCCTTCTGGTGCTATTATAAGCACCATTTCTCCATTTCTCAACTTTCAATTTTGCTACAACCCAGGTTTGAGAAATGGAGTTTGAGATCCATTTCTCAACTTTCAATTTTTCTACAATCCAGGTTTACAATTTTCTGTGAAGTGTTTTAATTAGAATATCCTACTCAGCCCATGCCCTCCTAGAGCTTAGACACTATCAGGCAAGACAGACACTGAACAAGTGTTATAAGTACCCGTCTTATGGATACAGGGATCATGGACAGGTAGTTGATATTCAATAGATACTTCCTGGTTTATTGACTGATTAAGATGGGATTTGGACTGGCTGTCCCTAAAAGGTTCAATAGGATTTAGACAGGTGGATAGATGATAGATTATATTTAATGAATTTATGATCTCCCATCCCTATATTGGATCTTTGTAAAATGTTAGAGTAAAAATGTTGCAGCAAAGGACCATTTCCTGTCCTCGGGCAATGGAATTACTCCATTGGAAGATGATACACCAGTCTTCAGACCTGGGAAGTTACTCTTATTTCTATTCAAAACTTTAGGAGGAGCTCTGATACTGAATAGGAGTAGCTGCCTCACTGAATTACAGAAAGAAATAGGAAATACTTTTATCACCTCTTATATTTGGCTAAATGTCAATACAAACCTGAATTTTCAGTTCCAAAGTATTTATTGGTAAGAACTACGACTCTAACTTCAAACCATTCAATAGAATAACAGCCCTCTACAGGAAATCAGGACTTAACCAATTTTTATCTTTTTTTTGTTTGTTTTTTGAGACGGCGTTCACTCTGTCACCCAGATTGGAGTGCAGTGGTGCGACCTCAGCTCACTGCAACCTCTGCCTCCTGGGTTCAAGCGATTCTCCTGCCTCAGCCTCCAGAGTAGCTGGGATTACAGGCGTGTGCCACCATGCCCAGCTTATTTTTGTGTTTTTATTAGAGACGGGGTTTCACTATGTTGTCCAGGCTGGTCTCGAACTCCTGACCTCAAGCGATCCACCCACCTTAGCCTCCCAAAGTGCTGGGATTTCAGGTGTGAGCCACCATGCCTGGCCCTAGTTTTCACCTTTGATACCTTTTGGCCATACAAATAGTGTACTATTGTCCTAGTTTTATTTTTATTTATTTATTTTTAAGAGATAGGGTCTTACTCTGTGACCCAGACTGGAGTGCAGTGGTGTGATCATGGCTCACTGCAGCCTTGAACTCCTGGGCTCAAGTGATCCTCTGCCTCAGCCTCTTGAGTAGCTGGGATTACAGTTTTGTGCCACTATGCCTGGCTATTTTACTTTTTTGTAGAGACAGGGCCTTGCTTTGTTGCCCAGGGTGGTCTTGAACTCCTTGCCTCAAGTGATCCTTCTGCCTCAGCCTCCAAAAGTGCTGGCATTATAGGAATAAGGCACTGCAGCAGGCCCATTTTCCTTTCTTAATTACACAGTATCACATGAACACTGTCTTCTCTCTATATCCCTGGCCTCCCTCTATACCATGTTTTTCTAAATTTACTTTTTATCATGAATAATTTCTGGCAGTCACAAAAGTACAGAGAATAAAATAATGAACCCTTATTTAAGAATCACTCAGCTTTGACAATTATAAACATTTTTCCCAATGTCTCCTAAGATGAATTTTTCTGTGATAACTATTTTCTCATCTTTTTGTTTGTTCACATATCCCTTTAACTCTTGGAAAATGCACTTAGGTAAGTCTTAATGGTGGAAATATTCAGTTGTGGATTTCCTGATTTGTTATGATTCCTATATAGCTATTCCTAGATAGTATATTTGTGTACTGTCGTTGTCTTCAGCCATTGAGGAAGCACGAAGACTCGTTTCTACTGAAGATGTTTGTGGATGTGAAGCTACACTGGCATTCCAGGAGAAGGTCAGCTCGTCTCTTCAAAGACTGAACACTAAACATATCCTTTCTGGATGGTTTTCTGCTTCTGCCTGGAGCCAGCCTAGGTACTACAATTGGGCCAAACACTTTAAGACATTCCACAGGCAAGTGACTTATTTGTTAGGTTTTAGTATGAGCAGTAGTAATACACAACTTAAAAAAAATTAGAGTTCTTTTCTAATGATTTAATAGACTGTTTCACCCATTCAATATTTACATGTAAAAGCTGCCTATTTTGTTCCCTAGTGCTTTTCCATAACTGTATATGCTCTTACATAACAGATGGAACATTTATGCTAATGATCCCTTAATATGGCTTTCTTAGTTCAGAATCTGTAAATGTACAAGGCAAGTCAGCTGATTAATGGGGGATATCTCAGATTACACAGTTGTACACTTTAACTAGCCAAGTAGTCAAAAAGCAGACTTTAAAATGTAACACGATACAATCTCAGAAACTTTCAAAATCAATTCTTTCTCCAAAGGAGTAACTCGGGAAAAGTTTCTCAGAACAGTTCAAGGTTAACAACTCTGTTCCTATGTACCCTAGAGGAGCGGAATTCAGATTGTGGTAGGTACCATCTAGGCATATGCAGAGACTTTTAAGGGAGGTACAGATAATTGGAAAGAATCAATTTCCAAATCCTTCACTTGCTTAGGACACTACTTGGAATCAGTTGGCATCTTCTTTTCCCATCTTTCATTTCGTATCACCATTCTCCTAACTTTTCACAAGAAAGGCACACTTCTCATTTACCCTAGATCTACTAAGGTGCATTTCTTAGAAGAGCAGAATCTTGAGAGAGCCAAACAAAGGGACAACCCAACTATCCCTTTAATCAAGACATCATAAACATTGTTTCCCCCATCCCTCACACTAAGATGCTGCTCCAATTACATTTTCTATGAACAAAAACATCTGAATACTTTTATTGCGCTCTCTGCCAAGAACAGGATGTTTGACTTTTAGACTGAATTCAACTTTTGGTGAGAAAGCAGTTTTGCTCTTTTTTTTCCACCTATCATAGGACATTATCGTTTTATCTTGTGTTGAAGTGTTTGAAAGTGTGTTTATATTTTCTAATGTGTAAAACTAAATGGTGTTGGCCTTAACAACTTGCCACTTGATGGCATTTTGGAGAAGTTGCAAGTAAATGAATATGGACAAATACATCGTTAAATTGCTCCAATTTCTCACCTGGAAATGGGGACAGCTTGGTATACTTAATACTCATGCATTCTTTTGCACATCTGTTATTGCCAATGTTCTTGCTAATAATTTGCCATTACCTGTATTAATGCTTGAATATTACCTGATAAATTGTATGAAGATCTTCTGGAGAATCAGAATGATTTTTCCAAGGAAATAAATATGCAGATCCTTATTAAGAGCAAACTTTAGTGTCTCTAAGTTATGACTGTGAAATGATTGGTAGGAAATAGAATGAAAAGTTTAACGTTTCCTTATCTACTAATTGAGCCATTTAATTTTTAAATGTTTATATAAGACAACCATATTCATGATGGAAACTTTAGGTCTAGTTTCTTTTGATAGTATTTATAATATAAATCAATCTTATTACTGAGAGTGCAAATTGTACAAGGTATTTACACGTACAACTTCATATAACTGAGATCAATGTAATTTTGAACTATGTAACACTTTTTGTTTTTTGCTTATTTTGTTGCAGTATTATTGAAGATGTGATCAATAATAGCTTATAATACACATATCTAAAAATAGTTAACACAGATCAAGTGAACATCACATTGCCATTTTTAATTCATTCTGGTCTTTGAAAGAAATGTACTACTAAAGAGCACTAGTTGTGAATTTAGGGTGTTAAACTTTATACCAAGTACAAGAAATCCTAAATTGACTTTATTATTTTGCTTCAGGATCCAAGTGATAAAGTTATATATTTATAAAATTGCTATAAATCGACAAAATCTAATGTTGTCTTTTTAATGTTAGTGATCTGCCTGCCTCAGCCTCCCAAAGTGCTGGGATTACAGGCGTGAAAGTCTAACATTTTTACTTATATATTAGATACATATAATTCTTTCGGCTTTGAAACTTGCAACTTTTAGAACAAAACAGTCCTTTAAATTTTGCACTGCTCAATTCTTTTTTTGGTTTGTATTGTCTTTAATAAAAGTTATTACCTTTACATATTATCATGTCTGGTTTTTGATGACTCATCAATTTTGTCTATTAAACATATTTCTTTAAATTATACTGAATTAACAATTATTTTGACATTCAACAGTTTCTTATCAAAAGACAGAAGTTTGATACTCCTCCTATAGTTTAACCTCACACTCTTGAGGCTAAAAGTGTAAGTTCAGGTTCAAAAGAAAGGCTTCAATATAAAATTACCTAAATTTGGATAAAATAATGATGACCTTTACATTAATATAAGTTCCTGAAAAGCAAATATAACCTACACATGTAAATATAAAATATAAACTTTAAGGAAGGAACAAAAACTAAATATACCAAGGAAATATATAAAACATCTGTTACTTTTCAAAAAATTTGAAAAGGTATGACACAGAGCTACAGTAGTATTTTCCAGACTTGTTTGAGCCCCACATCAGTAATACGTATTAATATACCACAGAGGAATGGTGGTATAGAAGGAATAAATGAGAGTTCATGTGCAAGAAGGGAAAAATATTTAAAGAGAGGTGAGTTTTCAAGTGTCACCATTAGTAACTAGCTTCAACTAATCATGTCTTGGCCAGTTTATTGGAAACTCCTGGGTTAGATAATACTTATTTGTCTCATGCGTCCAGTATAGGGAGCCTATGGGCAGGGGCCAACGTATCTTAAACAGACACACAAACAATAGAAAACAAACGTATTATCTGAATGGGATTGGGTTAAGTTTGGAAATAATTCCTCAGGGAGACTGATTTGTGTTGGTTTGGCTAGGCACAACTGGCCTGTTAAGAGGGTAGGACCATCACGGAATACATAAAGTGGCTTGGGAAGCAGAGCCGGATGGAAGGTTGCCCCGCAGAAAGCATACTGCCTTACTTAAGGTGGGGGCTCCCTAGTGTAAAACATTTAGGATTGAGGGAAGATCTGATTTTGGATGGAGTTTAGATTTGTTAGGAAAGGCACTAGAGACTATTGTCAATTCTGTAATAGATTGTGCTGGGTGAGACAAATCACCGAGGTCAAAGGATTGGAGGATTTTTATGTTTTATTTTTGTCTGAGATGGTAAAAGACTCCAAGTGGAGAAATTAACTACTGATGCATAAATTACATGCTAGAGTATGGTAAAGGGGAAAGCCAGAAATAAAAACATGGGTGAGACCAAATAATTTCATGATATTGGTTCTACTTGGATTTCTGCCCTATGCCTTATATTTTGAGGCTTTGTAACTCTCAGGCATTCAAAAAGGACAAAGGAGAATGAAGAAAGAAATAAGGTAAGAAAAAGAAGAGAATATGTAACAGTCGACTCTAGACGAGAAAGCATCAAACGCTCAAATATTGTAAAACGGGAGGCTATGCCCCAGTAGCAATTGTACGCTATTAATTACCCAACGTTTATACAAATTCCTTGAAAAGGACCCTCGGGGTTGCGGTATTAACTTAATTAAACTGTTAAAAAAATGTCAAAACAAGCGGAATAAACAAAATCTTCTATTCCTAAATTGCTCTAAAGGTTGTCCAATCCCCAAAGACACAGAGAAGGGTTACGAGATCTCAGTACGCACATTTGCACTTTCATCTGGCCCGGGGCGCCAGCCTATCAAATACAGTAAAAGGTTTTTCCCTTTCAAGAATGTTGGAACTTTGGAACTTACAAAATACCAAATAATTTGCCCTCATTCGAACGGCCGCCTTTCCTCCTAGGTTTATAGTACTGCCACCTGAGGAGCGGCTCCATCGCGATCAACAGAGGTGTGGCGGGAGGGAGGGCGGCAGTGATCACGAGACAGGGCGCAGAGAGCGAGTGCACGGCTGGCAGGGACAGGTGGCGACCCAGCTCCTTGCGGAGAGCAGAAAGGCCGAGACGCCAGGAAACAGGACTACCCAGCTACCGCCTCGCACCCGGCGCCCCCAACCCTCCGACGTCCGCGCAGGCGCACTACACCGGTGCCCGGTGCGAGGGCGTCACCGGAAGTGCCCCGTGGCGCCCCGGATGCGACCGGGCAACATCGCGGTTGCCAGGGCGACAGGAGCTTCTCGCAGCTGCTGGTACTCCGGATTGGAAACGTAGAACCGTTACCTATCGAGGGCCTTAGCAGCCGTCGTGACCCTCTAGGGAATCCCACGATGTTCTTCTACCTGACCAAGAAAGTGAGTTTCCTGCCGGGCGTCCTCGTTTCCCCACCATTCCCGAAGCCTGCGGCGATTCCCGCTGCCTTCCAGAGGAGCCAGGCTGCTTCACCCGGTCCTGATCGTGGCTTCGCCATTCCGCGGCCATCCTTCCCGCCGGGTCCAGCCTCCGACCTCCTCCTGCGGTTCCCAGAGCCCCAGACAGACCTTGGCCGAGCCCGCTGCCCTCTCGTAGCTATCTCCCATTCCTGCCCCTGGCTAGGTCCTTTTGGGTGGCTGGAGGATAAGTCGCCCTGTGCTACTCTATCTTTCTTCCTCCACTTGTTGCTGATCCACGTGATTTAAACTCTTTGGATCACCACGAACCATTGGGCAAGAGAAGAGAAATAACAATAGGATAGCCTAAGTGTTGTGGGTAAAAAGGAAGAGGGACTGGTGGTATGGATTTATACCCGCTCCCCGCCCTCCCTTTAAAAAATCCATCCGGTGACTCTGGCGTTGGCTTCCTCCGCAGTCACTATCCTTCTCTTTTGTGCACTTCTTTCCCTCTTTCCCAAATGCTAGAGCCCGAGTCAGTTCAAGGGACCATGCCCATTTCACAACAGCTCGTTTTTTTCTGCAAGACCGCCCGTTTTTCTTCTTGGAAGATTTTCTTCAGCCGTCATCTCCTGCAGACTTATTTCCCACCTCCTTCGTGAAAAGTTGCTAGTGCGGCTATGGTTGCTTTTACAGATTTCCATTCCCAATAACGTGAAGCTGAAGTGTGTATCCTGGAACAAGGAACAAGGGTTCATAGCATGTGGTGGTGAAGATGGATTACTGAAAGTTTTGAAATTAGAGACGCAGACAGGTAAATGAATGCAAGCCCACATGTTTGAAATTGGTAGAAAATTGGCTAATGTTATTTGTTCATGCGATTTACTCATGGTATCTGTCAGTATGCAATTCTGATTATTTTAAAGGGAAAACCAACATTTTATGATGTTTTCTCTGGAGTATGTTTGCAATAAAGTTCAGAGAATGTTGAATGTAAACATCAGATGGTTTTTGCTGAGTTATTAATGGAGAATGAAAAATAAGGACGAATGAAAATAAGTCACTGTGTTATGCTATGTCTAATTATTGTACTATATTATTAGGAGTCTAATACAAATCCTGTGAGTCAACATTTCAGTAAGAAAATCTGGCGGATTATTTACAGGCCTATCCTTTCTGCTTATTAGATACATTAATAATTATTGACCTAGTGTCCAAGAACAGAAAATGGGATATGTTTTACATTTCTATTAGTGGATCCCTTGTTTTTGCAGTTTGATTTCTTTCTTTATCTAGTTGTCTGGAATCACAGCAAACAGCTTCCTACTTCTTTAGCCCCCCAGTGCTGCACTAGATTGAAGATCTAGATAAGGCAATTAGGGTTAAATCTCTGCTCTGCCACAAGACTACTGAATGACTTTCAACAAGTGGCTAAGGATCTTACTACTTTAGTTTACTCTTCCATAAAATGAAAATGTAGGGGATTAAACTGCATTACATTTTTGGATTCCTTACAACATAGCTTCTCAAACTGTACTAGGTATAAGAATCACTGGAAGAGGTTATTAAGATGGATTTCATGCTCTACCCCCACACAGTGGACCCAGGATGGGGCCTGAGAATTTCCATTTCTAGTGAAGCTAAGTTGCTCGTCCTCAGACCCCACTTTGAATAGCATTACGTTACAGCTTTGAATGTGGTATGAATAATTTAAATACTCATTGACGATTTTCCATATACCAGATGTTTAACCTTCACAATCTTATTTGACTTCACAATAATCTTGGGCAGTAGGTATTCTAGGTGAAAAAATTGAGGCTCTGAGCAGTTAATAATTGCCCTAGGTCATGCAGCCAGTAAGTGGCAGAGCAAGGATGTGAAACTAAGTTTGTCTCACATTCAAGTCCTTGTTTTTAACCACTACACAGAGTGCTAGTGGACAGCCTAAGAAGAGTACCAATTAAAGTTTGGCTTATGCTGTTTTATAGTTCAATCTGTCAGTGCTTTAGTTTTTTAAAACTGTGTTAAAAGAAAGTTTTTCTCTGAAAAACTTTATATATATATATAAAGTTTGAAATATATATAAAGTTTATGTATAAAGTTTAAAATATATATAAAGTTTATATATTATATATAAAGTTTAAAAATATATAGTTTATATATAAATTCTTATATATAAAAATATATATATTTCTTAAATGTATCTATATGTATGCGTATGTGTGTGTGTGTATATATATGTGTCTGTATATATACATACTTTTGCTTACAATATGTAGCAAGTTTTTGTTTTTGTTTTGCGACAGAGTCTCACTCTGTCGCCCAGGCTGGAGTGCAGTGGTGCGATCTCTGCTCACTGCAAGCTCCGCCTCCCGGGTTCACGCCATTCTCCTGCCTCAGCCTCCCAAGTAGCTGGGACTACAGGCGTCCGCCAGAAGGCTTGGCTAATTTTTTGTATTTTTAGTAGAGACGGGGTTTCACCGTGTTAGCCAGGATCGTCTCAATCTCCTGACCTCGTGATCCGCCCGCCTCGGCTTCCCAAAGTGTTGGGATTACAGGCTTGAGCCATTGTGCCTGGCCCGCAAGTTTTAACTTACATTAAGAAATGCATTCATTTTGTTTAACATTGAAGGCTTTTTTTAAAAACAAACTTCTTTTTCTTCTCTAACCTTTTGATAAGCTGTGGCTAGAGTATTCTTTGAAATTAGTGAGCAAGATGGGAAATTGATTCTTCGGAGGTTTGGAAAATGGAGTAAAGTATTTGTTTTCAAACTTAATGATTATGAATTGTACTGAAAGAAATAAATATGAGGAATATGGCTGCGAGATTCTAACAAGATCAGTATATTGTATTTAATACAAATAATGTTGATTCAGCAGATCCCTCCAGTAACTATCCTAGATCTTGCATGCCTGCTTTATATCAAGCACTGTGTTGTGCTAAAGATGCAACATTTTAAGTATAATGTTTTGTATCTTGGGTACAGCAATATAATACAGGAATCCTCTACATCAATAAATCATCTTATATGACACCATTTTTAATGTCTATTTAGTATTTCATTATATTGGTATTAATATATCATAATTTGCTTAACCAATTCTAGTATTGGACATTTAGATGCCTCCACATTTTTACTATTAAAGCAACTATATCTTTGTATCCAAATCTTTGCATAAATTGTTAATACTTTCTAGGATAAATCTCTAGAAATGGCATTCACTAGATCAAAGAGTGTGTACATTTATACAGGTTCCTAATATGTACATTTATACAGTTTCCTAATATGTGTATGCAAATTACCCTCCAGAAAGTTTGCACCAAGTTGCATTTCCAGTTTTCAGTCCCCTGCTCTAGAAGGAAAGGAATTAGAACCAGCAATCCATCTTTTTATATCAGGTTTATTTCTCTCACAGGCCAGCTTCCAGTGTTTTGCTGGAGCCCATCTCCCTTCACCTTCTCAGGTACCTCTCTTCCAATTTATCCTCTCTCTCTCCTTTCAGTATCAGTCCTCTCTCCTTTTCTCTCCCTCACCAGTGACTTTCATGTTCTAAATCTAATGGACAGCTTTTATTGACTCATCAGGATTTGACTTGAAACATTCTTTTTCAAGACAAGAGAATTCAGAATGTTTAAGTTATTGTTATATTTAGGCATACTACTTTTCTCTCCTTCTCTGGTCAGTCCTCAGTCTCTTTGCTAGATTTCCCTCTTCTATTAGAATTCCTGAGAACTTGCTTGTGGGCTCTCTATTCACTTGCTCTATTTATTCTTTCATTCTCATGCCCTTAAATGCCATCTGTGGTATGAGGTGAAGAGCCCCACATTTATATCTCCAGCCCAGTCCTGATTTTTCAGATGTAGGTGTCTCCACTGGAGTTTTTCACAGGTATCTCATACTTACTGTGTTCAAAACTGAACTCTTGATATTCTTCCAAATCTCATTCAATTGTCTCCATTTCAGCAAATGTCTCAGTTTCACTCATTTGCTCAAGCTGGAAATCTTCTCTTTTCTTCCGTTAACAACATCTGCATCAGCAATCCTGTTGCTTTTGTCTCCAAAGTGTATCTTGAACCCATCCTTTCCTTTGTCTCCCCTGCTCCCTCTATAGCTCCAGCTACCATCATCCCTCACCTGGTCTATTGTGAGAGTCAGTTTCCCTCCTTCCATTGTCTCTGGCTTCCTCTTAGTTGTTCTTGACACTCTAGCCAGTGTCAGGTTTTTTGGTTTTTTGTTTTGTTTTTTGAGATGGGATCTCCCTCTGTTGCCCAGGCTGGAGTGTAGTGGTGCGATCTCGGCTCATTGCAACTTCCACCTCCCGGGTTCAAGTGATTCTCCTGTCTCAGCCTCCTGAGTAGCTGGGATTACAGGCGCGTGCCACCACGCCCAGCTAATTTTTTTTTCTTTTTTTGTTTTAGTAGAGACAGAGTTTCACCGGGTTAGCCAGGATGGTCTTGATCTCCTGACCTCAAGTGATCAGCCCACCTCGGCCTCCCAAAGTGCTGAGATTACAGGCATGAGCCACCACGCCCGGTCCTTATTTTTTCTTCTTTTAAAGGGACCAGATTGTGTCATTTCCTTGCCAAAAGGAATTTTAAGGGCTGACAGTCTGGGTTGGAGCTGCTTGTGGTAGGGTTTGAGGGTAATGGTCCTGGGTGGGAACTGCTTGTGGTAGGGTTTGAGGGTGATGGCCCTGGATGGGAGCTGCTTGTGGTAGGGTTTGTGGGTGATGGCCCTGGATGGGAGCTGCTTGTGCTTGTGGTAGGGTTTGAGGGTGATGGCCCTGGGTGGGAGCTGCTTGTGGTAGGGTTTGAGGGTAATGGTCCTGGGTGGGAGCTGCTTGTGGTAGGGTTTGAGGGTGATGACTCTGGGTTGGAGTTGCTTGTGGTAAGGTTTGAGGGTGATGACCCTGACTAGGATTGAGGTGGCATTTCTTGCTTTTCCTGCTATGACTGCCAAGGCCTCATCCTCTCATCCTCATGAGAGGAAATAGCCCTGGAAGCCAACATTTCCATCACAGAAAAAGTATATAGGGCCATGCAAGCCAACTGTAGCTGACTGTACAGTCCTCCAGTACCTGCAGGCATTGACATTGCCTCAACTTTCCAATATGCCCAGGACAACAAAATTTACCAGAAATCTCAGGTAAGGTGTTCTTAGTTAGACCCAGGGGTGCATACAGAGTCCTTTGCAGTCAGTCATTCACACAGAGAAGCAAGGCAACCAGGTGATCCTGCCAGAAAGTCTGGCGAATGTGGTACCATCTCTTTCTCAGAATTGTATTATCCCTATGTGTTGCAAAACAATCTTCTGTATATTTTGATTATAGGTTTCAAGCTTATTTTGCAGCACATAACAGGAATTTCTGTTGAAATTGGGCTGCTGACAACTTTTATGAATGCAAACAAAAGCATTGTCAGTCACGCTTTTCTAAGAGAAAGACTTTCAAAGATTTAGTGTGTTTGGTTATTGGTGTTATTAGCATGATCTTCTGTTCTTCTGTATCATACCTTTTATTTTCAGTTGTGTTATTATACCTTAATTTTTTAAAAGCCTTCTTTGGACTTTTTGATGTACTTTGAATTGTTGGAATAACTGATTTCATTCTGAAATTTCTTTACATGAGTTTAAAATGCTTTATTTTATTGGTGACTTATTTGATCATGCCTTTTAAATCTAAGGATTACTATTATGTGCTTTTAGAAGATTAATGTTAGTATTACCAGATTTTTGTTCACATACCAGTTTGGTTTCATTACCTTATTGGCTATCTGGAGTCTAGTAATGTAACTGGATTGAATCTTGGGATATTAATCCTGGCTTTACTCTACATCATTTAAAACTTTTGGCCTTTTTATGGACATCTGAGAACTTTCGGGTGGGTTTTATGAATATTTTTTACATGATCAAGTTATGGAGTTGCTTCCAGCAAGAGACCTTTTCAGATGTGGATGATATTTGTCCAGTATATCAAGCTGAATTTCAAAGCCTATTCTTAACTGTCAGCATGTATTTTGCCAAGAATATGCTACCTTATGGTCTAACAGAGGGAAAACATGGATGGTTAATCTAAATCGCATATCACCCATTTCACTTAGTTAGGTTATAGTGACATCAGAATATGTGTGTATATATATATTATATATATATGCATCAGAATGGATTTTTCAGTTCTAGAAGTTAAGAAAAATGTTTCCACCAAATATTTTAGAATATTATAATGATGTTTAAGTATGTTGTACAATTTTTAAAAGATTAAATGAGTGAAAGAACCCTATGTTAAAAAATTTATGTTCAACCTAATGTGTGTGTCAGCAACATTTATTCTATCTTGACAGATGATTGCATTGTTAAACTGTACATGTGTACTCTTGTGTTACCAAAACAACTGGGTCATTGGAACTAGTGATTTTAGAGGAAATTAGGTATTGTTTCCTGACAGTGTTTTCAGAATAAAGGATATTTTTCATAATATTTTAAGATACTCGTTATCTGAAAGTAGAATTTTCTTTAGCATTGGTATAATTCCCATCCTCACAAATTCTTAAGATTTTCATAAAATTTGTAATTTAAATGAAAATTTTAAATGCTATGTTTTATGTGTAACAGATTTCTAAGCCAAGATTAATTTATTGAGATGACATTTTAATATTATTCTCTGTAGTATGGTTAGTACATTTTTAAGATATCTTTAGAGGTTTTCATTGCACTTTGGATAAAATCTAAAATTCTTATTTTCTACAAATACTTCATAATTTTTCTTGTGCCTATCACTCCAGCCCTGTTTGATGCAATTTTCTCCCCTGTTCATCCACATAGGCCTTCTTAGATTTTGTCAAGGGCTCTAGGCGTCTACCTCAGAGCCTTTAC
Organism: Papio anubis; assembly: GCF_008728515.1. Lineage (NCBI taxonomy): Eukaryota > Metazoa > Chordata > Mammalia > Primates > Cercopithecidae > Papio > Papio anubis. Next base: position 19,625,047 of record NC_044989.1, on the reverse strand, counting down.
ATTGCTGTGTCCTAGCCTGGAATACTCCCCTTCTTTCTCTACCTTTCCTGGCTGTCTCCAGTTTACCTCTCAGTCTCAGCTTAAATACCAATTCTTCTGATAGCCTTCCCTGGTTCCCCATCAATCTAAATTAAGTCACTTCTGCTACTATTTCTTATTATGCTTTCACATTCCCAGTTTATAGTTACATTTATGTGTGTGTGAGTATGTATTTAATATTGGTCCCTCACACTGTAAGCTCTGAGGAGAAAGGGGAAATGACTGTTTTGTTTATCATTTTATATGTAGAACCTTTTATAATGCATAGCACAGTGTACACATTCAATAAATATTTGTTGAATGAACGAATAAATGAGTGAATATAAGATTCTGTGTAATCTAGCAAAAACCCATTTTCAAAGTCTATGCTGTTTTGATCCCTTGTAAGCTGTAGAGTTTGCAATCTGTAGGCCATAAATATTTCTATTTGTGGTCTTTTGGAAAGGCATAAAAAGCAGTGATGATTATTAATATATGTAATGTATGAGTAAACAATGTTCATTTATGTATTTTGCTTTATTTTACCAGAATGTCTTTGCAAGGGGTATGTGTTATTGTTTATGTTTATACCATGAGAAAAATAGATCAGAATGAGGCATACTTAGAGAAATGATTAATACTGCCCAGGAATACAAAAAGAGTCAAAATCTTATAATATGTCACTTTTATATGTTTATCATAGTAGTTTGTTTTGTTTTGTTTTAGATGATGCAAAATTGAGGGGCCTTGCAGCCCCCAGTAACCTTTCTATGAATCAGACTCTTGAAGGTCATAATGGTGAGTCATGCAATTTCTTTTAAGTCATGTTTGAGTGGTATTTAGACATTTAGGAAGTTTCTACTTAATGCAGAAATGTCAACATTTTAAATAATGGTAATATTTAAAGTACAGATGCTCTTTGAGTTATGATGGGGATATGTTCCAGTAAACCCATTGTAAGTTGAAAATGTATTTAATACACCTAACCTACTGAACGTCATAGCTCTGCCTAGTTTACCTTAAATGTGCCCAGAAAACACTAGCCTACAGTTGGGTACAATCATCTGACATAAAACCTATTTTATAATAAAATGTTGAATATCTTATGTAATTTATTGATTTCTGTATTGAAAGTGAAAAACAGAGTAGTTGTATGGGCAATCGAAGTACGTTTTCTACTGAATGCGCATTGCATTCCCACCACTGAGAAGCCATTTAAGTAGTACCATTGTAAGTTGGGAGCTGTTTGTAATCATTTCTGTTGAGACATAAGTAATACAATGTAGAGTCATTCAACTTTTACGTGATTAAACAACATCTTAAATAAATCTAGAAGAAAGTAGCTGTTATTTTATATATTGAAAATACTCCTGTCTATGGATGTTATATATATAATCCTTTTTAGAATCTGTCCTATGATTCCAGATTAAAGGAGACTGAAGAGACTGGGCGTAGTGGCTCACACCTATAGTTCAAGCACTTTGGGAGGCCAAAGTGGGAGGATTGCATGAGGCTAGGATTTTGGAACCACCCTGGGCAACATAATGAGACCCTGTTTCTACAAAAAATAAAAAAAAACTAACCAGGTGTGGCGCTGTGCACCTGTAGTCCCAGGTACTCAGGAGGCTGAGGTGGGAGGATCCCTTGAGGTCAGGAGTTTGAGGCTGCATTGAGCCACGATTGTGCCACTGCATTCCAGCCTTGGTGACAGGGCAAGATCTTGTCTCAAGAAAAAAAAAAGACTAAAGATTGAGACGTATAACATATAAATGCATTGTATAATCCTAGATTGGATCTTGGAATGAGAAAAACAAGTGTCTATAAAGGACATTATTTAGACAATTGATAAACTTTGTATATGGACTGTGAGTTAGATAATAGTATATCAGTGTTAAACTTCCTAATTTGTAATATGGTTATGGAAGAGAATGTCTTTATTTTTAGGACATGTACACTAAAGTATTTATGGATTAAAAAATTAAAAGTCATCAATTATTCACGTACCCTGGAGGTTTTAGATATGCTCAAGAGTGTTTTATTAATAGAATGGAAAACAGGGGTGAGGGGTGGGCAGAAGAGAGATTATGGGACATATCTACCAAAAATGATAAAAATTTCCTAAACAAGTACCTAATATTGTGTCCTTTGGACATCATTATTTTTGGGAGTCAGGCCAATTGGGTAAACCATGCTTGTATTTGTTTCTGTCATCAGGTATATGGTAGTTCTTGCAGCTCGCCATGTTAGGTGTCTTCACTGGGATGAAATAGGGATAGATATGACAAACAGTATTATGCATTGTTATAGAAAATTAGTGATATCAATAACTGCATCCTATGAATAGGTTTTAAGGAATATTAAAGACTAATTATCTGTGCAGGAACCATATTGATTTTAATATGATCTTGGTGTTTATATAAAAATATAAATTTGAAATCAATTGTAACCTTTAAGTTTCTAAATTGTTTTATCATGTTCTAGGTTCTGTTCAAGTTGTAACATGGAATGAGCAGTATCAGAAGTTGACTACCAGTGATGAAAACGGGCTTATCATTGTATGGATGTTATATAAAGGTATATATTACTAGGAGAGCTTATTTAATTTTTCACATGTTGGCATCTAGCTTACAGTATTTGGATGGATAAACAAAATCTCCAAAATAGACCCCTTTTACTAACAACAGGAGTTCATCCTGACTGCACAGTGGTAATATTTCTGGATTTATTGCTACCTACTTTTCACTTTTTTTTTTTTTTTTTTAACTTTAACCCTGTTATTAAGAAAGTGAATTAGGTGATTGTTGGCTATCTCCAAAATGAAGTTAGATTCTTAGCAGAAGAATAGCTTCTACTTGAGATAGCTCTTTTTTTTCCCCCAGATTTCCAATAAGAATTACTTCCTAGGTAGTTCCAGTTTATAATTACATTTATGTGTATGTAAGTGTGTATTTAATATTGGTCCTGAGTAGACTGTAAGCTCTGAGGGGAAAGGGGAAATGACTGTTTGTTCATCGTTTTATATGTAGAACCTTTTATAATACATAGCACAGTGTACACGTTCAATAAATGTTTGTTGAATGAATGAATAAATGAGTGGCTAGAGTTATCTCAGTAGATGAAAACACATTTAGTAAGAAGTCAAAGGGAATAATTCGTTTCCTGCATGGGCCAGTTAGTTTCCTTTTCTTTTATGGATACAGATTTTATCTCAACTCTGACTACTGGTTCACGGTTTGTGCCTCTTGTTTACAACAGAAAGGGAGGGTAAAAGAAGGATTAACTTAGATATACCACTTTTACGAGAAAAACAGCTCATCATACATGTTCTCCTGAGGCCTGTAGCCATCATCTTCAAAAGGGAAGGGTGCCTTAGTTCATGTGTGCTGTTTTGAAACTTTATGTGTGCTGTTTTGAAAAGTTCATGTGTGCTGTTTTAAATGGCAGGGCATACCATTTAAAAAGTCTTCATTAAAGATATACTATAATACTTTAATTTTTAAAAAAGTGTGTGTATGTGTGTGTGTAGGGGATAGAACATGAAAGTTCAGTGGATTGGAGTAAACTTTGTTTCCAAGGTAGGTCTTCAGGTCTTCTCTGGGTCTCAGTCTGGATTCTGTTACCCTGCTCTGACCAGTTATTCCAAATTACATGATTATTTTCTTGGCTGCAGGCCAGAGTTTCCTATGTTGGTATGTCAAAAAGCTTTTAAGAAAAACAAAAACCGAATAACCTATTTTTTTTGCCTGTAATTTGGTTATGCTAAAAGACAAGTTACATCTCATTCCTACCCTGCATACAACTAGAATATTTTTGTCATTCAGCATTAGAGATGTGGTATCACTAATGTAATATAAACTGATTAGAATTTTTTCAAGCAGGCTTACTTAGGGTTTTACCTAATATGCTGTGTGTTTTTTGGCTTCATTCTCTTTGTGATGGTAACTAATATGCTGTATTTAATATGCTCGTAATTATTCATTGGAGAGTTTATGTGTACATATAAAGTTATTGTTACTTGGAGTTTTTTTCTTGGTTATGATCTGAACCATATTGTTCAAGTGGGAAAAGTTAGGCTTTCAGAAGAAGCAGTAGTTTTGGCTCTGAAAAAGCAAATTAAGTTTATTTTTTAATTGACAGAAAGAAAGAGACAGGGAAAGAAAGAAAGAGGAAACAAAGGATGGGCATTTATTATGTTTTCTGTGATAATCTTTGAAGCAGTTATCAGTTAAGCCCAAGTTAATTTTTCATTGTGTTTTTGTTGGATTTGGAAGTTTTATAGTTTAATGTCTTGGGTTGTAGAAAACTTTGCAGTTATTTATCCCACGGTGTACTTTACAGATTGCTTTCAATTCTTAAGTACTATTTAATAGATGTGAAAGTTTTGACTTATAATTTTTTAAATTTGTGAAAACAGGCTCTTGGTATGAGGAGATGATCAACAATCGAAATAAATCAGTTGTTCGCAGTATGAGCTGGAATGCTGACGGACAGAAGATCTGCATTGTATATGAAGATGGGGCTGTGATAGTTGGTTCAGTGGATGGTAATGCATTGATTGGACATAGAACTAAGATCAATATCTGGCTGACAATTTTCTTCTTTAGAGATTTAAGTTAGTTATCATATGTTAACATTCTGATTGAAAAATAGACATAAAAAGAAAATATTTGATATACAATTTGATGACGTTCAAGAACTGTTCTTTGGTTTTAACCATCTGTTTTTATGTATATTCAAGGAAAAAAGTCTATTTTTTATTTTCTACAGTGGCATTGAAAAAAGTGAATTAACTTTTCAGCATTATTTTAAACATGTCTGCCTTATTATGTAATTTCTCTTTATATTGGTTAGTCTGTACAAATACATAGACCTTAGTTTCAAAAAGTCTGTGGTCATTTTTATTAGAACTGAACATGTCATTGTTGGTTGTAGTTTATAGCCTTAAAAACCCACATTTTTCAAATTCTAGTAATAGATAAAACTGGGTCTTCTGAGAGTCTGCACCTTTGTTTTAATTTGAAACTCTGTAGAGGAATAATATATTTTAAAATCATTTTTATTTTCTCTCTCGCGTGCGTGCGCTCTCTCTCTCTCTCTCTGTGTGTGTGTGTGTGTGTATGTATGTGTAACTTCATGTATTCAACAAATGTTTCTGAGAGCCTATAAAGCAACAGCTATCATTTTAGGAACTGAGAGTACAGCAATGACCAGACCTAGATTAGGAGAGATGGATAAGTAACCAAGAAATTACAATACCCTGTGATAAGCGCTAAGATGGGGAAAATACAGGAGCATGTAGAAGTGGCCACCTAATGCAGACTTGGAGGGATCAGGAAAGGCTTCCTGGAGGAAGTGATGCTGATGCTGAGGCATTAGCCACAAGGTAGATTGGTGTGTAGAATGTCTCAGCCCTAAGAAATAGCATTTGAGGAGGTCCAGAGGAGTTGCACTTAGCTATGTTTGGGCCATTGAAAAAAGTTGATTATCAGTAGGGTATGATACTAAAGGTGAAGAGTATTATGCAGTAAATCTAGAGAGAGAAACAGAGGCCAGATCATGCAGATCATAATTTATATTAAGGTGTTTGGACTTAAGTCCAACAGCACTTGGGAAGCCAATGAAAAGTTTGAAGAATGGGAGCAATGTGATAAGCTTGTTCCTTAGAAAAAGCTCTGCGCTACATATGAAGAATAGAGAAAGGAAAGAAAGATAATGGGCAGCTGTATCAGGAAACTACTCTGGCAATTCAGGTGAGAGATTATGGTGGATAATAGCCATCCAGGTAATGACAAGGGAATGGAAGTAAGTAGATTTTAGACATACTCAGGAGGCAGAATAGTTAAGATTGGGGATGAGAGGATGGAAGTCCCCAGGGCAGTATCCAGAGTTTTAGCTTGGGCAGCTGGTTGGATGGCAATGCCTTTCATTAAAATGGTGTGGAGAAAGAATGATTTTAAGGGAAAATTTCTCTATTGGATATGTTGATTTTGTCATGCCATAGGCCATTCAAGTAAATCTATCCAGACCATAGTTAGACATACATATCTGCAGCTCAAAAATATCTGTGCTGAACACAAAATTTTGGGAACCACCAGCATATGCATGGTAATTTAAACCATTGAAATAGTTGAACAAAACTAAACGGCATTTGTAGAGTTAAGAATCAGCAACATTTAGGCTGGGGATGGTGGCTTATGCCTGCCTTTGGGAGGCCAAGGCAGGAGGATTGTTTGAGCTCAGGAGTTTGAGACCAGCTTGGACAACATAGCAAGACCTTGTGTCTGCTGAAAATAAAAAAGTAAATTATCGGGGTGTGGTGGCACGCTCCTGTAGTCCCAATCACCTGGGAGGCCAAAGTAGGAGGATTGCTTGAGCCTGAGAGGTTGAGGCTGCAGTGAGCCATGATCTTACCACTACACTCTAGCCTGGGCAACAGAGTGAGACCCTGTCCCGGTGGGGGGAAAAAAAACAGCAACATTTCAGGGATGGGCAGAAGAAGGATGTTAAAAAGTAGGAGTCTTGGAGATAAAGGAGTATATGGGCTAATGGCAGCAAAGAGAGTTCAAGAAGGAGGGAGTGGTGAAAAAAAAAATGTGTCAATTGACTTTAGCAATAGGCCATCAGTGACGTCCATGAAGGCAGTTTCTTTCTTTTTCTTAAACAACAGAAATTTATTTTCTTGGAGCCCTAGACTCTGGAAGTCCAAGATCAAGGTGTCAACAGGTTTGGTTTCTTCTTTTTTTATTTATTATTTTTATAGATTTAGGGGGTACAAGTGCAGGTTTGTTATATGGATATATTGAATATTGGTGAGGTCTGGACTATTAGTATATAACCATAACCCAAATAGTGTATGTTGTAGGCAGTTTCAATGGAGTTGTGGGGCAGAAGCCAGATTGGGAGGGGTTAAGGGTTGACTCGGAGTTGAAGTGGAGACTATAGGTGTGAAGAACTCTTTCATGAAGTTTGATTGGGAAAGGAATGGTAGAGATAGATAGTAGTTACAGGGGGAACTTGGGGTTAATAAAAGTGTTTATTTTATTTTATTTTACTTTATTTAAGGTGGTGGTTTCAAAGAGAAATAGATCTGCATGTGTTTAAATCCACGTAAGAAAGGCCCTGGAGTGAAGAGTTTAATGGGAAAGAGAAAATGAGAGTAGTCAGTAAAGGGAGATCTTTGCAAAGGTAGGAAGGGATTAGATCAGAGAATACATAGAGGAATTAGCCTTAGACAGGGGACTGACTGGGGAAATACCTCTTCTTTTGTATTAGTGGGTAAAGCAGAAAGTGTAAGCATGGATTCAGTTATGTTCTGAATTGTTGAAGATGGGAATGAGGAATTTGTTTTTTGGGTGCTTTTATTTTCTTTCCAAAGTAGAAGATGGGCTCAACTGCTAATTGGGAGTGAGATCCAGCATCAGAGTTTAGAAGAAAGGGGAGAAAGTTTGAAACAGCTACTATTTCAAATGTCTTTTCAGGTATTTGGCACATATAGGTGCTCAGTAAATATTTATTGGCCAAATAAATTGAATGAATGCATGAATGCTGTGAAGAATTTGCAAGATCTTTAGGAAGACAAACATTTCGAAAGCAGTTGTTGGAGGATCATGGCCTTGAACAACTTTTAATAATGTTTTGTTTTAGGCAATCGTATTTGGGGAAAAGACCTGAAGGGTATACAGCTATCCCATGTAACATGGTCTGCGGACAGTAAAGTCTTACTTTTTGGAATGGCAAATGGGGAAATACACATTTATGATAATCAAGGAAATTTTATAGTAAGTATGTGTATCATCAGTCTTGTTTATATAATTTTATATGATCGTACATATCATTCATCTTTGTATATACATTTATTTGTTATGATGGTTCGTGTAATTAAAGTCAATTCAGATTTTTTTTCTTTTTCCCAATCATCTAAATTTTTTTTAAATTAAATAAAATTTTGGTTTTCTCAAAGCAAATTAGTGCCACAAGTTAGAGTGTAACTTTTAGTTCCAATTTTTTTTGGTAGGTAGAAAGGACAAGATGTCAGTGCATTTAAGCAGAGGGATAATGAGTAGGGCGATGTGCAGTTTAAGTTTTTTAAGTGTCTTCTGGTATCTGAAGCCAAAGTTTACATGTAGATACCAAAGGGTATTTTTGTAGCAAGCTACCAATGGTTGTTTGTAAAAAGAATGACAGACTTAACTGGTAAGTGAGAAAAATCAATCCCTGGAAAGAAGGTAAAATAGAATAGGATCAGGCAGCATAATCTGGAGAAAAATTCTGGCTTTGCAAGGTTTAGCTATAATCTATGATTACTGATGGGGCAGTTTTTTTTTTTAGCAAGGTTTAGGACACTAAGTAAATCCACTCACTGGTGGAAGCAAAATAATGAACTTTTCTATGACATTTTGCTGTTTTCAAAGTACTTTCATATACTTGTTATTTGAGTCTCATAAAAACTCAGTGTTTTTTAATCCTCATTTTTTACATGTGGGGAAAATGGACATTTAGGTGATTTGTCCATGGCCTGTATACCAGTAAGTGATTAAGCTTTAATTTGCCACCTGATTTTTAGATTGTATTTTCAGTGTTCTTTCTACAATACTTTATTGAGATTGTATCTATACTGCTCTGTTTTAAAACGTAAAATATTAAATCTAGACAATTTTATTTAGATGAAAATGAAACTGAGTTGTTTGGTGAATGTCACTGGAGCTATCAGCATTGCTGGGATTCATTGGTACCATGGCACAGAAGGCTATGTGGAGCCTGATTGCCCTTGCCTTGCTGTTTGCTTCGACAATGGAAGATGCCAAATAATGAGACATGAGAATGACCAAAGTAAGGAATTTTTCTGTTTAAAAATTTTTTAAAATTTATTATTATTTTTTTCTTTTTGAGATAGAGTCTCACTCTGTCACCCAGGCTGGAGTGCAGTGGCATGATCTTGGCTCACTGCAACTTCTGCCTCCTGGGATCAAACGATTTTCCTACCTCAACTTCCCGAGTAGCTGGGACTACAGGTGCATGCCACCACGCCTGACCAATTTTTTGTATTTTTAGTAGAGACGGGGTTTCACCATGTTAGCCAGGATGGTCTCGATCTCCTGACCTCGTGATCCGCCTGCCTCAGCCTCCCAAAGTGCTGGGATTACAGGCGTGAGCCACTGTGCCCGGCCTCAATTTCTAATTTTTAACTTTTTTTTTTTTTTTTTTTGCGACAGGGTCTTGCTCTGTTGCCGAGGCTGGAGTACAGTGGTGCATTTTTGGCTCACTGCAGCCTTGGCCTCCAGGCCTCCAGGGATCCTCCCATCTCAGCCTCCTGAGGAGCTGGGACCACAGGTGTGCACCACCACCCCCCGGCTAATTTTTGTATTCTTCGTAGAGACAGGGTTTCACCGTGTTGCCCAGGCTGATCTTGAACTCCTGGACTCAAGTGATCCGCCCGCCTCAGCCTCCTAAAGTGTTGGGATTATAAGCGTGAGCCATTGTACCCAGCCCTGTTTTTTTAAAAACATGGAAAGTTTTAAAAGTATTTAAAAGTTGTTGTTAAGAGTATAACATTCTGCAGGCTACGTATTTTCCCACAGTGACCTCATTTTTCTCTTTTTGACTAGATCCCGTTTTGATTGACACTGGCATGTACGTAGTAGGCATCCAGTGGAACCACATGGGCAGTGTGTTAGCTGTGGCGGGCTTCCAGAAGGCGGCCGCGCAGGACAAAGATGTGAACATTGTGCAGTTTTACACTCCGTTTGGTGAGGTAAATGCATTCAAATTTGTTCTTCTTTCTTTCTATTTAAATGTGCAGTGAGTAAGGTAGGGGAAAAAAGAATAAAGGAAATGGTGTAATTTCTTTTAGGGCCATTTCATCTTCATAGTATAAATCTTTGTTGTATTTTATCATGGAATTTTATAATCTTATAGTTTTATAATTATAAAATAAAAGTTACAATTTTATACATTCAGAAAACGAGAAGTTTGACATAAGAAATCACTGTGGAGTAGTTATTTTGAATTCTCTGTGATCCGAATATGTGTCTCTTTTCATGACCAGCTTCTGAGTAGTATTTAGTGTAATATAGTTGTTTCAGATTAATTTTTCTGATTTTTAATGTGATATTTTACGTGTGTTTAGATGTTAAACATACATATCTGTCTGTCCTTCCTCCAAACTTCTAATACTTTTAATTTGTTGCAAAGTAATCAATTATTTGAAGAAAATTTAATAATTAATCTTAAGTGATGCTACATTAAAATACAAGCATTGTTTTCATAAATGTACATATGGGTATTATCCTTCTCAATAGTATTTTTAATAAATTTAATTTTAAAAGAGAATTTTCAGAAGTAGCATTGGAAAATGTCAAGTAGGAGAATTAATATATTGTAAATTTTAAATAATTTAGAAAGTGAGAGCTTATTAATAACTAAGCTTAATACATTTTTTGAATATCTTATTTTCTAACCCAATACTATATTTTGTCCCTTTTGGATACCCTGTTGGCTTTTATAAATTCACCATAGACTACAGTGATATGTATTTTTGGCTGCATAAAAGCCTGTACCAGTTGTTTTAATATTATTTTTGTGTATTTTAATAATTTCTTTTAGGGCAAGAAATGATGTCTTCTGATGCTTTTGAATCAGTATCTCAAAGTTACCCAGTAGAATATACTGTAGAAAGTAGATGCTTTCTATACATTGTCAAACGACAATATTTCTGGTGGATGTAAAAGTGAAGGGAAAAAATAAAGCATAGTTTTCAAGGTTCCTAGATAATTAAAAAGCTGCATTCTAATTATTTCTATATTTATAACCTCCTTCTTAATTAATGTTCTTTATTGGTTATTTTTGTTGATTGCCATTTACTTATTTATCATCATGTTTTATCTGCTTATTTTTGTTAGTTCAGCCTTCCCCAGGTAGAAAAACATGGGTTCTAAAGTCTATTTTTTTATCTTGCAAAACAATGTGTTAAGTGTTAAACTGAAAACTGTAAGTGGGTTTTGGTCTAGCTGTAACTAAAAGTATCTAGCATAGTTCCTCAGGGCATAGGAGTCAGTATTTTCTGAGTGAGTGAATATATGGGGAATTATTTGGATCTGTGTTATTGTTAAGGTAGGAAAGATAACCTGGATGGAAGTTATCTAACAATTTAAACTTAACGATTTAAACTTAAGGAAACCTCAGAGAAGAACTTGCTTTTAAATTCTGAGGGCCAGGGGCTCCTGGTTTTTGCACTGTGGTCTTAACCATGGTAGGAGATAACAGAGCATAGGGTTTGTAGTCAAGTTGATCTGGCATTGAATTCATTTTCTACAGTGTAGTTTTGACATAGAGAAGTTATTTAGCCTCTGAGACATAGTTTAGTTATTTTCAGAAATAAAGGAAATATGTCATGATGCTGTTGTAAAGATTAAAGGAGATTACAATGAGGAAATGCCTACACGGTGCCTGGCACGTAATGAAGGCTTACTAAAAGGTGGTTTTCTTTCCTTGCTACTGCCACATCCTGGCTGGTTTGTAGTTAGAAGATGGCCGTATTCTCCTCCTCTTATGGATGGATCAATACCAAGAGTACTATAGAGAGCTTGCTGGTTCCCCTTTAATTTCATACAGGTAGCAAGACAGATGGATCAGACCCTCCTAGGTTAAAACTGGGTTTTTTCTTCCATTAGTTTCCTTGGCAAAATGGAGCTCAATACATTTGTCTTACTCTATTATGTGCTGCTGTGGCAGAATACCACAGACTGCGTAGAGTATATTAACAGAAACTTATTGGCTTACAGTTCTGGAGGATGAGAAGTCCAGTATTGAGCTGCTGACATCTGGTGAGGCTTTCCTGCTGCATCATTGCATGGTGGAAGGAAGAAGGGCAAAGAGAGTGCAACAGAGAGACAAGAGGGGACCTAATTCCCCTTTGTAAAATGGCAGTAGTCCCAGCCATGAAGGCCTCAGGCACTGATCACTGCCTAAAGGTCTCATCTCTCAATACTGTCAAAATGGCAATTAATTTCAACCTGAGTTTTGGAGAGGGCAGACATTCAAACTATAGTAACATTAAATTTGACCCTAGAGGATATCTGCTTAGAACAAGGGATACCAGCAAAGTTCATTGAAATTTTGGGATTGTATCATTCTGTCAAATGAAACGTATAGATTAAAAATGTTTGGTTGTTTTATAGCCACATTAAAAAAGTGTTTGTATTCATTTATTCACTCGTTAATTTGGTCATAAGAAGTACTATTAGTATATGAAAAAATTAATTTGAATGTATATTTATTGGAGATATATATTGACTATCAGTTTATCAAATAATCTATTAATGGAAAGGGAAATAAATGTGAATATGATGCAGTTAGTACTCTTAAGGAGCACATTCTCTAATTCTCTGGAACCACAGAGTCGGAGAAGGCAGGACTCATTGAGGAAGCAGTATTTGAGCTGTATAGGCGTGCTCCAGGAGGACAAGGACCAGTAAGGACAGGGGAGCTGTGAGGAAAGGAGAGGGGGATTTCAGGCAGAAGGGATATTGTATAGGCCAAAGGTGTGGAGGCAGAGTAGTTCCTTCATGAGCAGGCACACAGCAGTTATGGCTAAATAGTGGGATATTAAGCCACATACTATGGTTTCGGATAAGATGGGAAAAAGGCATTATATGCCATGCTAAAGAATGTGATGGTGGGGAGTTACTGATTTTTAAAAGTTATTAAACCTTTTAAAAAGCAGGGTAAGTTATGATTAGATCTGTGTTCCAGAAAGATAGTTGTGACAGCAGAGTAGAGATTGAATTGGGAGGGCAGAGGGGGAGAATAAGGAAACAGATGAAAGGTAAGACTTAAAGTTAGGAAGCTATTACCACAATTCAATCCATTAAAAAGGTAATTATAGAGAGTGGAAAGGAGTAAAAGCAGTAGGATTTGGTGACTAGTTGGGTGTGAGGGGATGAAAGAGAAAGGCAAGACTTTATGATTGAATTTGCTAATATAATATTTCATTGATTCTAAGAAATATAATTTTTTACAACTCTAAAATGAGGAGGCATCTTATAGTCAAAGTTGCTATATTTTAATTAGCAATGTGTTTTTTCCTTTGCTTAGTTGTACATAAAAATGCATGTTTCAGTCTATGGCATTTTAGATTTGATGAAATTTGCTATTGAATTCTTTGGATATAGTTTGTAAGTTTTTCTTATATGCATGTTTTTCATTATAAAAATTCAAGAAACATGATTTTAAAGTGAGTAGTAACTTTTCACAAAATAATGTTCATACCACTTTTGACCTCTATGAAGTGATTGGTGGTAATTTGTATTTAATTGTTATACTTTAGGTTAAAGATAACTTTCTTTTTCAGCATCTGGGTACTTTGAAAGTTCCTGGGAAGGAAATATCTGCACTATCTTGGGAAGGAGGTGGACTGAAAATTGCACTAGCTGTTGATTCCTTTATATATTTTGCAAACATTCGACCTAATTATAAGGTAAATATTAAGAGCAGTTGTAAAATAAACAGTGTTTCTTACCAAATAATTTTGCTATCTCTCAAAGTGTATTCAAAGCTGTCTTGTTTTCGGAGCTAGCAGAAAGGAAGCCTTTTTGTGTAAAGACCTTAGACCTAGTAAACTTTTCGAGAATACTATATATAGTTAGTAAAATTACTCCATGAGTCAATGTCTTAGCCAGAAACAGATGGTATACTCAAGGGAGTAATTGAAGAGAGACTGATGAAAGGCTTATTACAGAGATATGGGCAGGGCTAAGGGGAACAGCAAGGGATGATACAAAGTAGCACCCAAAGATTAGCATCAATGAGAAGCCATCACCAGCTCTGGGCCTGAAGGGGCAAAACAAGGGAGTCAGGCTCCTGGAACCCACAAGAGCTGTGGCTGTGCAAGAGGGGCTGCTCTGCAGGAGCCCAGACCCTGCCAACCGGCCAGGCAGAGAGGGATTTGGGGAATAAATATTCCAACTCACCTCTCCACTTGCTGGTGCTTTCTATTGGCAAAACCCAACTGGGAGCCAGATGGCCAGGTAGCCCAGGTGATGGAGTTTATAGAAACTAGGCTTCAAGGCTCACAGCAGGGTAGAGAAGGGCAGAGAATGGATTAGAAGGAGAAAATGAGAATAAGCAACGTAATATATAATCAGTATTTTATCTTGAGTTTAACATTTGATCCAAAAGCAAGCTCTCAAATATGAGACTGATCTGGTAAACTATTTGTTATAAAAATCTTCTATATTTAATTTTTAAAAGGTAAAGGACCTTAGAGAAATGGCTGATTCTAGGACTAGGGCAGGGAAAATACAAGGTAAGCCTGAAACAGTTTATAGTCCCAGCAAGTAAGGAAGTGCTCAGACAACAAAAGGATGGGGGAATGTCAAAAGAACATGAAAGAGCCTCCCAATGGCCAAAGCTGGAGCACTTTGAAGAATCAAATAAATGATGTATTATTTTATTGTGACCCAAAGTATAAATGCCCAAGAGTTGATGCTGATATAGATGGATTATTTGAATAAATAAATAAATGGGAGAGAAGAAACAAATCTTCCTTACAGAATTATTCCAGTTTACTTAGGTATTGCCTTCTCCAGGAGGTGGAACATAGTCCCCTGTTCCCCTGGCTTGAGTGTGGCTACACTTAGTTTCCAAAGAGTAGGGTATGGAGAGGGGAAAAAAATAAAGTAGCTTTATATTGGTGAAACTTGGCAATCCAACCTTGGCCAAGTGATAAAGGTTAACATCATTAGGAATGCCATGTGGATATCACATACCCCCTGATATGGCATGATAAAGAAGTGCACTTCAGTTCTGTGCTGGTCTTCCTAAAAACCTGAAGTCCAGTCTAAGCATGAGAAAAACATCAGACAAACCCAAATTGAGGGACAGTCTACAAAATACTTGACCAGTACTCCTCAAAACTGTTGAGATCATTAAAAACAAGGAAAGACTGAGAAATTGTCACACCCCAGAGGAGCCTAAGGTGACATGACTAAATCTAAGTATCCCAAATGGGATTCTGGAATAGTAAAAGGACATTCGGGAAAAGCTAATGAAATCTAAATAAAGTATGATGTTTACTTAATAGTAATAGTAATATAGGTAATAATGATGTTGATTTCCTAGTTGTGACAAATATACCACGGTAATGTAAAATGTTAACAATAAGGGAAATGGATGAGGGGCATATGGGAACTCTGTGCTATCTTTGCAACTTTTCTATCTAAAACTATTTTAAAGTAAAAATTTATTTTGGAAAGTAATCAGGATACAAAAAGCTAAACATGGTTTAGCTTAGTTTGAATGGTAGACACAATCATGGTAATATGAACATATTATTTTATTTTTTATATTTTTAATATAATTTATATATTTTCATTTTTTTAATTTAAAATTAAATATAAACATGTTGGGAGGATTAGAAGGGATTAGAAGCTGTAAGTGTGTAAGTTCCATAATCAATAGATAATGTGATTCAGAAATAAATACCAGAACAGTTGCAGTTAAAGAAGTTGTACACGGCCATTCCAGACAGGAAATTTGGCAGGGGGTTCTGCATTTGTTTTTGTTTTAAATAAGCCAGGTAGGATTATTTGACCATATATTATGTGAATATATTACTCTGATAAAAGCAAATATAAAAAATATGGATGGGGTAAAAAGGCAAAGTGACTATTTTTGAATTTTGACTTGGAGATCCAGAATTGAAACTTTGACAGGGATCATGCTACCTGTTGTCCCCTCTCCAGCAGCTATTATTGATAATTGAAAATTTTTTTTACCATTGAAGCTTAAATCTTACCAATTAAAATAAGGAAAGTTAGACAAACTAAATTTATATTTGCAGTACATTCTTTGTTTTATAAATGTCTATTATTTTTATAAAAGGTTGAATCTGTCTTCTATTTCTGAAGAATATATTTTGTCAGCAGTGATAAATATCTGCAATATTTCGAGAGTAAAAATAAAATAATACGATTTTCCTTCCTAATGCTAAATAATTCTTCTGCCTTTCAAACTGCTTCCCTTTCCTCCTTCCTTTCTTCCTAGTGGAGTTATTGCTCAAATACTGTGGTTTATGCATATACCAGACCTGATCGTCCAGAGCACTGTGTTGTCTTCTGGGATACAAAAAACAATGAAAAACATGTTAAATATGTGAAGGGTCTCATTTCTATTACTACCTGTGGCGATTTCTGCATTTTGGCTACAAAAGCTGATGAAAATCATCCTCAGGTAGGTGTTTCTTGATATCTTAAGACATAGATGAGCTAACTGCTTGGCAGAATTGGGTTATATTTTTCTACCTTCTCAAGCATGGCCTCTACACTGGCAAGTACATCAAAACATTGGGTCTGTTGGCCATATTGGTCTAGACCAATTTTGGAAAACTCTGTGACTCCACTGATGCCGTGTCCCTGATTTTTTTTTCTTCAAGCAGCTAATCACACGGCAATTCATACTGACTGGTTCAATACTGAAGCTTTTTGTTTCTGAAATATATTTAAAATACCACAGTCCTTTTTCAAGTTAAAATTTCATGAGCAAAAATGAACATCCAGATGTCTACTATGCATAAATGCTGAAGAAATTATGCAGCGATGAACACTTATGACAGTTTGGGTAGCTTTTGACATTGAGAAATCTACTTTTATTTAGAGTTATATTGCTTTAAAAATTAATATATCATAGCATAACATAAATAATATAAGTATGTCTTTTAAAAAAGTATACTAACAACTTAAATATTTGCAGAAGTATGTTAATATTTCTGAAAAGGATTACTGATGTCTTTAGCTGTGTTATCAATTATTTTATTCCGTTAAAAAGTAAAGAGTTTTTTCTTAAAGGTGACTCTTTGAACAGCCATGTTTGATGGTGTTCTCTCCTGAAACTTGCTAAATGACAGTAAAGATGTTTCTTAAAAAGTCATAAGCCCATAGGGACCAGAAAGGGAAAGGAAATGGCAACAACATTTTGTAGGTTAGAGTAGGTGGATTAGCGGTAATTACCTTAGCAGACCTAAGAAAGCTGAATCATAAGCCATTCAGGGAGAAAACAGAGGCAACTGGCTTACATCACGGGATCACAAAGAGGCACAGGACTTGGGGGTACCTGGTAGGAAAAAGAAACAAGCATAAAAGCAATTTGGAAGTACCAGAGATTATGCAGAAAAGAGAAAACTTTTTAAAAAAACATAAGAAGAAGGAGATCCCACTCCCCTATACTGAGTCCATAGGCAGCTGCCCTTCTGCCACCTGCAACAACTGGGGTTTACTCTCCAGAGAGGATCAAAGAGTCTGCGCTGAAGAGCATCAAGCAGAGCTGAGGATGGGGGAACTCTGCTGAAAACAGGACAATTACATTAAAAGTTTCCTATTCAACATGACCCCAGTCTTCTTTTCCTACTTGGTTCCCAGAACACTGGCAGCCAAGCATTGAGCTTTGAGGTGGGAAGTCTTCTCAAGAGAACTTGACCTGTTCAAGAGAAAAGCCTTCTAAAGATACTGAGATTGGGAGTCCCCAAGGAAGTAGCCCTGCCCATCACCTTACATCACCTTACAGTAAAGACACCAGTCAGTGAGGCTCACTTATAGACAACTCTGTTCCAAACAGCGTTTCAATGTCTGACTCTTAAATATAAGCAGTTAGACAAGGATTACCAGACATTTGAGAAAGGCAGCTAAACACAAGTAGAAATGAACTTGGAAGAAGCAAAGACTATGCAGGAAGGACACGTCTGAAAAACATTATTTTGGGGCTAGGCGTGATGGCTCACGCCTATAATCCCAGCACTTTGAGAGATCGAGGCGGGCGGATTACCTGAGGTCAGGAGTTCGAGATCAGCCTGGCTAACATGGTGAAACCCTGTCTCTACTAAATTTACAAAATTAGCTGGGCATGGTGGCGCACGCCTGTAATCCCAGCTACTCAGGAGGCTGAGGCAGGAGAATTGCTTGAACCCGGGAGGCGGAGGTTGCAGTGAGCCAGGATCGTGCCATTGCACTCCAACCTGGGCGAAAGTGAGACTCTATCTCAAAAGAAAAAAAATTGTTTCGAAAGAACCATCAGTATTACCTTCAGAGAGTTAAGAGATATTACATCCATCAAATAAGAAAAGGATACTATAGAAGAGGAAGTTTTTGGAAACTAAAAGTATGATGACCATAATGAAAACTTTGGCTGGAGGATTAGAAGGTAAAATGAAGGAAAACACCTGTAAAGTGAAGCAAAAGGACAAGGAAATGGAAAATAGGAGTGAAAGAATAAAATTAGAGGACCAGTCCCGGAAGCTTAGCATTTCAACAATATTTCTAAAAAGAGTGAACAGGCCACTTTGGGAGGCCAAGGTGGGTGGATTGCCTGAGCTCAGGAGTTCGAGACCAGCCTGGGCAACACGGTGAAACCCCATCTCTACTAAAATAGAAAAAATAGCCAGGCATGGCAGCGTGCGCCTGTAGTCCCAGCTACTCAGGAGGTTGAAGCAGGAGAACTGCTTGAACCCAGGAGGCGGAGGTTGCAGTGGGCCGAAATCACGCTACTGCACTCCAGCCTGGGCGACAGAGTGATACTTTGTCTCAAAGTAAGTAAATAAATAAATAAATAAGTGGAATACAGACATTTTTTAGATGTGTAACTCACTAAAAATTTCCCTTCCAAGCTTCCCTATCTTAGGAAGTTACTTTAGGAAATAGTCTAACAAAATGAGGAATAAGCCAAGAAAGCAGAAGAAACAGTAGAGTGGACACCAGTGAGGAAGAGTGTACCAGCTGACCGTGGTGCAGCATGTCCAGTGAGTCAGATGAGAGAAGGTCAGAAGGCTCCAAGAGAAATTCAGGGGGATGACATTAATAGACTACCTGATATGTTTGAGCCCTTGCAGCAAGATATACATAATTCAGGGATTATTGGGGATTTGCGTTAGTAATAAGCCCCTAGAAGACTAATCAAAGAGAAAAAATACAATTATCAACTACAGAGAAAGAATATGCTTGAAAAGAAAATAAATCATGATATACTTGACGACTGAGTTGTGAATAGCATTTACATAGTCAAAATGATGTAATCACCCTTTTAAAACTTAAAACACCTTTTAACTGAAGTATAATAAACATACTCAACCCTAAATTTTGATCTGACAAAATGGCATTAAAAATAGAGAGAGGGATGGAAATGTGCCCCTGTGTGGAAGGGATGGGGTGGAAAAGGGAATGAAAGGAAGCTAAAGACTTGTCATTTGTAGTGGGGAGGCAAGAGCTAATGGACTAAATTGAAATAAAACAAGTAGCAGTGTAAACACGTTACTTAGATTTGTGGAGGTAATAGCAAAAGGATCGGTAAAGGGAGCAGGAAATGTGAACTTAGGGGGAACTGCCATTTTTTAGTAAGAAGCCTTGTGGATCTATTTGATTTTTGAAACTACTAGCATGTATAACTGATAAAAATGAAACATATATTTGAAAAATGCAATTTATTTGTGGTATTTTGTGACAGTAAATAAGCTTATTTTAAGTAGTAGAAGAGTAAATTATGATTTTTTAAAATATAATTTTTATTATTTGGTTTATATTTATGAAATTAATTCAGTGAGTTCTTTTTAGTTTTTAAAAAATGTTATGGGTAATAGTAGATGTATATTGTCTATGGGGTACCTGAGATGTTTTGAGTAATTAAACAAATTTTAATCGAATGCTGAAAAAAGAAAGTCTGAGTTAATAGTGCATAAAGAACTGGTTTATTTGAAATTGTTCTAGTCAGGAAAAACATCTAAGTAGAATAATATTCTTAGTACAAGATACAGAAACAGAGACTAACAGTAAGAAAAAGGAAATGATCACTTTAAAACAATATGATGTAAAATGTGCATTATGCTTGATTATTTTCCTAATATTGGTCATTGATGATTATTTGTCTATAAGCCATTTTCATTAGGTTGAATCATGTCTTTTTTGAGTTAACTGAATTTTTCTGAATTTCTCATGTCATTTATATATTGCTTCCAAGGAGGAGAACGAGATGGAGACGTTTGGTGCAACGG
Organism: Papio anubis; assembly: GCF_008728515.1. Classification (NCBI taxonomy): domain Eukaryota; kingdom Metazoa; phylum Chordata; class Mammalia; order Primates; family Cercopithecidae; genus Papio; species Papio anubis. Next base: position 19,605,000 of record NC_044989.1, on the reverse strand, counting down.
TAACAAATGAAATTAGCTCTTATATAACTGATCATAGGATAAAAATGAGTTTTGAGGTTATAGCTGATCAGAAACTTTAGAAATATGAGGGGACTTCAGAAAGTTCATGGAAAAATGTAATTAACAGATAAAAATAAAAATAGAAACTTTATTTTTCAACATAAGCTCCATCAAGGTCAAGACATTTTTGTAAGCAATGATACCAGATATTATAGTCCATCCCTAAAGAACTGAGGGTCCTAGGAATTTAACCATGTTAATGCAGTCTTTTTTACATTATTAACTAAAGATAAATGGGTACCCTTTAAGGATTTTTTAAGATTAGGAAACAAAAGGAAGCCTGAAGCCAAATCAGTGCTGTAAAGTGGATGCCTAATGATTTCCCGCTGAAACTCTTGCAAAATTGCCCTTGTTTGATGAATAGAATGAGCAGGAGCATTGTCATGCTGGGGAGAGACTCTGGTGAAGTTTTCCCAGGCATTTTTCTGCTAAAGCTTTGGCTAACTTTCTCAAGACATTCTCATAATAAGTGGACATTATTGTCCTTTGGCCCTTCAGAAAGTCAACAAGCAAAATGCCTTGAGCATCCCCGAAAACTGTCGCCATGACCTTTGCTCTTGGCAGTCTGCTTTTGCTTTGACTGGACCATTTCCACCTCTTGGTAACCATTGTTTTGATTGTGCCTTGCATTCAGGATCATACAAGTAAAGCCATGTTTCATCTCCTGTTGCAATTTTTGAAGAAATTCCTCAGGTTCTCGATACCACCTGTTTGAAATTTCTGTTGACTGCTCTGCTCCTGTGTGCAGCTGATCTGGGTGCAACCGATTTGGCACCCATTGAGTGGGAAGTTGGCTTAACTTAAATTTTTTAGTCAGAATTGTGTGAACTGAACCAATTGAGATGTCTATGATGTTGACTATTGTTTCTGCTGTTAATTGTTAGTCCTCTTCAATTAGGGCAGAAACAAGGTGAGATTAATTTTTTCCTTGCAAATTGACATGGATGGTCTGCTGTTGCAGGTTTCATCTTTACTTTGTCTTGTCCCTTTGGAAAATGAGTTGTCCATTTGTAAACTGCTGATTTCTTTGGGGGCATTGTCCCCATAAGCTTCTCATAAAGGATTGATGATTTCACCATTCTTCCACCCAAGCTGCACCATAAATTTGATGTTTTTTCTTGCTTCAATTTTAGCAGAATTAATGTTGCTTTGACAGGGCTTTTTTTCAAACTGCTACCATCTCCTTCTTAGTGCTTCAAACTAGATCCTGTTCAGACATGTTTTAACAAGTTAGTACACGTTTATTTTGATGCAAACAATTTTTAAATCCATGCATATTTTTTCATAATACACATTTTCCATAAACTTTTTGAAGACCGCTTGTATAAATGTTGAAAAATAGCCAGAGTACTTGTGTTTCTTGTGTCTTCTTGAAAACCATTTACTCCATTACATTGAGAAAGCAGCCTTGGTTTAGTATTAATTGATCTTTAATGCTGTAAATCATTTTTCTTTTTGTCTGCTATTTTTTGTACCTAACAGTTTCATCAGTTATTTCCCAGTTAACAATATTTGAAAAAGAGATAAGCATGATTATATTAAGCACATTTCCTTTATTATTCATAAGCAGGAGATCTGATACTTTTTGTTTTATTTGTTCACAGTTTGTGCTAGTTCTTTGTAATTCTATTGGTACTCCCTTGGATCCCAAATACATTGATATTGGTAAGGAAATGTTAATATTTATTTCTTTTCCAATCAGATTTTATTTGTAACACTAATTTAAAAACCTAACACTGGTATTATTAATTAGAATGGTGTTTTCTAAAACGAGGAAGACCGTACTTCCTACTTTGTCAGATCCAGTACCAGTTTATATCTGTTACCATGATAGAATTCTTAATACCCCATTTTGCTCTCAAAAGCATCCTGGTTAAGACAGTAAATTATAAGGTTACTCTATCTAAAATCCACTATAATTTCACAACTGCTATGGTACCATCATTCGCTTTAAATGGGAAATATAATTGTGTAGGAATTGGTATGCAGTGTAATGATTAGTATGTAATAAACAGGATTATAGAAAGAATTTTGCTATTAAACCACTTTTATTATTAATAAACTGCTTGTAAATACCTCTCTTCCATAAAAACACTTTAGCTGCTTGTAAAAGTGAGTTTGCCCTTTCCAGATTTTTCTAATGAAATGAGTCTATTAATAGGGACAGTTTAAAAAATTCCTGACTCTTTGTTTTCAAAGGACATTTGTTACTTTAGATTTACTATTCCCTCTACCCAATAACTATAAAAGTAACCCATTAAAAATTCCAAATCTTATTCTAAGTAGATTATTAAAAATCATTAACAAGTATTTTGTTGCCATTTCACTGTAACTTCCAAAAGTAATGATTTTCTTTTAATGTGTATGGTAGTATATTGGATACAGTATTGCAAAAATTATTAAATCTAAGAAATTAAAAACCCATTGCATTATTCCTGAGAACCTGAGAACTAGTCATTTTTTTTCAGATTGGACATTTAGCCTAAGCAATTAAATATTAATGCCTGTTGCCTTTTGAGTGTTTGCATTTTGCTAAGCTCTTTGGGTGATAAAAGCAAATACGAGAAATAATGACCTCAAAGACTTTATAGGGTCTTGATAACCTACTCACTTAGATATATTGACACATTTCAACTTCGTGTCTTACATTCATTGCTACATAGACAAGTTTATATGTTTTATATATGTATATGTTTATATACACACATATATATACACATTAATGTTCCTTGTTAAAAAGCTTAGCTTAAAATTATTACAGACTCTCTTCACATAAATATCTCTTGTTTACTAGAAGCATAACAGTCTTTAAGAGGTAAATTTTGTCAGTCTTCAGATTATATGTGCTTTTTCTTTTAATATCTACAGTTTTAACATAGAATCATAATGGTGATAGGGTTAATCTCAAAGTAATTTTTATCACAGGTAGACTGTTTTTTAAAATAAAGCAAATGTAAATCCTTCTTCATAAAATGGCAAATACTTGAGGGCACGATTATTTGTATTTTTGAGTCTCAAAACTTTTTTTTTTTGTAGTCTCGCTGGCTGAGATTTTAACAAACAGTTCTTTCATTGGCCTGCAGCGAACACAGCCAAAGCCTCAACATTTTTGTTTCATACATATCCTGTAAAATTCCTTTTTAAAGTTTCTATGCCAAATGTTTATGAGGACTGGAGGCTAAAACAAAAAATATATATGAGTGCTACTCTTCTAGAATTTAGGATTTATTATTTTTCTTTTACCATCTACTCTTCCTCTTTACAATTTTTGTAGAAACTTTAAAAAAGAACTTTATAGATTGTTATAGAAGTGTAGTTTGTGGTACTCTGTTATACTCTACACATGAGAGTTAGGTATCCTTTTTTGGTGCTCTTTTCTTGAGCACTCATAATACCTTTGGTGTGCTTCCATCCAAAATACCTCTAACCTGCACCGTGCTTATTAATTTTCTTATCTATCTTCCCCACTAGACTTTGAACTTTTTAAAGATCTATGTGTAATTAACTTCTGTATCCCCATGACCTAACACTGCCTTGGCCCATAATAAATGTTTATTGAATGCATGGAAATTTTCTATCATGTAAATAAAAAATGATGATTCATTTATTTAGCAAACTATCAATGAGTATACACTGTTTCAGGTACTACTGGTCACTGGGAATAATAAGAAATTAATTATGACATTTCCTGTGGGATTTCTGAACAAATAATTAACCTAGTTAATTCACTGAACAGTGATTTACTGCTTCCCTACTGCGTGCTAGGTATTGCCCTAGGTGCCAGGCAAATGGTTATTGGTGTATAAGGATGTCAGAGACATCTTTCTACTTAGAGAAGGTTTCATTTGAGCTGAAATTCAAAAAATAAGTATTTCTTTAGGTGACATTTCAAGGAAAGAAAATGGCATTTGCAGAGGAATGAAGGCATGGAAAGTGGCCATCAAGTACCCGTTTGCCTATGCTGCAGCCGTTTTAGTGGGAGCACATGGGCAGCTTTCTAGTGATGGTATCTAACATGTGCACTAGGTTTTCCATATATTTCAGAGAGAGTTAATTTGATGAAAACATTTCAGTGAAATTTCAATTTACCGGCACTTGAAAGGACTGAGAAATGAATAAATGGGAAAGTGGGTGAACATTACAGATGTCGGCATTTATTTCAGGCCTTAGCATTAAAATATTACAAGCAGGTTTTATTTATATGTGAATTCCAAGATTGTTTTAAATTATTTTACATTCTTGCTTGGCTAGTAATGACTGCCTATTAGCATTACAAAGTTCAGTTAATGAAAGCATAATTATTTTCTTAAAAACTTTTTTCCCAAGCTGGGCACGGTGGCTCACTCCTGTAATCCCAGCACTTTGGGAGGCTGAGACGGGTAGATCACCTGAGGTCAGGAGTTCGAGACCAGCCTGGCCAACATGGCAAAACCCCATCTCTACTAAAAATACAAAAATTAGCCAGGCGTGGTGGCATGCACCTGTAATCCCAGCTACTCGAGAGGCTGAGGCAGGAGAATCTCTTGAACCCAGGAGGCAGACGTTGCACTGAGCCAAGATCGTGCCACTGCACTCCAGCCTGGATGACACAGCAAGAACCCGCCTCAAAAAAAAAAAAAAAAAAAAAAATCCAATAACCTTTCTAGATATTTCAAATTTTTTTCTTTTCAGATATTGAACAGTCAAAAAGGGCATGGAGGGCTTTCATCTAGGCTGTGTTCTTGTCCTAAAACAGTGTATCTGTTACAATTTTGTTTTGCTTTTCATAGAAGCTTAGTCTAGGTGGGATGAATCTTAATAAAGATCTAGCAAAATATATATAGATAGGATTATCTACCCATATGAATTTGCTGAAATCACCAACTTACTGATTCAAAAGAACATATTTTTCAGATATATTTGTATTTTTTGTAGTAACTGAGAATTTATATATAGTTTTATTATAAAATCCTATGTAGGTGATAAAAATGAAAAGAATAATAGCAACCATGTCTAACTAATACTTCTTAATCCTTAGTGAGGGTCAGTCTGCTCTAGTAGTTAAGAGCAGTTTCTGGAGCCAGATTGACCAGGTTTGTGTCCAGCTCTACTACTTTCTAGCTGTATGATATGGGCAAATTCACATTCCTCAGTTTCTTTATCTGCTAAATGAGGATAATAATGCTTACCTTATAGGGAAGTTGTGAGTTAATATATGTTATATATTTAGAACACTGCCTGTCGTATATTTTTAAACATTCAATAAATACTGTCTTTTAAAAGTATTATTAAGCATTTACTCTATGCCAGGCTCTGTGCTATGCTATATGTTTATATGATATTTATTTTATATTGTTATCTCTCTTAAATTTTAAAACAGCTCTGTAGGGTTGGCATTATTATTATCTGCAACTTACAGTAAGTAAACTGACGTTCAGAGAGAACAAATAATTTATTCAAGACCACAGAATTAGCAAGTGCCTGTCATTTGAATCCAAGAAGTCTGACTCTTACCTTGAACCACTAACATTTTAATTTTGAAGTAGTCAGGCTAATGATAAACCCTTGTGAGTATTTAGGTTCTATCAAAAAGAAAGGAACATGAGTGTAATTTATAATTGTAGGTAAACATTGGTTGGAAGAATGCTTTTACATACTTAGGAAAACATGATATTTTATTAGAAAGCAGTTAAGGTATACAAACTTGCTTCAAATTACAGTAAGGGCGTAATAGTTACCAGCATTCGAGTATCCATAGTGGAATTTACTGAATATTTAACAAATGTCTTAAGATTTAGTGAAGACCAGGTCAGGGAAAGGAGAGTGCAGCCTGACCTGGCAGGAGCACACCCTGGAGGCTTTGCTGTCATTCTCCATGCATGGCTTTCAGCAAAGTGCTCCTTCCAAGAAAGGCTTTGAGCTCCCTCCAGAGGTTGGTAATAGTATTTTGAATGAAAACATCTTGACAGTTACAGTGAAAAAAGAATTTTTAAAAAAATTACTCAGTTGGACTGAGTTATTTAGCATATAAAAATTATTGAATTTGAATCCCTGAGTTGTTAACACACTCAGTTAACATCAAACTATCAGACTAGTTTCTAATTCTTTGTTCGGTTTCTAAGTCTCTTGCTGCCTCACATGCCCTTTGTCTGCACTCTGGCAAGAATTCTATAAATGGTACCTCCTAGTAACATTATGTCTTTATTCCGGCCATATTAATGATTACATTGCATAGTATTTATAATAGAAAAATTAAGTTTTACACTGTTTTGATTGTTCATGAATTCAGAAAACAGTATAATCTGTTTTTGAAGGAGTTTTTTGCTTTTATGTATTTTGTATGAGTGTTTAATTTTCTGTTGTTTATTTTGTGTTTTGTGACCTTGGGCAAGTTGTTCTACTTCTTTAAACCTCTGTTTATTTATCTATAAGATGGATTTGATGAGACTATCTACTTCATAAAAGGATATACAGTAGGAGTTCAATTAAATATTCTCTAAGAAATGGGGCAGATGAAAAGAACTATTTGCTTGGGAGAATATATTTCCAATACATATTAGGAATATTAAAAATTATTTGTTTAGAAGAATATATTCCTTAGGAAGGGACTTGGGAGATTTTTCTTTTCTTTCTTGATAGTGTCCCTTGAAGCACAAATATTTTTAATTTTAATGAACTCCAATTTGTCTAATTTTTCTCTTGTCATTTGTGTTTTTGGTGTCATATCTAAGAAGCCAATTATTGCCTGACCAAAGGTCATAAAGATGTACTCCCAAGTTTTCTTTTTAGTGTTTATGGTTTTAGCTCTTGCAATTGAGTCTTTGATTTATTTTGAGTTAGTATTTTTGTATGATTCTACAAGCTTTTGATTCTTTTCTGATTTCAGAGACCGTGTGTGGGTATTTTGAGACTATGTGGGGGTATATTGCCTGTAAAATAAGGCGTTGAACTCCGTGATTGCTAAAGGCCTTTGCAGCACAAACATTTTGCAATTCTGTATAACTGTAAATTATCTTAATGTTATTTTTAACAGTACCACTGTTTGTTGCAATGACAAAAACCCATGTGATAGCAGCCTCGAAAGAAGCATTTTATACCTGGCAATATCGTGTGGCAAAGAAGCTCACAGCACTGGAAATTAATCAGATCACACGGTCTCGAAAAGAAGGGAGAGAAAGGTATATCTTTTGATACATACTTTTTAGTAGCTCAACCATACCACATTTAAGTCAGACATAGTAATTATAAATTGTCATGCTTAATAACTGTAGTGTCTTGATTAGTAGAAATGTTTTTTCAATTAATTTGATTATCTTTAAAATTTATGTGTTTAAATTTATTAAAATAAAGAGAGGTGGCATGGTGTAATCAAAGAAAGCCCTTAGAGATAAAGATTGGAAGGCTGTGTTTTTATAAGGAAATGGCTGTCCTCACTCACCCTTCCCACCAGATTAGAGTTAATATGCTATACTAAAATATGATTGTTTGCTTGAGATCCAAGGATCTAACTAAGGCTTTATTCCTATACGTTAGTGGTATAGGTCTTCCCAAGAGGGTGGGGTGATTCTAATATCAGTGACCAGAGGAAAGGCAGGCCTTTAGACACACATATGGAAGAAGTATTTAGGTGGGGTGAACTGGGGACTTAGCTTCTTTTTCTTGCCCTGGTTTCCAAGGAGTCTGGAGTTGGAATTACTTCTAGTAAGTGGGGTAAAAAGGGCTCTGCCACATAGTAGATAGGTTAGAAGCCAGGATAGAGGGATTCCCCTCAAACTGAAGAAGCATTTACGGTGTTTTGTAAGTTGTGTTGTCTCCATTAGTGATACTCTGTGTTTGCTGTTCTGCTGCTGTTACTCTAAGCCTGTAAGTAAAGCATTTTGTTGAATGTTTTAACCTAAGGATTCTTAATGGGAACATAGGCCTGTGTTGGCGGAAGTGAGTGGTAGAGTCATGACAGAAATGCTAGGTGTTTTTTCGAATCATTATCTTCCTTCACACCCTTGAGATCTTAATGCAGACTCCCCTTGTCTTCCCTTTAAGACTCACTCATGTGCTAGGATAGGAGGTGGATCCTCAGTAAAAGTATGTTGGGTATGCGAATTCATGTGGAGGCAGGAAAAAAAATTGAAAAATGTTATATCTTGTGTTCTCAGTGTTGCTGGAAGACCAAATGGAAAGAACCTTTGGCTTCTTTGAGGGCAGCATGTGGTAGTCCTCATGCTGGTAGGACTTACCGTGGTAGCAGTAATGAGCAGAGGCCTACAATCTTGTGGGAGAACATAGATCTTAGGACACAGTTGGGGCAAAAAGCCTATCCTCTCCAGAGTGTCTGCTTGTAGTCTGCTAAAGAGATTCTGACTTTTGTTTAAATCAAGAAGGCAGCATTTCCTTATATTTCTACCTGGGATATGTGTGCTGGTTTGAATAACTTTGAGCAGGTTCCCCGTAGAACTCAGTTTCCTCATCTCTAAAGTACAGTTGATGATGGTGATAACAGCCAACATTTATTGGGTACTTCTTATGTGCGAGACACTTTCATAAATCTAATCAGTGCTCATTATTCTTGTTTTACAGAGAGGAAACAGACACATGAGCTTAAATTATTTGCCAAAGGTCACCAGTGGAAGCTAAATAATGTGTACACATGGACATAGAATGTGGAATAATAGACATTGGAGACTCAGAAGGGTGGGAGGGTTGTAGGGGGTAAGGGATAAGAAATTACTTAATGTGTACAATGTACATTACTTGGGTCATGGTTGCACTAGAAGCCCAGACATCACCACTACTCAATATATCCATATAACAGAACTGTACTTTTATACCCCTTAAATTTATTTAAAAAATAATAATACAGGTACCGGTACTAGAGAGACAGTGGATGTCCAGAAGTGATACCTCTTCCTAATACAGGAAAGGGTAGGAAAGGCTTCTTTAATTCAGTGCAGAAGTTCCATTAATTAGAACCTCCTAAATCCACTTAAGTTTACTTTCATTAAACACACTGATAGAAGAGAAATTATGGAGAAACAACAGAGAAAGCTAGTGAATTAGATGTTACTCTTCACTGATGTTCATATGGAGCGTAAGGTAAAATATCTCTCTGGGCTTAATGAAATTCATTGGGAATATATGATTCAATGTTCAGATATGTTTTTGGTACAGCTTTCAGGAGCATATCATTTGTATAACTAGTAAACACCTGGTAGATAATTTTTATCTTCATTAAGATTTAACTGTGTTGAGAATGCTCTAAAATAATCAGAATTTTTATATAAATAAAAGTATTAATTGATGTTATCTAGTCGTTTATTCTAGAGATTATGAAATAGTATAAATTATACTTAAACTTTCTTTGAAATTCTGATCTTTGTTGCAGAATTTATCATGTTGATGATACCCCTTCTGGATCAATGGATGGTGTGCTTGATTATAGTAAAGCCATTCAAGTAGGTGATTTTAATTTTTCTAGAAAATGTTAATATCTGTAGATTTGAAATATTATAATTTTATTTTGAAACCCGAAAAATAATTTGTTCCCAGTGAATAGGATATTATTTTAGCCATTATTTAAAATAATTCTCTTCTGAAAACCTTTTCCTAGATCTTAAAAATTCTTGGACTGAAATAAAGATGGTAGATGGTGATAAGTGGCTAATATACTACTTAGAAAAGTGTATTATCTAAAATATTGGAAAACATAACTCCTCCTCCCCTCCTCACACCTTCCCATCTGTCTGTGTCTTTATCTGTCCATCTACCATGGATTGATCTGTCATCCCTGGCGTATTAGTGAGTGCACGTATTTTGCAGATAGTTAACTGTTTCTTTATGAAAATGTGCTTTTGTTTAGAAACTAATATAATTTGCTATTTCAGTCAATAGTTTTTGAAATGGTTTTCTCAGAGTATTTAAAGTAGTGCCTATTGTTTATAAAACTGTTGTCTCATTTCTTATCCGATGCTCAAAACTCTGTAAGTCAAGCAGCATGCCATCTCCTCTCTTATAGGTTAGAAAACTGATAGAGAAGTTCACTGATTTACTCAGGATCATAAAATGATTAAGTAACAAAGCAAGGGTTCAAGCTTAATTTTTTTACAGCAGATCTAGTGATGTATCTGCTAGAACGTGCAAGAGTTCATCTAGTCATCTATGTATCCGTCCATTTTTTTAATTAAGTATTTTCTGAATGTCTATTAAGTGTGAGACATTGGAGTAGGTACTGGGAATCTACTGGTGAATAAGAAACAGTCTCTTTGATAGGGAACTTTTGGGAAATTGATTCATCATCAACCAGCTTTTCCCCTGTACCCTCACATCAATTAAAATAGATGCCATCTTAAAAACAACAGAAGTTTCCATTGTCAATCATGTATTTTCTTCCAGCTATGGCGTTCTCTCTTCCTCCTTTCATAGCTGAGTTTCTTGAAAGATTATTCTGTATTCATCTTTTCCCTACTGTGCATTCCATCTGCACTTCACTGCATTCTGGTTTTCAGAAGACTTTGAATTGCCAAGTCCAATAGGTCTTTTTCTGTCTTTGTATTATTTGATCTACACATTACATTTAATATTTTTAATGAGTACTTTTTTTTCTTGGCTTTCATGAAACCACACTCCTGGCTTTGTCTCTAGCTTTTCCTTCTGAGCCTTCTTTGTCAAGGGTTCATCTATGCATCACTTATTGTGATGTTCCCTAATGTCTAGCCCTAAGCCATCTACCCCTTTTTGTTTTTTTTTAAAAAAGCTATTAATACACTCTTCTTAGTGTTCTTATTGAAATCCACCCCTTTAACCATATGCCAATGACTCTAATATGTATTTTTCCAATGTTGAGTTTTTTTGATTTCTGAATAACGTATTTCTTGCCGTCTGGATAGCAAGAAATTGAGCAGCACCCCAAGTTTAATCTGTCTGAGGCTGAACTCAGCTTCCCTCCCAATTCATTTCTCCATATATATTCTATATATCAGTGGTTGGCTTCACTATCTCCGCAAGAATCATGAGAACTCATTTTCTCTTGCTTTCCATGTCTAATAAATCACCAAGTCATCTTGATTCTGTCTCTTAAATTTCTTTCAAATTGGCTTTCCCCTTTCCATCTCTGTATCAGTTTGGTCTGCTATTAGTTTCTGCCTACATCACTGCAATAATTTCCATCCAGCACTGCCCAATAGAACTTCTTGTGATAATGGAAATACTATATATCTTTGTTCTCCAGTGCAGTAGCCACTAGCCATATGTGGCTATTGAGTACTTAAAATATCGCTAGTTCAGCTGAAGAACTGAATTTTAAATTGTATTTCACTCTCATTAATGGAAGTTTACATTTAAATGGTGACATCAGGTTAGTGGCTACCATATTGAACAGAATAGTCTCTCTACTTTCAGTTTTCCCCATCCCCACTATGCCAGTCCATTTATCATACTTCTGACCATTACAACCTTTCTAAAATATAAATCGAATCATGTTACATATAGTTCCTCCCCATTTATAAGCTTTCTGTAAGTCCCCATATTTTTCAGAGTAAAGTATAAATAGCCACAACTACTCCGCCTCCCTGGCCCACTTCCCAGCATATTCCTCAGATACCAGCTGTGGCAAACAACTTGAGATTTCCTGAATATATCACACTGGTTTTTTAAATTTTTAATAAAAAACATTTTATCTTGAAATAATTGTAGGCTAATAGAAAATTGCAGAAAGAGTCCCGTCACTCAGCTTTCTTCAGTGGTGACATATACGTGCAGTAGAGTATCAAAACCAGGAAACTGACGTTGGCACAGTACTGTAACTAGACTATGAGCTTATTCAGTTTTTAGCCGTTTTTATATGTGCTAATAGGTGTGTGTGTAGGTTTATCTAGTTTTATCACCATAAGGGATCTTATCTCTTCTTTTCTTTTCTTTTCTATTTTCTTTTCTTTTTCTTTTTCTTTTCTTTTCTTTTTCTTTTTCTTTTTTCTTTTTTTCTGAGACAGAGTCTTGCACTGTTGCCCAGGCTGGAGTGCAGTGGCGTGATCTCAGCTCACTGCAACCTCCGCCTCCTGGGTTCAAGCGATTCTCCTGCCTCAGCCTCCCAAGTAGCTGGGCCCAGCCCCATCCTTGTCCTCTCGCAATCACTAATATGTTCTCCATCTCTGTAGTTTCGTTACTTTGAGAATGTTTTATGAATAGAATCATATAGTATGTCACCTTTTGAGGTTGGCTTTTTTCACTAAATGTAATGCCCTAGAGACTTGTCCAGGTTATTGCAGTGCAATGCCTTCCTACATTTCCTCAATTTAATATGTGCTGACCCTTCTGCTGTCTGTTTCTCTTTTAGGCCTGAGCTCAGCTTTTTGCCTGTCTTGGTGTAAGTTAGATACTCCTTTCTCTGTGCTCTCATAACCTCTGTTTCTACCTCTTCTTTTATCATACTGTCCTGCAAGGAGGTGTTTAGTTCACTGTCTTCCCCAATAGACTTTTGAGTAATCTCTGAGGGTAAAGATTTCATCGGAATATCTCTAGTGCTTAGTTCAGTGTTTGGCACATAGTAGGTGCTCAGTAAATAAATGTTGGTTAAGTTAATAAACATTGACTGCTTAGTGAATTGCATATTACCTTGTACCAGATTAGTTATTCAATAAATGTTTGTTGAATAGTAATGATTGATTAACTTATTTTAGGGCACAAGGGATCCAATTTGTGCCATAACTGCATCAGATAAGATATTGATTGTGGTAAGTTTTGCAAAAACTTATTTTATGAATAATAATTGTTTAAATTATAAAAATACTCTAGGAGCCAGATGTGTGCCCCATGTCTGTAATCACAATTACTTGAGAAGCTGAAGCAGGAGGATTGCTTGAGGCCAGGAGTTGCTAACCAGACTGAGAACACAGTGAAACCCTGTCTCTAAAAAAAAAAAATTACAGTAAAGTTTTGAATATCATCTTATGGGCACCCCAAGTTTTACTGTACCCTGAATATAAGTTCAGTATAAGAAATAAGAAAGTTTTAAAGCTTTCCTCACAAATTATTAACCATTTGCAAAAATAGCTATTTATGAAAGCAATAGAATGATGACCGGACGAGAAGACAGGCTACACTTACAGTTTCTAACACTGAGTGGAATGAGTCCTGTGGGAGGTTGATGGATGTGGGGCAGATTGCATGGTGGTAGTAGGTATTAGAAAGTTTCTTCCTCTGTGTAGCCGGATATTTTATGTTGGAGAAAGTGCTTTGGCTCAGCTACTTTCGTAAGACTTAGAATGACGAGGTAACATGTTTGCCAGCCAGTAAAATAGAGAAACCTATGGCAAATTTCAGCTGAATTTTTCAGATAGAATCAATGACATAGTGTCTTCTCTTGACCTCTAAGATTTGAAAATATTAATTTTAGAAATAAATATTTACTTTAATACAGTAATGCTGCTGGAGTTATTGCATTTGAATTATGTAAACAAAACCTTAATAGTATATATTCCAGTTCTAGTTACATTCCTCAGCCATTAGCTAATTTTATGGGAGGAAAAATCTTAAGAGCATAATATTTCTATAGTATTTCCTTGTTTCTGATAAGCCCTCATGAGACTCAGCTTCAAAAGCAGTGGTTCTCTGATTAAAAAGAGGAGAGGTAAAGATCAGCTGTGTGGAGGTTTCCACTTTGTCCCATTGCCATGGCCTGAGGCAGCCAAGGTTTAAAACCCACAGTTCTCTCATGGCATTGTACTTACTGTTGATCTGTCAACTTTAAGATTTGCCCTGAGTTGTGTAGACAATTATATGCTGCTTTTTTTTTAAAACATATTTAAACTAATACTCATGGTATCACTGCATTCAGATCATCTTTCCTTTTGCTAAAAACTAGTATCAGATGGATGGCTATAGGATAAAAACCTAGACTTTCATAACAGTTATTTCATATGATCTTCTGTTGATTTTTCATATATGTATGTAATTTAACTCAACAAGTACTTTATGTTTTAGCTTTTAATGTGCCCTGAATATTAACCTAGATAACAAATATAAATAACTTTAGATTTTTTTCCTTGTGATAGAAGAATTTGTGTATTACTAAAGTGCTAGGTTTCTGACTTCTTTCTTGAACATTACATGAAAAAAATTAGAATACTTCAGCTGTTTGAAAAAGGTTTAATTAAATTAGTAGATAAATATATACTTAAGAACATGATTCGTTATTAGAATTGAGAATTTGCTGTGATATCACTTTGGTTTTAAGACAAATGTATAGAGATATAGAGAGATAGTTGTAGTTTAATATTATGATACACGTATGCTTAAGTAATCAAAAGTAATTTCCATAGGGTCGTGAATCTGGCACCATTCAGAGATACAGTCTACCTAATGTTGGTTTGATTCAAAAATATTCCCTTAATTGTCGAGGCTACCAGTTATCCTTGAATTGCAACTCTAGGTAAGCCTGAAAACTCTGCTCATGTAGATGTTAGACTTAGGAATTATCAGTTGGGATTGTTAGATTTATATGTAATAAATGTGAAGATGGGTGTGCCTATTGAACTTGTCTTAAAATTCAGTATGGTTTTATTTTATACTGCGTTTGGTTTAAATATCTTTAATGGGGCATATGGAAGTACTAGTATAATTTTTACTCATAAAACTTAAAAGCATTGAGATTATTTTATATTTAATACCCGTTGGTTTCATCTCTTTGGATACATTTTCCTCAGAAGAGAGCAAAATGGAGAGCAGTCCATATCTTGTATCAAATTTATTTAAAAAAATTTAAGCCATTTCTACTGTATTCCAGGTTTCTGATAATCTGATTTTGAAGAAGAATGGCTGTAGGTAATTATTCTCATGATTGCTGACAGTAATTTTATAGTTTTTTCCTTTTCTCCAATTGCATTATTTTTAGCCGTCTTGCTATCATAGATATCTCAGGAGTTCTGACTTTCTTTGACTTGGATGCTCGAGTAACGGACAGTACAGGACAGCAAGTAGTTGGAGAGTTGTTAAAATTGGAGCGAAGAGATGTCTGGGATATGAAGTGGGCCAAAGATAATCCTGATTTGTTTGCAATGATGGAGAAGACAAGAATGTATGTTTTCAGAAACTTGGATCCTGAGGTAAAAACAAGAAATGAGTGTTAACAGTCTATAAATAATGAGCCAAATATAAAAACCTGGATGATTCCCCCTTGTTTCTTTAAGAAGTTTGTTGAACAGCAGTGCCAACATGGCTGCATGAATTTCTGAAAATAAATAGGAACATTTCTGTGGATTTTAAAAATATTCGGTCTTAGGTGAGAAAATGCTTATCTATTAAATATTCTCTAGTTTCTCCGAAAAGTACTTCCTAGGCATTTATTTATCTGTTCTAAAAAGGTGGAGCCATGGTCACTAGTCCTTTTTCCTTGTCAAACTTAAGAAAACAAAGAAAGTCAGTAGTCTTATCTACCAGAATTTCTTAAAAGAACCTAATAAAACAAATACAGTTTTCAAATTTCCTTGTCCATTCATTCTTTTCTGTCTCTTTATTCACTTTATTCTGTGCTTACTTTGTCTTATTTCTGTTTACATTTATCATATTGCTCACAAATCTGTGTTCTTTCTTAACCCAGATATTCTTAAAAGTATGCAAGTGCAGGCAGTGATTAATCTCTTTTTTGGGTATGAGGAAGCCCCCTCTGTTCTCATTTTTAAGGTTATATTTTGATTTTCTGCTTGTGGCTCACATCAGCTAATTTCTATGCTCTGGATTTTCCTGTCACTTAGTTGACTCTGGCCAACTGTCAGCTGTTGTATTTAGGAAATACAAAATAATCTGAGTGGTAATCTAATCAAAATATCATTAAGAAGATAAATCTTTTAAATGACTTTTGAATTAGTAATGGATTTCAATTTGGAATTTTCTGTACTCCTGCTGCACTCTACTCTTGTAAATAATAAGGAATAAGTTAATAAATGCTTTATATCGTTAATTTCCATTTGTTTGCATGTATAGCTTCCTTCTTGGGAAGAAATTGCATGCTTGGGCCCCTGAGCTGCCAAAGGGTTTCTGGAGTAATTTATTTAGTGGTAAACTGTTTGCTCCTTTCATATCCTAAATTATTTTCACATTTCCCCATTTGAGCCCTACTCAGGAATTTTGGATGTAAAATGCCCTGATGTAAAGTGCTGTCAAAGGTTCTGTTAAGGCTTTTGCAAGTCTTAGGATCTTTGTGATTCTTCGACCCTGAGAAATGGTTCAAAGGAAAGGCATTCAGATTCAGGGCTGTTGCATTTGACCTGTAAGCATGGGCTTCTTTCAAGGGTCCAAGGGAAATTTAATCCTTGCCACAAAACAATTGTGGGAATTTGACAGGTAATCACAGGATAACCTTGAGGATGGGAATAGAATACTTTTTGAATGTTAAGAGTCTTTTCTATCCTTTGCCCTGCTCATACTAAGTCACAAATCATATGCCTGGAAAAGGGAGAATGTTTGTTATATCTGGCTGCTCATAATGTGTCTATAGCACACATGGTCAGTCTGGTACAAGTGAAATTTTTGCCTGGTGGAAAGAGTTTCTTAAGTAGTTTTAACAGAACAACCTTTTAAAAACATACTGTTTTTTAATTTGAATTTGTTTTCTGGTTTGGCATGTAGTTCGATTTCTGTTAGATTTAGAGCTAGATGGATTTCTTACAACCTTCCCACTGTCTGGATTTCTTTATAAATGATGCTGTTCTGTTCTTTTCATTCACAAGGACACTGGCTTTCTGTGGTCGCAACTAGTTTAGCTGCTCTGCTCATTTGCTTTTCTAGCTGCTAATTGATCATGTAAGAACATGATCTCTTCAAAACAGAGAAAATCTGTTTTACAGGATCTGCTGAGCTACATTTAATAGTATGTTCCTTCAGGACATAGTATTCTGTGTTATTGTTTAGGAGATAAGTTATTGTTTGACAGGTAATAGTAGAATATATTTTTATCCTTTTGAGTGTTGTTAAGAATTCTAAATTCATACCTTTATTTAAGCTGTAAGTCTTCAGATTATTTGAGAGAAAAAGATGCCATCTGTGTGCAAAGTTTTAATTCACTGATAAAGTACATTTTTTTTGAGAATTAGGAGATGAATATTTAATGTTGATATTCCCTGCTTGATCATTTTCATCTCCAGTGACCCTCTGAAGGTACTGATTGTGCTCTTTTGTTCTTTTTCTTGGCTCTTCCTTCTCATTGGCACTACAATTTCATATTCACGTTTCTTTCATATCTCATAATTTCATCAATCAGACTCTCATTTTTGTACATTTGCTTCTTTTTCAAACAAGGTGCTCCTTTTGAATATATGCTTTTATATATACATATTTATTTAGAAATTATTTACATGACCTACCATATTAATATATTATGAATCATGGGCCAAAATAGAAATTTTAAAAGAATGAGAAAAATAAATTTTACTGGATGATATAACTTTATTTTTATAAGTCATGCTAATTGCTATGGTTCATGCTAATGTTACATTAGCTAGTATGTCAGCATAATGCAGATTTTAGAGCAAGGTTTTGTTAACTTAGTGGATAAAAGTCTCACGTTTCAAATAGTCTACTTGATAACTTTGACCTTGCTGACTTTTGGTCAGAACTGATAGGATTGTCATTGTTTTCATGTCGTAATATGACTGACACAAGGATCTGTACTAGGAGTAAGAGAGGTGTCAGTTCTACCTTTCCTTGTTGGCTTGTGCTTGCATTATTAATATTACTTTTAATTTACAAATTCTTTGCAAGAAGCTTTTTAAGCCGCTTGTCCAGTTTGTGAGGGTTAGCTAAAATTAGGTAATGGAATCCCTAAATTCACTTAGGTATATGCAAACCTCAGTATGTCACAATACACTAAAATTGTAGGACAAATAAGGGTACTTCAGGATATTCATTATGTGGTACATATTATGAGGCCTTCTGATTTGTGTGCTGAATAAAGGTGCCAATATTTCTTGGTGTAGTATAGATTATTAAAGCTTTGGAAACTTTTTTAATAAAAAGAAATATCTTGTATACTGCTTAGGTGAGACCCTGCTGGTCTGAAACTTCGTATTTAAATGAAGTGTGTGAATAGTTAGCTAATGAATTTTGGAAACTAAAGAAAATTGGTTAATTCCAGCAGAAGTTGAATTTTTAAAATCTGAATTGCATGAATGTGTGTATTTACTTATGCATTAATAATCAGATTATTTTTGAAACTCTTAGTTTTTTATTTCTCTCTCTCCATCTTTCTCCCTTTCTCTTTGGTAGTATTTTTTTTTTCCATAGATCAACTTTCGTGAGTTTATCTTTTGATTATCTTGTTTTGTTGCACTGTCTAGCCAAAAATAAAAAAAATTTCTAATGATAAACATGTTTATACAAATATATTTGATTTACATATAGTATCAAAATAATCGAGGTATACAAAAGGCCCCTATACCCTATAAGAAATATCTTATTATATATGCTTCCTTTTTAAATTAAATTTTGTTCTGATTCTTTGTTTTTTGCTCTTAAAGCATATTATTTACCTTTATGTAATACAACCCTTTTTTAAGGTAATAAAGGGGTTTTATGAAATTTTCTTATGTAACTTGAATATTTTATTCAACAATTTGTAATTTTTAAAAGAAAAACAACTTTTTTGGCCGGGTGCGGTGGCTCAAGCCTGTAATCCCAGCACTTTGGGAGGCTAAGACGGGCGGATCACGAGGTCAGGAGATCGAGACCATCCTGGCTAACCCGATGAAACCCCGTCTCTACTAAAACAATACAAAAAACTAGCCGGGCGAGGTGGCGGGTGCCTGTAGTCCCAGCTACTTGGGAGGCTGAGGCAGGAGAATGGCGTGAACCCAGGAGACGGAGCTTGCAGTGAGCCGAGATCCGGCCACTGCACTCCAGCCTGGGCAACAGAGCGAGACTCCGTCTCAAAAAAAAAAAAAAAAGTTTTTTTATTTTATTATTTTTTTAAAGATGGTGTTTCACTGTGTTGGCCAAGCTGATCTCAAACTCTAGGCCAGAAATGATCCTCTTGTCTCAGCCTTCCAAAGTGCTGGGATTAAAGGCATGAGCCATCAGGCCCAGTCTGAAAAACATTTAAAAACCCTCAAAACACTTATAGTATGCATACAAGAGCCTCATTCTTAAACATACTAAAGTCAAACTAAATATGATTCCGTTTTTACCTCTTGTTTTCATCTTTTTGGTGTCTTCTTTTTATTATAATTTCTGAATCATATGTGAAGGACCAACTTTCAGAGTTATAAATTTGAAATGTTATTTCATTTGGATTTTGGTTACTTTCTACTTTATGAAATATATACATACACATAATTTTAAAAATTGCAATCTGATACTGTTTCTATTACCAGACAACATTATTCTATTTTTTTTACAGTATTCTTAGAGGTATTAAGTATATTGGCAGTTTATTTATTTTTGTCTATATAATATTGATACCTTTTTTTCTACTAAAGATCTAGGGTAGCTACTTTACTTTATAATATGCATATCCTATTTTTTACTTCAACAAGCCTGTATAACACTAAGGTAAGAGGCAGACGTTTAACAGTCTCATGCACTTACATATTGGCAAATAAGTCTTAAGAGTAGGAAGTATATCGGGAATGCACTCTGGTTCATGTTACAGAGGAGAGACTGTTCAGTGTGGTGTGGGATTTCTTTGATAGATGGGCTTACATACAAATATAGCATTTATCAGTTTTATGAAGAATTAACTTTAATATTGAATTGCATGAATTAGAATTTTCAAGCTATGTAAGACTTTTTATTAATTGAGAAAATTGAACTGAATATTACATGCTATTAGGGAATTAATATTAATTATATAAGGTGTGATCATAGTAATGTGGCCATGTAAGAGAAAATTCTTATGTTTTAAAGATATGTACGAAATAGTTAGGGGTAAAATATCATGATGTTCGTAATTTACTGCACTTACTTTACAATACTTCAGCCAAGAAGTTAAATGAAGCATATTTACCATAATGTTAATTACTTAGGTTATGGGTATATAGGTTTTAATGACATTCTCTCTTCTGTTTACCTGAAACCTCTGATAATAAAATTTAAAAGCATGATTTGTTAGAAGAGAGGAAATTTTACATAATGAAACATAATATTTGTTTTTGTCTTTAAAGGAACCCATTCAGACCTCTGGATATATTTGTAATTTTGAGGATTTAGAAATTAAATCTGTTCTTTTGGATGAGATATTAAAGGTAATTCCTAAAAAGTTACATTTCTGTTGCTAGCTTGACTGGGGATTATTTATTTCTGGACCAGGCAGTGTAGTATCCTGGTTAGCAGTGTGGACCCAGGAGTCAGATGTATCTCAGGCTCAGCCCTGCTCTCTTGTTGTTCAGCCTTTAGGTGGGTGCCCTCATCTTTTTGAGCTTCACTTTCCTTTCCTGTAAATGGTGATAAAAATGTATGAGTCTCAGTTATTGCCTTTATAAAATATGGATAATACGACTACTTATAGGATTGTCATCATTTAAGATAATGTGTGAAAAGCAATTAGCACAATGCTACGGCCAAGCGAGAGCTTAAAAAGAAGAGTGCTAATTGCTGTTATTGTTTTTGTAGTAATAATGATGTACTGAAGAACTATTTAGGAGTTTAGCCTTTTTCTAGTTCTAAGATACTTGAGTAACTTTTTTTTAGAGATCTATCTTTCCATTTTTTCCAGGATTTGTAAAATAATTCTTTTTTTAAATTCAAGACATGATTTTGAACCCCTGCATTGGCCTTCATTGACCATCGTTTGAGAATTTTTTTTCTCTAAGAATATACTGAGATAAGTTTTACCTTCATTTTAGTCAAAGCATTAACTTTTTCTATGTAATATATATAGTTTTTGAATTGAGATAGTAGATTTAAAATTTCCAGAAGTTAGTGGCAGTTTGAAACAGGTTTTCATATTTGGGTTTGATATGTAAATTATGGCTCTTTTCTTGTGAACCAGTTTCATTTTTCTATATCGTAACCACCATGCAGCAACAGGATGGGCCCCCACCCAAAATTTGGTTTGGATGTAAAGATTGATGATACCATAGAGACACCAAGAATGTATCTTCCATAATGAGGTTTTTTAGGAGAGAGAAGGGCAGGCTTCCCAAGCTGTCTGAAATGTCTGGAAAGCACAGGGACAGGAGACTGGCTCGGGGGTGTTTTTGTTGTTGTTTTGTTGTTTAGTAGTTAGGGAGTGGGTCTGGGGTAAGGATTTTAATGGATAGGGACTTACGTGGTTTGAAACTCACTGGCGCCCCAAAGTAAGGAGCATCTGGACTTTCTCATTAGCTTGCCCCATATGAGGCAGAGGGGAAGAAGAAGGGGTGAGGTTTAAAAGCTGTCAGCAGCCAGCCATCAAAAATGGAGTCTGGGCTGTTATTACCTAGGATTACGTAACCTCCAGATTTGACTATTTGACTCTTCTCTATATGGATAGCACTTTTCTTGTCCTTGTTTAAGGTATATGACTTGTAAAACTAATGAACTTATTTCATTGCCTGTTTAACTTGAATACAGTACCACCAGATAATATTTTTTCCTTTTCCTCACATGTGAAGAAAGTTGTCTTTTTTTTTTTTTTTTTTTTTTTTCAGCAGGGTTTCTCTCTGTCACCCAGGCTGGAGTGCAGTGGTGCCATCATGGCTCACTGTAGCCTCTGCCTCCCCAGCTCAAGTGATCCTCCCACCTCAGCCTCATGAGTAGCTGGGGTCCCAGGCACAGGCCACCATGCTTGGCTAATTTTTTGTGTTTTTTTCTTTTTTTTTGTAGAGATGGGGTTTCGCCATGTTGGCCAAGGCTGATCTTGAACTCCTGGGTTCAAGTGAAACTCTCGCTTTGCCCTCCCAAAATGTTAGGATTACAGGTGTGAGCCACCATGCCCAGCCAGAACATGTTTCCTGCTTGTCTTCTTTCCCAAAAAGATTCAGGGAAAGAAGACCTTGTTTCTTTCTTTCTTTTTTTTTTCCCCCGAATATGTGGTTTTTCCAGTGCCCTTTAAAAAAGCAGTCATAAATGGGTAGAGTCAAACTAAGGTGACTGAAATATTTTGTCTGTTTTTATATATTTAATGGTTTGATAGAGAGTGAGCTTCTTGAATCCCTAACCTCTAGCAAACATCTGATACAGAGTTGGTTTTCAGAAAGTGTTGGTTAAATTGATTTTTAAAAATGAATACTTTATTGCTTAAAAAAATGGCACAGTTATGTAGAATTCAAGCAATACAGAAAAGTACTGAAAAAAGTTTAAAAAAACCGTAAATCCCACAACTCAGATATTTTAGTTATTACCATTAGATTAAACATCAGAACATCATTCCTAACAGCTGCACATTATATATGGAAATATGGATTTGATAGATTTAGATGGATGAACAGAAGTAATTTTATAAAAATGGCATCATTGTACAATCTACTTTTTTAGTGTTAATTTAATTAGATAACCTGAAAGTGAGTATAAAGGAATTCTAGACTTTTTGATAGTATTTTTCCACTACAAACAATACCATTTTCCTGGGTTGAGAAGAAAAATTATGAAAAAACAGGAAGTTATTAGTCTAAATTATATTTTAATTTTTAATAGTATTGTCTTTCCACTCTAAAAGATAACATTCTTACATTTTCTTCTGTTTTTCCTTTTGTGGATATATTATTTTTACATGGTCAAGATTTAGAACATTTTAATTTTGTCTTATAATCCTAATTTCCAGTTGTTTAGTCTTAATATTTAAATGAATTCAAAGCTTTTTACTACATTTTCTCTGTACATAAGTTCTTAATTTTGATTAATCTTTTAGTTGGCTGGATTTCATCATTAGTAGTGTTTTTCAAGAAAGGCTGATAAATTTCCAATTGCCTTAAGCTCTAGAATGCATGAAAATGCCTGTGGTGTTGTTGCTGTAATTGATGATTATATTGAATTTTGTGAAGTTTTTTAGATAAAGAAGGCTCTCAATGGTAAAATGATTTACCCAAAGTTCATCTGTTCATCAATTCAGCAACTATTAAGAGCCAATAAGACACAGTTCTTGGCCTCAGGTAGAAGAGTTGAGGAGATGAATAAGTAATTCAGTTGCCGGAAAAGAGTTGGGGTGCTGTGATTCAGTCATGATGGTTTACCTGTTCAAAGTTCTGAAGCAGGAGAGCGTTAGATCAGTTCTGAGATAATGAATATTGAATACTGTAAATAGGACAGCTAGGCATTGTGCTGAATCTTTGAGATATGTTATCTTATTTAAGGTGAAAAACCAATCTGAGCAGAGGGAAACAGGGATGCGTAACTGTGAGGGACCCCTTCTGCCATTTTCCTCTGTACCCTTTTCCTCATAGGCTACCTGATTGCCTCAGGAGGGACTTCACTTGTGGGTTTTGGGTGTTTTTCAAATAACTCAGAAGACCCAAACATGAAGATTTCTCTTCCTTATTTTGCTCACAATACGATGCTGTTTTTTTTCTTGTTTTGTTTTGTTCTGGTTTTTAATATAAAAAAGAAACACATACTCTAACAGCAAGTATTTGAATTTTTTTTTGTTTCCGTCTTTACTTTCAGGATCCAGAACATCCAAACAAGGATTACCTAATTAACTTTGAGATTCGGTCTCTGCGAGATAGCCGAGCACTGATTGAGAAGGTTGGAATTAAAGATGCATCTCAGTTCATAGAGGACAATCCACACCCCCGACTTTGGTATTTAAAAAAAGCAAACTCTCCCAAGATGTCAGGTGTAGGTTTTTAAGTCTCAGCTCTGGCCGTCTGCTCCCCTACTATCCTCGTGATGGGAACAAACTTCCATTCTTGCTCTTCTTTTTAAAATATAGAAATTCATTTTAGATTTGGAAGTCCTCAAAATAAGCAGAATATTATTTGAAAAATGTTTGCATGTGTTACTTTCCACCATGTTTCTCTAGAAACAATAGACATAATAATTGATAATTGTGATTCAAGACTAGTTTATCAGTAATTTGCAATATGTATTTATGTTTTTGTTTCTTTTAAAATAAAGGCGTCTACTGGCTGAAGCAGCTCTTCAGAAACTGGATCTATACACTGCAGAGCAAGCATTTGTGCGCTGCAAAGATTACCAAGGCATTAAGTTTGTGAAGCGCTTGGGCAAACTACTGAGTGAGTCAATGAAACAGGCTGAAGTTGTTGGCTACTTTGGCAGGTTTGAAGAGGCTGAAAGAACGTATCTCGAGATGGACAGAAGGTAAATTACGAAGGTGCAGGCATCCCTGAGTGCTCTGTCAGTTCATCATTGTATTTTTTACAAATGGGGACTATAAATAGATTAGGTGTGTCATACAGTTTCTTTCAGAAATTAATTTTACGTTTGGATTACAACCTAGATATTCTACATGCCCCTCATTTATTTGTGTTTCATAGTCTGGAGGCAGTTTTATTCTCTGTTTTTAAATTTAATAATGGCTGACTATGGGAGGTTTTCTTTTTATTTGGTGGGAAAAAATGATAGAACAACAGAGACTGAGACCTTTCAGATTTATGACATAGCTCATTATTCCAGTTCTTTCTTTCTTTGTTTGTTTAGGTCATTATTTAATTTTCTGTTGTCAAGAGGCATAAAATAAAAATCAGAAGTAGTTAGGGAGTGAGATTAGTTCTTTAGATTTCATTTTTGATTTATATAAAATAATGTATGAACTTCATAAATATTTCTTCTTTTGAATTAAAGAACTGTAAGGCCTGTCTCCCTCGCCAGGAATCAAACCCAGGCAGCTGCTGTGAAAGCAGAGAATCTTAGCCACTGAACCTCAAGGTGGAGAGTCTGTCTGAACTTCATTTCAGCTGTTAACATTGTATCTCATTTTCATTAATGTTATTTATACTCCCAGGAGATCTCTAATACGACTTAGGCTCTGAAAAGAAATATAAAACCACATGTGTTTACACCGTGTTTTGTTTTGAAATAAACCTGATCACGTCTAAGAAATTGCTGAAAAGAAATGATTATTATTTAAATCATTATTTTGCTAAATAAATTGAAAGTCCAGGAAAGTAAAGGCACAACATTGTTTTCTTTTCCCTAGTCTGGTATCTTAGACCATTTGGACTGCTATAACAAGATACCTGAGACTGGATAATTTATAAAGAATGGAAATATTTTTCTCACAGTTCTGAAGACTAGGAAGTCTAAGGTCAAGGCATCAACAGGTTTAGTGTCTGTTGAGGGCCCTGTCTTACTTCCAAGATGGTGCTTTGAATGTTATGCCTTTACACAGTGGAAAGTGGAAAGGGCAAAAGGGGCAAATTCTCTGAAGAGTCTTTTATAAGGGTGTTAATGAATTCATAAGGGCAGACATAATGACTTCCCCAAAACCCCACCTCTTAATACTATCACAATGGAGATTAAGTTTTAACATGAATTTTGGAGGGGACACACATTCAAACCATAACCTCCAGGTGCTCCTCATTTCCTCTTACCTAGTCAGGCTAAGTTTCTAAAATGTTTGACATTGTTCACTGCTGTGTAGTCTCAGCACCTAGAACTGTGTCTAACACATAGTAGGCTCTTGGTAAATATTTGTCAAATAGATGAATGAATGAATGCCTTTGTTTGTAGGGATCTTGCTATTGGCCTCCGGCTGAAATTGGGGGATTGGTTTAGAGTACTCCAGCTCCTGAAAACTGGATCTGGTGATGCAGATGACAGTCTCATGGAACAAGCCAACAATGCCATTGGAGACTACTTTGCTGATCGACAAAAGTGGTATGTAACTTACCTGGAGCTCCTCAAGCATTTGTGCAACACTTAGTAGCTGCCTGAGTACTTCTCTAGGAAGTAATCCTGGGGAAATTAAGATCATCTTCTTGAATTCTAAGATTCAGATACCTCTAGATTCATCTTGGAAAGGCAGAGATCCTGTGAAGTTGTGAGATGAGCACTACAAAAATTTGGAGTGTATAAACACAAAACTTGCACTTAGCTCCACGCAGTTTTCTCTTTGAGACTACTTTGATAGTAGTCAAAGAGATACTGTGAGTATATAATTCTACAATGTTTTATGATTTATTTTTGAACAAAGTTTAATAAATGTTTTTATTTGCTTTATTATATATTATTTTCAGAAATCATTGACTTTTGTTCTTTTCATTTTGATTAGTATGCTTATTTATGTCGGTGTTTGGGAGTAAAGCAGTGGTATTTCTTAAGAATAGCCAAGGAATGTTACAACTAGAATATGCTTTAGATTTTTTTCCCCATTTATATGTTTGAAAGTTATTCTGGAGCTGAAGATAATGAACAGTAATACTAGCACTGGGAATTCTGATGAAGGAACATTTTGGTTGAAAGGGCTTATTTATCAGGAGATTCACATTAGTTCTAAAAGTTTTTCCTTTTTTCTTTCTGTAGGTTGAATGCTGTACAATATTATGTACAAGGGCGGAACCAGGAACGCTTAGCTGAATGTTACTATATGTTAGAGGATTATGAGGGATTAGAGAACCTTGCCGTTTCACTTCCAGAAAACCACAAGTTACTTCCAGTAGGTATTGCAAATTTTAGGTTTTGGAATTGTTAGGTTACTTTATAAAATTTTATGTTATAGTCAGGAAATATGTCCCACAATAAAGAAAATTAAAAATCTATAATTTTACAGTTTCTTAGACATGGAATGATGCTTTTAATTATAAAACAATATATAAATTATATAGAATGCTTGAAAATGGAGGGGGAAAGTCAGTCACATTCCTACTACTTTAACATTATCACAGTCTCATGTTGTCTGTTAAGATTTATAAAGTTGCTTTTTAAATGTTAGCTGAATACATGAAATATTTACAGACGAAATGATATGTTGCTAGGGATTTGCTTCAAAATAATCTGAAATTGTTTGAAATTTGCTGTAACTTAAGTTTAAAATGATTGCTCAACTTTTATTATGTTATATAACAATAAAGTATTTCAAGTTAAAAGAGAAATCGAAAGAGTTCTCTTGCTTTCGAATGTTCTTTTAGAGCCTCTTAATTAATTGTTGAATACTGTAAATAAGTTTGTATTTTATGTGTTTAATATGTAAATCACTGAGCTGTACAATACTTGTACAGCTGGCGGCTCTCAACTGCAGAGTCTGAACGTATATCAGTTGTGAGTTCCACTTCAAAGATTTTGCCTATTAGCTAATAGATCAGTATAGAATTATGGCAATTCAGTTTTCCCTATTGTGAATTTGAGCAGTTATCTCTGTAATGGTATTTTCACTCCCCCTTATTTTCAATCCTATGGGTTTTCTTGAGTAGGAAAGAAACTGAAATTACTTAGAACCCTGGGGTATAGCGAAGAGTGTATCCTCCATTAGTGTTGTCTGTTAGATGTGTCTGATGACGCCAACAAACATTTTGCTGTAGGGTATCCAGAATAGTAATATTCCTGAGTAAATACTAAGTAATTATAACTATAATAATAATTAAATAACTAAAATAGTAAAGATTTTAGTATTATAAGTTTGAAATAGAGTTATAGAGGAATTTTTAATATTGTGGGAAAGTGTACATAATATTTAAATAGGAAATACGGGATACAAAATTATGTATTGTATGATTGTGTACAACATAAACATATACATATATATTCATAGGACAAAGATGTTAAGAAATTACACCAGACTATTGAGAGAGGTTTCTTATAAATGATAAGATTATGAGTAATTTCACTTTTTCATGTTTTGTAATTTTTTTTTTTACAATTAGAATATATTCCCTTATAATCAGAAAAATATAAGCATTGTTTTTAAAAAGATAGTTGGATATAAAATATATTTTCATACTTCTAAAAATATTGTAGAAGGGTTGGGGAGGGAAAACCTCTGGCTAATTAGATATTCTGAAAGAAAAAAAATGGTGTTCTGAAAATGGCCAGTGCAGCTGAACAAGTAAGATTTGTTGTTGTGGTGGTGGTGGTGGTGGTGGTGGTTCTTCCTTGCTGCCACCACTTTCCAAGGGAGCTCTGTTTTGGGTCTAGCTTCCTGAATTGATTAATGGCAGACTTCTCTAGGACATTTCTTTACAGAGGTATTTGAGAACTCTATGGATGTGAGATTTCCCTTAAGTCTCTAGTTAATAATTAGCCCTGAGTATACCACCAATTGACATAAAGGTTTTTTTCACGCAGTTGTGGGGGATTTGTTTTGGAGCTTGACATTTCTGTGTACTAGCTACTGAACTGAGAAAAGAAAGGAGTGCAGTGTCTTCAGGGCCTTGTTAAAAGTCAGATCCACAGCCTGAGCCAGTGAAGCTCTGGTTTTATAGAAGTGAGGCCTTAGCATCCGTTCTCAATTGTACCCTCTGCCCTTGTGTCTGTTTACAAGAAAAATCTGTAACTACCAGTAAATTTAATACTCATACGTCCCTACGGAGTTTTGTTAAATTAAAATATAAGTAATTTCTTTGCTCTATGAAATCTGATAGTATTGTTTTGTTTGTACAGGAAATAGCACAAATGTTTGTCAGAGTTGGGATGTGTGAACAAGCAGTGACTGCATTTTTGAAATGTAATCAACCAAAGGCAGCGGTAGATACCTGCGTACATCTCAACCAAGTAGGAACTGAAACTTTCTGTCTGTGCAGCTTGTTGTCTTAGGAATTTTTAAGTCAAGCCAAATTAAAGTCACCCTAGTGATCTTTTAAAGATTATTGGCAATGTAAGGGTTGGAGAGCCTGACATGAATTTTATGAAAGGAGCCAGGCAGGTATTCTCTTAATTGAGGACCAAGAAAGTTACACTTACCTCTTAAAGTGCTACCGTGAGGGGTGACCCACTTATAGCCAGCTCAGTATGGGAGCATGAACAAACCCTGTGCTTTTAGTCTGGCAAGTTTTTGTCTGGAAGTAATTTCATAATTTTCTGCATTTTATTAGGGTTGGGTTTTGCTTCCAAAGAAGGACCAGTTAATAGTCGGTCATTGCCTGAGGAAGGAATCGAGTTACTTTATCAATATTTATTTTGGCAAATCTGTTTTCCTTTTCCTTTATAGAAAACATACATTTGATATTTTTAAGAGCCGAAATTAAACTAAAAGTACAGAGTTATTACAGAAACTATTGACAATCAATGTATTCTTTTAATATTTTTCTTAAAGTATTTTTAAAACCTCATTTGCTTTATAAAAATAATTTTTAAATGTCAAATCTGGTAGGATTTTTTCACAACTGAAATTGCATATTTTGTTTTATTATACAATGTAAACAAGTATATCTTTTTCTTGCTTGACGTTTTGTAAGATGAGAATTACAAGGTTAATATAATTATAAACTTTGAAACTTTCATTTTCACATGTATTTCTTAAGCAAATCAGAGTCTTAGAGTTCACTTAATCATTTTGATGTATGCTTATAGAACTTGTGTTGCTGTGATTTTAAATGCTATTTTAAAAATATAACCATTTTTAATTTGGAAATTGGGCTTTTATTATAAAGTTAAAGCTTTCTTGTGTGAATTTTATGATATATGTGACTGTAAATACTTGGGTGACTGAATGGTGTAATTTTTCTCCTAGTGGAACAAAGCTGTTGAATTGGCTCAAAATCATAGTATGAAAGAAATTGGATCTCTATTAGCTAGGTATGCATCTCATTTACTGGAAAAGAATAAAACTCTTGATGCCATAGAACTCTATCGGAAAGCCAATTACTTTTTTGATGCTGCTAAACTGATGTTTAAGGTAATGTAAAAATCTTGGTGAATATTTGATTTGTTCCAGTCACAATATTTTAATATATGAAAGAGCACATTCTCCATTTTCTTTGGAAACAAATATTTATTACAAAAAAACCACTCTGGTTTTATTGCTTCTGTATACATTATTTTAGTGTTACTGCCTTTTACCAACAAAGATGTTTATTAATATTAGCAACTTACTAATACCTAAACAATTGTATGTTGAATACTGGAGTTAACAAAGAGTTAAAGAAAGTGCTGAAACTACAAAGTACAAATTTCTACAACAGGGAATTAAATTTTGTTGATAATAGAGTTTTGAGTTATTTTAAATGTACAAGTTTTAAATATTACACTTTACATAATATTTATTTGGAGGGAAGATAATTAGTATAGTATTAATGTATACACATTTTACGTTCTATTCTATTCCCGTTTAATTTAATGAAAAAGGAAAAATTTCTCTCAAAATCATTTAAATAAGTTTCAGCTTCTGAAGAATGCACCGTGTTAACACCATGATTTCTTTGTGTACTTGGAACATTATTTTAAAAATCTTTGTGTTATGGAAAATACCAGCATTTCATCAACACTTTCTTTATTCTGATGTAGTTATCTAACAGCACCTCTCATTTTCTAAGAGTGATCTGAATTGCAACTCCTAGGGCTAAACACTAAGGAAAGAACTAAATATGTATAGGTACTAATGAAACGAAGATAGGTTTTAAAATATTTATCTTAAATAGGTGGTATTTATATTCCATCTTACTGATTTTCCTCCTTTTTTAGGGAATCAAATTTGTTAGTTTTGGAAATGATTATATTTGTACAAATATAGATAAGAAGTAACTTCCCTCAATTTTTAAAAATGTTTAAGATTGCAGATGAAGAGGCAAAGAAAGGAAGTAAACCTTTACGTGTCAAGAAGCTCTATGTACTGTCAGCCTTACTTATAGAGCAATATCATGAACAGATGAAGAATGCCCAGCGAGGAAAAGTTAAAGGAAAAAGTTCAGAGGTAAAGTAGCAGGTTAAATAACATTAAATCATCCGAAGTGTTTAAGAAAAAAGAGAAAGAGACTGTCAAACTTCTCTTATGGACAGGTCATTTAATTTGCGTGTCTGCATTTGTTTCTTTAAATGATATGAAGAAAAATAATGACTGATTTAGAATTAGTATTCAAATTTAGAAATTTCTACCTAGAAATATTGAAATTGTTTTTCTATAATACTAATCTGTAGTCTTTGCTTTAATGTCTTATTTTTGTTAAAAAATTTTACTTACCTGGGAAATCCTCCTTTCTCATCAGTGAGTTTTAAAACTTTCCTAGATATATTATTTTAATGCGTAAAAGAATGTCTGATTAACTTAAAATCTAATTAGTTATATTTTAAAATTTATTCATACCAGTTTAACAAACTATGAATTATACTAAAAAATTAAGTCTGTTTTGGGTGCAGTGGCTCACACCAGTAATCTCAGTGACTAGGGAGGCTTAGGTGGGAGGATCACTTGAGTCCATGAGTTTGAGACTGCAGTGAGCTATGACCATGCAACTGCATTCCAGCTTGGGTGACAGTAATACCTCATCTCTTAAAAAAAAGTCTGTAATCATAGTTTAGTAATGATAAAATCTGCTCGTTTAGATACTTTAATGACTGTTGTTATTCGGGAGTTGATGCTGTGTGTGCGTTTGTAGTGATGCAAAGTGTGGGCTGACTTTACTTGTAGGCCACTTCTGCCTTGGCTGGTTTGCTGGAAGAGGAAGTTCTGTCTACAACAGATCGTTTCACAGATAATGCATGGAGAGGGGCAGAGGCTTACCACTTCTTTATACTTGCACAGAGGCAGCTCTATGAGGGATATGTGGACACTGCACTGAAGACAGGTGGGCATGTCACCTAATGTGTATAGTATGTCTGAATATTATAAATTGAGTGTGAAGGGCCAGCTTCTTCAATTTGCCTTTATGTGGCCTTCAATAACATTTTTTCCTATGGATTTATTTTCTTACGTTTGAGATTATGCTATATATAATTTGTCTTATGCATACCCATTTTT
Source organism: Papio anubis (assembly GCF_008728515.1). Taxonomy (NCBI): domain Eukaryota; kingdom Metazoa; phylum Chordata; class Mammalia; order Primates; family Cercopithecidae; genus Papio; species Papio anubis. Next base: position 19,573,217 of record NC_044989.1, on the reverse strand, counting down.
GAAGTTTTTTTTTTAATGCAGAGAAAACACATAGTTCACAGAAACGTCAGAAATTTGAGATAAGCAAAAAGAACGTGTATAGCATTCATATGGCTAGCCATTCAAAGTTAAATACTTCATAGCCAAGTTAAGATTTTTTGGAGAAAAATATATATACATGTATATATTAAATATACTTAATACATATATTTAAAATCATAAAATATATTTAATACATACATTAAGATAATTTTATTCTTTACAATATTGGGAGTATAACATGGCATACTTTTATGTACTTTTTCAAAACCATGTTTTAAAATGTTTCCATATTTTACATATACATTGCTATAGCATTTATCTTGTGTTTTATAAAAGTGATACTTTAATAATTTCAACCAAAACAAAAATATGAAGAAAAAGTAAAATAATCTAATAATTTATAAAATAATCCTATAACTCAGAGGTAATCGTTGCTAAGGTTTGGGTAAACTTCCTTTTAGATGTTTCTGCATACAGGATTATGATTTTTCCCCTCAGCAGTATATTATAGTTCTTTCCTCATTCTTAAACAGAGATCTGTGTGAACATTCTACCTAATATTGCATGGTATTTGTGTACTGTAATTGATAGAAGATTATTTACATGTAGTAATCAGGATCTCAATCTCTTCTTAACAATAACAATATTCTAGAGTTTAGATATATGAACTCCAGAGAGTGTAATTATGATAATTATGTTAGAAGCCAAAGCATATGAATGACTAAATCGTTACTGGTCTTTCAGCTTGGCCGTGGCAAGCACTGTCATGACATTGGGGTAGAGGAATGCTTGTTATTTTTGCACATTGATTTTATTTTTCCTTTGCTTATGAAGCTTAGTTTGACTGGATATGAAATTCTGGGTTGAAAATTCTTTAAGAATGTTGAATATTGGCCCCCACTCTCTTCTGGCTTGTAGGGTTTCTGCCGAGAGATCTGCTGTTAGTCCGATGGGCTTCCCTTTTTGGGTAATCCGACCTTTCTCTCTCGTTGCCCTTAACATTTTTTCCTTCATTTCAACCTTGGTGAATCTGACGATATGTGTCTTGGGGTTGCTCTTCTCAAGGAGTATCTTTGTGGTGTTCTCTATATTTCCTGAATTTGAATGTTGGCCTGCCTTGCTAGGTTGGGGAAATTCTCCTGGATAATATCCTGAAGAGTGTTTTCCAGCTTGGTTCCATTCTCCCCATCACTTTCAAGTACACCAATCAAACGTAGATTTGGCCTTTTCACATAGTCCCGTATTTCTTGAGGCTTTGTTCACGTCTTTTCACTCTTTTTACTCTAATCTTGTTTTCTTGCTTTATTTCATTGAGTTGATCTTCAATCTTTGATATCCTTTCTTCTGCTTGATCAATTTGGCTATTCATACTTGTGTATGCTTCACAAAGTTTTCGTGCTGTGTTTTTCAGCTCCATCAGGTCATTTATGTTCTTCTCAAAACTGGTAATTCTAGTTAGCAATTCGTCTAACCTTTTTTCAAGGTTCTTAGCTTCCTTGCATTGGGTTAGAACATGCTCCTTTAGCTGGGAGGAGTTTGTTATTACCCACCTTCTGAAACCTGCTTCTGTCAATTAATCAAACTCATTCTCCATCCAGTTTTGTTCCCTTGCTGGTGAGGAGTTGTGATCCTTCATAGGAGAAGAGGCATTTTGGTTTTTGGAATTTTCAGCCTTTTTGTGCTGGTTTCTCCCCATCTTCATGGATTTATCTACCTTTGGTCTTTGAAGTCAGTGACCTTTGGATGGGGTCTCTGAGTAGACATCCTTTTTGTTGATGTTGATGCTATTCCTTTCTGTTTGTTAGTTTTCCTTCTAACAGTCAGGCCCCTCTGCTGCAGGTCTGCTGGAGTTTGCTGGAGGTCCACTCCAGACCCTGTTTGCCTGGATATCACCAGTGGAGGCTGCAGACCAGCAGAGATTGCTGCCTATTCCTCCTTTGGAAGCTTTGTCCCAGAGGGGCACCTGCCAGATGCCAGCCAACGCTCTCCTGTATGTGGTCTCTGTTGGCCCCTACTGGGAGGTGTCTCCTAGTCAGGATACGTGGGGGTCAGGGACCCACTAGGAGATGTCTCCTAGTCAGGATACACGGGGGTCAGAGACACACTTGAGGAGGCAGTCTGTCCCTTATCAGAGCTCGAACGCTGTGCTGGTTGATCCGCTGCTGTCTTCAGAGCTGCCAGTTAGGGACATCTAAGTCTGCTGAAGCTGCGCCCACAACCGCCCCTTCCCCCAGGTACTCTGTCCCAGGGAGGTGGAAGTTTTATCTGTAAGTCCCTGATTGAGGCTGCTGGCTTTTTTTCAGAGTTGTCCTGCCTGGAGAGGAGGCAGTCTGGCTGCAGGGGCCTTGCCGAGCTCGGGAGCTGGGGTGGGCTCCGCCCAGTTTCAACTTCCCAGCAGCTTTGTTTACACTGTGAGGGTGAAACCACCTACTTAAGCCTCAGCAATGGTGGATGCCCCTTCCCCCACCAAGCTCAGGCATCCCAGGTTGAGCTCAGACTGCTGTGCTAACCAGGAGACTTTCAAGCCAGTGAATCTTGAGCTTACTGGGCTTCGTTGGGGTGGGACCTGCTGAGCCAGACCACTTGGCTCCCTGGCTTCAGCCCCCTTTCCAGGGGAGTGAACGGTTCTGTCTCGCTGGTGTTCCAGGTGCCACTGGGGTATGAAAAAAAACTCCTGCAGCTAGCTTGGTGTCAGCCCAAATGGCCGCCCAGTTTTGTGCTGGAAACCCAGGGCCCTGGTGGCGTGGGCACCGGAAGGAATCTCCTGGTCTGCAGGTTGCGAAGACTGTGTTAAAAGTGCAGTATCTGGGCTGGAGTGCATGGTACAGTCCCTAATGGCTTCCCTTGGCTGGGAGAGGGATTTCCCCATGCCCTTGTACTTCCCAGGTTAGGTGACGCCCCACCCTGCTTTGGCTCATCCTCCTTGGGCTTCACCCACTGTCCAATCAGTCCCAGTGAGATGAACCTGATACCTCAGTTGGAAATGCAGAAATCACTCACCTTTGCGTCGATCTTGCTGGGAGCTGTTCCTATTCGGCCATGTTGCCAGCCAAGGTCAACTTTTTTTTTTTTTTTTTTTTTTGAGACAGAGTCTTGCTCTGTCGCTCTGGCTAGAGTACAGTGGCGCAATCTCGGCTCACTGCAAGCTCTGCAAGGTCAACTTTTTTAGATCCCACATATGAGTGAGAACATGTGATATTTGTCAGAAATGTCCATTTTAGAAATCACTTGTGTATCTGTGTTTCTAAAGATTTGTAGTTTTCTTCTTGTTGGCTCTAAACGTTTATTTTTCAGTTTATTCCTAACATTAACAATGTTAATGATAACATTGTTGTCATTAACAATGAGGTTGTATAATTTTTTTTCTAATTGGTTATTATATATAAAAATTATTTTTCTATTTATGTTTATTTTGTAACTGACCTTCATTTAGTTTTGACTAGTATATGATATAAATTATACACTTTTTAAAATAGCTGTATCGTATTCAATTTATACACCATTTTTAGACTTAAAAGAACAGTTAGATCTTTAACTTGAGATGCTTCACCTACTGGATGAAGATCTCTATATGCCTCATTTTTTTTTTTGTCAGTGGTAAAATGATCTGAAACAATGTATGACCTGTAAAGTATTAACCTTGAACCTATTATGCTTTGGATATGAAATTAGAGGATATTGTTTATTATAACTGAATGATTACATTTTATATACATTTATTCTACTAAACTTTGTTGTAAATACTTGACCCCAGAACCAGTTTATAGGATTCTGATTGTAAAACACTTGAATATATTGTTTTAAGCTTGTTTTATGAAATTTTTGACATACTATAACAAAGTATTTTTAAGATTCCAAGGTCTAGAGAAGAAAAAGATACAAATTGGTTATAAATCTAATGTCAAGTCTAATATTGTCTTAATATTAAATCGAATATTAAGTCTGCATTTTTAAAATTATACTTTAAGTTCTGGGGTACATGTGCAGAGCGTGCAGGTTTGTTACATAGGTATACATGTGCCATGGTGGTTTGCTGCACCCCTCAACCGTCATCTACATTAGGTATTTCTCCTAATGCTATGCCGCCCCTAGTCCCCAACCCCGACAGGCCCAAGTCTATAGTGCATTTTAAAGAAAGATTTTTATCTCCAGTATAATTGCAAATAAGATGCTGTAACTCGAATTGTCTGAACTGACAGCTTGGAGACTCATTTTCACTTTTTCACAAAATCCCATTGTTTCAGTGAGACAAACAACAAAATCAGTAATACAAAAGCAATGATCTGTCCAAAGAAACACAAAGAAAAAAACATATTATTTTATACTGTTTTGCTTATATTGTTTTGCTTTTTTTTTTTTTAACAAAAGGAAACCTGGTATTATCTTGCAGTTTATGACTAACATAGTATAATACTCATTTGCTGCTTCTGAAGTGCCACAGAAATTTCTAACATAAATTGAAGAAAAATTGACACCAACATTGTGTGTGTGTATGTGTGTGTGTGTGTGTATTTCTGAGCTGGCACAGCCATGTGTAGCATTTGGTGGTGGTTCTTTTCACAGGATGAGCTGTTAGCCAGCTTCACAGACCCTTGGATATCATGTAGCCTCGTTCCTCCTCCTAGTGCTCCCATCTCTCAACACTGTTTGCTTTCAGTTTGTTCATGCAAGTTCAACGAAAACACCTTCACTTAGATTCTTCCTTATGCATGTTTATAATACCATAATAATTATTTTTAAAACCCAAATTGTCCTGTTTTCTTAGCTCTTCATCTGAAAGACTATGAAGACATCATCCCTCCTGTGGAGATCTACTCTCTGCTAGCACTCTGCGCATGTGCCAGCAGAGCCTTTGGGACTTGTTCAAAAGCTTTCATTAAACTTAAATCTTTAGAGACCCTCAGTTCAGAACAGAAACAGCAGTATGAAGACCTCGCTTTAGAAATATTCACCAAACATACTTCAAAAGATAACAGAAAACCTGAATTGGACAGCCTTATGGAAGGGTAGGCTAATTTTAATTAGTGGATGTCATTCTACCTTACTGGAAGCTTGGATTTCTAGATGTACAATGTTTAATGTAGGAAGTAAAGTGCTAAATTTTGAAGCAATTCACATTAACATTATACCCTATTTTATTTATTCTTACAAGTGTATTCATGCTTTTATTTTTTCATTGTACGAAAGGTTTTTTCTTGAAAAAACTTTTTTAAATGAAAGTATTTGACATTAATCTTGGAATTTTTATTCTTTAGGTTTTTTTAAGTGTATTAAATAAATTAAGTTAGACTAATGAGAAGTTTTAAAGTATAATGAATTGTTTCTCCCCTTGTTTTACAGTGGAGAAGGGAAACTGCCAACATGCGTTGCCACAGGAAGCCCGATCACTGAGTATCAATTCTGGATGTGCAGTGTATGCAAGCATGGTGTCCTTGCCCAGGAAATAAGCCACTACAGCTTCTGCCCCTTATGCCATAGTCCAGTGGCTTAAAGGAATGATAAACTGTATGTAACTGTAAAATATAGGTAACATATATAAATGGCTATATGCTGTATGTGTAATAAGGTTTATTTCTATGAATTTTGTATGAAAATAAGCCTCATTATTTATAGTTGAATTTTTGCACAAAATACATGTTAATAAAATAATTTTTTAAAGCAATACAACTGAGAAATAATAAGGCTGATTTTCATATAAATGTATGAAAATCAACCATATTTTCTGTCTGCCTCTCTCTTTTGTCTATCTTGTATTTGGTTACATGATACCATGGGAATATTCCAAATAAATATTTTTCTCACAGTGTCAAGGTAACTGAATTCGTTAAAAAATCTTGAAGGGAGTGGGGAGCAGGGGAGGCATGGGAGTGGGGCAAAGTTGAATTTAGAGAATTTTTATAACCCATGTTACAAGGAAGTTAAACAATTGTAATAGCGAAATGAGCTTTCTCTGTAGCCATAGTTAATTAAATAAGCGTTGAATGTCTTCTTTATTATATATTCAGAAGTGAGGCGATGGCATTTTAAGACATTTTTTACAATCTAAATTGTTTCTAATAGCCCTATTCCTCTATTTTAAAACCTGTCCTTTTAGTTTCATTCAAGAGATGGCATTTGGAATTTACACTTTCATATGATTGTGCAGAAAACTTGGCTCTATTTATAATGAAAATAACAAACAAAAATATCCATTTTGTAGTTATAGCTTCTATTGAAACATTGTCACTAAGCTGGACCCTTCATTTACACAAGTATTGTTGAGGGAGTGATTCTTTCTTGATATGCATCTGTTTTCATGGATTATTAATTTAGAAGATAAACAGTCGTGATCTGTAATGGACCATTTCTTATGTCTTTTATATAGCAAATAATGTTCTCTGTTTATTTCTCATGAATTCCCATTTTGTGGCTAAAGACAGAACTTTGCACTATTTCATCAAGATTATTTTATTGAGGTTTGGCTTACCTTTAGTAGAGGCAATACATAGAGATACGCAACTTTGTTATTGCAGCTACAATACACTTTCTCAATCTGATGTTTTTGTCTTGTAGAGACCAAGGCAAGTTCAGCATGTTGCAGATTGGGAATAGTGAGCTATGAGAAGAGATTTAGAGCCTAGATGAGCTTAGGATAGATAGTGGGCTCATAGGCCTAAATAAAAAGAGGAGACCAGAAGTCTTTGAGGTCTCTGTCTCTATTCATGTGCCTTGTGGAAAATTACCTTTGTACAATGGTAGCCTCTAAATACATTACCTAGCAAGCTATCCCAGAGGTCAAGGAACAGAAAGCCTTACAAACCAAATAAAAATTCTCAAAATACATTGGTTTATTAAACTAATTTGCAATACACAGTGAGGAACAAGGAGAAAGCAATGATAGATTAACACTGTTAGTGTAGCATGCCAGTGAGGTGGAAAGACCACAACACCTGAATCACAGGTTATGTAATGTTTTTATGTCCTGACTCACACTCTGTCACATAAGCTTTCCCCTAATAGTGGGGTTACAAGGAGGACCAGAGTGGCCGTTTGAGCCAGACAACTCAATCAGATGAAATGTGCCTGAGGCCAACGACGTACACTTGTTCTCTAGAAGGGTCTCAGGGGCCAGTACACTTTTACCACAGTAATAGCTTGCCTATTAGTCTGCTGAGCAGCCATGAATTTTATTGTATTTCTTGGGTAAGGACAGGCCAGAATGAGTGTCACCAGTGGGTAATTGAATCAACTTCTCACACATATTGAGGGCTTTATATGTCTCATGCATACTTAGTGTGTCATGAATATTTGATATCTTTGTGGCTTTTCATATTTTTAATGCTTCATGAATATTTGATATCTCTTTCTCCTTTCTATCTGTGGTCACACATACATGCTCTATTAACTTTTGTCTAATATGTCTCCTAAGTTACTAACTTACTTATCTAAATTTAACACAATGAATTCCAGCTTTCTCATTTGTTTTCTTCTATACCAGAACGAAAAATTTCCCCAAATCAGAAAATCACATTCTAACAAAGAAGTCTAAGACAATACATCTCCCGTTGAACTTACATCTTTCCACAGGACTTCTATTTTTAGGGATGAGACTATTCTCTGCTTCATCAAGGAAAGAGAAATGTTCAGGGTTGTAGGGATGGCACACTTACTAGCTTTGCCTGTCTGAAAGGTTCCTGCAGGACAGTTTGGTCAGAGCTGCAATTCTTGGTCCATGGTTGAATGCTTGAGTATTTCTTCCTTCCCTTTCCTATCTCAGGAATCAGCTGAGAATTCATTTGATTGTCATGCCTCTGGCCCCTTACTGTGATTTGTTGGTTACACTTTCATTTGCTTTAATTCTAGGATCACCTGTTGACTCCTCAGACTTCACCTAACTTTGGAAACTCTCTTTTGGAGCCTTCTCATTTCTCCCTAATTCTGTGCTGCCTGAGCCCTAGAATTTTCCCACCAATGAATTACTCCAGGTAGATTCTGAGTTGCTGGATCTAGTTGATATTTAAACAATATGTAGTTGATATTTCTAATTCAGTTGGATCCAGAAACCAGTATCTTTTAAAACAACTTCTCATACCTTGTGGACCTAATTATCATATATGTACGTGTGTGTGTGTGTGCGCGTATGTATATAGACAGACACACCTTTTTTACTTTTGTAAAAGCTTATGCCTCTTTGGTATCTATATCTGTTAAAGTTTTAATGATCTGCCATAATGTCTTGGGGACCTTTGTCTTGTATGTAAATAGTACTAGAGAAAAAACCTGTATTATGAATTGATCTAGTTGGTTTTATTCGACATGAAGGCAATTTCAAGGTAACAACACTAACAAACTCTCCCTTGACTAGGGGGACAAAGAAAAGCAAAATTGACCATAAAAAACAATTACCTGGTGAGAAGTTGCATAAACAGAATTAGGTAGTATACTGAAGACAGCATCATTAAACAGTTATGTTGTTCTCCTTGCAAAAAACATGTACTGACTCCCTTTGAGTAATGCCAAGGAAATAAAACTTGCCCTTAATTACATGTTTCAAAGTGGTGTGGTGGGCCAAAGTATTGAAATGAAGCTGTACAAATAAGCAGTGTGCCTAACAAGCAACACAGTAATGTTGACATGCTTAATTCACAAATGCTAATTTCATTATAAATTATTTTGCTAAAGTACACTTTGAAATTATTTTTCTGTATTCCAAGAGCTGAGATCTTAGATTTTATGTAGTATTAAGTGAAAAAATGCAAAAATAATAAACATTGAAGAAAAAATAACTTGTGTTTATTCCACGTTTTCTTTATAACTTATGGAGAACATGGTGTTTGCTTTGTCTTGATTTAAGTATGCTGATGGGGGTTGGTTAGGAGGGTATTGGGCTCCAGAGTGGAGAAGGGGAAGAGGGAGCAGGAGGTACAATAGATATACAGTACCACTTTTGCTACCAAACAAGGGGGAAAAAACCCCAAGAGACTGAATAAATTGCTGTATTATGTCTTTATAATGAGAGCTATCAGCTCCTAAGATATTTCTCTAAAGTTAAAAAAAATTAAATTATACCTCCAGCTGATTGAAGTCCACCCTTTCCACACTGATGTGCAATTATATGAAAAAAAAAAAAAAACAAAACCCAAAAACAAAACAAAACAAAAAAACAAGTCCATATATGCAGGTACCAATTTCTGGTTTCTTCTTCTGTTCCATTGATCTGTTTGTCTGTCTTTGGCCCAAAGCAGAATGTCTCAGTTATTATAGTTTTTAAAATAGGTCCTGCTGTCTGGTACAAGTCCTACTTTGTTTTTATTCTTCAAAAATGTTTTGTCACTCTCAGTCCTTTGCACTTCTTTTTTACATATACAACCATATAACCGTGCTTAATGACTGCTTTTTTTAAAAAAATATTTCTCAATTGTCATATCTGTTATTTCTTTTTATCATCTTATTGCATTGGCTAGGATACCCAAAACAATGCTGAATAATTAAAGTGATGATACTGGGCATCCTTGTCTTATTCTTAATCTCAAAGGAAATTTTTCAATATTTTAAGAAATCATTGCTTATTATATTTTCTGTAGACATTTTGTCGGTAGGTTTTAATAAGTATATCTTCTTGTCCTAGTTTGCTAGGGAGTTGAATTTTATTAACTGAATTTTCTACATCTGTTGAGATTTTTCTTCAATTTGTTGATGTGGTGAGTTAAGTACTACAAGCAAGAATACTTGATAATGCTAAAAACTGCTATTCACAATAACAATGTAACATGTAAGAGTATCTGTAGACATAACACCTAATATCTATGCTCATAGCAACCACCTTTATAAAGCAGAAACTGCAGTGGATGCAACAAAATCAATTAATAGAAATACAGTAATAATGACTTCAATGCAATGTTGTGATGATCTCTTATAGAAAACACACTTGCCACTTGATTTTTCCCTATTTTTTATGTGATGAAATACACATAGCATAAAATTTACTATCTTAACCATTTTTAATTGTTTTTAAATTTAATATTTTACAAGACATGGTCTAGCTCTGTCGCCCAGGCTGGAGTGCAGTGGCACAATCATAGCTCACTGCAGCCTCAAACTCCTGAGCACAGTAATCCTCCCACCTCAGCTTCCCAAAGTGCTGGGATTACAGGCATGAACTCTTGCACCTTGCCTATATTAATCATTTTAAGTGTACAGTTAAAGTGGAATTAACTATATTTATTAAGTACATTCATATTGTACATATTTCACCACTACCACCACCACCACCACCACCATCCATCCATCCATCTCAGAATTCTTTATCTTGCAAAACTGAAACTGTATGCTCATTGAACAATAACTCCCTATCCCCCTTAAAGCTGTCCCTGGCAACCACATTCTACTTTCTGTCTTTATGAATTTGACTACTCTAGGTACCTCATAAAAACGGAATCATTCAGTCTTTTTGTGGTTGGCTTAATTCACTTCATGTAATGTCCTCAAGGTTCATCCATGTTGTAGCATGTGGCAGAATTTCTGTTCTTTTAAAGACTGAATAATATTCCATTGTATGAGTATACCACATTTCGCTTATCCACTCATCTGTTGATAGACACTTGGATTGCTTCCACCTTTTACCTAGTGCAAACAATACCGCTATGAACCTGGATGTGTAAATATCTCTTTAAGACCATGCTGTCAGATATTTTGGGTATATACTTAGAAGTGGAATTGCTGAATCAAATAGTAATTTTATTCTTAGTATTTGAAGAAGTGTCATACCATGTGATTGCACCATTTTACATTCTCACCAATAGTGCACAAAGATTCCAGTTTCTTCACATCCTCACCAATACTTATTTCTTCTTAATAGTTTCCATCCTACTGGAATGGTGAGAAGTGGTATTTGATTGTAGCTTCGATTTGCATTTTCCTAATTATTAGTGACATTGAGCATTTTTTCATGTTCTTATTGGCCATATGTCTATCTTCTTTAGAGAAAAGTCTATTCAAATCCTTTGCCCATTTCTACATTGGGTTGTTTTGCTTTGTTGTTGTTGTTTTTGGAAGTTCTTTGTATATTCTGGGTATTAATCCCTTATCAGATATATGACTTGTAAATATTTTGTTTTATTCCATGGGTTGCTTTTTTACTCTGACGGTGTCTTTTATGCACAAAAGTTTTTAAATTCTCATCAAGCCCAATTTGTCTAGTTTTTTCTTTTGTTGCCTGTGCCACTGATGTCATATTCACAAAATCATTGCCAAATTCAGTGTTGCTAAGTTTTTGCCATATGTTTTTTCCTAAGAGTTCGTAATTTAATTCTTACATTTAGGTCATGATCCATTTTGATTTAATTTTTGTATGTGTTGTAACAGTCCAACTTCATTATTTTGCAGTGGATATCCAATTTTCCTAGCACCATTTGTTTAAAAAACTGTCTTTATGCCAATAACACACTTGTTTTGGGTAATGTAGCTTTGTAGTAAGTTTTGAAATCAGGAGTGAGTCCTTAAACTTTGTTCTTTTTCCAAAATTGTTTTGGCTATTTGAGAGCCCTTGTAATTCCATATGAATTTTAGGATGGAGTTTTCTATTTCTGCAAAAACATCATTGGGATTTTGATAAGGATTCCATAGAATCTGAAGATTGGTTTATATAATATTAACATCTAAACAATATTGTCTTCTAATCCATGAACATGAGATGTCTTTCCATTTATGTCTTCTTTAATTTCTTTTAGCAATGTTTTACAGTTTTAATTGTACAAATCTTTTACTTTCTTGGTTAATTCCTAAATATTTTTTTTTGTTTTTGATGTTACTGTAGACGGAATTGTTTTCTTTTTTCTTTCTTTTTTTGAGAGGGAGTCTTGCTCTGTTGCCCCGGCCGGAGTGCAGTGGTGCGAGGCACAGTCTTGGCTCACTGCAACCTCCACCTCCCAGGTTCAAGCGAGTCTCCTGCCTCAGCCCCTTGAGGAACTGGGATTACAGGTGCCTGCCACCACATGTGATTAATTTTTGTATTTTTCATAGATACAGGGTTTTGCCATGTTGGCCAGGCTGGTTTCAAACTTCTGACCTCAAGTGATCCACCCATCTTGGCCTCCCAAAGTGCTGGGATTACAGGTGTGAGCCACCGTGCCTGGCTGGAATTTTCTTAATTTCCCCTTTTGGGATAGCTTCATTGTTAGTGAATAAAAATGCAATTGATTTTTGCATGTTGATTTCATATCCTCCTACTTTCATATCCTCCTACCTTGCTGAATTCATTTATTAGTTATAACCATTTTTAAATAGAGTATTTAATGTTATCTATATGTAAGAGCATATCATTTGTGAAGAGATAATTTTACCTCTTCCTTTCCAATGTGGATGGCTTATTTTTAAATTATTTTCTCGCTTAATTACTGTGGCTAGAACTTCCAGTGCTGTGTTGAATAGGAGTACGAAAGTGAGCTTCCTTGTCTTGTTCCTGATTTTGTAGGATAATCTTTCAGTTTTTCACCATTGAATATGATGTTCACTGTGTTTTATACACGTCTTTTATTATGTTGAGGCAGACCCCTTCTATTGCCTGCTTGAGTGTTTTTGTCATGAAAGGGTTTTGAATTTTGTCAAATGCTTTCTCTACCTAAATGAAGGTGATCATAAAGTTTTTTCCCTCCATTCTGTTACTGTGCTGTATTACATTGATTTTTTTTCCTCAACTGCTATTGATTGATTTTCATGTGTTGAATTATCCTTGCATTTCTAGGAATAAATTCCACTTGGTCATGGTGTATAATCCTTTAATTATGTGACTAAATTCAATTTGCTAGTATTTTATTGAAGATTTTTGCATCAAAGTCATAAATGATATTGATCTGCAGTTTTCTTCTAGTGTCTGTGTTTGGCTTTGGTGTCAGAGCAGTGCTCGCTTTATAGAGTGATTTAGAGTTTTCTTTCCTTTTCAGTGTTTTGGAAGAGTTTAAGAAGGACTCGTGTTGGTTCTTCCTTAAACATTTAGTAGAATTCATCAGTGCAGCCACCAGGTCCAGGGCTTTTCTTTGTCAAGAGGTTATTTTTAGATTACTGATTGAATCTCCTTACAAATTACAGGTTAATATGGTTTGTCTGTGTCCTCACCCAAATCTCATCTTGAACAGTAGCTCCCATAATTCCCACATGTTGTGGGAGGGAGCCGGTGGGAGATAATTGAATCATGGGGGCAGTTTCCCCCATACTGTTCTCGTGATAGTGAATACGTCTCACAAAATCTGATGGTGTTATAAGGGATTTCTCCCTTCACTGTTCTTTCATTTTCTCTTGTCTGCCGCCATGTAAGACATGCCGTTTGCTTTCTGCCATGATTGTGAGGCCTCCCCAGCCACGTGGAACTGTGAGTCCATTAAACCTTTTTTCTTAAAAAAACAAAAAACCCAGTCTTGGGTATATCTTTACTAGCAGCGTGGAACAGAATATTACACAGGTCTATTCATATTTTCTATTTCTTCATGATACAATCTTGGTAGGTTTTTTGTTTCTAGGCATTTGTTCATCTAGTTTGTCCCATTTTTCGGCACACAATTGTTCATAGTACTCTCTTATAATCCTCTTTATTTCTGTAGAACTGATGGTAATGTTCCCATTTTCATTTCTGATTTCAGTAATCTGAGTCTTTTTTTTCTTAGTCAATTTAGCCCAAATTTTACTAATTTTTGTTAATCTTTTTAAGAACCAACTTTTGGTTTTGTTGATTCCATTTTTCTGTTTTATCTGTTTTGATTTTGTATTATTTTATTCCTCTGCTAGCTTTGTGTTTGCCATTGGTTCTTGATATTTAATGTTAACATGTTTTACTTTTTTATAAATCTGTTAATATTCTAACTGTTTTTTAATATAATTGCTTTCCTTTGTAATCCTGTTTTTAAAACACTTGAAAACACTGAAACGACATAGGCTTCACCACACTTGCAAAGGTGCCATAGCACAAAAAAGGTTAAGATTTTTACTCCTATTTAGAACCCCCCTTCCCAAACCCCCAATTTTCATTACATATACTGCTATTTTCCTCTTAGATCACTGGTTTTTAGACACATAAATATCCCTGTTGTTCCTTGAACAGAACAAAGCATAACTTCTACTCAGGTGCAGGGGCTCATGCCTGTAGTCCTAGCACTTTGGGAGGCTGAGGTGGGCAGATGTCTTGAACCCAGGAGTTGGAGATTAGCTTGGACAACATGGGGAAACTCATCCCTACAAAAAATACAAAAATTGGCTCACTGCCAACCACTTCCGCCCAAGTTCAAGGGATTCTCGTGCCTCAGACTGCGGAGTAGGCTGTGATTACAGGCACCTGCCACTATGCCCAGCTAATTTTTTGCATTTTTAGTAGAGACGGGGTTTTGCCATGTTGGCCGGGCTGTTCTCCAACTCCTGACCTCAGGTGATCCGCCCGCCTCGGCCTCCCAAAGTGCTGCGATTACAGGCGTAAGTCACAGCGCCCGGCCATCTCCACCTTTTCTTATCTCCCAAAAGAAATAACATCTCTGGCTTTATGTAGAATAGTGTATACTGCCACATCAGTGTTTGAGTCATTCCCCAGAGGAGAGGGGAACTACCCCTCCATTTTTTTTTTTTTTTGCAACATCTCATCTTCCTTTTGCTGTTGCTTCCCCCCCCACACACTTGGTTTTCTTCTATCCTATACTTCAGATTTCTGTTTCGTGTTTTTTTTATATTGAAAAGATGACACTGCCCCAAGAAGCAAAAATAAATGGGAACTGAAAAAAATTTTCTTAAAAAAAATTTTATTTATTTAATCTCTTAAATCACCTGGAATGAATATTATGTCAACTGGGAGCTTAAATGCTTAAATGTATTTTACCCCAAATGGTTAACTAATCCTCCCAATAGCACTCATTTGAATAATCTGTCCTTTTCTCCATATATGTTACATGTCTTTTACAAAATACAGCCTATTTGGGGCATGTTTCTGGGCTTTTGTTCTATTGAGCTGTCCATTTGCTTACACGAGAAATGCCAGTTTATTTTTTGTAGTTTTCCAATCTTTCAATTTCTATCAGTGTTTATTTAACATTAATCCACTGTATTTGTATTTTTTCAGTGGTGGTAAATGGAAAAAATTAAAAATCTAATGAAAGCAGCCAAAAAGCACACAATTTATGTCCTGTTAAGACTTCTGCATGCAAGTATCATGCTCCAAATATATTTTTCATCTTTACTTTTTCTGACGGAAAGGGCTCAAGTACTTTGGGAAGCAAAACAGAATTGACAGACCCCGAAAAGATACACAGCAGGCCTGTCAGGTAGCGTGGGTGGCAACTGTTCTTACATAATTTTAATTTGAATTAAACGTAATGTAACTAATAAATTACTTTTTAGATTTCCCTTTGCCATAAACAGGGAATATAACTAACATCAAAGATTCCAGACTCTCGACACAATATACTACTAATCGTAACACAGTTCTAGAGAATCAAAAAAGGTAGAGAAGTTTGGACCGCGGAACAGACCTGGTGGAATGTCGACCCAAAGCGTTTCAGGGTAGACAAAGCCTACTGAGAACACCCTAAACGCGGAGTTTTGCTAAGTAGGGGACGCTGAAAGGCAAGGGAGCGACAGGAAGCCCGCAGGCTAATTCGCCATTAAGAAACAGAACCGTGGCTTCTCCCACCTCCAGCGTCATCGGCCCCCAATCCACTGTAACAAACGGGTAGTGTCTCGCAGCATCAGACAAGGGACTTGGAAATCAGTTTGAGACCACTCATCTGCGCCTCTTCTAACAAACGAGGAAGGCGGGTCCAAGCGCGGTAACAACATACTTCACAGGGCCCACTGCAAACGCCCTCCCTGCAGCGGAACAGTTATCTCGCGATATGACGGGTCCCCAGAAGTCACAAACCTAGCGCCAAGATTGGCTGTCAAGGTAGAGTCCAGGGTGCGGAAGTGGCTTTGTGGTGCCACCTTTGGCCGCTCAGAGGTCAACACCCATTCTACACCGAAAACTAGGCCTTGGCTGCTATGGAAGGACAGCAGGGGGAAAAAAGCCACGCAACCCTAACACTCGCCCAGGCTCATTTCAACAAGGGCGAGTACGCGGAGGCCGAGACGCTGTACTCCGCTTACATTCGCCAGTGCGCCTGCGCGGCCTCCAGCGGCGAGAGTCCCGGGAGGTAACTATCGCGAGACCTGGGGCCGCAGCGACCCCGGGTGGAGGCGACGTTGCGGCTCTCTGGGCTCGTGTTTTCGCTGCTGGAGCTCACGGGCGGCGCGTGTCGTAACCCAGCACTAGGACTGAGCGGGTCGACGTTCGTCTTTCTAGAAAGGCCTAGGCGAGGCCTAGGATGAGGGCGGCGGAGAACGCGGGGAGGGAGCCCACCCGCGAAGAGCCGTCTGCCGCGACGGTGCGGGGAGCTTCCGGGAACCGAACTCCCTGAGGGCTCCTCGGACGCGGGCCTCCGCTTTTCACTCCGCCGTCTCTCCTTCCACGTTCCTCATTCCCACCCAAAGACTTAGGACAGATAGGGATTTTCCACTTGTGATTTTAGCTGGCGGGAAATCCGCGACTTGGGAAGGGAAGGGGTCACGGCTGCGTAGGGCCACGGTACCGCGACTCCCACCTCAGTGTCACAGCGCTGGCTTTTGGTGGTGGTATGAAAAACGTTTATGTAGAAAAGAGCATAACGAACGTCTAGGTGTTTATCGCTTGGCTTAAGCATTAACAGTTTGCCCATCGTATTCATCCATGGGTGTTTCAGAAGGAACTTCCATATCATCGAATAGTTACTTAATATCAAGTAGTCAGTGTTGGAACCTTTCTGATCGACTAATAAGGTGTTTTGTTCTTTGGTTCGCTTTTCGCAGTTGGTTCAAGTCAGGATACACATCAAGTCTTTTTAAGTCTCTCCACCTTCTCTTCCCAACACAGTTTTTCCTTTGTTAAGGAAACCGATTCTTGTGTCCTTTGAATTTCCGCGTTTTGGACTTGCTGACTGAATCTCTTCTGTCATTTAATGTGGTCATCTGTCTCATACTGCTGTGAATTGGTAGTTAAACCTTGAGGTTTGATCTAATTGAATTCAGATTCAGTATCATGGCAAGACTACTTTTTAGGTGGGTACACGTGTATACTTTCACCAGGAAGCACATAATGATTGGCTAGCTTTCTTTTTGTGATGTTAGCAGCTTCACCTGCTACTATCTGCTTACCCAAAGCATCTTTTCGGCTTGTGCCTGGATGTGTAGCATTTGTTTATACTCCAAGTCTTGCTTGATGGGGCTTGTTGATGGTACGGAGTGGACAAGGATGAGAAAAGAACAGAGGGGTTGATTGAACAGCTTTTTGAACAGTTGTGAGTTGTCTGTTGTGGAGTTGAGTTTTCTAGACAGGATGCCAGCTTGTCTTTTGTATGAGGCTTCACTGAGGACTTGATTCTTACCCTGTTTGTTACACTTGTATGAAATTAAACCGGAAAGATAAAATTACCTTCTCATTTCAATAACACACGAGAATAATAATAGACGTTTCTGAACAGATAATAAGATGATACCATCTACTTTCCTCAATGCACCTTTAGAAAGCTAAACTATTCATGTTTCGAGCTCTAAGAATAGACTTATCTAGTAGATTTAAAAAAGTATTCATAAGCACCAGGTATACTGATGCTGTCTAGTCTTGTTATTCTTCCTTCTTTGCACATCTCAGCCTAAGAACACAAGTGTCTGTAGCAAATGTAATAGCTATGCCTTACCAGCACAGGAAAGACAGTTTGTCATAGCCCAGTCGAAGGGATTTGAATTCCAGTCTTGGCACTGCCACATGGCTGATGTCTCAGCCTGTTTTTCATCTGTAAAATAAGCTTTGGTAAAATTCTAGGAACTCATGGATTGAAACTGAATTCTGTCATTTCAACTTCCCTTCGATTTATATTCTGGAGCTTACATTTATTTTTTAAGTATTGGGTCACTGAATCATTTTGAAACAATATTTGCAATTTTTGAATGCCTTGCGTTTTGAACAGTTTGTGATGTTTTCTTTTAATATCTAAAGTATAGCTTTAGTCATAAACCTAATTTCCAAAATACTATTTTTTTTGCGAAAGTTAGCAAATCCTAAAAATTCACATTTGGGCTAGGTAACTTAAATGAATTCCATTATAATAAATGCTATCATTACAAAAATTTTAATATTACAAAATATTTCAGCTTCAACTGTTGGTCCATTTCTTTAAAATATGAAACAAAATTTCCACATGAAAAAGCCTTTTAGAAGTTGATTTAATAAGATCTAATTCTAAATCTAACATTTTATGATTCTCTGAATATATTACGAATATATAATTAGTATTAAAAACATAACAATAATTCTGAAACTTCGATTTAATGACTAAAACCTTACTGGCATCCTGAGATTGCGTTTTTCTTCAAACTCTCTACTGGGAGCAGTTCAACTAGTCTCATGTCAGACATAGGTGAAGGGGAGTGGTGCCCTCTTGTAATCTAGGTTTTAACAGGGGTGCTTAGTGGCATTCAGAAGTATCCTTACACCCAGTCTCTATCATAGCTCATAGAATAGACAATTTCTAAAATTGCAACAGTTCCTCTCCATCGTTAGCAAACTTGGCTGAAGGAGGCCCTTGGGCTGTGAGTGCCTCTTAGGGTAGCAGTAGTTACAGTGCCTGTCTGAAATCTCAAGACACTACTCAAGAGAAGTACCTTTTACTTACACTAACTGCATTCACAGATATTTTTGGAGGACTATACTTTTTACTACGGGGTATTACAAAGAAGTGACAGATGAGTTCTGTGTTTGGTTCTAATTTGAGAATTGCTTTGGGAAAAAAGAAAGGGAAACAGAATTATCCCTGACTCAGAGCAGAGCCACTAATGCTCTCTGTGCAGACTATTTGTCCTGTGCATAGAAAGGTTCTGGGCGGCCAGGGGCTGTGACCTGTTGAGCTGGCGGCTGGTCAGAGCTACCTGGGTGTCCAGCCCAGGAAAGGCTGCTAATTTAAAGCTCTTTGGGCAACCTCTAGTGCCCTCAGGTGCAGAGCCAGTTCCGCACAAAGGACATCCAAACTGACTGAAGCCCTGAGGGGGCTAAAGGAGCCCACCCTCCTAACAGGAAGCCAGCCTGGCATTGGGGAGGATGCCAGCTGAGGCTGGAGGGAGGGCAACTCTGTCCCCAGAGATAACTTCCTGGGGATCATAGCATGTTGAATTTTCACCTAGCGTTAACTTTAGTTCTTTATTGGTGGAAAATGATTTCAAATCTCATTGTTTTAAGATCACTTAAAAATTTGAGAATGAAATTGTTTCACATTGTGACATGTCCATGGCATACTTGGGCTTTTCCCTCATTGCTTAGCATTTAACTGATCTGTCTTCTTTGCCCTGCTGGTGTGTGCTTAGAAAAATGAAAAATCATTTTAATGTTATATTCAGCAGGACAAGTTGGTAGTGAACACACTAGAAAGTTAGTATGCTTTTCAGGTTGACATTGTAGTGGTATAACCCTACAAAAGTAGATAACAGGGTTACACAGAAATTGCTTTTAGCTCTTTATTTATTTGTACGGTTTTTCTTCAGCTCGGATTTTCAGTGTTGATGCTGCATGTTATAAGGCTGTGAAGTTTGACAATACCCAAAAGAGAATGAAAGTGGAAATGAGAGGAATTTGGTAACACAGTGTTTTTAATGTGAACTTTTTGTTTAAAGCAAATGCAGCCCTGAGGATTTGGCTACTGCATATAACAACAGGGGGCAAATCAAGTACTTCAGGGTTGATTTTTATGAAGCCATGGATGACTACACATCTGCCATAGAAGTCCAACCCAATTTTGAAGTTCCATATTACAACAGAGGGTTGATACTGTATAGGCTGGGTAAGAATTTTTTTTCTTTTTGGGTTTTGTCATTGACTGTATTCTGTTACTTCAGAGGTCTCAAATATTGTAAAACTAACGTAGTAATCAAATTTTAAAGTTCTGTGAAATTTAGGTTTAGAGCTTGGAACAAAGGAAGCGTCCCTGAGTTTATTTTAGGCTTTTGATAGGCGTTATAGATCACAGCAGAGCACTGGGGTGGGAATTGGACTTGGGCGCAGGAGCCAGGGTGACCCCATTACTTTGTGCTTGTGCATTCCCAGCTGTGAAATGAAGGCAATTCAGTTGATCGCCTGTGAAACTTTTCTGAGTTAAAATCTTTGAAGACACACAAGACAATAGAAAGTGAAGTTTAGATTCTTGGATTAAAGGGACCATAGGTACTGTTTCTCATTTAAAGTGTCAAAAAGAAAATTAGTTTCCTGTTTCTTAATTTTACTGCAGTTATGTAAAACAGGCGATACAGTTTTGTTAAAATTTTAAGATGATTGATAATATTTACCTGTTAAATCTCAATAAATAAACCCATAACTAATTTTAGGTGTATTATTCCCTAAGGGCACACAAAATTACTTTGATATACACATCTCTATATTATTAAGATAAAAAAGTTTCCTTTACTAGAAGTGACTGAAAGCTCATAAATATAAAAGCAAAAGTACGTGTATCAAAGCTTTGCCATGAATAATGTATAGAAATACTCAGTTTCTTTTCTCTTTTCCATTTTTTGGGTTCTGGTACAGGATATTTTGATGATGCTTTGGAAGATTTCAAGAAGGTCTTAGACTTAAATCCTGGATTTCAAGATGCTACTTTGAGCTTAAAACAGACTATTCTAGACAAAGAAGAAAAACAAAGAAGAAATGTTGAAAAAAATTATTGAGATTTTTAACTTAATGGAAGTATTGATTCATGATCCTTACATCTGCATCTAGTTATCAGTAATTTAAAATAGATATTGAGCTATTTTGATTTATATTTAAGAAATTAATACATTAGCACTGAAAGTTAAATAGTGTGTTTAAGGTAATTTCAGGTTGAATGGATTTTTTTATGAAGTGTAAATAATACCAATGTATAAGTGTATATTATTATATTAAATATTACAGTAAAAAGGAATGTGGTGTTTTCCTCAGTAAAACTATTTTTGTGATTTTTTTATTCTCAACTATTTTAAAAATGTTACATCTACAGAAAAGTTGAAAGTATAATAAAATAAACTCTTCAGTTAAATTCATGAGTTGTTAATATTGTGCCATATTTGCTTTTTCTATTTAAATACATAACTTTTTGCTGAACCATTTGAAAATAAGGTGCCGAGGTCACAGTACTTTGCCCCTAAATATTTCAGCCTACATTTTCTAAGATTGAAGACATCCTACTTTATAACCACAACACCATTATAATACCTAGTAAAATGAATAATTCTGTAATGTCAGCCATATCCAGCCCATGTTCCAAAGTGTGTAGATTTTTATTTGGATCTAGAGTCAATCAGGTTTCATTGCATTTTTTTTTTTTTTAATGTCTCTCTCAGTTCTTTTAATCTAGTTACCTGTCCATTTTCTCCCCCTAGCATTGGCTTTGAGAGTAAGGCTGTTTTATATAGCTAGGCTAGAGGGACATAATATTTAGGGTTAAAAATAAACATGTCCTACCAGAGAACAATTTGAAAGAGTTCAGCTTGAATTACACTTGATTTTCTCAAGTAATCATTGATAAAATGGGTTAAGATTTAAATATTGAACATAGTTTTCTGTCTCTGGATAATGGCAATTGTTATCAACATTTACTGAATACTATAAGCCAAGCACTGTTCAAATCATAATAATTTGGTGATCAGGTAGGAATGTATAAAAAAGTGAGGAAATGACAAAAAGCACTTACTAAATATAAAGCTTAAAAAAAATCTCTTTTATTTGGGTGCTGCCAACAATTAGGCCCTTATGAGGCTATCGAACACCGGGAAGAACTTGAAGGGAAAACAAACTAAAGGCAGCCATATGCTATCTATATTTTTTGTTCTTTATTGTTTGGCTTCCAGAGATTTAGACCCTGCATCTCAGATCTCCCAAACTAGTTTATTACTGCTATGGAAAAGCTGTTCTGTAGTGGAAATTACCCTAATCAGGAGAAAGGAAAGTGTCTTTGCTTCGTGTCTCCAGAGGAAGGCGCAGAGTAACTTCTGTGGCCTCAGATGTAATCATCAGCAGCCTTAAAATATTTTTTTTTTGGTATGTGTATGAGTAATCTCATGAGGCAGAAAAAGTAATTGCCCTGTTTGTAGCTCATAAGCAATATCTGGCAAAATACATGGAGAATTTGGGCTGTAGGTAAGTGAATATTAAGAGGAAATTAAGTTTCATGGCCTAGAAATAAAGTGTGTTTCTGGAATTATTCACACTTTCCAAAATGGTTTATCTTATACTGGAAATCTAAAAAAAGTTCTAAAATTGCATGAAAATGTAGAAAAATCCCTCTTAGGAAAACTCTTTAAAAAGTTCCCTAGACCTTGGGAGGGAAAGCTTTAAGCCATTCCACCCAGAGAAGCAAATGCTTAATGTTTAATTTTATTTTCTCTTGACTCATATTCTCTTTACTCTTGACTGGGATCAGATGGAATATGAAAAGGAAAAATTGTTTAAAATTTTCATGTGGTTAGATTTTATTCAAAATTTCTTCATCCTTTATCAGAAAAAAAAAACCAGTCACTGAAGTTTAGAATCAGCAGTTGCTGATTGGAGACCCAGGCATTCATTTTCTCTTGTCTTGTTACTGGAAATAAAGAATAATTCATTTACCTTGTTAATAGCATTGAAACTTTAGGCATTATTCAGATTCTAAGTTTCTGACTGACCAAATAATACCCTGGATATTTACCTTAAAAGACATTCATTACCATTCATAGTTCCCACATTTCAGTATTTGTCATTTCCTTTTTCTAGTAGAAAAGTATGTTTTCCATTTTTTTCCTTTGTAAAACGAAAAGAATTGTGGTTTAAGGTTTCTCTTTCACAAAGTGAGGTAAGATAGGATAAAATGGATTTAAGTTACTTTTGAGTTTAGAATATTACTCCTAACAGTAGTTGGAAAGTGTGGAGCTATTTTTTTTCTGAAATTTGGAACTGAATAAAACCCTTTACTTTATGATAGCAAAGCAAATACCCAAGTCAGTCTTTAGTCATTATCTACTTGCTCTTTTGCTCTTTTTTGGTTTTCTGTTTTCACTGGCTTCTCAACCCTCTCAATCCTAAATGTAGTCTTGGCTCCCTGCCATTTTGCAGGTCTTAAATCTTTCTCGGTGGGCCTGATATATTTCAACCCCACCTACCACTCAGCATTTACGCTGATTCGTGTCTCAATGTCTCCCTTTCTGCCAAGTCTAGCCCCCTTAAAAATTTAACTTGAAAGTAAACAGTTCCTATATAAACCGTAATAGCATGATTTTTTTTTATTCTTTTTTGAGACAGGGTCTCACTCTATTGCCCAGGCTGGATTGCAGTGGCTTGATGACAGCTCACTGCAGGCTTGACCTCCCTGGGCTCAGGTGATCCTCCCACCTCAGCCTCCTAAGTAGCTTGGACTATAGGCATGCACCATCATGCCCAGCTAATTTTTGTATATTTTGTAGAGATGGGGTTTCACCACATTGCCTAGGCTGAGCATAAATGTTTACTATGCTAGTTTTTTGTTTTATTGAGAATAATTCACATATCATGTAGTTCACCCATTTAAAGTATACAGTTCAGTGGTTTGAAGGTAAATACAGAGTTTCGGCACCATTTTTTCAAGGTTTTTGGGTATCCTGGTCTTGAATGCAAACTGCACTTAAAGTTACAACACAGAAAAAATTTTATGCAAATTAATGACTAAACATGAGAGTGCTTCAAAAACAGCTCATGCACAAAACAGATCTAAGAATCCTAAAAGGTGCTGCTTCTGGCTTCATCCAAATATGTGGCACGATTCCACTTTGTCTCATGTGATGTTCTCTAACTAGAAGCGTGTTGAGTAAATCAGACAGCTCATCTCTGCCTGAAATGGATGCTGAATTTAGTGTGTTTAGGTTAACATATTGCTATGCTAAACAAATTGTTGACAAACGTGGAATAGCTTTTCAAGAGCACAGTGAAAAGTTGACTGAATATTTGCTATTTAAGCTAGGTGTGTAATTTTAACAATTTCTATATAAGTTCACATTTTGGTGTTTTCTGTATTTTTTAAAAGTGACAGTAAATTGTGAGAACAGAATGCCCATAATTTAAAATGGCAGTTGGTAAGAGAAGGAGAGAGAGATTTGTTAAATTTCATATCTAATGTTAGGGGACTTCAAAGGACACTATTTCACTCTACAGAAAGGAAAGAAGGATAAGTATAATTTCTGTTTTTGGAAAAACAAAGCAATTGATAAAACACATAGTTTATCCTTTTTAAAATCACAAGGTAAAAGAACACATCACGTAGCAAGACAAATTATAAAGCAAGCAACCTGTAAGGAAGCCCTGAAACTGAAATTATGAATGTGGATATAAAAGTAAAATAGGAACACAGCAGTGTGATTCCAGGTTTATATGTGTCATCACAAAATTATAAATACAGCAGTTTAGTGAAGGTCTTATTTTGCACAGAGGATGAAGCTAAGAAATTCAGTAACTTGTGCAAGGTTATGTCCAAAATCCCTATAAATATTTGAAACTGCCTTGGGTATCAATGTTTTTGCTGCTGGCATCAACTCACAGCAGATATGTGGACTATTTTTTTTTTTTTTTGGTACTGATACAAAATTTAAATTGCTCATAAAATGTTTTAGTACCCAGCAAAGTGAGAATCAAAATAATGTTAAAGTACGTTTTTAAATAATGGAATGTTATTGCAATGCCCACATTGCTTGGTGGTCATTTTTCTTATTAAAAACAGACACAAAATATGGTGAAAAGCAGATTAATTTTAAGAGCAAACTCCATTTGGAAACTAGATTGCTACAGCTGCCAATATGTAAATTTTATCTTACGTCAAAAAAAGCATCCAATACTTAGAAATAAGGCAAAAGGATTTGCATGTCATTTCAATATCATACCAGCAGACCCAGTCAACGACTGTTTAATTCTCTCGGGGGGCCGTGTGCGTGCCTTTCTTTGATTTTCTATTTACTCTTGATTAGGGCCCAGACTCTGGGAGGTTGCATATAACTTGCAGATTTTTGTCCAGAGGAGATGCAAATGAACTCTGGTAGAAAAGATAACCCCGAAGGTTTTGGCTGTATTGCCCTGAAGAACTTTAACCAGTTTTGTATTTAACCTAGCAACTTTATTCTCAAATTCTTTCCTCATGGGCCATAAGTATTCAGTTATGCTAATGCTCTTTTACCACGCTGGCGGTTCTCTATTAATGAGTTAAACATTTTTCAGGTTTTCATTCTATATTCTTCTAAGAATCATGCTTAACTTTAAAAAACATTTTGGCCCTACTACTGAAGAAACAACAAAAAACCCTTGGTATGGTTTGGCTGTGCCCCCACCCAAAATCTCATCTTGAATTGTAAGCCCCATAATCCCCTCGTGTCAAGGGAGAGACCAGGTGGAGGTAATTGAATCATGGTGCGGTTTCCCGGATGCTGTTCTTCTGATAGTGAGTGAATTCTCACGAGATCTGATGGTTTTTAAGTGTTTGGCAAGTTCCTCCTTCTGTCATTCTTCTTTCTACCACCCTGTGAGGAAGGCGTCTGACTTCCCCTTCTGCCATGATTGTAAGTTTCCTGCGGCCTTCCCAGCCATGCTGAACTGTGAGTCAATTAAACCTCTTTTCTTTATAAATTACCCAGACTCGGGCAGTTCCTTATAGCAGTGTGAAAATGGACTAATACAACCCTTAAGCAGAATTTATTATTACATAGTCACATTATTTCTAGCAGGAATAAGAGCCAAGGGGGACTGAAAAGCTTCCGTTTTTTTTTTTCTATTACCTATTTCTTTTTTTTTTTGAGACGGAGTCTCGCTCTGTCACCCAGGCTGGAGTGCAGTGGCGTGATCTCAGCTCACTACAACCTCCACCTCTTGGGTTCAAGGGATTCTCCTGTCTCAGCCTCCTGAGTAGCTGGGATTACAGGCATGTGCCACCAAGCCCAGCTCATTTTTGTATTTTTAGTAAATACAGAGTTTCACCATGTTGGTCAGGCTGGTCTCAAACTCCTGACCTCATAATCCGCCTGCCTCGGCCTTCCAAAGTGCTGGGATTACAGGTGTGAGCCACCGTGCCCGGCCCGCCTATATCTTTAAACTATTCAACAATTCTTGTTTGGAGTCTGTGGAGGCTTAATTGAGCTCTGGCTGAAGTATAGGGAAGGTCATCACATTAAATTTAAACACATGCAAAAAGTACTCCTTTTAAAAGTGGCAAAACCTGCAGAATATAAGGTAAAAAGCAGTTCCTGTCTATCCTTCTAGGCCTTTTTCTTTGTACAAATACATGGGCACATGTATGCAGGTATATGCACAGAATTATGGTATACATATTTAGTAATTTAAATCACATTATTTTGAACATTCTTTTGTGTAAGAACTTAGAAGTCTACCTTATTCTGCTTTGACACATAAATTTTAAAGCCGCATGAAAAGTGCTTGCCAATTTCTTGATATACAATTAATACATGGCTATGGTAATAAAAAAATGCAGGAGGTATAAATAAAAAGACCCCCCGCCTTTCATATTTTTCTCTAGAGCTAACCATTTTTAGCCAGAATAACTAGAAACAAAGGGTTAAAGGCTCCCTTTCCTATTGCTGCTAGTCACATCTTAAAAAAATTACTGTTAGTTCTGTTCACCTGAGTGGCTATTCTAGTTTAGAGGAAAAAGCCCCTCTAAAAGACAAGGTCAAATTCAGCAGATAATATAACGTTATAAACTATGAAGGTACCTGTTAGGAGTTGAATTGGGCCCCCCAAAAAGATATGTTGGAGTTTTAACTACCAGTACCTCAGAATGTGACCTTATTTGGGAATAAAGTTATGACAGATCTGATTAGTTAAGAAGATGCAGGTGGAGTAGGGTGGGTCCTTACAGATACCTTGTGTGACTGATGTCCTTACTAGGAAAAGGAAATTTGGACACAGACACTGGGGAGAATGTCTTGTGAAGACAGAGGTTGAGACTGGAGTGGTTCTGCCACAAGCCAAGGAACACTCAGGGATGCCAGAAACTGGAAAAAACAAGGGTTTCCAGCTCCCCAGGGGTGAGGTCCATCCCCTAGAGGCTTCAGAGGGAGCATGGCCTTGCCAACACCTTGGTTTTGGACTTCCCAGTCTCCAAGACTGAGAAAATTTCTGTTATAAGCCACTCAGTTTGTAGTGCCTTGTTACAGCATTGCTGGGAAACCCAATAAATATTAGTTTCATTTTCAAATGACAGGCTTTTTGCACATGAGCTCTCATGTTTCTGCACCTACAAATGCAACTCTGTTGAAGAAAAGGTGAGCCTTTTGTTAGAACAAACCTGAAAACGAAGACTTCCGAGGCAGGGGAGGGGAAAGAAGGGGCTATTATTCCTTTATCTGATCATGACCCTCACTGGATCAGGAGAGGAACCCATGACTAAGCACCGTATAGAACATGCTCGTTGCTCTGGCTGCCTGCTGAGAAATTCATAACCACCCTATGTGGCTTCGAGACACTCAACTCTTGGAGAACTGAGGCTTCTCTGACTTGAGATTGGAAAGGAAAAGTGGGAGTCACTTCATGCTGCCGAACAACAAACCATTACTAACAAGCCAGGTGAAAAAATAACCCAGTTGGCTGAGCAGGCAGGATTGGGAGCTGTCAGTCTGGGACTCGCAGAACAATAATTATTTCCATTATGAAGACTGGCTGCCAGTAGACTTACTGGAACTGCACCAGCCTCTTGCTTGGGGAGGGTGGGGTGGAGGCAGACGGAGTGAGGCGCCTACATGCAGGGCCCCAAGCCTCGGTCTGTCACTCATCTGTGACAATGGCCAGTATCCACTCCTCTATCCTTGCTATTCTCAATCCCACTGCTCTGTCTGTGCTCAAGTTTCTCTCCCAGAATATAGCCTTTTCATTTATTTAAATCCTGCTCATTCTTCAGGGACCAGCCCAAGTCCCAGGAGCTACCATTAACCTTCCCTGCCAATATCAACCCAAACTCATCTCATTCTCTAACTTCCATCGCACTCTGGTCTAGATGGAGCACCCTTGCTACTGAATGGGGACCATGGACTGGCAGCATTGGCATCACCTGGGAGCTTGTTAGAAATGCAGACCCCCAGCCCTGTACCAGACCTGCTGAATCAGCTTACACTTTACCCAGGCCCCCAGACTTAGTGTGGTTCGTATACACATTAAGGTATGGGGAGCACTGTCTGTAGCACTGGTTCTCAGCGCATGATCTATGGACCAGCAGCACCTAGGACGGTGTTAGAACTGCAGAATATCGGCCCTACCCCAAACCAAGTGAATCCAGCCATCTGTGTTTTAACAAGGCCCCTGGGGAGTCTAAGGCACACTCAAATTTGAGCACTACTTCCAGTTCATCTGGCCCAGCATCTAATTCCAGGATGCTTTTCCATTTCATGTGTTTGTCTCCCTCTTCAAGATGTGGACCCTGAAGGCAGGAGCCATGCTGGTTGTCTCTCTGGCACTCAGACCAGTTTCAACAGGGTGATTGATGCCCCAGGGTAACTGATCAGTTTTCCTTTCCCCTCCCTGCCCTGTACAAGCACAAGGGAGTCTGGGGAGAAGGAGAGAGGAGGAAAGGGCTGATGGAAGATGACCTTCTTTTGTTTTCCCGAGTCTCTCAAGGGTTTGAGGTTTTTGTGGGAGGTTGGGGCACATTATACTGCTTCTCTCAAATTGGAGACCATTGTTACCATGTAATTTTATGTTGTGGCCTGACTTGATCCAGAATTCTGTCTCCAATAGTTTTATGTGGGTTTTCTCCCTGGAAAAAGTTTTTATTGCGATTGAGCAAATAAAGCAATGTTGGCTAACTGTTCCCTTTTCTGGATCGATATGTCCTTCATCTGGGCAAGTGGCAGTGGCCAGCTCCTCTGGCTTGCAGGACCAGCAAGGAAGATTTTCAGACGTGACTAATGTATAGGCTCCTTGGACTTCCTACTCATGAACTCTCATAAAATGCGCTTTGTTCCATCATCGTCAATTAACACAGCAGCAAGCAGTCCTGGGCTGGGGAGTAGCCGGGCCTTGCCTTTAGTGCGCTTCCTCCTTGGGCTGGCTGTGAGCTTTCAGATAGCCAGACGTAATTTCTTTTGAATTGCTTAATGGACATACAATTTTAATCAGTCATGGGACACTTGAGTGGGAAGGAACTAGAGAAATCATCTACTTCTTTATTTTACAGGTAAAGGTTCTGGCTTAAAGGTTATGCAGTTGGTTAACAGAATTATGACCACATCTAGCCCTTCCGGTTCTCAGTTTAAGAATAATAGTGATTTCCAGTTAGTGAAGCATTCCCCGGTGTACACTTACTTTCATTAATCCTGATGGCAAACCTTAGAGCTATTTCAAGATTCAATTTTGTGCCCAGGATCATCCTCCCAGATTGGAGTCCCATGGGCCCAGCCCTGTGATGAAATATGCAAAGGCCCAGAAACCTAATTTGGAGAAGAATGTTACAGGCACTGAAGACATCCTGCAGTAGACAGGACACCCCAAGGTGCAGCTAAGTTGCAGGGCGCATGTCTCCAGCTGGAGCTGTGGGAATGAAAGCTGGCATAAAGAATGTTGGGACAAGGGACATAGACCTAATCACATTTCAAATGCTGCTTGTAATCTGACTTACAATCATGGGTAGGAGAATGGTGATTTCACACAAAACCTCAGGTACTGAGGACAGCAACCTACCTGGAATAGGGGGTGGGGAAACTGGAGAACCTTCCAGCAAGACAAATGCCTGCCATTTCCATGTGTCCCCAAGTAAGCCTCATGACATTCTTTCAAGACTGACATTATTTCTGTTTTACTAAAGGGACAATCAGAGAGTTATGTTAGACTGGAGTCAAAGCTAGAGGGTCCCAGATTCTTTTCCTTAAACCTAAGCTCCGTGGAGGGTGACCAACTTGCCCCATTTTGCCCAGGGCTCAGTTTTGAAACAAAGTCTCGCATCCTGGGAAGCCCCTCAGCTCAGGGCAAGCCTTGGTCCTCCCTCTTTTTGCCCTGGAGGGAATAGGAGTTCTTGACAGGCACCGTCCTGGCCTTGCAGGGCCTGAGTTCAGCCTGTTTTGCTCAGCTGATTGGCGCCTGGCACCAGGGCAGGGCTGGCTGCTTGGTTGGGGTAGAGGGGGGATGTGGCCCACAGCCCCGGGCAGGCTGCTGCTCTGCCAGCTGCTGTCACACCCCATTTTACTGTGGAATGCTGGTCACCAACAGGAGAGTGCCGCCTGCCTGGTTCTACTTTAATTCACGCCTACAAG
The DNA here is from genome assembly GCF_008728515.1 of Papio anubis. NCBI lineage: Eukaryota > Metazoa > Chordata > Mammalia > Primates > Cercopithecidae > Papio > Papio anubis. The sequence goes on along the minus strand of NC_044989.1, from coordinate 19,542,902 downwards.
AAGTGGAACATGAGGGAGAAAACAGGAAGACAAGTGACTCAGCCATCAGAGAAGCCAATCCCCGCTGTTTCTGCCTCGGGCCAAATTTAGGTGCAAGGGTCAAAAACTTACTCAGAATTAGCTCAAGTCAAAAGGAACATTAAGGATACAAGTTTCATGGAAACAGGAACAACTTTCATGTCCCAGGCATTAGCAGAATGTGGAGGGGACTGCTTGCCCACCAGTCCTCCCCAACCCAGCCTCTCTGGTGTCCTGAGAGGCCCAGTAAACAGCATTGGGTTTTGAACCAAATGGTAATGCAGACAGGCAGATCCAGAGGGGATGTTGGGCTTCTTTGGGAATAGGACTGGGTTGCAGGATGCAGCTTAGAGGGGACACTCCAACAACAGAGCCTCAGAATTCGGACATGGTCCTGGATGTGGCAGGCACTGCCATGAGGGCAGGGGAGGGTGTGGGCGGCAGCTGCTGCTGCTCAGGTAAGGTTTATGGTAAGAAGGAGATGAGCTGCACAGACTGAAAGCAGGCACCCCCAGGAGAGTGAGGGGAGACAGGAAGGGGCTGAGCTATGCAGCTTGTTTTTTTCTTTTTTCTTTTTTTTTTTTTTTTACACTAACCCACACCATCCCCTCCCCCTAGCATCAGGGAAGTCACTGTGTCTGCCCCAGGGTGGGGCAGAGAGAAGAGAGAGGGAAGAGGCAGAGAGATGGTAGGAATGTCATAGCTAGTAGAGGTCCACACCCATGGCAGGAGATAGGAGTTGGGGGAACAAGCATTTCTCCTTCCCCCCCGCAGTTCTTGGCCCCGGACTCCAGCTGTCATAGCCTTGATTCCTGGCTGACACCTGGACTACTGTGTGTTATGCCCTTGGCTTCTCCTGCTTATAGAGCTCTGACCTGTCCAGGTGGCTCCAGATTGCAACTTCCTTACTGAGGCCTCTCACTCCTCTCAGAGGTGTTTTCTCTTCTCTGTACACTCACATCCATCAGATTGTACCAAGGGCCTTTTGCTTTTTAAAGCAGTTCGGGTTCTAGTCCAATGAGGACATGCAAATTCTATCTTATTAGGGGTCCCTTAAGGGCCTCTTTTCTGTTCTTTTGATGCTCTTGGTATTTCTAAAATCCTGATAATGAACTGGGGCCTGAGGTCCTCAGTGGGGGAGAAGCCAGCATATTGAAGCCTTTATGGCCCAGCAGGAGTCCCGGCTGGGACTTGGAGACCTGGCTGTCTTCGCCACCAAGGCCAATGGGTACACCCCCCACTTCCCAGCCCTTACAGCTAACCAGTACCTGATGCTCAGCTAGGTTAGCAAGAGGGACCACCCGCTTTAACAGCGAGAAGCATTGCCCTTCTGAGACGGCTGTGTAGGCCACGAAAGAGTGTGGGCCGAGTTGAGATCTCAGTCCATTACAGCATGATCTGGAAAGGAGGCAGACTCCGTAACTGGGCTCTAGGGAACCATTCTTACCACCCTCCTTGGAGGCTGCCTCAGGGTCTGGCCAGGAAGGGCCCCAAACAAGAGGCCTACATCTAAGGCCATCAGCGCACACAATGGGGAAGAAAGTCATGCCAGAGAATCTCTAAGTCAGACTGTGTTCTATGGACTCCCAGCACAGAGCATTTACCCAGGGGGTGGAGATGGTCACACAGATGTCACTGAAAGACTCATGTGGAGAAGTGGGACAACCTGGGCTTGACAAGTAGGACAAGTCATAAGAAAGAGTAGGGAGGCTGCAGGCAGACGTGTTCCAAGTGCTCATTGAGAGCTCAGAACTCTGGGCAGCACTTAGGGCTACGGTGGTACCAGGGCAGTTTTCTCCTCCACTAAATGCCTCTAGGATGCAATAACCATTCTTGCTTTCTTCCTTGCTAGTAATAGGTCTGCTGGCACTTGACAAGCCAGGCAACACGGCTTAAGTCAGGCATCTCATTTCACTAAAATTCCAACAGGCTTCAAGGGCCTCTGCAGCAAGTGCCAGGAGTTGTCCCTTGTTTTAGGAGAGGCAAGATCAGTGAAATAGAACACTTCCAACAGAACAGTGGGGCTGACATGTGCTGGGTTAAATGTGCTTATTACACTGGGAATCTGTTGTCACGTGTCATTCATGGAATGATGTACAGGTCATCTTGGACAGGACCAGCACAGTGGCCATCACCATGACCAGGAAGCAAGATGGCCAGCCAGGGCCACAGCCAGTACCTTCAGGTACTGTTCCTTAAGGAGGAGGAAGGCAGAGTTGCAAGGGCGGCAGGGGCTCATGTGACATGCTTTCCACAGTTCCCACTCAGATCTTGATCTTCTGGCTTATGGGCATATAAGTCCTGGAGTCACTGGAACCAGAGCCAGATGGTCAAGTGCTCTCTTGTGGCCTGAGTTCAAGGTGTGTATGGAGTGAGGGAGTCACTGAGGCAGGAGGACTAAGATCTGGGTTCATATGACCTCTATTCTAGGACTGTCTCCTAGAAGGGTAATCAGACTTGTTAAATGTTTCATAAAACGCCTGAAAATTATCATAGCCAGACACTAGGCAAGTGTGATGGGCAAGAGCCAGGGGTTTTTGGCCAAAGAGCTCTTAGAACTCACTCAGCTCTGGAAGAAAGGCCTCTTCAAGAGTTCCTCAGGCTGAGACGTAGGCATGATGTGCAGAGTGCTGTTCAGGACTTCTGCAGGAGGGTGCCATCTGGTCAGGACTTGAGGCAGCTTTCAGAAGGTTGACTTTGTTTGGAGGGACAGAGGGAGAAAGTGCAGAGGACTTTGTGGGCAGGACCTTTGGGGCGAAACGTCTCAGTGTTGCTACTGGATACGTGGCTAGGGGCCTGCTCTTACCTCCTCCTCTCTCCTCTGGATAGTACTGGCCACTACAATGCCCATCAGGGTCCAAGTGTAGGCAGGATTGGGTCAGGTGGTACAGATACACCTGAGAATAGAAGTGGGTGAACAGCAGAAGACTAAGCATTACAGCAGGACAAACCTTAAGGGGCCAAGGATCTGGAAGCTTCCACAGCATCTCAAGCTCTGTGCAGGCAGAGGCCATTCTGTTCTAGCAGGAACAAAAGTTCCCATGTCAGGGCCTTGGGAAACCAAGAGTGACCCAACACCAATTCCTTCCCACCCACACTTTGTCCTAAGACAGAAGCCTTATGGGACCTCATCCCACCTGGCTTTAGTAAGAGGGCAGGCTTTCTTCAAGGAGACAAGAGGAGGAGTTAAAGTGTGAGAATGGGATGGGGAAGACAATGAGCTTCCTCCTGCATGTAGGCATGAAATGGGGTTATTCTGAGGGTGCTGGTCGGGAATGAGTCAGTTTCCTTTCTTATTAGGAAGTCTACTTACTGGATGCTTTACTATTACTTCTGAAGTCTTCAGTGACTTTAATGTTAATGCTCCATTTTGCAGAAGGTGGTAAGGTTCAAAAAGGAGACGTGACCTGTTTAGGTCACACAGTCAACAACTGACTAAGCAGAGGATCAGCTAGGGTCCCACTCATGCTGCACTGCCCTGTCCCCACCCTCCATGCTTAATCTGGTTACCAGTTGCCATCTGTCAGACTTGACTTCTAAATGTTGATGCCAAGTCACCAAGCAGGACCTGTCATCCAGATCTCTTTATAAAAGTCTAGGAAGTACTTGGGACCTGGGGCTCCCAGGGACTTTGCTCAGTGTCCTCATACTGGCCATATAACTGGGAATCTAGGTTCCTATTTAGCCCTTTCTGGTTCTCTGAGATCTCACCTCTTTGAATCTGGATGCCACAAACTTCACCAGCTTCTTGATCAATGAGGGGTTTAGGACCCTCTCACCCTGGGAGATAGGGGAAAAGTCTACCTCCAACAGGTTATTCTTTTTGCAGCTGTCAGGAAGAATTTGGAGACAAACAAGGAGTGAGGCACTCTGGAGAAACCTTGTGTCCATTCCAGTAGTTATCCCAGGACTGGTGAGGACTAGCTGACCCTTTCTTATACACAAGGAAGTGTGAGTAGGACTGGGGCAGGGGCTTGAGGCTATTAGAAGTCAGGGGAAGTTCCTAACTGAGAAGCTGCACAGAAGTGATGGAAGTCTCTTTTGGTAGGCTCAGATGACACTCAGATCTATTGGGAGATTGGGTCCTGTATTAGTCCCTTCTCACACTGCTATAAAGAAATACCCGAGACTGGGTAATTTATAAAGGAAAGAGGTTTAATGGATTCACAGTTCTGCATGGCTGTGGAGGCCTCAGGAAACTTACAATCATGGCAGAAGGCAAATGAGAAGCAGACACCTTCTTCGCAGGGTGGTAGGACGGAGTGAGTGCAAGCAGGGGACATGTGAGACACTTATAAAACCACCAGATCTTGTGAGAGTCACTATCATGAAGAACAGCATGGGGGAAACTGCCCTCATACCTCCACCCTTGGTCCCACCCTTGACATGTGGGGATTGTGGGGATAATTCAAGATGAGATTTTGGGTGGGGACACAGCCTAACCATATCAGGTCCTCACTTTGGGGATCTTGCTCTGGCACATAAGATATTCGTACAGAATCTTGGGCTATATCTGGTAGGGTTGGGGTTCTGGTTCTGCCCTCTCAGCTGCTAGCTGAGGATACATACTTATTTATTATGACATTCCACTGGGGGCTGCCATCAAATTCTGGTGACTCTGACACCCAACACTTGTCCAGGAGTAATTCTGCTGAGGCATCTGCAAAGCTCATCAGTTCTGCCTCAAAGAGTGTTGACTATGGCTGATTCACAATGACCATCTCCCCATGGTGAAACTGAATGACTCATCTTAAGAGAGGAGGGGCTTGGTGAACTCATGGACAACTTTCTTCTTCTGCCCTTTGTTCCCCAAAGTAAACTCCAGAACACCCCTTACCTTTAGCTACTCTTGCCTGGATCTCCAGTGTCTGTCTGCTCCCTCCGAGGCCCTGCTGAATGAGAGAATGTCAAGCCTAGGGCACCCAGGCAGAAATACTCAGAGTTCTCCCTCTGTTCCCCAGCCACCCCTTGACCTCGGATCTGGGACTGCCATACCACCGTGCCATCTCCTGGTGGCACAACAGCTTTCTTCCTCCACCCATCCTTGTGCCTGTCCTCTTGGGCCAATGTTTTTTTAACTGAGTAGTAGCAGAGCAGCATCAGCCTAGGACAAGCATGGAGGCAAGATCAGGCTCACTGGTTTGTAGAACTGCAGAGCAAGAAAGGACTCAAGGGAACTCTAGTTCATGGACAAGATGAGGCAAAGAGACTCTGGACCAGGGGGACAAAGAGACTTCAAAGTCTCAACTTTGGAATGACAGCATTGGGGCTTGAGGCTGGAAGAGATAGTCTACTATCTGTTCTGCTGGTCTTCTCCATTGGTTGGTGGGCTATGTGCATGGTGGATCATGATCTAGTTATGCGATGATTTGTTTCTAGCAACATTGCTTAGTCTATCAAAGAAGAAGGTCTGTCAATATTACTCCAATTTACATCATACCTCCAATATAATAAGTATTAGGTAAGGAAGTAAAATAGGACATCAAAAATGAAAAAGAACATGGAAACTGAAGCATTTTGGGGCACTGTCACTGATGTTTTGAGTTCCTGCTGCAAACTATACATTGGGATTCTCTTCCCTAGTCAGCTGGAATTTCCTGAGGAGGGGGGTGGGGACAACAGTGAGATGAAGTTCAGGGGCACAGGTGACTTCCATTCATACAGCAGCCATCTCACCTGTAGTCTGGATAGCTCGTAATTGTGGGCCAGCCCTTCACAGCAAGGGTTTCCTTCTCATACATGATTCCCTTTTCATATATAATAAAGTCACCTTCAAACTAAATAACCCAGGATTTTAGAGCGTATGGAGAACACGGGTGATATGGTTTGGCTGTGTCTCCACCCAAATCTCATCTTGAATTGTAGCTTCCACAATTCCCACATGTTGTAGAAGGAACCCAGTGGGAGGTAATTGAATCATGGGGGCAGGTCTTTCCTGTGCTATTCTTGTGATAGTGAATAAGTCTCATGAAATCTGATGGTTTTGTAAAGGGGAGTTACCCTGCACAAGTTCTCTCTTCTCATCTGCTGCCATGTGAGACATGCCTTTCACCTTCTGACATGATCATGAGGCCTCCGCAGCCACGTGGAACTGTGGGTCCATTAACCCTTTTTCTTTTGTAAATTGCCCAGTCTCAGGTGTGTCTTTATCAGCAGTTTGAAAATGGAACAATACCACAGGACTGAGAAGCAAAAGCTTAGATGGTACACTAAGGCCTGGCAGGAGCAGGTGGCCCTTTTGCCTTACTCACCCTCACTGAGATAACACGGCTGGTGATGTCAAACTGGAAGGCAGCTTGGTTCTTGCTAGACTCTGTTGGCTTACAGGTGTGGTCCTTCAGTGTGGCCTTGCACATGTCAGTGGAAGGGTCTGTGGCCATCATGGTAGAGATGGCCACAGTCCCACTAGGGAAGCACACTAGGAACACAACCATAGTTCTCACAACCATCCTGTTTCCAGCCATATTTTGATCAAAGCCTGTTCTCTATTTTATCTGGCAGTCCTTGGACTGGGCTGGACTAGGCCTCTATGCTGCTCCTTGAGGTAGGACTTGGCTCCTGACCCCAGGGCTTGTCACAAGTGACCTCAGACATACCCATTAAAAATGTATTCTTAGGCCATCAAGTAGGTTGTGGATAAATATTGAACTTCGTTCATTTTTATATGTGTTATTTGAGGGGCGGAAGGCAAAACCTGGATACTACCACATGAGGTATGGTGATCGGGCTGGGGGCCCTGCCTTCAAGAAAGTCAGCTCAGAAGAGAAAATAAAGAAACAGTCAAGGACAAGTAACTAGTGGAAGACAGAATATGATTATGGCTCTGATTACGAGAGTTCAAAAGGAAAAAGTTGCGGGAGAGGGAAGAACCAGAAAGGAGATCCTCTGGTTGGTAGGCTATGTGGTTATAGGAGAAACAGCATTTGAAATGGGCTCTGAAGCCTAAGACTTCACATAGGAGGTGAGGGGGGTTAGTTTTCCCCTAGAAGGTATGGATGTGACACACAGCAGTGTGAGCTGGTCTCGATCATCTCCCCAGAGGGTAGAGACCAGTGAGCCCGGAAAATCTCACCAAGGCAGATGCACAAGGCCTTCTTCATGCAGGATGGGGGCGGTGCTGTGGTTCTAGACTGGGATCAGCAGGGTTGGGAGGTGGGACAAAGCATCATGGGGACCCAGAAGCCCGGCTTCTCACCAGTGAGGTCTGAAGAGGGATAAATGCATGGCAGCTGGTGTCCCATGTAGAGCTCCCAACAGGAGAGCAGGTCAGTTACTGGGATGGTCAAGTATAGGTTCTCACTGTCACAGGTGCCAATGACCTGGGGAAGTTCTGTGAAAAGTACAGAATGGGTAAATGGGACTCAGGTTGGGGTCCGATTCTCCTTATTGTCCAGCCTTGGCATACCAAGACTGAAGAATCTTGTTGGAGGCCTATTCTTTCCCAAGTATTCATTTCTCATCACTCCCCTTTGGCCCTTTTACTTTTCCACTGGAGCCCTAGTATGAAGTCCCTTAAGTGAGATGGCTTTTATTTTTGATTCAGTATCTCACTCTCGCCCAGGCTGCAGTGCAGTGGCACAATCATAGCTCCCTGCAGCCTCCATCTCCTGGGCTCAAGCGATCCTCCCGCCTTAGCCTCACGAGTAGATGGGACTACAGGCGTGTACCAGCATGCCATGGTAATTTTAAAATTTTTTTATAGAGACAGGGTCCCACTATCTTGCCCAAGCTGGTCTTGAACCTTCGGGCTCAAGGAATCCTTCTGCCTAGGCCTCCCAAAGTGCTGGGACTATAGGAACCACCTTGGTCAGCCCAAGAAGCCTCCTTTTTTTTTTTTTTGAGATGGAGTTTCATTCTTGTTGCCCAGGCTGGAGTGCAATTGCGTGATCTCGGCTCACTGCAACCTCCACCTCCAGGGTTCAAGAGGCTCTCCCACCTCAGCCTCCTGAGTAGCTGGGACTACAGATGTATGCCACCACTCCTGGCTAATTTTTGTATTTTTAATAGAGACAGCGTTTCACCATCTTGGCCAGGTTGGTTTCAAACTCCTGACCCCAGGTGATCCACCCCGCTCAGCCTCCCAAAGTGCTGGTACAGGTGTGAGCCACCGTGTCCGGCCAAAGTCTCCTTTTTTTTTTTTTTTTTTTTTTTTTGAGACACTGTGTCACCCAGGCTGGAGTACAGGGGTACAAACAGGCTCACTGCAACCTCTGCAACTTGGGTTCAAGCAATTCTTGTGCCTCCTGGGTAGCTGTGATTACAGGCGTGTGCCATCACGCCCTGCCTTTTATTTTTATTTTTTATTTTTAGTACAGATGGGTTTTCACCATGTTGGCCAGGCTGATCTCGAACTCCTGGCCTCAAGTAATCCACCTGCCTCAGCCTCCCAAAGTGCTGAGGTTACAATGTGAGCCACTGCGCATGGCCGAGAAGGCCGCTTTTTTAAACAAAAGGCTTATCTCGTGGGAAGTCAGTAGGAGAGCCAGGGATGGGGAAGCAGTTCTGGCACTAGATCAGCAATGGCAGTTTCTCGGGTCACAGCTGTGTGAGGTCTGTGCTCTCAGCCTTGGGTTCTGAAGTGTAAGCTTTTGGTTAAGACAGTGGGGAGATAGGGGACTTGGGCTCTGGTCCAGCTCCATACCATGCCAGCTGTATGATGGAGCTCCTCTCAGAGCCTAATGCCACCTTGAGTTCTACCCATCTTGCAGAGCTGTGGGGCTCAGAAGAGAAGGACTCCATCTTTGGAGAGCATCTTGGTGTTCAACATGCTTTCACTCTTCAGCCTCCTTAGAGGGGGCCAGTAGTTGGAGAAAATGAGGATTGGATAATGCTAAGCTCCTTGCCTAAAGTTCGCAGTGGAACCAGGATTCAGACCCACTAGAGGGCACCCTGAAAGTGCTTGGAGGATAGAACAGTGCCATCTGTGTGGCAGCAAGCCTTCAACACTAGAATCCTAGTGACCTTAAGAGGATGACACCTAGCAGAGCTATAGGAAGGAAGACAATACACCTGTTTTCTTACTTCCTGGAGATGTAAAACCTATAGGCAGAGGCCTAGTCATAGGCAAAAGATGACTCGCCTGAACCTCCCTGTTCTTCTTATATCCTTTCCCTGCTATCTCTACATTGGGTACCTAATGACCTTGCTGGGAAGAAGGCCATGTCTGATATATACCAAGGTCTCGATACCACTGGCTACCCTTACCATGACCTTGACATGAGAAGTCTACCAAGGTTAACATTTCAGGGGTGGTGGCACCTGGGAGGGAAGACTGTATGGGGCACCTTGAGTCCTGTTCATGTCATTCCTGGCATGATTTAAGTGAAGTCTAATTGCTGATTGTATGAGCAGCCACCCATTCTCTGTTATTACTTTATGTGTCTTCCAACAGCTGCTTCTATACTGGGCTTCCGATCCCAGCGTGCAGACAAGCCACTTACGAGGAGTTAGTTCTGTGTAGCCCCAGTGGGAGCCTTCCCATGGGAGGGGCTTCCACAGCCGTTGTTTGGGCAGAGCCAATGCAACTTGTTGGGCACCAAGACCATCTATGAGTCCAGGACCAGCACCTTACTTGGTGTACTTACCAACATCCTCGAAAGTATATTCCATTTCTGCAGAATAGGAGAATGGTTTCCCATCTGGACCCACGCTCAGTATATAGTTCACGTGGAGGACATAGTAGGTTTCATTCCTGTTCATGTACTAGAAGACATCACAGGAACAGTCTGCAAGTGATGGATAGAGTAAAAATAAGTAATTCAAAATCTAAGCTGTTAGAACCTTAAAACATTTTGAGCCTTAAGGGAATGTGATTATAGGACCTGAGCCACAGAAACATACATGCAGCTGTAACCTTTGTTTCTGATTACAGATTGGTCATTTTTCTTACCTACACTTTTGTAAAATGTTGTAAACGACTAAAGGGTGCCAGGGAAGACCACTTCCCTCTTAACTGTTGATATTCAGTACAGACTAACTTCCCTCTTTCCTCTTCCACACAGAGACTTCGTGGCTATGGGATTGTCTAAGATGTAATGTTAACTACTCTTAAATTGGAAAGGAAATGAAAACAAGCTGTAAAGAAAACAAGCTTATTTAAAAGAAAACAAACTAAATTGTAACTCATACAGTAGCCTTGTATAGAAAATGATAAAATCCTACTAAATTTCTTTGTTTTTTGCCTATATAAGCAAGACCTTAACTTTTAACTTCGGAGCACTTACTCCATTTCTCTGAAGTCTGTTTCCTGTATGATCATTCCCAGCTTTTTGCTTGAATAAACTCTTTAAAACTGGATTCTGATCCTTTCAATTATTTCAGGTTGACAATAGCTTAGAGCCATGCTGAGCAAAAGGCTGCTGAATTTACAAAGCTACTTCTGGGTAGTGACCCTAGCACAGTCTCCTACCCCCTTACAGCATCTGCTCAGGCTGGACAGCATAGCAGAGTAGGCCCTGTCCTTGTGTGCCCACCACCTGGATGGGGGGCTTGAGACCTCAATCCGATGAGGATGTCCACTCTGGTCACGCACTTGAGTGGCTACTGGTCTCTCCTTTACAGCGTTTCAAACTGCTCCAGCCTGCCAAGCTAGATTAGATAAGACATGCTCATGTAATTTAATGACCTGTGAGGGTGGGGTGGGTGAGAGCTCTGCCTATGAAGTATGTTACCTGCCCAGCAGGTAACACTATCTGGTAAGCTGTCCGCTGGGCAGAGGATCTGTCCAAACTGACAGCTTCTTACATGGACATGAGCACTAGCTTACCTCTTTAATCAGATTTGTGTCATCAAGGACACTTCAAGCACAAACCCTTGTGTTCCATCTGGAAAGGGAATTTCCCAAATCTTATACCCAGGTTCATCCACTTCTGAAATAGGATAGGGCACAGTTCTGATCCCTATTGCCACTAACTGGTCACCAGGGAAGACAGCTCCAAAGGTGATGCTGAAGAGTCTTGCCCAGGGACTATGTCTGTTGGAAGTTCTCATCTGTTACAGGCCTGTGGTTTACCAGCAACAGACTCTCCCAGTCTCCCTTAATTAAGTCTTCAGAGCTAAGAGCATCCTGTTTTCTCTTTCATGTGAAGGGACTAGAAAGGACTAGGGGTGTCTGTGTCCTTCGATAATCTTCTCCCCTATCCCCTCAAAGATGCTCTTGTCTCTTAAATAGTCAATTCTTCCTTAGCCAGTAACTCAAGAACAAGGCCGAGTGGGGAGCCACAGGAAGGATGGGATCAGCGAGGGCCATTGTGAGAACATAAGCCCATTCATAAACCCGAGGGCAACCCAGCAGCATGGGTCAAGAATTGTCAGCCATTCCTCATGCAAATAACCACTAACATACTAGCCTTTCCATCCCAGGTTCGAGTGCAGTTTACCCAGCTTTGTCCCTTTGTATGTTGGCTTAAGTAGCTGAACATAAAAAAATAAGCTCGCATGTGAGGGCTAACCACAGTTGTCTTTGTGTAGATTATAGGCTCATGGAGGTCAAAAGAATCCTTACTACTGTTGTCTCTCCTCAGGACCGAAAGTTATCCAATCACATGAGAGTCTGAATAATAGTTCTTTTTCCCCCCGCTGGGAGACAGAGTCTCGCTCTGTTGCCCAGGCTGGAGTGCAGTGGCATGATCTCAACTCACTGCAACCTCCGCCTCCTGGGTTCAAGTGATTCTCCTGCCTCAGCCTCCTGAGTAGCTGGGATTACAGGCGTGTACCACCAAATCCAGCTAATGTCTGTATTTTTTAATAGAGATGGGGTTTCACCATGCTGGCCAGGCTGGTCTCAAACTCCTGACCTCAGGTGAACTGCCTGCCTCAGTCTCCCAAAGTGTTGGGATTACGGGCATGAGCCACTGTACCCAGCCTGAATAATAGTTCTAAAGGAATGTCTATATTATGTTTTTAAGCTTTATTTAGATGATAGGCTAGAAAGTTGATGTTCTGAAGCTTTTACTTCTAAATATCAAGATCATACTTTTGACAGAAGTCTGAATCCACGTACCCAGCCCTTAGTTACAGCCTACAAGTGATCAGAACTCAAACTGAATCAGTCTATGGGCATATTGAGGCCTAAAGGTAGAAGCTGGCCCAGATGGGACGGGCTGTACTTGCTAAAACTTGAGCCTCTGTGCCAAGTCAGTATTCCTGCTGTGCACACTAAGATGTAGCAGGCACTCTCCCCATGGTCCTCTCTGGGGCTTAGTTCACACCAAAGGATCATCCTAAGCCTGCATGCCTTCAGCTAAAGTGGCAGGGAACATAGTAACACTGAACCTTGTGGGCATGAAAGGCGTTCTGTTTTGACTACCATCAACTTGGTCACATGCCAATCAGTGACCACCTGTGCTCCAAGAGTAGGTGGATGCTATAGCTTGCACCACAGACACCATGATGTCACTCTAGGAGAAACAAAGAGGCAGCAGATGAGAGGTGCACTGTGGATGAGGCACTTTGCCAACTGCCTTCCCTAGAAAACCATCGCTGGCCACCCAGTTGGGATTGAGACAAATTTCTAGCTGGAGTTACAGTTGTGATGTTATACCACCCCATGAGATCACACCTGGGTCCTACCCAGGGGCACTCTTTAGAGAGAGGCGGGTATCGAGTTACGTTAAAACCTAGAGAAGATGATAGAGGAGTTGAGATGAAATAAACTTCCTGTAAGACCAGATGCCTCAATCCTGAAAACATTCATCTATTTGCTCCCACATTCATCTATTTGCTCCCTGGGACATGGCCATTTTGGTTAGAATTGCTCATAAAGATAAAAGCAGGCTTAAGCTATTTGACCAAGCTGAGATTACTTTTGCATCAACCTAATAGTAATCTGTGCTCAGAGCTCACAAATGTCAGTTAAAGAATGTCCTCCTGATCTGTCTCCTCTCTCGCTCTCCCAAGGGTTAGAGTGGGGTAGAAGAAACTCACCCAGGTGACTTCAGCCTCGTTGCTGGAATAGGGCTAATGCAGGAACATGCAGACCCCAGAGCTGTTGAAGCCATAGCCCAGATCGGCCACGTGGATCACCAGCATAACCTTCCTCCCTGTGGGATGCTGGAACACCAACTGCTACAGCTTGTAAGTGGTTCCTGAGCCTGGCAGACAGAAGCAGGGTTGACCATGCAATCAAGTTTGAGATCTAAGGAGTTGAATGCAAGGCAGGAAAAAGGGACTTGTTCACTCACTTGTTCTTACAAAAAAGAGGTACTTGCTTCTCTCACCTCCTCTCAAATGTAAGGCAACCAGATCTTTTACTAAGTTGATAAGAGAACACTAAAAGGCCCAAAGATCAAGGCTGACTGGAATCTCCCCCCAAAAATACTAGACACAGGGCCACTGCTTGGAGTCATGCAGGCTGTACAAGCTACACAGCTGTACTCAGCAACCCTCACTGTCCCTCTACCCCCTGGCTCGGTGTGAGCAGGGGTCAGAGGACAGGACTGGCAGAAGAGGCTCCCAGTTGGAGGCAAGACTGGCAAAGACAGGGGCACCTCCCCAGGTAGGCAAGATGAGACAGGTGGGGCTCCTGTCTCCAGGATCTCAATAGGCTACAGAGAATTTGAAGACTGTGATGTCACCTGCAGGCTACCTGCAACTGTATGGGAGTGGTGGGCAGGTCCATCTGGGCTGGCCAGGGATTGCTTGGTCAGTCCTCAGTCCTACCATGGGGAGTGCATCCAGCCAACGCTGATATCCATTGCTTAGGGTCCCGGGCTTCACAAACCACGAGCACTTTGATCCTCACAGACACCTGCCAACAAGCAGGCTCTTCATGCAGCTCTGTCTGCTGACTCCCCTTCCCTCTTCCATTTACGAGGGTCTTAGCCTCTCCTTTGGGCTCCCTCCACTACATGGTTGTAAATGCAGATTCCCAGGACCTGGTCCAGCAGATAACCACACAGACCCAGTTACATCTCCTGGAGCAGGGATGCAGCCTAAAGATCGCATCATTAATAGGAATGGCCTTTCTTATTGGGACCAAGGTTCTCCTGAGATATCCTAAGGGCCGAGGGCCCGGTTAGGGCACCAGCTTTGATGCTACTTCTGAGCCCAGGGCAACAGCAATGAGCCACATGGTTGGGTGATGACTGTGTGCAGGCTACCTACCTTTAGGCCTCTGTTGCTTTGCCTGAAACACTCCCCTGCCAACCTAAATCAAGACTTGAAGTTGTATTTTTAATTGACTCATAGAAACTATACATATTTATGGGGTACAGTGTGAAGTTTACAATGTGCAATGATCCAGTCAGGGTAATGTGTATCCATCACCTCAAACCTTTATCATTTCTTTGTGGTAAGAGCATTCAAAATCCTCTTATATAATTATAAATATACAATATACTATTGTTAACCATAGTCACCCTACTGTACAATAGAACATTAGAACTTATTCCTCCTAACTGTAATTTTGTACCTTTTAACCTCTCTCCTACACTTCCCAGCCTCCTGGAACCACTATTCTATAGTTTCTACTTCTGAGATCAGCTTTTTCAGATTCCACAAATGAGTAGGGTCATGTGGTATTTGTCTTTCTGTACCCAGCTTGTTTCACTTAACATAATGACCTCCAGGTTCATCCACGTTGCTGCAAGGGACAGGATTTCATTTTTTTTTAAAAGTGGCTGAATGGTATTCCTGTGTGTATGTGTGTGTATCTAATATATCTATCTCACATTTTATCCATTCATGGGACGGAGGGGCACTTAGGTGGATTCCATCTCATTGTGAAGAGTGCTGCAATCACCATAGGAGTGCAGAGATCTCTTCGACATTCTGATTTCCTTTCCTTTTAACTTAATCAGATCTTGTTTCCAGAAAAGGGTCTATTTTATGGCTGATAAGGCTTAAGTACTAAGGGATTTGGTTCCATGAAAATATCAAGTGTGGCCTCACTTCATAGAATGAAGGAGGTAGTTTTGGCCCCAGGAGACCCGGCATTCTGGCTGGGGTTACCTGTGCTCACCTCCATGTAGTTCTCTTCAGAGAATCTCCCTCGAGGCCCATGTGAAATATGGACAGGACACGGTATAGCTGTAGGTGGTTTCTTCGCCAGGTTCCATGAACCCAGACACTTTGATGTTCACACTGAGGGAAAACCATATATTATCCTGGAAGACGGGCAAAAGAGCACCGAAGTCCCAGGGAAGACGAGGCAAGAATTGAATAGGGAGGTTTGGCTCAGTCCCACCTGGCTCAGTGGGACTGAGGTACAGGTCTCTGGTTAGTAGATAGACAGCTGGAGGTGTGCAGGGAAGGGAGCATGATGAAATAGAGCAGGTAGATGCACAGAAGAGACTCAGGATTTAGTGATCTGATGCTAATCTCACCTCTGTTCTGTTCAAGTGCTCCTGCTAGCTCCTTACACCTTTGGACTCCTAAATCCAGGCATAGCTGGGGCTCCAATCTCCCTGTCCACCTTGCTGCCATTGTAGCCAGGTTAAACCCTGCTATCCCACCTGAGGCTCCTGATTGCTCTCACCCGCAGTTCTACCCCACGCCTCACCTGAGTGCAACGTGCCTGCAGGCAGCTTCCTCTAAACTGCTATAGCGTTGGGCCTCCTGCCAGGCTTTGGCAGTCCCCAGCTGTCAGTTACAGCCAACTGGAAGTGCCTTTTTTTTTTTTTGGTCCACTTTACAAAGGTGCTGTATTCATTAGAGGTCAACCCCAGCAAGGCAAAGATAGAATTGTGGTCTCTGCTCTTAGACACAAGAGGACTCTGCAGCTGTGAAGACAGCCTGTGCCAAACGGAAGCGATCTGCATCCAGGAGGGGATGCTGGATTCCCCAGATGTCCTCAGTGCTGAGGGCAGGGCCAGATTTCTTCCATATGAGTCTTGACACCTGTTTCCTGGGGCAGTTGAACAGGGCATCTCAGGAGCTTGCTCACCTGGTTGACCACATGACAGGCCAGTACAGCGGCCCTGAACACAGGGTTTCCCCAGGCGTCTTCAGACAACGCGTAGCCACAGCGGGGGGCCACGGGCGTGGGACAGCTGGGCATCCAGGGGTCTGCAGTGGAAGGAGTATGGTCACCTGCCAGCCTGGAGGAGCCCGGAGGTCCTCAGAGTCCTTGGCACCAGGATCACTTAAGGCAACGGTGAGAGCTGATCCTAGGGAAGCAGACCCAGGGTGTCTCATGGCGGGTGGGGACGGGCAGATGGGTGGGAGAACCGATGCTGGGAGGCATGCTGTGGGGGGCGGCTGCTCGATTCTCTATCCTTGCTGGACCCCAGGCAAGCCTTTTCGGGTTGGGCGGGCTGGCAGGGAAACTGGGTGGGCTGGGGGCCAGGAGGTTGTTATGAGGACATTGGGCCGCAAAAACCCATGAGTCCTTCCCCTGTCACCAGTAACTTCCGCGTAGAAGTCTTTGTTGTCTAGAGAGCTTCATCCGGAAGATGCTGGCGGGGCAGCTGCTCTCCACAAACTTGTGAAGCCTGGGTCAGTTCAGGTCAGTTAGAGAAGGCGCGGCCCCTCCCTGCTGCCCTGTGGGAACTCCACGTTGGAAACGGGGGTTGGCGAGCACTTGCATCCCATCCTTCACTGACCTGGGCTGAGCGAGAGGGTCGCTTGGGGCCATGGCCACAGGGGCAGAAAGAAGAGCCTAGGTAGGAGAAGTGGGCAGGTTGGGCATGGCGAGGAGGAGGAGGAGGGGGCAGGGAGTGGGACGATTGGGCCACACCTGCCCTGCAAGCAAGGGACCGCAGCGGGGACTCCACACCTGGGCTGCAGCGGGGCACGTGCTGACCGGGGCTTTATCCGAGAGGCCTGCCAGGTACTCCACTAGGTGTGGAAGCCTGGCCAGGTGCACTCTGCCAGGATGAGCTGCACTTCACCCTGGCACCCCAGCCTCAAAACTCACTGTACGGTTCTGGGAGCCCTTCACTGCTATGCCCTAGGTGGACTTCACACTTCTGGGACAAATTAAGAGTGTCCTAGGGTTCTTGGATTCAACTCTTAAAAAGAAAAAAATCTATCTTCGGTTTTTCCTAAAATGTGTTTTAAGCATAAAAAATGCATAATACAAATGCACAGTTTAAGGAAATAATTCTACAGCAATCACATCATATTCTTGATCACCCACATCAAAGCATCGCTGGCACCCCTAAACCTCCCCTTCCTCCTCCTCAGTGGTCCTAATTTATTCAACTAACCTGATCTGTTCTCCCGGTTTTAACATCATTTTCACGGCTGCAGAACTTCTGTGCAGAATTGTTCCCATTCTCTTGAATGCTTAGGTTGCTTGCACTATTTAGATGTTATAAATAATGCTGAGACAAATATTTGTTCACAAGGATGATTTCCTTAGGATAAATTCTCAGTACAGATGAGGAATTTTCAGCCAATAGCCATCTTTATTTTCAAGGTTCTTGGAATATATGGCCACAGTTTTCCCCCAAAGAAAGAGTTTTGCCAATTAACCATCCATCGGCAGGTCAAATCAATAGGTGCCTACCCTGAGCCAGTCCCAGGGAATAAATGGCAGATCCACGTTTAAGTCTTGGTTTCATCACATCCTTGCCAGCATTGGGTTTTAGTTTGCTGAGATTAAAAAAAATCTAAGATTTGTTTTAGTTTGCATCTCTCTGACGTTAGAAAGGCAAAACTCCCACGTGTGTCTGCTTGCTAATTAGAGCATCTTCTAATTGTATGTGTGAACTGTCCATTTCTTGGGATATTGATGTTGACCTGACACACTTGGATGCATTCTTTATGTGGTAGAGATAGTTGCCCTTTGCCATTTTTGTGTGTTTTCAGAGCGAGTGAGACCTGGAATTCACGTGGTCTAAACTCCTTACCATGGGTTGAACAGTGTGCCTCCCCCCACACCCCCAACTCTGCCCCAAAGATATGTTCATTACCTAACCCTTAGAACCTGTGAATGTGACCTTATTTGGAAAAATAGCCTTTGTAGAAGTAATTGAGAGTTTGAGAAATAGAGTTTATCCTGGATTATCTGAGTGGATCCTAAATCCAACGTAAGTGTTCTTTTAAGAGAAAGGCAGAGGGAGACTTGGGATAGGAGTGAACAGCAGCGATGGGAAGACGGAGGCAGAGACTGGAGTTCTGCTGCCGCAAGTCAAGGAACACCTGGATTCGCCAAAAGCTGGAAGAGGCCAGGAAAGATTCCTCAAGGCTTTGGAGGCCCTTTCCACAAGTTGATGTCAGATTTCTGGCCTCCGGAACTGGGAGAGAATAAATTTCTGTTGTTTGAAGCTACCAAGTTTGTGATGCTTTGTTGCAGCGGGCCTAGAACAGGGACACAGCCACCATTTTGTAGGTGGGAAGGATATGAGGGCACAGGCTTATTCAGGGTAGAGTTGAGATCCTAATCCAGGGTTCTTTGTCTCCTAGGCTATGAGACCAGGTGGAACATTTTCCCCAAGATACCTCTCTGGTGTGCAACTGAGACTTCCATGGGGAACTCTGAGGCTGTAGGAATGGAGTGGGTGAAGTGAGCTCACACTTTGTGAGCTCAGACCGCGAGTGCAATGACCGAGCCTCTAGTTCTGGCTGTGCCACTTATTAACCTTGTGCTCTCAAATGAGTTACATGTGGGCTTCCCAACAGTCTGAATAGCATCCTGTTGCTGCAGCTCCATGGTCTCTGCTTTGCGCCCTTGAGTTGTTGAGATCTGCAGACTGGTTTTACTCCATGGATGCTTTACAAGTGTTGCCTCTTTAGGGGTAGTGGCTACATGAACAGAAATTGTACCATACTTTCATTTCTATTTGGTTGCTACTTCTCTTGATGCTTTAACTGTTACTTATACCCATAAATTAGCTGGAGGGATTTGGGACACACCACCCTACAACATGAAGCCTGTAGAAACTGAGTTCTTGGACAGGACAAGAAAAGACATGATTTCATTTCTTTTTTGAGACACAGTCTCACTCTGTTGCCCAGGCTGGAGTGCAGTGGTACAATCTTGGCTCACTGCAGCCTCTGCCTCCCAGGTTCAAGCAATTCTCCTGCTTCAGCCTCCTGAGTAGCTGGGATTACAGGCAGGCACCACCATGCCCAGCTGATTTTTGCATTTATAGTAGAGACGGGGTTTCACTGTGTTGGCCAGGGTGGTCTCGAACTCCTAATCTCAGGTGATTCGCCCACCTCAGCCTCTCAAAGTGCTGGAATTACAGGCGTGAGCCACTGTGCCCGGCCAAGGCATGGATTTCTAAGTGCTGTATATCTGGGTATGGTCTCATTTAAGAATTCTGCAAAAAGATCTAGTGCTAGCTTGTCCACTGATAGACACTAGCACATGCAACTACTGAACGCTTGAAGTGTCACGAGTGTTACTGAGGAACTGAATTTCTCATTTGAATTCATTTAAAATAAAAAATACTGGCTGGGTACAGTGGCTCACACCTACAATCTCAGCACTTTGGAAGGCCCAGGTGGGAGGATCACTTGAGTCCAGGAGTTCAAGATCAACCTGGATAACATCGTGAGACCTCATGTCTACAAAAAATAGAAAAAAATTAGCTGGGGATGGCGGTGCACGCCTGTGGTCCCAGCTACTCAGGAAGCTGAGGTGGGAGGATTGCTTGAGCCTGGGAAGTCAAGGCTGCAGTGAGCTATGATCTCACCACTGCACTCCAGCCTGGGTGACAGAGCAACACCCTATCTCCAACAACAACAATAACAACAACAAACCCAACGCCAACAATTCAGTCACTAAAAAATTTTGAAGTAGGGCCGTGGAGTGGGTGAAGTGAACTCACACTTCACGTGAGCACTTTGTTTGGAACAACGAATTCACATTTAACATATGCGAATCTGCCACTGCAAAATTTATGAAATCTAAATACAGATAAAGTATTTTCGATGAAAATTTAGCACCCAAATTGAGATGAGTAAGTGTTAAAGATATACCAGATTTTGAAGAGTTGGTATAAATAAAATAATGTAAAGTACCTCTAACATTTTCATATTGTGTCAAGATGATAATATTTTGGATATACTGGGTCAAATAAAATAATATTAAACAATTTCACCTGCTTCTACCATTTACTTGCTCTGTGGTTTTGGGCAATTGCCCTACAGTCTCCAGGCCTCTGTTTCTCCTTATCTAAAGTCACTGAGTGGAAAGGTCCTTTGGGCTCATCTCAGGCTGTGGCTGAGGGAGGATGAGGACACTTAGTGGGAGGGGTAGTTCTCCAGCCATACTGTAAGGCTGGGTCTTGGGAGGCCACAGCCCCTAGCACAACAGGAATGCCCACCCCTACCCCTAGCAGGAGGGTTCATCTTCCCAGGGCTTGAAAGTAAGATTTACTTGACACACACTGCCTAAGAAGTGGCTCTGAGCTTGGTCTGTTGGTTCTGTCCAAGGCACTAACAACCACATCCTTTTAGCTTCTTGAGCCCTTCCTTCCTCTCCACTGAGTGCTTCTGAGCTGGGCGGGGCTAGGACCTGCCCTATCCTCTGTCCCTGGACTCCAGGGCTCTGCCTTGGACCTGCCTGAGTAAGGGAGCAAGTAGAGGGGCCTGCCCTGCTCTTCTCTGGGCTTTCCCAGTCTTCTCCAGGCAGCTGGAGGGGTGGGGATGAGGGCAACAGGGGACAGGAGCTTCTAGGATGGATACTTGGGGTTCCAGGCTGGAGAATTGTGCTGGGTTGGGAGGATCAGTGTGAACTTGATCCTGTCCAGTCAGCGAGGGGCCCTGGGCAGCTTGCGTGTGTATGTGTTGGGGTGCGGGTGTGATCAGGGCTGTGTGAGATGAACGGCAGAGGCTCTGCAGAACAGCAGAGGTGGGAGATGTCTCTGATCTTGATCACTTAATTCCACATACCTGGGGCTGCCTGAGATACGGTGCAGCTGTTTTCTGTGGTGCTGCTATGCAGACCAAGCTACAGAAGAGCCTGCCACCACTGAGTACCTGTTATGGGAAAGGTTCCGCGAGGCGAGCTTTACCCACCTGCCATCGTTGAATCTCCGTGGTAACCCAAGAGAGGAAAGGCCCCATAGAGAAATGCCCAAGGCTGCAGAGCTGGGAGGGGCAGAGATCGGATTTGAACCCAGCTCTGTCTGATATCAAGGCTCGGGGTCTTGAAGACAAGTTGCTCACCCAGGATGTGGTGGCTCACGCCTGTAATCCCAGCACTTGGGAGGCCCCAGGCGGGTGGATCACTTGAGGCCAGGAGTTTGTGACCAATCTGGCTAACATGATGAAATCCCCTCTCTATTAAAAATACAAAAATTAGCCTGGTGTGGTGGCACGCACCTGTAATCCCAGCTACTCAGGAGGCTGAGGCAAGAGAATCGTTGGAACCTGGGAGGCAGAGACTGCAGTGAGCCGAGATCGCGCCATTGCACTACAGCGCGGGCGACAGAGTGAGACTACATCTCAAAAAACAAAACCAAACCACACACACACAAAACACAAACAAAAAACAAGTTGCTCACCCTTAGCTGCACATGTCCTCAGAATTGGTTCGCGATAACCCCAGTGTCCTTGGCTTCAGGGATGGGAATCGGGGAGGGGTGGGGCTGGTCCAGGTCCTGGAGCAGAGCCAGGCCTGGAGCCCAGGTGGCGCTGAGTTCGCTCTGCCCCTGACGCCAGTCCCTGGACCCTGCGGTGTGTGTTCCCAGGGCGGGCAAGAAGGCCCTTAGAGGGTGAGTCAGGCTGTCCGCAGGCGGCCTGAGGGGTCTGAAAGGGAGGGGCCCAGCGGCCTAGCTCATGCGCGGTTTGCTCTTTAAACAGCTGCGCAGGTCGTCAGATGGCCTGTGAAGCTGGAGGAGGCCTTGCTGTCCCTCCTGGGACCGGGAGTCTCAACTTGCAGTCCAGAGGACGTGGGACTCAAATCGGACTCGGCCACCTCCTCCTGGCCTGAGGCTGGCGGATCAGGCGCCGCTGCCACCCACCTTTGGGTTCGAGCAGGTCATTTTCCACATGGCCACTGGGTGTCGCCCTCGCTCCACGAGTGGGCCGCCCTCGCCTCCGTCCCTGGCTCCTTGAGCGCCTACTGCGTGCTGGCCTGTTCCGCGCGGGGAGGTGGCCCCTTGGCCAGGCTCTGTTCTGAAGACAGATGGGCCTGACTCAGCCGGAGATGGTGCTGTTGCTCCCTGTAAATGAAAGCTGTTTGCAGACAACAGCAGGATGTATCCAGACTGTGTAAGAGCATGCTTTCCTGTGGATGATATGGTTTCGCCCTGTCTCCACCCAAATCTCATGTTGAATTGTAATCCTCATGTGTCAGGGAAGGACCTGGTGGGAAGTGATTGGATCAGGAGGGCGGTTCCCCGCTGCTGTTTGTTCTCGTGATAGTGAGTGAGTTCTCACGAGATCTGATGGTTTAAAAGTGTTTGGCAGATTCCCCCGTCTCTCCCTCTCACCTGCCACCATGTGAAGTGAGCCTTCCTCGCTTTCGCCTTCCGCCATGATTGTAAATTTCCTGAGGCCTCCCAGCCATGCGGCAACTGTGAGTCAATTAAACCTACTTTACTTACAAATTACCCAGTCTCGGGCAGTTCTTTATAGCAGTGTGAAAAGAGACTAATATAGTGGAGGTCTCGGCTATGTGGTCTTGGAGGCTTACCTGTTTAAGGAGCCTCCAGGTCTCTTGGTGTCAGCTATTACTTTTGTGCCCTAGCTCTCCCTCCCTGGGGCTTGGGAGTGCTGATAACGAGGCCCTATGCCTTATCCAGCAGGGATCGAAGAGCCGCTGAGGTCTAGTCACGTGAGCATTGCTGAGCACCGTGGAAAAACCACCGCCCATGGGCCCGCGCCTCACAGGTGCAGGGAGTCCTCACTGGACCATCTGAATGTGCTGGGAGGCAGGTGGAAGAGATCATCAGCCACCATCCCCGGGCCATCCACGCCACAGGTGAGTCAGCTGAGGCCACACAGGACAATGACTTGCTCAAGGGTTACTCAGCTGATTGGGGCTTTCTCCTCTGCCTCAGTTTCACCCCAGAAAAGGTGCTGATCACAGGCTAAGTCATGATACCCCCAAATTCACATGTTGATGTTCTAACCTCCAATAACTCAGAATGTGATGAAATAAGGAAATAAAAAATTTCAAATAAGGAAATACAGTGGTTGAAGACGCAGTTAGTTAAGGCAAGGTCATAGTGAAGTCAGGTGGGCCCCTAATCCAATGTGACAGGTGTCCTTGTAAAGCGGGGACATTGGACACACCAGGGAGGCAAGAGGCCATGCACATCTGCTGTTTAAGCTGCTCCGTCTGTGTGGCATTGTTGTGGCAGCCCCAGCAAGCAAATCCAGTGCCCAAACCTGGGGGACTGCTCCCGCCCCTGGACTCTGCCCTCTTGAGCCTCCCACTATGACCCCTAGCTTTTGTCTCCTTACTTGGCCCTCTGGCTGAACAACTCCTCTTTCTCTTCCCGCTGCTTCCAAACCTCGTATTGTGCTCTGTGTTCCAGAATGACCCAGCCCGCATCACTTCCCAAACAAATCTATTTTTTCAGAAAGTTGAATTCTAGCAGAAGGCAGCAGGAAAGCAGCCTGATCAAGCTGATTCACACTAAGGGTGAGTGACTAACACATGGGTAGTGTGATTCCAGGGAATGGCCTCACTTAGCTCTTCCAGGACACTTACATGTTCAAAGAGGAGTTTGTTAATTCCTAAAGAGGCCCTTTTGCCGAATGGAGATTATTTTATAATGTGAATGTTTGTCCCCATTACAAGTGACTCAGTTAACAAGTTAGCATGTTTTCTTTTTGTGTCTGTGCTGCTGACTCAGGGGCCTAGGACTGGCTCTGGCTTCTTACAGGCAGGTGTCCTCTTTGGAGGCCACCCCCACCATCCCCACTGACAGTGGAAGCCTGAGCCCTCTTTCCCACTTTCCTCCTCAGTAGGAAGGACCAAGACCACAGCCCTGCCCAGCGCTCCCTGCCTCTTGTCCCCACGCCCCCGTGGCTCCACTCTGGTTTTGTAAGAGTGGGCTTGCTCGTTCGCTGTGCTAGGGCTGCTTTTAGCCTCCCTGACCAGACGGGTTGCCCCTGGGGCTGAATGTGTAGCCTCCTGGGAGTGGGGCTGTGTGGAAGTGGTGATGCCCAGGAAGTGTGGCACGGGGCACTACATGTCTGACTTTAATAAGCTATGGCCTTCAGCTGTGGAAACCTGGTGGTGTGAGGAACTGAGGAGTTCTGGGAGGAGGTTGGGGGCAAGGGGCTGCCTTCCAGGCAGGGTGCAGGAGCCTTGGAGAAGGTGCTAGAAGCTGGAGTTCCTGTGCCAAGGCCTGGGAAGGCAGGCGGAGTCCTGGCTGGTGGAGTCATGGATAGGGGCTGGGGTGGGTGTGGGGCTGGATGGTTTGTCCTGCTCCCATGCCAGCCTCCCTCTGGGTTGGTGGGCCCCTCCTGAAGTCTTGGTGTACCTGGACCTGGGTTAAGCCACACTGCAGGGAGGTACATGTGTACAAAGTGATCTTTCTTCCAGAAGAACACAGTCTACGAAGGCATTTCTGCAAACTTGTGAGATGCCTGTGCACACCTTGTGGTGGTCCTGAACTGATGGCTGAGGTGTGCTGTAGAAATTAGAGGAGAGAGGAAGAAGTTCATTGCCGGTTGAGCAGTTCAGGGAAAGCTTCCTGGAGGAGGCAGAATTTGAGCAGGGCCAGTGGGGAGGGAGGGTTTGTCCTGGAGGAAGGAGAAGGAGGGCAGTCCCTGCTGGGAAATAACACACCTGACATCTACTCATCCTAGGGGCCACGTCCCCGCCTCTCACCTCCCTTGCTCATCTCCAGAGCTTGCATCTGACTGAACTTCCCACTCTTCCCTCTCCACTCCAAGCCTTTCTGGCCCCCACCTTTGCCCATGCCCCCATTCTCTCTAGTTTGTATGTGTATCTCACCCCTGCGTCTTGCTAGCTCTGTATCCTGAAATCCTGCTAGCATGTCCGGACACTTCCTGTTGGTTTCACCTTCCTCCATTTCTCTCAACTTTCCTCTCTGCACCAGAATCCAATCTTGTCTTTGCCTCACTTGGCAATTACAATCATTAAACCTCCCTCAACCCTTGTTCATAGCCCGGCACACATCGGTAGGGCCCGCAGCTTGCTGGGCGTTGGGGGTGCACATTTTCTGCCTGCAGAAGTCCCGGGACTGGCAAGGTTCATACTGAGATGCCAGCCTGGGGACTCTGCCAAGGCCTTGGCAAACTTGTCGCAGCATCTCCCAGGCATTTGCCCCTTCCTGCCAGGAACAGGTCAGAGGCGGAGGAGACTGTTTCCCAAGAGCAATGGGCAAATCCATCTTGCTTGGGTTTATTCTCGTCATTTCCTGAAGTATTAGGTCACCCAGGTTGTTAGTGAGGACCTTATTTGGAGAGCCTGGCTTCCTGGTATGAAGCAGAGAACCTAGGAGGGGCAGGCCTGCTGGTCTCAGTGGCTACACCATCAGAAACAAAATCGTGTTTCTCTTTCACCGCAAGCACTGGGAATTGAAGTATGTACGGAAATACAATTCATAAATTGAGGGACTTTGTTTTCACTGTTCCCAGGGTTTAATTTCCAGAAACAAAATGTCAGTGTTATGGCTGAAGTTCTCTTAGTTTTAGGAAACACATCATAACCCAGAATTGTTTATGCATAGTTCATGTATTATATGACAAGAACGGTTTTGAGAGTCATCAAGGGTCAGAGGACTGTGGTTACACGGCAACAAGGCGCTCTGAGTGTGGTAAGTGTGGTGATCCAAACCCTGATCTTACGTTTTCCCTCCCAGGAACATCCCAGGGAGTGGTGGTTCTTCTGGAAGCCTGCAGCTGCGGGTAACTAGCCGCCAGGGAGTGCATGGGCCTGTCGCTCACAGAGAGCCTGTGTGTGTGGGCATGCACACTTGTGGTTAGTGTGAGAAAGAACACTGGCTGAGGCAGGAGAAATGGGCTACAGTCCTGCCCACCCACTTGTTGCCATTGTGGCCGCTGTCCTGAGTCTGCAGTGTGGGTGCACGGATCCCTTCCTCAGAGGTCACCCAGCATTTCATGACATCTGTGTATTAAGAGCAGAGGTGAAGGGGCTCTCGGGCAGCCTTGGGGATTCTGGAAATGCCCACTGGAGGAACTGAGGCTTGCTGGACACTGGGTGTGGGGTCCTTGGATCTTTCCAGTGGTACCATGGGCCATGGATTCTGGCGGGGCTCAGGACCCATTGGCTCTCTCACCTCCTCTTCCTTTACGCAGGTTGTTGGCCCCTCCCGCGTGCAGAGCAGCCAGGTGGCTAAGGTGAGAGCCGCTGCTGTCGCTGCTCCTGGCTTGTGGGAGAAAAGTCCCGCCAGGGTCACTTTTGTAGCTTGTTCATGAGCAGAGCATCAGTTGGATTCAATATTTTTACAAGATGCCCCCCAAATAAAGATCAGCATTTGGCTCAGTTCATTTCAGCAGAGGGCTCAGCTTTGTCTGCTGCCCTGTGTAAGGACGGACAGACAGGGGGTGCCACTTCTAGAGACAGCTCTGGGTACTGCCTCTCAGGAATCCTGGCCTGGGCAGCGTGACAGGGCTACCAGCTTCCCTCCTGAGGATCTATTGGTGGCTCACACCAGGTAGGTTTGGGGTGAGGGCTGGGCGCACCTGCCCAGGGCCTCTCCCCAAGTGTGGAGCCCTCAGTCCACCTCGTGCCTCCACTGGGATCCCCACGTCTCCACTTCTGCCCCGTTTCAAACTCCAAACAAGATTTTCAGATGGCAGAAACTGAAGCTTGGAGGAGAACAACTTAGATCAACTTGACCTAGTGTTTGCTCTCAGCCAATGGAACCCTGAGGCTGCCTTTCTCAGGGAACTTTGCCCACGTTTCTGAAGAGTGTGCAGAGCACCTTTCTGGAGGACAGAGCCTGCAGTTCCGGACAGTGGCTTCCAGAGGATGCTCTCAGGTCCCACGTGTGCCCTTCCTGTGGTTAAGTGTCATTCTGCTACATTAACAGCTCAGGGACTCAACTCTGCCGAGACGGGAGAGGAGCTCTTACAGTGGTGAGAATCCACCTTGCCTCTGGCAAAGCTGCGCTGGATGGGGTTGATTGAGCTGCACGCCTCTGTTCCATCCAGAACCATGTCTCTCCTCACCTACATCCATGCCCAACCTTTGGATCCAGGGGCCCAGCAGGTGCAGCTTGCTGGGATAGATAAGGAAAGACTCAAGCCCCTTCTGAGACTCTCCCTACTAGCCACACATCAGAAGGAACAGAACTTTGAGCTCCCTCATCTGTAGCCGAATTAGTGTGAGAAGGAGGTTCAGAGGAGGGGAAACTTTGAAATCACAGGGCCGCTCCTCTGCCAGCCCCATCGGCCTCACTCTTGGAGACTCAGGGATGAGTCACTGCTCTGACAAACGGGTTATGAGGACAGTCCTTGTATGCACAGCTAATGGGGAAGGTTCGCTGCTCAGGCACCGTTTCCTTCCTTGAGCAGAGCAAAGGTCCATCCTCACAGAGAGGCTCACTTCACCTGTCTGGTGCAGCCCTGGGACTCTGGAAGCTGCTAGTGTTGTGGTGGGGGCTGCTGTCCCAGTGCAGCAGAGGACGCAGGAGGCTCACTCCTCCTGCAAGTAGGGAATTGCAGTGTGTTACATGGCATGTGAGACTCCAGTGCCGTTCTGAAGATGCCAATCCATGCTCGGGTTGTTTGGATTTACTGTTAATTTGGGGAGTCTGACTACCCGTGAAAGGCATGAAGTGTGCAGTTTTTAATAATTGCGATCCAACCTTGCCATGATATGGGCTTTCTGGTTTCCTGGACACTGGGCAGCAGTAGTTTGAGGTTGGGAGATATTTACTCTGCAAAACATTTTTCCAAATGTTCTTTAAGCTAATGCCCCTAGACTTTCATCAGGAGCTGGGGAGTATCGCCTCCCCTCCCCGACTTGTTCTTTTGGGGTCTGATGGAAGGAGATGGGGTCTGGAGGCCTGCAGGGGCAGCGAGCCTTGTTCTACTACATGGGAATGTTGCTGAGTCTATCTTCCTGATGTTGTTCTTATATTTTTCCTCTGGTTGGAGTGAATAGGGAAGTGGGGGCACATCTGTGTTCTATGAAAACTGACCCAGAGCTCCCCACGCAGCGGGGTCCACCTTAACTTCCCTTTTGCGGTTGGAGTTGATAAAATGGGTTATTGAGTTGTCCTTGTGATGGGGCCCGTATTGTCGGATCCTGTCCAGGGGCCAAGAGGTGAACTGAGACAGGATGCGTGCTTTACTCTGTTTGATTGATTATGTAAACGGGTGCTATGCAAATTGAGAAGATGTCAGTATCAGGGGCTGCAGGTTTTTAGACAAAATGTTTGGGGAGTAAAGTGAGCCTGAAGAACCAATATTTTGAAAATTTATCGCTAGGAGAAGAGACAGATGAAGAAAAGAATTGTTTTTTCATTTTCCTTTAACAGTAATTTGAAAAAAAAAATTACCCTTTGAAATGCTGCCAGCAGTGAATGAGTAAAAACCAGTGAAAGTTCAAAAGTTAGAGCCCTACTCTGGTTTCAAATAAGGTACTTAATGGTCCTTTCCCATCATTCAGCAGGAATATATATCCCCAAAATCTCTCTAAAATTTGATTTTGTTCTCCATTTCAAGGGGAAAAAAGTGTTGTGAACACTCTGAACCTGGTTCCCCTGGCCATGAAAAATTCTCATGAAAACAATGCAGAAGAATTGGATTTTCAAAGCTGCCTTCAGAGGGGCCTTGGTGTGGGCTTCTGAGAGGGGTGTGGGGAAGAGCTGCCTACAAATTGGATGCACATATAATTGATATTTAAGTCTCTCTCTGGAAATTTCTACTTTGATAGTTTACATCTCTGCTTAATAACATATTAAATCATTTCATAACCCTTAACAACTGTTTAATCTTTTCATTGTTGAAAAATGAGGTAATTGATCTAAACTGTGTTTGACTATGCCAGGAAAATCTTATTTAAATGTACCACCCTTCACCATGGCATTCAGAGGATTCTAGGGACCCATTTGGGTTTTAGGGTGTTCCATCTCCCCCACGGTGGGGTCTCACCCAGAGTGAGGTCAGGAGGCTGGGGCAGGGGGCCTGTAACAGTCCCGGGAAGTTTGGAGCCTGGCCTTTGGCCCTTAGGCTTCAGTGTTGCTGCCATCTAGGATTTTGGCTCCTAACTGGGCACTGTTGAAAACATGCTTTTTTGGCCGACAGCATGTTCTATGATTTCTCACTGTGTTCAGCATGGTTGTTTGTGCACCATCACAGTTAGAATGCTCATGGCTGGGAGAGAGCGGGAGGGAGATCAAGTAAAAGCAAGAGAGAGAAAGTAAGTGCTCTGCTATTCCAAAAACAAGTATGCCTTCTCCTTGGGAATGACACCAAAGAATACCTTCTAAATGAAGTATGTTTCCCTTCAGAGATTACACCATCAGATGATCAAAGTCCCCTGGAAATAGCTTTTGGCAACCCTGAGGTTCTCCGTAACTCTTCTTTGACTTAAGCGGGGCGGCCCTGTGCTGGGAGCAGCAGCTGTCTTTAGAGGCCTGAAGAACCAGGTGTGGGGACAGAGAGGTGCCCTGTGTCTCTGCTGACTGCTTTGCAAACCCTGTGGCCTCACGCTGGTTCGGGGCATTGGAGATGGCTTTGTTTCTCTGGAAAACTGATTATGGTACACAGGCTGGCGTTCTCTGTCCAATAACGCAATGCAGGCATCTTCTCAACTTAAGCAGGGTTTTGGCAATCCTGGTGAAATGTATTGTCATCAGCTACATGTCCTGACGTCCTCCACAGAGTTGAGGAATGTTTGGACCTCGGCCCTTGAGCCCTTTCTGGTTTAAGTTTAATGAAAGTCCGGGCAATCTGAATGTCTACCTGGCAGCAGGGAAGTAGACCCTTCACATTCGTTATTGCTAAGTTAAACCGACTCCTTCCAAGCCCTATAGACAGGTCTACACATTTGTATACATTTTATATGGTCTATTTCCATTATAAATTGCCCATAAATTAAATGCAGATTTTCTTGGGAACATCTTAAAAAAAACGGAAAAGATCTGTATAATACATGTTTCTGGTATTGGAGGTGACGTGAATTACAAGCGGGGAGGGCAGCCCAGAGCGCCAGCTCCCCAACATGGAGGTCAGGCGTCTGGGTTAAGGCAACCTGAGTTGTGTGTGAACGGATGTGCAGCGTGCCTTGTTTCCATCGTTCATGTTGTAGGCTGCACATCATGATTTAGAAAAGGATGGAGAGGGATGATTGACTAGACAAGCTAGAGTGGGCCGGAAGGGGACAAGGGGGACAGTGTGGGGTGTGAGTGTTTCCCCTCTTCCCCAAAAAACACCCTCAGGCTGGGGCTGGGTGCATTTGTCTCTAGGACAGCTGTTCTCAGCCACCGTGTGGCAATGCACTGGGGAGCTTTCTTCATTGTGAGGTGTGTTGCTGGCAAATTTGTTGCTAATGATAAAGAACTCATGCATTTTAAGAAGTCAGAGCAGATGCAGGGCTGGGCGCAGTGGCTCACACTTGTAATCCCAGCACTTTGGGAGGCCAAGATGGGCAGATTACTTGAGGTCAGGAGTTCGAGGCCAGCCTAGTCAACATGGTGAAATCCTGTTTTTACTAAAAATACAAAAATTAACTGGGCCTGGTGGCACATGCCTGTAATCCCAGCTACTCAGGAGGCTGAGGCAGGAGGATCACTTGAACCCGGGAAGCGGAGGTTGCAGTGAGCCGAGATTGCACCATTGCACTCCAGCCTGGGTAACAGAGTGAAACTTCATCTTAAAAAAAAAAAAAAAAAGACACCGGAGCAGGTGCAAGGTTAATCTCTGCAATGTGTCCTCATTGCTATGCATTCCCACCTCTTTCCAGGGTGGCGAGCTAAGAGTGGAGTTTCAGCTGAACTCCACAGAATAGTGCCCAACCTGAAGCCCATTCCATTTGTGTCCAGCTTTGCTGCCTTGGGGCCTTTGCACTTACTGCTCCCGCTGCTTGGCTGCTCTTCTCCCTGATGTCTGCATGGCTTGCTGCCTCCCTCCCCTTTCAGGCCTTTGCTAATGAGACCTTCCGGCCTGCTCTATAGAAACAGGTATCCCAAGTACTCCCTTGTCTAGTCCCTGCTTTATTTATATGTAATCTTATCTCCTCTTGATATGCTGTATATTTTACTTATTAATGGTATAAACAATAATAAATAGAGCGTTCAGGAAGCAGAAGTTTTTGTCTTTCCTGTTCTACTCTGCTCCAGTGCCTGCACCTAGTAGATGCTCAACAAAACTTGTCGAATGAATGCATGAACAGGTGCCCATGGAGATGCATTTGTGGGTCATCAGTTACATGTTACAGAAGAAAAAAATGTTGTAAAAACTGCTTTAAGAGACTGGACTTCAGCCAGTCAGCAGTAATTCCAAAAAGATTGGTTTTTAACCTAAATTAAAAAAATTTAAAGGAATATCCCTTCCAGCTAAAGATGGTGCTGACTTCCAGGGGAGTGGGTGCCTGTGAAGGGAGTATTTAAGGTAGGTGAGGATGGATGCTTGCCAGGGATGCTGCTGAGAGGCCTCTTGCCTAGGACATGGAGAAGTTTAGGTCATAGATACCCTTTCCCCCCTTCTCTATGATTCTGTCTAAGGCCATAAAAGTTTCTCTACTGAACTCTCCTAAAATTCACTATCCTATAATCCTGTGTGCTTCTGGTGGTTCAGATGATCCCAGGGCTAGTCCCAGATTGCACAGCTTTGGCTGGGGGCAGGCCAAGATGGTGCAGGGTTCTCATTCAGAATGTGAGCCTTCAGGACACTGTCACCTGCCATGCTGGGGCAGCCTATGCATCTCCAGCAAGTGGCCTGGCCCTGGTGGTCCCCAGGCTGCCTTTGTCATGGTCAGCTGGATGTTTTCCTCAGGCCCGAGTGGTGCAGCAGTTTTATCTTGTCCACAAATGAGGTATTCATCTCTTTTTTCTCCACTCAATCAACCATTACATGCTGTGCTTTGCTCTTGAGTCTGCTCTGTTCAACAAAACTTGTTGAATTGCAGGGGCTGGCCCCATCTCCCAGACATCAGACTGGAAACATTCTCCCCTTCCCTCCGCAGCATGGCATCAGCCCTAGCTCAGAATCTTGGGGGCTTAAATGTTATCTGCAGATGTGTGTTCAGTGTGCCAGATAGGGTGCCCAGACCTGGGTTCTGTAGCTTAAGAGCTTTAGGGATGAATCAAAGAGTTTCTAGTAGGGCTTCACTGGGGAAGCTTAGGGAGGGCTCAGCAGGAATGACACACTTGGGCAAAGTGAAGCGAGCTCCACGTGGTGCAAAGAACCTATCAGTGGATATGGTGTCAGACACCAGGCCTTGCAGGTGCAAACTAAGGGCCAGAACCAAAACCCACCTCTTTTCCATGTTTCTTTCTCCTTTTTGTTTTTTTAAGTAGAGACAGAGTCTCTCTCTGTCACCCAGGCTGGCGTGCAGTGGCATGATCATACCTCACTGCAGCCTTGACCTCCTGGGCTCAGGTGATCCTCCCATGCTAGCCTCCTGTGTAGTTGGGACTACAGGCGTGTGCCATTACACTTAGTTATTATTATTATTATTATTATTATTATTTTCTGTAAAGACAGTCTTGCTACATTGCCCTGGCTGGTCTCAAACTCTTGGGCTCAAGTGATCCTCCTATCTAGGCATCCCAAAATGTTAGGACCATAGGCATGACCTGCAGGACCTGGCTTCCATTTTTCTTCAGTGTGGGCCATGCCTCCAGGCTTGTGTGGGGTTCAGGAGCAGGCTGGGGACGCTTTGGATCTCTCAGCACCAGGACACAGAGCATATTAAATGCTGTCCACTGGGAACAGTTGCCTTGGGTGGTCAGAGGCCCTGAGCTCCATTGCAGATCAGCTGAGTGACCTTGGACAAGTCGTGCCACCTTTCCTCCAGCAGTAGAGTGGGGACTCAGCCTTCTCTTAAATAAGTCTTTTAATGTTAGGTGGTAGGCTTTTTGTCTTCAGCGTACAACTTTCTGTGCTATTTGACTTTTTAATTCTATAGAGGCATTTCTTTGTGTAATATAGATATTTGGACACAATTTATGAAATACTGTATGATCATATCACTCTTGGCTCTGTGATGGGGGTGGTGATTGGTAATAAATGGCTTTGGGGGCACTACACTTCTGCCAAGTCTTTGTTCTCAGGCTGTGCCACTCCGGCCTGCACAGGGAGGCCCGCCCAGCCGTGAAGTAGCCCCTCTGGGCTGGAGCCTGTTCCAGCCTGGGGCCTGTGGGGACTTGGCTGTGGATGAAATCTTTCCCACTTGGGCTTTATAAATTGTTCTGTGGGGTCCATGAGAGCTGGGTGGGGAGCAAGAGAGTGATTTTATGGGCAATTTCCACATACCCTTTGTGTGAGATCCCACATGTTGCCAGCTGGACAATGGGTTGCTGGCTGCTGCCACAGCCAAGTCCTGGACTGGGGCGGCTCCCACAGTGTGAGAAGGCACCACAGTGGTGCGATGCTCCCATTGACCTGTGGCTGGGCAGAGAGGCCCTAGGATCTCACAAGGAGGTTGACTCCAGAAACGCCAGGAAGGAGGTAAAGTGATGCATCCCCATCCCTCCACGTGTTCTCAAGAAGACTTGAACCTCCATCCCTGAAAGCCAATATAACTTGTTCTCTCAGAAAGAATTGTGATGTTGGAACCAGCAGTGCCTTTGCCATCATATAACCCAACTTCGGGTTTTACTTTAGAAGAAACAGTCTCTGAGAGAGGGGTGTCTTTTGAGAATCACACAGTGGGTCAGTGATGTGGCTGAGATCAGACTTTTTTGCCTGACTTCATGTTGCCTCTTTGGACAAAGGAGGGGAGGAGCCAGGGTTTGGAGGGATTGGTGATGGGCCGCAGGGCAGCTTCCCAGAGACCTGGTGCTTATAGGGTACCTGAGTCATTAATGGCCTTCCCAGCCTGTGACCTACCTCTGACCTCCCTGCATCACTGAGCATGTGCTGCTGAGATGCCCTGGTGCCTCCTTGGAGGCTGCATGGTGGGGGTAGTTGGTGGCTGGGAGGGGATGGGCTGCCTGGTGCTGACCCTCCTGGGCATGTAAGGATGACCTCTCACCCTCTGTGGGTAGCCACAGCAGCTGGGTGAGGTGCTGGATCTGAAGCTCACGCCTGGACCTCCCAGGCCACCAGAGGGCTGAGCTCATGGCTGCAGCATCCCCAGTAGCCCTGCCAGCGTGGGATGAGGGCTGGCCTTGCCTGGGAGTTGCATCAGTGCTACTCACTGCATCATGAGCTTGAGAAAGTCTTTTCCTAAGTGGAACTTCTCTTGGAACTATTGCTTTGCCTGGGGGCATTTCAGGAACAGAGCGCTGTGACTCAGCCCTGATCACAGAGACCCCACGTGATGTTGCCACTCTTGCTCGTGTCTCTGTCTTGTTCCCTTGACTTCGTGGGCATCCATGCTTGAAAGAGGCTGGGACTTTTGCCATATTGAAATCCTGAGGAAGTTTTGAACAAGAAGACCTACATTTTCGTCTTGCGTTGGGCCCCTTCAATGACGTAGCTGGTCCTATTCTTAGCCCCAACTAGTTTCCCCCACCAACGTGTGTTCCTAATAGATGATGGGGGTGGGTTAGGATAGGGTCAGAGCAGAGAGCATCTCAGCATGGTGGGGGTAGTTGGTGGCTGGGAGGGGACAGGGTAGCTCACGAGAGACACCCAGTGCCCAGAGCCACGATGCCTGTGAGGCAAGTCCCTCATCCCAACAGTGTTGGTGGATCTTGTCCCACTTTCCCAAGCCACCGCATTCCAGACCCCTGGTCTGACCCCCCCTGGTTTGGGGAACATGCTGTCTGCCAGCTCATGGCCACTTGTTTGGGGTGCTCGCCTGTCTGCCTATTTCTGCTGACTCTCAGAGGCACTAGCCTTCAGCCATGAGGCAGCCAGAGGATTTGTGAGTTACCTCATTGTGTTCACATTTACGTGGCCAAAGCCCACTGCAGACAAAACACCAATAAAAGCCCAGGCGCTGGGAAACCCAGGGCTGCAGAGCAGAGGAAGCAGGGTGGTTTTCATGGTCTAAAACTTGTGTCTTTTTTTTTCCTTTTTTTTTGGCAAAAGAGAAAACGAAATAAGTTTAAAAACAACGTACAGTCCACATCTGATGGCTGAAGAATATGTATGGCCTTCAGCTGCTTCCAGAAAATTATTCATGATTGATTTGAGCACTTGCTAGACGCTGACACTATGTCTCCTCCTCACACCAACTCAGCCACTACCTGGGGCCCTGCCCAGGGCTTTCCGGCCTGGGATCGTTGAAGGATTCCATACCCCAGCCAGGTGACTCTGTTTAAGATAAACTCTATGTTCAATTCCACAGGTGGGCTTGGGGCAGTGAAGCATTAGTAGGGCCTGGTAGTGGGCCTCGAAGCTGGGCTTGGTGATGTGGGGTCATCAGTCATCCTGGGAACAATCCAGCAGAAGTACCTGCCCAGGTCTCAGGTGTCCTGGCCAAGGCCTGGACTGTGTGGTTTCCATATGTGGAAAAGCCCCTCTATTTGCATATCTTATGGTTTACAATTAGGAAATAATTGCCATTCATTTTTGCCCCCCACCTCCTTTCAGGATTCTTGTGTAGCATCTTTTACCCTTATGGGATCCTCGAGCTTTGCTAAATTAGATGAAAAGAACTGGTGGGAAGGTCAGGAGACAGCACCGACCCATTCCGTGGCCCATGCTTGGGTCTCTCTGTAGCAGGAGCAGAGGCCATGAAATTGACACCGCCAGTGACCAGGACTCACATATGATTGCAATTCAGAAATGATTCAGAAATGATTGCAATTCAGAAATTCAGGTCCTTTAAAAATTTTCTGTTTTAAAAAGCAAGGGCATCTGAAAAGATCCACGGAGGACTTTCTTCAAACAAAAAGCCTCCCATATAGTGAAGATAAACTCAGAGCTGCTCTTTTGATAGGGCAGGGGCACAGAGAAGACACCTATGCCTCTGACTGTAGCATACCTTGTACCTAGAATCCTCTCCCCAGCATCCCTTAAAGGGCTCTGTGCACTCCCCAGGGCTTCATCAGACATCGTTTGAAAACCAGCGTGGGTCACATATAAGGACATCACAATATATGGCAATTTGATTCTTCCCCCATCCCTACCCGAGCAAAACAAAATAAACCCCAAATGGCACCAGAGCTCCCCTAAGACCCAAGAACGAAGGAAGGAGATGGACTAATGTCTTCATGGGAGTGTCCTTTCTCTCCCGTGTGGTTGAAACACTAGTTGTTGACTGTGTGATGACCTCCATTCCCTGAGCTTTTTCTTCTCAGCCAAGTGGGCTTGTTTAGGCTCTTGGGAGACCTATTCTCTTCAGGTCATCTCTTCGATGACCTAGGGCAGCTGTGGCCTGGCAGGGCCCTGGTCCTCAAATATCTCATGACCAGACGCTTCGGGGTATGTTCTCAAGGTCTCCCAACTCTTCTGCAGAGTCCTGCCAAGCCATTCGACAGCAGGAGAAACTGAAGGAGATGAAGGTAGAGGGACAGAGGGAGGTACAGGCAGTTGGGGATTCAGGAGGCCATAGTTGTTCTGTTAAAATTCTAGATTGATTGGGCAGGTGTCATGTTTGCTTAAATGATTAATATTTGTGAGTAAATGAAGATACGGTGGGGAAAATGGAAGGCAGATTTCAACACAATGGAGGAACATTTCTGAATTGCAATCATTTATGAGTCCTGGTCACTGGCAGAGTCAGTTCCATGGTCTCTGCTCCTCCTGCAGAAAGGCCCAAGCATCACAGTGCTGGATGGGGCCTTGGACTAGAATGGCCCTGAGTGTCCATTCTCACCCTGTGACCTATCCCTCCTTTAATAGAGAAAGGGTCATGCTCTGCTGCCAAGGCTGGAATGCAGTGGCATTATAGCTTACTGCAGATGCAAACTCCTAGACTCAAGTGATCTTCCTGCCTTGGCCTCCCAGAGTGCTGAGATTACAAGTGTGAGCCACCACACTCAGCCTTGACCTCTTTATACACACCTCCCTAGCCCTGCCGTAAAGGTCTTAGAATATAGAGAAGAAAGATGGCCCACTTTGGCTATGTCAAATTCCCAGACGAAGTGACTTTCTTTGTCTTTGGAAACTCGACTTCCTTCTGCCCAATGAACCTGGTGAGGATCGCCTAGGGAAATCTCTGCTTGTTAATGGTGTAGAGACTGAGCGGACAGAGATGTGTGTGTCCTGGGAGGCTCAGCCTGGAATGCTTCACTTGCAGGCGCCAATCGCAGGTAGTCCCCCATTGGGTGGCCTAGTTTCCTCACTGGGTCAGTGCTGTAGATCTTGCTCTCCTGGGCTCCCATTTTGCAAGTTCGTTTTCAATTTCTGGGTTGGGGAAGGAGGCCTGGAATTTTAGCTAGACTTTTCCTACCTGGGGTGTAGCAGCTAAATTGTTGGACACATCTGACTGAAAGAAAGTAGGTGGCTTTTCCGAACTCCACAGAAGCAACTAGCCTCTTATGTGATCTTTGGGGTTATCCATTTAGTGCCCTAAACTTTTGATAGAGTTGGACTCTAACCCTCTGATGGTCTCACAGACACTTGGGTCTGGGAGGGATCACCAAGCCACCTCCCACCTTTACCCACTAGAGGAATTCTTAGTGTGGTCGTAGGTAGGTGGTCATCCTCTGCTAGGATTTATCTTGGAGTCACTGCCTTTTGAGATGTCCCACTACACTCTGAGCTGAGAAGATAGACATGGAAGCATCTTGCAACCTGAGAAGCAATGCAAATTTGGCAGTATGATGCCCCTGTAACCTGACAATAGCCTGTACTGCTTGGGTCCTGGCTCTGCCTTCTGGGACCACAGAGCCTGTGTGCTCCCCCTGGCCCCATGGAGCCCTTCAGGATCTGCAGCCAGTAAAGGCCCTGCAGCCCCTCAGCCACACCTGGGACTGCATGATGCTGTGAATCAGGATGCCTCTTCCTCTACTCAGGGAGGGCCACCAAAGCCAAATGAGGAAGAGTCTGTGGTCTTGATACCACTGTTCTTTCAGGATCAGAGTGTAAGAGAGAGAAAAATAGGCTCTGGGCTCTACCTGGTGGTGATGAGTCCTGGAAATGTTGGGCTCTACCTGGCCTTGGCCCAGAAGGGGCTGAGTTGCTATGCTTCCATCCTCCTGAGCCACCTTTTCAGTTTGGACAAGAATTTTTTTTTTTTTAAATTCTTTAAGTTCTAGGGTACATGTGCACAATGTGCAGGTTTGTTACATTTGTATACATGTGCCATGTTGGTGTGCTGCACCCATTAACTCGTCATTTACATTAGGTATATCTCCTAATGCTATCCCTCCCCCTCCCCCACCCCACGACAGGCCCTGGTGTGTGATGTTCCCCACCCCATGTCCAAGTGTTCTTATTGTTCAATTCCCACCTGTGAGTGAGAACATGTGGTGTATGGTTTTCTGCCCTTGCAGTAGTTTGCTCAGAATGATGGTTTCCAGCTTCATCCATGTCCCTACAAAGGACATGAACTCATCCTTTTTTATGGCTGCATCGTGTTCCATGGTGTATACGTGCCACATTTTCTTAATCCATTCTATCATTGATGGACATTTGGGTTGTGGACCAGACCTTTAAAGCATCATCTAGTCAAGCACTCAAAAAGCAGCCAAAGCTGTGCTCAGAGTGGTGGAAGAACGTGGGAGTGAGAAGGGGCAGAGATCAGCATTGATTACACTCCTACTGCATACTGGCTTCTTTTATGTAGTGTCTTGTTTAATTTTCACTTAGCTCCATGAGTTAGTGGTGTTCTTGTCAATAAGGATTCTAGTCCTAGATAAGTAGGTGTTAACTCCTGGCTACAGTGGAGTTTGAATTGACCTCAGGACTATGTGTCCTGAAAGCCTGTGCTCTCAGTTTCTGGACTAGCCTGGCTTCATGGCCCAGCTCTACGCTGCTTTGAACAGGACTGCCTTCTCCTCTCTAGGCCTCCGCTTCCCATTTGGAAACTCATAATGGACTACACCCTTTTCAGAGCCATCATCCATGAATCTCACCCCTGAGTTTTTCTGAGAGTGAATGTAGCTGGAAGGTGTTTAGGGAGGCAGCAAGCCCTTTCTGACTGGACAGCAGCATATTCTGGAGCTTCTCGCCTGGGAAACAATCAGTTTCTGGGTTTGACTCTTTCTACTGTCACCATCAGTATGTTTCCCAATCAGGAAAAGAACTGCAGCGTCCCTGTTGGCACTGCACTCCCTCCCTTAGCAAGATGTCTTTGGGGAATGCCTTGGTTGGCTTACACTTTGGTGCTCACAGTTTTGGGTATAGACTGAGCCCCACAGAGCCCTAGGAATCCTCTGCCAGCGAGGCTGTGTCCCCAGGACAGAGCTGATGTGCTGATTTGCAGCCTGTAAGTGGAATTGTGTTAGGCTGGGTATGTGGGGTGCAGACACTGCTGGATGGGACAGAAGATATACTCAGGCAGGTCTCTGCCAGAACCCAGGAAATATGGCCTCTCATCAGCTCACAGAGAAGAATATTCTTATGAAGATCCTTTGGTGGAAAATGCATTTTGGTGCTAGATTCCAGTGGGTTTATGCTTTTGCTGTCTTTCAGTGTGTGTAGCAAGAGCCTGTGCACAGATTCAACAGCTAATTTACGAGGAGTTTGGAAGTCCAAGATGTTCTAGCTGTGGGCAGAGACTGAGTTCTCTGAATGTGCCTCTCCAGCATGCAGGGACCATTGCCTCTGTGTGTGTGTGTGTGTCTGTGTGTGTGAGAGAGAGAGAGAGTGAGAGAGCACATGTGTGCCTGTGTGGGGAGATGACACCCATAGGGGGCTGGCTGTGTGTGGTCCTACCCATATTCTCATCTGTACCCTTGGGCACACATGTGTGTCCATCCCACCTGGGTCCAGTGCCAAGACTTCCATTCGGAGCCATGTGTGAACACATCTGTGCCATGTGTGATCCTCAGTAGAGCTTTCTTCTGGTTCAGTGGGGAGATTGTAACCCAGCAGGAACAGCCCCCTGGGGGTGGGTACACAAGTGCTTCTACTCTGGGGCCTCCCTCCTGGCTACTTGCCAGCCCCAGTACGGAGGGGGAGGGGCTTTGAAAAGCTTCTCGCCTGTTGGCTGTCCAATACGTTTGAAAGGATACCAGCCTGATGAGTGAAGTTTTAGTAAATCAAGACCATGTGGTCAGCTTCCCCTTGAGATGCTCCTAGTTTAAGAAATTGGAGGGTGGGAAACATTTTTGGCAATCAGCCCTAAAGCTTCTCTTATATCCTCTTTCTCTTTGCTCTTCAACCCCCAAATCTGAAAGAATCATATGGTTTATTTTTAAAACAGAAACAGCCCTGGATTGCCCAGTCTCCAGGGGCAAGAACATCTCTTCCCATCATTCAGGTCTAACTTGAGGACAGAAGGCAGCCCTGGTGTGAGGGACAGAGGCTTGGGGTCGGGGTGGTGGAAGATGGGGCATCTTTTGTGCTCATAGTGGGCCAGATGACATGGGGAATCCCAGCGTTTGCCTGCAATGCCTTGGGAAGAGCAAGCTGGAGCCCAGAGAGGTGTGGGAATTGGCTCAAGGTCATCCAAGGAGGCAGCACCAGGATCAGCTCCTTCCCCCATGCCTCCTGCTTCCAATTTGGGGTTCTTTCTATTGAGAAGTCTCAGATTTGAACGTTGGGGTGGGATTTGAAGAAGAAAAGTCTTAGAGAAAGAAGAGGAAAGATCTTAGGTTATAAAAATGAGCAAGGGAATTCCGGGATGATGGGAGAGAGGAAAGTCTAAAGGAGAAGGGGAATGAGCTTATCAGGAGTGAGAGAATTGTGTGATCAGAGCCCACAGGGCATGGCTGCAGTGCAGTGAGTCGGAAGTGTTTGGATCAAGCCTACCCCACATTGTAATTCCATAGAATGGCTGTTTCTGAGGGTAGGAAGTCTGCAGGGGTCTAGGCCAGGGTTCCATGGCAGTTTATATTGCAGGAATCCTTGGGGGCTAGCACTCAGGTTGGGGGAAGTTGGTGTTGTCAGACAGATCTTGCCTTTGCTCCCCATCCAGGAATACACTTGAACTTGACTGTGGATTGGGCAGAACTGGCAGTGTGAACTTTCACACATTCCTGACTCTTGCTAAATTGTGCACTGCTCTCCAGCAAAGGCGTGGATGAGCAGGGGGAACACCCTGGGCCCCTGGGCTTGAGTCTGAACCCCACTACCTCCTCACCCAGTGACCACTGGCACATTTGTTCCCTCCCCCAGGCTTTCCTGTCCTCATCCGTGGGTGGTCTCAGCACTTCTTGCTCTTCTACCCATGGCGGGCCCCCTCGTTTGTGTGTTCATCTTGCTCTTCTCTGTTTTTCTGGCAACAGTGCTCCCTTCTTCTCCATGGATGCCCTCTCCTCCATGTGAACTGAGTGTTCCTTATGGAGGCTGCCAGCTATACTCAC
The DNA here is from genome assembly GCF_008728515.1 of Papio anubis. NCBI lineage: Eukaryota > Metazoa > Chordata > Mammalia > Primates > Cercopithecidae > Papio > Papio anubis. The sequence continues at coordinate 19,501,563 of NC_044989.1, read as the reverse complement.
TCTCCTCCCAGCCCTGCCCACGATCAGAACGAGGTCAATGTCTCATCCCACTCCTCTGGCCACAGTCATTTTATAAGAGAATGTCAGGAAAGAACGTGACCAAAATTGTTCCTGAACATATGAGACATCCACTGGGGAAATCTTCACTAAGAAATAAGGGAAAGAGACTTGGAGGGGTTCTGAGTCCCTGTACAGTGCATGGAAGCTAAGAGCCTCCATTGTGCTGTTGTTAATGTGACCAGATGTCAACCCATGGCCTGGTGAGGACTGAGAGAGTAGTGAACTACAACAGGGTTGTATCTACTTGGGAAATTTTGCTCTCCAGGGAGAGAAATCCCAGCACAAACCAGGGTGAGCAAAAAGAGAACTTATCAACTCACTTCTCTTAAAAGGCAGAGGTTGGGCTGGTTTCAGGTGGCACCTCACTCAATCAGTGTTACCAGGGTCCAGCCTTTCTCTCATCTCTCCCTCTTCCTCACCTTCAACTCCACTTCCTTTGGGTTGACTCCATTTGGAGGCCAGATCCGTCTCTTAGGGTACTAAATGGCAGCCTTAGCTCCCAACCTGATATTCCCTCAGATTCAAGTCCAGCAGGAAATAGTAATAGCAGCAGTCTCTTTCCCAGAAAATTCTGCCAGTGTCTCATTGCCTCTCATTATTTCTGACTGGGTCCCAAATTAATTGTTGTGACTGGGGAGCTGTGATAATCTAGTTGGTTTTTAGGCTTACATTATAGGCTCCAGCCCTAATTATGGTGAGAAGCTCCATCAAAACCCAGGATCTAGGAGTGGAGGAGAGAATACACTTGTCAGCAGAAGGGTGAGTAGATCCTGGGAGGCAGAGGCCACAGGGGTCTCTCTCAGAGACCTTCAGCATTCAGCAAGCTGCCCACACCTCAGGGCCACTGTCACATTCTCTGTTCATCATCATGGACACTGTAACTGCTCTGAGGTGATTCAACACTTGGTTCTGGTGGGAAAAAGAATGACCATTAAAGAATGCCAAAAACTATTGCTGGAGATAGATGTGTAGAGAAACTGGGTGTGAACATGAATGTTCGAAGTTTTGGATAAATTGGAAGAAGGAATGTTGGATTCAGCAGGGACTCACTCCAGTGGTGTAAATGAATTCACCAGGAGTTCTATAAGAAAACAACACCAGGCAGCTCCTGAAACCATTTTAACAGCTTCTCTAATGGTTCAAAATGGCTCACCAAGTGGGAGAAAACTAATGGAAGTTGGAGAAACAGTTACCTGTGATTCAAGAGAAAGCCTGGATCTGGTACAAACATTTGAATTTCCTTGACTCTATAGTTCATAGACATCTACGTGCATCACTTATGGAAGTTAAGGGTCCACCCTTCTTTCTGCCATTTCTGCTGCAGAAGCAGTCTTGGTATCACACGGGAACATAGGAGACTGTGATTTTTGCATGTCCAGCACCTCGTTTTTCTACTTCAACAAGCAGCACCCCAGCTCTCCTTTGGGAGAAATCCCCTTCCCCCATGCTCATTTCATGCAGTTCAGGTGGGACCAGCAAATGACCCCCACCCACCTGTAAGCTGCTTCAAGAGTGAACGTGTGACCCAGGGCTGGCCGATCAGCTTATTCCATCTCCCTGGCCACAGTCATTGGTTCAAGAATGGGCAGATATGACTCAAGTCAGTGAATCAGAATCAATCATGGGACTTCTATGGGAGCTATGAGGAAAGGGCCATTAGGGTGCTAAGCTGGTAGGATGTTCACTGAGAGCCACTGGTGGCAGCTTTGCTACTTCAGACAGAGCCTGAGAATGAAGGTGACACAGAGACAAGTAGCACCAAAGTTTGGTAAGAGATACGGTCTTGTCCACAGCTTCTGAGGACCTGAATCAGCCATGCCTAGAATTTTCAGATACAATGAGTTCTGTGTGTGGGTTTCTCCTTCTCCTCCCTTTCTCCCCACCCCCCTTCTTTCCTTCCCTTCCCTTCCCTTCCTTCTTTTTCCTCTTACTCACGTTTCTTCTTCTTTCCTTTCCTCCTTTTTCCGCTTCTTCTTCTTCCTTTTTTTCTTCTTCCTCCTCCTCCTTTGGCCAGTTTGATTCATTCACTCAATAGATATTCACTGAATGACCATTATGTGTACTCTTCAGTGTTTTTTTCCAGACCATCAAATGTGACTTGGAAGTAATACAACATTTGTTATTTGTGAAGCCTTTTTTCGTCCATTCACTCATGATCCCCCTCCTAGCAAACTGATAAAGTGCATTCCTTAGAACTCTGGCTACAAGTGACAGAGATCCAGAACCCTGTCTTGGGCTGGAGGGGGAGACAGTCACCACATCATTCCCTGGTATGGTTCCCATTCCCCTCCTTACCCTGTCTCCCCAGGAGTCTCTGCATCCCTTCACTCCTAAACAGCTTCCATGTATACCAGCTCATTTAAACAGATTCCAAGAGCAATGACCAGACTTCTACTCATGTGGCCAGAAAGACTGTGAATTCCAGCTTGGTTTTAGTTGGGTCGCCCTATGATGTTACGTGTTACTTGATACAATGACGATGCACCACCCACTCCCCCTGCCCCTGTCCATTTTGTGTACCGCTGTCCTGGGTATTCTCTTGTTTCCAATCCCCAGCACTTGGAGCCTGCAGCTCTTCTTTGAAGGACTGCCTTCATACCCTTGGGCTACTGGTGCTACTTTACTTTGCATAGAAGCCAGAAATGAGTGGGCAGTTACCTCTCCCCAGACACCAGTGACTGTGAGGAAAGGGGTTATGAAAGCCCTTGCTGAAGGTTTGTCAATCCTGAGGAGTCTTAAAGCAGGATCAGACTCAGAGTGTCCTCTGTGGGTCTCTGCCTACAATCAAACTCTATTTTTTTCCTCCTCTGTTCTTAGCAGTTTCTCCCAGTCAGACTTCCTTAAGAAATCGCTTGCATGCAAACTCTCATTTCAGGGCCTATTTTGGGGAATCTGACCCAAGAACCCATGCTTTCTCCATCTCGGTGGGACAAGGAGAATGCTTGCTTCTCCAAGTGTGGTCTGTGATGGTGGTCTGTTGAAATCTGTGGTCTGCAGATTTCACGGACAAGCCACAATCCGTTCTTTGTCATCTAGCCCCTGTTCTGGTTTGACCTAGGGGAGGCCAAGCAATTAGCAGGGGAATCTGGTCTGGACTGTGCCATGTCAGGGACCAAAACTTGTGGTCTCTCTGCCTTTTCAATTGTTTGTTCTACCTTCTGTTAGGCTGATCCAGCATCTTTGGTCTCAACAAGATTCACCTGGCTCCTGTGACTACATCTATGTTTCTGTCTGTGCCACATGATTGATTAGAGGAGTTCCTTGGTCACCAAGAGGGGTAGGGGGTGCTTCATGTCCTTTAGAACTGGCTAGGCCAGTCTGTCTTCTGGACTGGGCTATGCCTTTTGATTTAGTCCCAACACTGAGCAAAGTAGACTCCAGTTGGGGTCAGCAGCTATAGTTTTGTAAGATTTCTGCAACAATATGGCTTTAGATTATTTTGAACTAAGGAAGCTCTAATGGCCCATTCCCTTCCTTAAGGCCTCCTGGAGCAGCTCTCATGGGGTTGCTGGTAGAAGGCAAAATCCCTTGGATGGATCTGGATTCTTGTATTATCTCAACCACCACTTCTCTGAGGGGGTTCTGAAAGGCCCCTTCTTGGGGCCTTAGTTTCCTCCTCTGTAAAACAGGAGGGTCAGACTTGATGTTTCTAGAAGGCCTTTCCAGTATGGGCAGCCTGTCTCTGCCTAAGGAAGGTCTGCTGAATGTGAAGGATCATCTAAGTACAGAACCTGAGCATTCAGAGGGGTACATGGTGGACCCAGAGGAAGGGGTCTGTGAGTTAACAATTGATAAGGCAGCTGTGGCATGAGTTTTGTCAACAAGGAGAAACTCTGCTCTAGTGGGGAGAGTGAGGAATGCAGATGAATGGACTGGGAATTTTGAAGCCACAAATTCGTGTTGAAAGAAGCATCAGACTCAAACTTGGGGGCACAGGGGAGGCTTCCTGGAGGAAATAATGGTGCCATTTAAAGTGATCAAAGTTCATTAAGCTGGATGTTGGAATGAGTTGCGGGTAGTGAAAAGTGGCAATTATCAGAGGGGAGCACAGAGAAGCAAGCAAGAACCAGATTATGCTGGGCTTTGTAAAAATCATCTTACAAAAAATTTTGGGCTTTATGCTAAGAGCATTGTTTTAAACAGTAGAATGACATGATCTAGTTTGTGTTTCAGGAAGATTGCTTTGGCTGTGGTGTAGAGAATGGACTGGAGGGGCCACACCAGAGGCAGGAAGGCCACATGGGAGGGTGTGGCTGAGATGAGCAGGTTGAAGGCAGCATGAGCTGGGGTAAGTGTGGTGTGGGTGGAGAGAAGGGGGCAGATGCTAGACAGCTAGGAGGGACCATGGAGGGAGTCACTTTCAGTTTTGACTGGATTATGGGGGTGAAGGGAAAGAATGAGTCAAAGGTGACTATCTAAAATCAGATTCAGGCAACCAGGTAGACAGAGACACCAATTACTGAGATCTGAATCATTGCATCAGCAGCACGCTAGAGACTGGGGATGTGATGGGTACCTGGAAATCTCAGGTGGGACATCTGAGTGAAGAGGTGGATAGCTGGTCTTCTGTTTGAGAAGAGATCTTAACAGGAGATACTGACTTGAGAATTATCAGCGTATAAATTAATTTCAACCATGGAGTAGGTGGTATAGATCAGAGAGGGGGGATGGTCTGATAAGAAGAAAGTCTTAGGACACCCTTAATCATCTCAAGGCCACAGCATTTAAGAGCTTGGCAAAGGACAAACAGGTCACAATGGAGAATGAGAAGGAACACTTGAAAAGGAGGAAAATCAGGGTTCTAAGACGGCTGAATAGGAACAGGTCCAGTCTACAGTTCCCAGCATGAGTGATGCAGAAGATGGGTGATTTCTGCATTTCCGGCTGAGGTACTGGGTTCATCTCACTGGGACTTGTCGGACAGTGGGTGCAGGACAGTGGGTGCAGCCCACCGAGCATGAGCTGAAGCAGGGTGAGGCGAGTGCAAGGGGTCAGGGAATTCCCTTTCCCGGCCAAGGGAAGCTGTAACAGATGGCACCTGGAAAATGGGGTCACTCCCACCCAAATACTGTGCTTTTCCAATGGTCTTAGCAAATGGTACACCAGGAGATTATATCCTGCACCTGGCTCGGAGGGTCCCAAGCCCACAGAACCTCGCTGATTGCTAGCACAGCAGTCTGAGATGGAACTGCAAGGCGGCAGTGAGGCTGGGGGAGGGGTGCCTGCCATTGCTGAGGCTTGAGTAGGTAAACAAAGTGGCAGGGAAGCTCAAACTGGGTGGAGCCAACCGCAGCTCAAAGAGGCCTGCCTGCCTCTGTAGACTCCACCTATGGGGGCAGGGCATAGCCAAACAAAAGGCAGCAGAAATATCTGCAGACTTAAATGTCCCTGTCTGACAGCTTTGAAGAGAGTAGTGAGTTTGAGATCTGAGAACAGACAGACTGCCTCCTCAAGTGGGTTCCTGACCCCTGAGTAGCCTAACTGGGAGGCACCCCCAAGTAGGGGCAGACTGACACCTCACACAGTGGGGTACCCCTCTGAGATGAAGCTTCCAGAAGAACAATCAGGTAGCAACATTTGCTGTTCAGCAATATTTGCTGTTCTGCAGCCTCCACTGCTGATACCCAGGCAAACAGGGTCCGGAGTGGACCTCCAGCAAACTCCAACAGACCTGCAGCTGAGGGTCCTGACTGTTAGAAGGAAAACTAACAAACAGAAAGGACATCCACACCAAAACCCCATCTGTACGTTACCATCATCAAAGACCAAAGGTAGATAAAACCATAAAGATGGGGGAAAAACAGAACAGAAAAGCTGAAAATTCTAAAAATCAGAGCGCCTCTCCCTCTCCAAAGGAACGCAGCTCATCGCCAGCAACGGAACGAAGCTGGATGGAGAATGACTTTGACGAGTTGAGAGAAGAAGGCTTCAGATGATCAAACTTCTCCGAGCTAAAGGAGGAAATTTGAACCCATCGCAAAGAAGCTAAAAACCTTGAAAAAAGATTAGACAAATGGCTAACTAGAATAACCAGTGCAGAGAAGTCCTTAAATGACCTGATGGAGCTGAAAACCATGGGATGAGAACAACATGATGAATGCACAAGCTTCAGTAGCCGATTCGATTAGCTGGAAGAAAGGGGATCAGTGATTGAAGATCAAATGAATGAAATGAAGTGAGAAGAGAAGTTTAGAGAAAAAAGAGTACAAAGAAACGAACAAAGCCTCCAAGAAACATGGGACTATGTGAAAAGACCAAATCTATGTCTGATTGGTGTACCTGAAAGTGAAGGGGAGAATGGAACCAAGTTGGAAAACACTCTGCAGGATATTATCCAGGAGAACTTCCCCAACCTAGCAAGGCAGGCCAACATTCAAATTCAGGAAATACAGAGAATGCCACAAAGATACTCCTCCAGAAGCGCAACTCCAAGACACATAATTGTCAGATTCACCAAAGTTGAAATGAAGGAAAAAATGTTAAGGGCAGCCAGAAAGGTCAGGTTACCCACAAAGGGATGCCCATCAGACTAACAGCGGATCTCTCGGCAGAAACTCTACAAGCCAGAAAAGAGTGGGGGCCAATACTCAACATTCTTAAAGAAAAGAATTTTCAATCCAGAATTTCATATCCAGCCAAACTAGGCTTCGTAAGTGAAGGATAAATAAAATCCTTTACAGACAAGCAAATGCTGAGAGATTTTGTCACCACCAGGCCTGCTCTATAAGAGCTTCTGAAGGAAGCACTACACATGGAAAGGAACAACCAGTACCAGCCCACTGCAAAAACATGCCTAATTGTAAAGACTATTGATGCTAGGAAGAAACTACATCAATTAATGAGCAAAATAACCAGCTAACATCATAATGACAGGATCAAATTCACACATAACAATATTAACCTTAAATGTAAATGGGCTAAATGTTCCAGTTAAAAGACACAGACTGGCAAATTGGATAAAGAGTCAAGACCCATCAATGTGCTGTATTTAGGAGACCCATCTCATGTGCAGAGACACACATAGGCTCAAAGATCATTAGATCTTTCCTGCTTTCTCTTGTGGGCATTGAGTGCTATAAATTTCCCTCTACACACTGCTTTAAATGTGTCCCAGAGATTCTGGTATGTTATGTCTTTGTTCTCATTGGTTTCAAAGAACACCTTTATTTCTGACTTCATTTGATTATGTACCCATTACATAATGACTCCATAGGTGGAGTCTACAGAGGCAGGCAGGCCTCCTTGAGCTGCGGTAAACTTCACCCAGTTTGAGCTTCCCTGCCACTTTGTTTACCTACTCAAGCCTCAGCAATGGCGGGCACCCCTCCCCCAGCCTTGCTGCCGCCTTGCAGTTCCATCTCAGACTGCTGTGCTAGCAATGAGCGAGGTTCTGTGGGCTTGGGACCCTCTGAGCCAGGTGCAGGATATATAGGGGAGATATAGACAAATGGAACAGAACGGAGCCATCAGAAATAATACCACACATCTACAACCATCTGATCTTTGACAAACCTGACAAAAACAAGAAATGGGGAAAGGATTCCCTATTTAGTAAATGGTGCTGGGAAAACTGGCTAGCTGTATGTAGAAAGCTGAAACTGGATCCTTTCCTTACACCTTATACAAAAATTAATTCAAGATGGATTAAAGACTTAAATGTTAGACCTAAAACCATAAAAACCCTAGGAGAAAACCTAGGCAATACTATTCAGGACATAGGCATGGGCAAGGACTTCATGTCTAAAACACCAAAAGCAATGGCAACAAAAGCCAAAATCGACAAATGGGATCTAATTAAACTAAAGAGCTTCTGCACAGCAAAAGAAACTACCATCAGAGTGAACAGGCAACCTACAGAATGGGAGAAAATTTTTGCAATCTACTCATCTGACAAAGGGCTCATATCCAAAATCTACAAAGAACTCAAACAAATTTACAAGAAAAAAACAACCCCATCAAAAAGTGGGCAAAGGATATGAACAGACACTTCTCAAAAGAAGACATTTATGCAGCCAGCAGACACATGAAAAGATGCTCATCATCACTGGCCATCAGAGAAATGCAAATCAAAACTACAATGCGATACCATCTCACACCAGTTAGAATGGCGATCATTAAAAAGTCAGAAGACAACAGGTGCTGGAGAGGATGTGGAGAAATAGGAACACTTTTACACTATTGGTGGGACTGTAAACTAGTTCAACCATTATGGAAGACAGTGTGGCGATTCCTCAAGGATCTAGAACTAGAAATACCATTTGACCCAGCCATCCCATTACTGGGTATATACCCAAAGGATTATAAATCATGCTGCTATAAAGACACATGCACACGTATGTTTATTGTGGCACTATTCACAATAGCAAAGACTTGGAACCAACCCAAATGTCCATCAATGATAGATTGGATTAAGAAAATGTGGCACATATACAATATGGAATACTCTGCAGCCATAAAAAAGGATGAGTTCATGTCCTTTGTAGGGATGTAGATGAAACTGGAAACCATAATTCTCAGCAAACTATCGCAAGGACAAAAAGCCAAACACTGTGTGTTCTCACTCGTAGGTGGGAATTGAACAATGAGAACACTTGGACACAGGGTGGGGAACATCACACACCGGGGCCTGTCGTGGCGTAGGGGAGGGGAGAGGGATAGCATTAGGCAATATACCTAATGTAAATGATGAGTTAATGGGTGCAGCACACCAGCATGGCACAGGTATACATATGTAACAAGCCTGCACGTTGTGCACATGTACCCTAGAACTTAAAAGTATAATAAAAAAAAGAAAAGAAAAAAAAGGAGGAAAATGAAAACAAATAGGAAAAAGGGAAAAAGAAAAAAATTAGAAAAAAAGAAAAGAGGAAAATGAGAAGATGATGGTGTCATAGAAATAAATGTTCCTGAGTGTTTTGAGAAGAAAGGAGTGGTTGATTATGTCAGTTGTGGATGGAGACTCAGAAATGCCAGTGTCATTTAGCAATTGGTAAGAATATTTTCAAGGAAGTGGTGGTGGCAGAAGTTGGATGGCCTAAGGAGTAGATGGGAACTGGGGAGTGAAGGTAACCATTTTAAGAAGTGTGACTAAGTAGCCATGAGCATCCCTATCATGAAGATCATGGTCCTGAAAACTTGTTTTCCATTAAAACAAATCAAGGCTTCTAGGAGAAATGGCTAATTCTGGGTCTGGAACAGTAAACATGAGATAAATCTGGAACGTCTTGTCATACCAGATGGTACGGAAGCTATCGAAGACCAAGCGGGTGGTGTCAAAGGGGACAGGAGCCAATTTGAAGAGGCTCCTACTGGCAAACCATAGGAATCCATGAGTTTACAATAATACTTCAAAAACAAAAACAAAACAAAAACAAAACAAAACAAAAAAAACCCCAAAACTACTTGGCCACATTGGAAGGATAAGAAACAAATTGATTACCTTGACAACTGGATAAAGGAAAGAACCAAGCACTTATTCTGCCTTTTGTATACCAACTGTACCACCATATAACCAAATTAGAGGAGGCATCTTTTCTAGAAATATTCAAGCTAGAAAGAAAATAACAGGATTAGGAGCTAGGCATTGAACATTGTTGGATACAAACATTGCACAAAGTCAACCAGATATTAAATGCTTCCTGATGAAAGAAACACCATCACTTACAGTCTTGCTAAATGGATCAAATCTGAGCCTGATCAAGCCACTAGACTCAGCTACCAATTTACAGAAACGTAGAAGAACACGAGAGCAACATGAGTGTTCAATCAACCAAACCTAGAGACCGTGAGAAACCCTACAGGTCAAATGACCAGCATTCTTTTACCAGTACACTATTAAAAACATAAAAGGATCATGAGGAAACGTGTAGATAATAAACACAGGATATATCAAATAAACAATGGGCCAGATTAAATTGTAGTGCCTAGGGATGCACTTTTGGTGGTGTAGCTACACAAACACACGAGGAAGTGACCACTCTGAAAGTCGGAAGAGAGGTTCCTTCTTGGGGAAGGGGAAGTTATGATTGGAATGGAGCACCGGGGGCTTCTAACTGGAAAAATGCAATTTTTTGAACACCTTGACTAGGTTACTCATTCAGCTATCCATTTCTATTGGTTTTCTGTATCTGTGTTTTATTCTAGAATAAAAAATGTTAACAGTGTCTGACTATGAACTGGAGAAATGAGTTTGAGGAGGTTTGGGGTGGAATCTGGGGCAGAGGAAGGCTGTTTTGTTTTTGTTTGCTTAAAGTCAGGGCAGACTGGAGCGTGTTTAAGTGCTGATGGCAAAGAGCCAATAGCAAGACAGAGGAGCTAGAGACAGCCCATGATCAAGAGATGAGACACTGAAGGAGAAAGCGATAGGAGAAAGAACATGAGGAAGGATTAGCCTTGGGGGAAAAAAAAAAAAAAAAAAGAGAAACTTTCTCCCCTTTTAGTGGGGGTGAGAAAGGAAGGGGCAGAGGGGACAGCTGGTAGGCTTGCTGGTAAGCTGCTGACAAGTGTCTCATCCAGTGGCTGCCATCATTTCTGTGAAGTGGGGTGAGGTCGTCTCCTGGGACTGAGAGCTGAAAGAGCGTGGGGACAGAGTCTACCGTTTGAGAATGGAGAACATTTGCACTAGCTCCTCTGGAAAATGAAAGCACTGTGGAATAAGTTGGTGACCAGGCATTTGCAGTAACTTGAAACCTAGGGGTGAGTTAATTTCTTCAGTAGGGTTTAGCCACTTGATTTAGGCATATGGAACGGGAGAGTTCAAATGATCCTGGGTCGCAGTTTTGTGAGATGGTTGCAGAGGGACAAGCGTTTGATTTGAGAATATTGACAAGAAAGGATTTAGGTGTTAAACCCTGGAATCTCAAGTGGGTGGGGCAAAAAGTAAAGACTAGAAGGAAGGAAGGGAGAGTGGGAGAAAGAAAGAAATCAGGGCTGGTGGTGCCTGTGAGGTGGAAGAATTCACAAAGGAGGAGCATATTTTTATAGCAAGAATGCATTCAGGTGAGTGAGCTGGAGGGATGAGAGGCTGTGGTTGGAAACCAGGGTGACTGAATTTAAGATTTTGGATGTAGAAAAGTACAGATAAAGACAAGGCCTAGGGTGTAACAATAGGAATGACAGTTAAAGTGAGGAGGAGGTTGAGATCACTGCTGATGAGAAGCTGAGGAAAGTAGAAGAAGCCCGGTGCTGACTAGGTCATTCTTGGAGCTGTTGAGGTCACCCAGGGACTTTGGTTGGTAGAGATAATTGTTAGCCAGATCCTGGAGTTTTTAATGAATGAAGAGAATGTCTAGGAGGTTGGCAGACAGCAGTGATAGGGAGTGGTCGTGGGTAGTATTTCTTGAAAGTATGAGCCTCCAAAGAGCCAGGATTTGCATGAACAGGGTAAAGAAGTGTAGGTCTGGAAGAGCATGAGAGGTCGGAGAAGTTCTGCTCCCCATCTTGACCTTTGCCAGCTTCCTCTTGAGGAGGCAGCAGGTGAAGCAGTATTCTTGGGGGTTGGGAACCATGTGCTGCCTGACCGTTCCCAGATGGCCATGGCCTTAGGACTAGACACACTTTTTGGATAGCAAGGCTAGCCAAGTGTGGTCAGCCCTTTGAACATCTGCCAAGGATACACTGTTCCCAGCACCTGCCTGACATCTCCTCTGTGCTCGTGCCAATGGCCAGGCCTCCAGAAGTCCCTGTACAATGTTACTACATGTTTGATGTCCCTGAAAGAAGAGGGAACACATAATCACGATTTTAAAATAAACAGCAGAAGACAAAGTATTTTGGTTCTTGGCTCTACCCTATGCTGGTGAAGTCATCTTTTCGAGTGGGCTCTGGCCACAGCGTACTTGGAGGCCTTTGAGGTTTGGCAATGATTGGGCTTTGTTGGCAGAGGACTAGGCCTGTTCACAGATGACAGCCTCCATTTACCATAGTCAAAACGAGGCTGGGGCAAGACTGCAAGCTGGCAGTGGCCCACCCTGGGCTTTTCCCTTGCTGGTCAGTCTGTCTCTGTCTTCCTGTCTTTTCTGTCTTTTTGGGATGGCACACAGCAACTCCATTGTTAATCAGAGAGGCCCTTCAATGGGCTTGTCATCCAACACAGGCCAAACTTATGCTGGTGCTTGGTGGTTCTTAAGGATTATTCACACAAATGCAAAAAGGCAGAGGGCTAAATTCCAGGGCTAACGCTAAAGCTAAGGCTTTGAATGTACATCAGCTTAAAAAGGCAGGAGGCTTGGAAGGGAGATGATCATACAAATGGCTCCCATCAAGCTTTAGTGAGAGTTTTGGGGCCCAAAGAGAAGAGGCTGAGAAGGAGAAAAGTATAGAGACCAGAGGTACCATGCCACCAGAACACATCTAATCACTATCTTTGCTCTCCCCAGAGCTTAGACCACTGCTCCTGGAGGGAAGGTTGCATTATGCGTGGGCTATTTCAGAGTATATGGGTCTGATTTAACTTTAATATTTAATCTTTTAATCAGAAGAAAATCTTCTACAGGTTCCTAATATGTAAGTTGTATTTAATAAAGCTAAAAAGTATCTGCCCTGTAAAAATACTATTAATATTTAAAGCCTAAATGAAAAACTGAGAAACATATTTGCATGATTTATGGCAGAGTTAATCAGCCCAGTATACACAAGGCCATTACAAAGCAAAAGGAGAAAGAACAACCCACACAGACTAATGGAAAACTAAATAGGTAATTTATAAAAGAGGAAATAAAGTGGTCAGGAACATGTAAAAAGGATGTTCAACATCGCTAATGATGAAAAATGCTAATTAAACATGAAATATCATATTTTGTCTAATGGCGAAGGTAAACAGATTGGGTAAAAAAAATCAGTATTAGCTAAGGTCTTGAGAAGTGCTTAGTTAATGCCAGTGTAAATTAATCCAACCTATTTGTAAGGCAGTCTGACCAGTATCAAAATATAAAATGCCCATATCCTTTTACCCAACAATCTGCTTTGAAAAAGTCACCCTAAAAAGGAAACTCTTCCAGTGGGGAAAGTTATATGGGAATACACGATAATATTTATGAATTTCTGATTAATGAAAAACTGGAAAAAATCCCTAAATGTTTAAACAAGGGTACTAGTTAAATTATGGCTCATACTACATAGGAAAACTATGCATTCATAAAAAAAATCATAAATTATCTTCAAATCCATTGGGAGATAAAGAGATCTTCATGATTGTTTTTGAGTGGGGAAAAACCCAGCCCTACTTAGATTATGTAATCACGTTCTAGGTGGATCTTGCCCCATTGTGGGCACATCTATTGGCTGATAACAACCATGCCAGGATGTCATGATCCTGGTGAGCAGCCAGTTAGTCGAGTTTAGCCAGTTAGTCGAGTTTTTAGGAAGATTAGTGTCTTCTCAGAACTCCAGAAAGAAAGGGGAAGCTGGAAGGTGTTGAACTCTAATGCACCTGAAGCAAGTGAAGTTCTGACCCAGATGAGTGGTGATATGGTTTGGATTTGTGTCCCTGCCCAAGTCTCATGTTGAATTGTAATCCCCAATGTTGGAGGAGGGGACTGATGGGAGATGACTGGATCATGGGGGCAGACATCCCCTTGCTGTTCTCATGATAGTGAATGAGTTCTCATGAGACCTGGTTGTTTAAAAGTGTGTAGCACCTCCCCCTTCTCTCTCTTCCTCCTTCTCTGGCCATGTAAAAAAAAAAAAAAAAAAAGGCCTGCTTCCCCTTTGCCTTCCACCATGATTGTAAGTTTCCTGACACCTCCCCAGCCATGCTTCCTGCACAGCCTGTGGAACCGAGAGCAAACTAAACCTCTTCTTTATAAATTACCCAGTCTCAGGTAGTTCTTTATAGCAATGCAAGAATGGACTCATACAAGTGGGGTTAGAAAGCTCTGGTCCTTGGCCTAGTGGATCTATTGTGGCAGCAAGCACCAAGTGTGTATTCTGTGTCCTAGCTTGGTGACTTTGGAAATATGACTGTTTTCAACACCTTAGGGTCAATTTTTGAAAAATTTCTCTCCTACTGTGAATATATCCCTGCCTTAGGGGCACTAAGCACAGACGGGGCTAAGAGCACAGTCTCTGGAGCCAACCTACCCAGGTTCTCATGCTGGCTTTGTCACTTACTATTCATGGGGACTTGGGGAGGTTATTTCACCTTCCTTTACCTGGGCTGCTTCTCCTCTAAAATGGGAGGAGAGCAAAATAGTCCATGTCTTGTAGGGATTAAATGAGTTAATACATGTAAATCACTAAGAACAGTGGCTGGCACATCTTAAGTGCTACATTAAATGTTTCTATCATTACTTTTTGCCATTTTAAAAATCTTTCTTTGACCATAAAACACATTTTTTTTTTTTGACATGGGTTCTTGCTCTGTCATCCTGGCTGGAGTGCAGTGGCGCCTTCTCGGCTCACTGCAACATCCATCCCCCAAGTTCAAGCCATTCTCTTGCCTCAGCCTCCCCAGTATCTGGGATTAAAGGTGTGCACTACCACGCCAGGCTAATTTTTTTGTATTTTTAGTAGAGACGGGGTTTCGCCATGTTGACCAGGCTGGTCTCAATCTCCTGACTTCAAGTGATCCACCTGCCTCAGCCTCCCAAAGTGCTGGGGTTACAGGTGTGAGCCACCATACCCGGCCAAAGCATTCCATTTTGGATAGTGTATTTTTAAAGAAGGATTTGAATTATTTCTCTTTAAAGTGAAAACTATGTGCATTCTCTAATATTTTTCTACTTCAACCCTGAATATTAAAAAGAATGAAGGTTTTAGAGTGTACAGACACTTTTCTTTTCTGTGGGTCAGAGTTTAGCTTTCATTGTCATCCAGTTCTCATCCATCCTCTCACTTCCATCACATGCCAGCAGCATTTGATGCAGTCGATCACTGTCTCTTACTGAAAATCCCGTTCTTTACTTGACTTCCAGGACAGCAGTCTCTCAGCTCTCCTGACTGACCTTTGCTGGCCCCTGTCATCTTTAGATTTTTAGGCATTGTAATATTTGTCTTCTCAATCCAACCTAATTTCCTCAAGCATTTCACCTAGTCTCATGGTTCTAACACCCTCTGTGGTAGGATGACCCTATGTCCTGGTTTGCCTGGGAGAGTTCTAGTTTTTGCCCAATGCTGGGCATAATTAGCACCACCTTTCAGTCTCAGCAAAAGTCCCAGTTTGAAAGCTAAGTTATATGATCACCCTGTCGGTAGGCTGATGGCTCCTCAAATTTACCTTCTCAAACCCTGGTCCCCTGAACTCCAGACTTGCATAGTCAGCTGTCTCCACTTTAGATCTCCACTTGAATCTCACAAGGGACCAGTACAAAATATACCTTTGGATTTTCTATTTCAAACATGCACTTCCTACTGTTTTTTTGTTTTTGTTTTTGTTTTTTTTTTTTTTTGAGACAGTGTTTTGCTCTGTCACCCAGGTTGGAGTGCAGTGGCGCAATCTTGGCTCACTGCAAGCTCCACCTCCTGGGTTCACACCATTCTCCTGCCTCAGCCTCCTGAGTAGCTGGGACTACAGGCACTCGCCACTGCACCCAGCTAATTTTTCGTATTTTCAGTAGAGACAGGGTTTCACCATGTTAGCCAGGATAGTCTCGATTTCCTGACCTCGTGATCCACCTGCCTCGGCCTCCCAAAGAGCTAGGATTACAGGCGTGAGCCACCGCACCTGGCCTACAGTTTTAAAAATACTTTATTCTTCGGCTGCTCAGGAAAAATCCTCAACATTGTTTTTCTCTAATCCCATACTCCAAGTCTTATGTGTCATGGCTGTGTCTCTGGTGTGTATTTAGAACACAAAGAATACTTTTCCCCAGAGCTTCTGGGCCCCTCTAGTACCGTCACTGACCTCTCTCTTTAGGTGTTATAAAGCCTGTGCTCCCCACCCCATTCCCATCCTTGGTGCCCTAAACTTCATTCTCTTCATAGCAACAGAGAGATTCTTTTAAAACACCCAGGTCATGGCACGCTCCTGTGGCTTTGCATAACGTCCACAGGAAAATCCCCAATCCTGACATGACTGAGGTCCCTGAGACTTTACCCCTCTGCTGTCATTTACTCTTCTTCTTGCTCACCTCCCTGCACTCTGGTGATTCTAATTGTTACACTGTTTCTCAAACTGGCACCGTCATGCCTCAGGACCCCTGTACCTGCTATTCCCTCTGCCTGTAATTCTCATCTCTGCTTAACATACATAGCTCATTCTCTCATTTTCCTTAGGCTTCTGCTCAATGTTTTTTTTTTTCACCCTTAGGCTTTTGGCCAGGTGCAGAGGCTTACACCTGTAATCCCAGCACTTTGGGAGGCCAAGGCAGGAGGATGGCTTAAGCCCAGGAGTTCAGACCAGCCAGGGCAACATAGTGAGACTCTGTCTCTAAAAAAATATTTAAAAAGTTAGCTGGCTATGGTGGCACATGCCTGTAGTCCTAGCTACTTGGGAGGCTGAGGTGGGAGGACTCCTTGAGCTCAGGAGTTTGCAGCTGAAGTGACCTGTGATCGTGCCACTGCACTCCAGCTTGGGCAACAGAGTGAGACCTTGTCTTAAATAAGTAAACAAGGCTTTCACTATTATATAAAAGAGTCTTCCTGCATTACTCTCTTCTCCCTTACCAAGTTTTATTTTTCTTCATAGCAATTATCAGCACTTGATATATTGTAGGATAATTTGCCTTTTTATTGGCTACTTCTCTAAGTAGGATATAAACTTCACGAGGTCAGGACTTTAACTGTTGTATCTCCAGTGCCTGGAATGTATTAAGTATTCATTAGCGTTTATTCAATAGATTTTGAAAGTGCATGCCAAGCACATAATGTCTTTTTTGGATACTTTTTAAGGCTTTCAGTTAACCTAAGCAGTGCAATTTACTTAAGCAGAACATTTTTAAGTGTTCATTGAGAAGTTTTGCAATGCTGATGTCAAATTTGTTCCTAAGTATGTTTCTTTTTGACATAATTATGAAAGAAACTATTTCTTTAATTTCATTTTCCAATCGTTCAATGTTGCTACCTAGAAATACAATTGATTATGTGTATTGATATATCCTCTGACATTGCTAATCTCACATATTCTAGTAGTTTTATTGTCGATATTAAGTTTTGATAATTAAACAATCAGGTCATCTGTGAAAAGGAAAAACTTTACTTCTCCCTTTCCAGTCTTTATGCCTTTTATTTCTTTTCTGTATTGAACTGGTGAGGACCTCCAGTATGATGTTAAATAGAAGTGTTGAAAACGGGACATCCTTGTCCTGTGACCAGTAGTAGGGGAGAAGTGTTCAGTGTTTCAGCATTAAGTATGACACTGGTAGATATTTTTCGTAGCTGCCCTTTATCAGACTGAACAAGTTTTTCTTTGATTCCGCATACACTGTGTGTGTATTATCTTAAAACCTTAAGTGGATTTTGAATGCTGACAAATGCTTTTTCTCTACATTTTGAGATAATCACATGGGTTTTCTCTTTTATTCTGTTAGTATGGTGAATTTATTTGATTTTCAAATACTAAATCAATCTTGCATTCCTATGATAAATCCACTGGTTCACAATGAATGATTCTTTTCATATACGGATGAACTCTATTTGCTAATATTTTGTTAAGGATTTTTGCATTTGTGTTAATGGAGAATTTTCTCGTATTTTTTTTTTTCAGGCTTTGATATATCAGAGTGTGCTAGACTCATTAAAAGAGCTGGCAAATGTTCCTTTCTCTATTTTCTGAAAGTTTACATGTAATCGATGTTATTTCTTGCTTAAATATTTGATCAAATTCAGCGGTGGAATCTTGAGCTTGAAGTTTTTCTTTCTGGAAATGTTTTTGATACCAAATTCAATTTCCTTGATCTGTATAAGGCTATTCAAATGTTCTATTTCACCCTTGTCAGTTTTGGCAAGTTGTGCTTTTCAAGAAATTTGCCCATTTCACATAAGGTGGCAAACTTATTAATGAACCATTATGCATAATATTCCATTATTATCTTTTTGATATCTATAGAGTTTGTAGCACTATCAGCTCTTTCAAATCTGATATTAGTAATTTGTATTTTCTTTTTTCTTGATCCTTCCTGTGAGAATTTTATCAATTCTATTCATCTTCTCAAAGATCTAATTTTCAGTGTTCTACTTCTATTTCCTATTCAATTGATTTCTGTTCTTACCTTTATTATTTCTATCCTTCTATCTACTTTGGGTTTAATTTGCTCTTTTCTTCTAGCTTAAAGTGAAACCTTATAACACTGATTCCATACCTTTCTTCCTTTCTGATATAAGCATGTAAAGCTAAGAAATTTCATCTGAACACTCTAACTGCATCTCACAAATTTTGATACATTGTGTTTTCATTTTTATTCAATTCAAAATATTTTCTAGTTTCCCTTTTGAATTCTTTGAAACTTGTTTAGTATTTGTTTAATTTCCAAACAGTTGGGGGCACTTCTAGCTTTCATATTAATGTTGAGTTCCAATGTAATTTTTTTTGTGGTTAAAGAATATACTCCATAATATTTTAATATTTTGAAATATATTTAGACCTGTCATGGTCCAGCATATGGTGAATACTCCATAGCGTTTAAAAAGAATAATGTAGTCTATATGGTGGATGTAGTGTTCTGTAAGTGCCTATTTGACCAAGATGTTTGATAGCATCATTCAGATCTTTTATACCTGCACTGATTTTTTGTTTTAACAGTTTTATCAGTAGCTGAGGGGATGATAAAATCTCCAACTCTGTGTGTAGATTTGACTACTTCGTTGACTTCTGTTAAGTTTTGATTCATTTGTTTTAAAGCTTGCTATCATCTGCAGGCACATTTAGCCTTGTTATGTGGAATTGAATCCTTAATCATTACAAAATGTCCCTTCTTCTTTCTGCTGACACTCTTTTTCTTGAAGTCTATTTTATCTGATGTGCATGTAGCCCCTCCAGCTTTTTTTATGATATGTGTTTCCATAGTTATCTTTTTCGTTCCTTTACTTTCAACCTGTTTTTTAAATTTTGAGAATAATTTAATATGTTGACTTCAAGATGCAACTATATTCTATATAAGATACAACTCTTTATGTCAATATTTTAAAGAAACGGATCCTTAAACAAGACCAAAATAACCCACAGGCCATGAGGTTGGTTTTTCTTTTTTCCTTTTTTATTTTGTTTAAACAAATGTGCACCACAACACTTCAACAAGTAAGACAAATGCCACGAATGTGAAAGCTGCAGTTTGCAATATACCACATTTAGAACCCAGGGGAGGCGAATTAAACAGAGGTGGTAGTCATTCTAATTAAGCAATCAGGTAACTTCACGACAAGTTGATATGCAGCATCAAAAGTGTCCATTTAAGTTTCTTTTTTCTTGACGATCAGAGGTCCCACATTGTCTCCAGTCTGTTTGTGGTATTTTGTGCGAGAACTATCACAGAATGGGAACTTTTTGGACCTCCAACAATGGCAGTACACAGCTTTATCTCCCAAATCCTCCATGTCAAAAGCATGTACTATCTTGGGGTTGTCTTTCTGGATGTGAAGGTTGATCATAGCTTTATTTTGGGATCTTTATCATTAAATCTTTTGTAAGTTAGATAACCAATTGCAGCTGTCCCAGCAGCAATAGTAAATGCTGTGATCCATTCAACTTGTAAGCTGGAACTGGAAGTCAGACTCATGGCATTGCCGCTTGCAAGGCATGTGCACTAGGATACTGGGCACAAATGGATTCCTCAACCTATTTTTATATTTATGTTTCATTTCACAGACAGACTATGGTTGAAACTTTTTTCTTTTTTAATCCATCCCAAGTATATTGGCCTTATAATTGTAGTGTCTAGTACATTTTCATTCAATATAATTGTTAATATAGTTTGATTTAGGTCTGCCATTTTACCATTTTTAGGTATTTGTTGCTTCTGTTTTATGTCCCACTTTTTCTCTTTTCCTTCCTTTGTTGAGTTAATTGGATTTTAAAAATATTCCATTTTGATTTTTCTATTGAATTTTTAGCTATATGTTTTGCATTATTATTTTGGTGGCTGCTCTAGGAACAACGATGTGTGTCTTTAGCTTCTTTCTTTATACCTAGAGTTAATAATGAACTATGTCACATAAAATGTAGGCTGCTTTGCTGTAATACAAGGAGCTCCCTTATCCAGCTCCTTTTGCAGACAGAACGTTAAGTAATACCTACCTTCTATGAACAGCAGAAGAAAAGTTGAAAGCTAATAAAGGTTGGTTCATGAGGTTTTGGGAATGAAGCCATCTCCATAACATAAAAGTAGCAAGTGCTGATATAAAAACTGCAGCAAATTATCCAGAAAATCTAGCTAAGATAATTCATGAAGGTGGCTATGATGCAGGACAGGTGAGCCCCAAACTGGGGCTGAGCCTGTGAGGGTTCTTGGCTTCTCCCAGGAAAGAATTCAAGGGTGAGCCAGTGGTAGGTAGAAGAACACAGCTTTTTTGAAGTGGCAGTGTTATAGCTCCATGACTGTTCTTGCAGAGCAGGGCAACCCCATAGGCAGAGAGTAGCAGCATGGGGGCAGTTCTGTAGTCATGTTTATACCTACTTTTAATTGCATGCAGATTAAGGAGCAGTTTATGCAGAAATTTCTACAGAA
Organism: Papio anubis; assembly: GCF_008728515.1. NCBI lineage: Eukaryota > Metazoa > Chordata > Mammalia > Primates > Cercopithecidae > Papio > Papio anubis. The sequence goes on along the minus strand of NC_044989.1, from coordinate 19,480,906 downwards.
AGGGTAGTAACTTCTGGGTTGTCGAGTCATTGCCATGGAAAGGGGTGGTAACTCCTGAGTGTTGCCATGCAATGGTAAACTGACATGGCACACTGCTGGGTGTACCTTATGGAAAGCTGCTTCTACCCAGTCCCTGTTTTAGTTAGTCCTCAATTTGGACTGATGTCCAAGCCCTGCCTCTGGAGTTGAGTCCTGCTTCCTGCCTCAGCAACACTAAACAACACATTTTCCAGGTAGACAAAACAGCCTTCTATTGGAAGAAGATGCCATCTAGGACCTTCATAGCTAGAGAGGAGAAGTTGATGCCTGGGTTCAAAGCTTCAAAGGATAGGCTGACTCTATTGTTAGGGGCCAGTGCAACTGGTGACATTAAGTTGATGCCAATGCTTATTTACCATTCTGAAAATCCTAGAGCCCGTTAAAAATTATGCTGAATCAACTCTGCTTGTGCTCTAGAAATGGAAGAATCAAGCCTGGATAATAGCACATCTGTTTATAGCATGGTTTGCTGAATATTTTAAGCCCACTCTTGAGACCTATTGCTCAGAAAAAATGATTCCTTTATAAATATTACTACTAATTGACAACGTGTCTAGTCACCCAAGAGCTCTGATAGAGATGTACAAGGAGATTAATATTGTTTTCATGTCTGTTAACAAAACATCCATTCTGCAGCCCATGGGTCAAGAAGTAATTTTGACTTTCATATCTTATTATTTAAGAAATATAGTTTGTAAATCTATAGCTGCCATAGATAGTGATTACTCTGCTGAATCTTGGCAAAGCAAGTTGAAAACTGCCCAGGAAGCATTCACCATTCTAGATGCCATTAACAGCATTTGTGATGCATTGGAGGAGGTCAAAATATCAACATTAACAGGAATTTAGAAGACGTTGATTCCAATTCTCAGGAATGACTTTGACGGTTCAAGTCTTGAGTAGAGAAAGTAACTGCAGATTTGGTGGAAATAGCAAGGGAACTAGAATTAGACTTGGAGCCTAAATATGTGACTGAATTGTAGCAATATGATGATAGAACTTCAATGGAAGAGAAGTTGCTTCTTAGGTGTGAGCAAAAAAGTGATTTCTTGAGATGAAATCTACTCCTAGTGAAGATTCTGTGACGTTGAAATGACAAAAAGGGATTTAGAATATTAGATAAACTTAGTTGATAAAGCAACAGCAGGGTTTGGGAGGATTGACTTCAATTTTGAAAGTTGTCCTATTGTGGATAAAACACTATCAAGCAGCATCACATGCTACAGAGAAATCTTTTGTGAAAGGAAGAGTTGATTGATGAGGCAAACTTCATTGTTGTCTTATTTTAAGAAATTGCCACAGCCACACCAGCCTTCAACAATCACCCTAATCATTCAGCAGCCATCAACACTGAGGTAAGACCCTCCACCAGCAAAAAGATTACAACTCACTGAAGGCTCAGATAATCATTAGCATTTTTTAGCTATAAAGTATTTTTCAGACATAATGCTATTGCACATTTAATAGACTACAGTATAGTATAAGCATAACTTTTATATGCCCTGAGAAACCAAGAAATTCATGTGAGTCACTTTATTGCAATATTTGCTTTATTGCAGTGGTCTGGAACTGGACTTGCAATATCTCTGAGGTATGCTTGTAATGCTTTTGTAAGTTCATTTTGTCAAAAGTGAAACAGATGAAATGAATGTTAAGACATTGAATATTGGAGATTTTCTTCAATGATAATAAAAATACAAATTTTGGTGGAACACAGTGTTGTAGAGGAAATAGTTTTCTTGCTAAATTAAGATATCAATAGACTCAGAATGTACTTGAAGTTGGTTGGGTGCACACATAGTTAATAACTGTTTCCAAATGTCATTTTTCCCCCCATCAGTTGAATTAGAAACTGTAGTTGTGAAAAATTAAGTAATTTTATATGTATTCAGAAAACTGAACTACTGATTTTGAGTGCGAAATAATAGTTTAGCATGACCGTGTATACTTTTCTCTTTCCTGCCTATTGTCGGATTTTAGAAATCTTTGAATTTTTAAACAACTACTTTGTGAATCAACTTGTGTCTTAAAATGTTGTAGAGCTTTTGTGTAAACAAATTCTCTAAATTTTGGTTCATTTTGTTTAAAACCAGCTGGAGATATTTAACCAAAATTAAGTAAGTGGTTCATCTTAAGACATCAGCTTATGAATCTTTTTTTGAATTGTGACTACTAAAAACAAGCCCTGTAAATAGGAAGACACTGAGATTTATGTCTACAAAAGCAAGGGAGAAGCTGAAAAAAATTAAATCACAACAGCGAAAATGGTGTACCACACTTAATATTCAAATTCTCTAAGTGCTTTGAAATATCTTGATTTATGGGGCAAATCTTGTAATGGTGCTCACATGGTAGTTAAGTAAATTTGTATTCCACCATATGGTGGAACGAAGTTGAGTTAGCCTATGATCTCGAACATGTAAAACTGGTGAACCACTCAAAAGAATCATAGAGACAACTTATTTGATATGTTTTGGCAAGGAAAACTACTCTGACGCAAAAGGAAAGTATCCGTGAAAATACTTGAAGTGAAATATTTACTCTTTTCAATATGAAAAATAATTAAAATGGACAATATCCTCAATTTCACTAAAATTTCTCCAAGCTTTCCGGATATCTCAGTACCAAGAGGCAAAATGTTTTCTCAATTAAAAAAATTGCACTCTACAAAGAAGGGTCAATTCAAAGAATCAGTGATCTCAAATTTATTAATCATAACATGCAGTTTGAAGAAAATTTCAGGCAATTTTTTGGCAAAGTCTAAAATGATAAGATCAGCTTGAAAAAATTACAATCTTCAGAAAAATTTGGTGATACAATATTAGAGGGTGATATGTCTAGGAAGCAGAATTAAATATGCAAATCCATACCAAACATAAATTATTCTGTTTACATTATTTTTTAATGTTAAGATGATGAACATAAAGATTAAATGAAAAAAAATTTTCAATCTGCGACGCAGGCGGATCACGAGGTCAGAAGATCAAGACCATCCTGGCTAACACAGTGAAACCCCGTCTCTACTAAAAATACAAAAAATTAACCAGGTGTGGTGGCGGGCACCTGTAGTCCCAGCTACTCGGGCGGCTGAGGCAGGAGAATGGTGTGAACCCGGGAGGCAGAGCTTGCAGTGAGCTGAGATCGCGCCACTGCACTCCAGCCTGGGAGACAGAGCGAGACTCCATCTCAAAAAAAAAAAAAAAAAAAAAAAAAAGAATGAAGTTGAGCATTTTTCATATTGATTAACTATATTTCCTTGGCAGTGATTATTTGTTTATATTCTTTTTCAGTTTTTCTGTTGAGTAGAAAGTCTTTTTTCTTCACAATTTCCAAAATCTCTGTCTCTTTTTCTAGTTGGAAAAGATAGGATAATTTTATTTTATTTTATTTTATGGGTTTAAAACTTTTTTTTTCTAACTTTTATTTTAGATTCAGGGGGTACATGGGCATGTTTGTTACCTGGCTATATTGAGTCATCCTGAGGTTTGGGGTATGAATGATCTGGCCACCCATGTGCTGGGCATAGAACCCAACAGTTTTTCAACCTTTGCCCCTCTCCCTTCCTCCCACCTCTAGTAGTCCTCAGTATCTGTTGTTGACATCTTTACAACATAATTTTTTGACTGGATGTACACAAGTCTATATTATAGTTTTAGAAGAAATTGTATTTATTTTTTATTTTTTTTTGAGGTGGAGTCTCGCTCTGTCACCCAGGCTGGAGTACAATGGCATGATCTCAGCTCATTGCAACCTCCACCTCCCGGGTTGAAGCCATTCTTCTGTCTCAGCCTCCTGAGTAGCTGGGATTACAGGCATCTGCCACCATGCCCGGCTAATTTTTGTATTTTTAGTAGAGACAGAGTTTCACCATGTTGGCCAGGCTGGTCTTGTACTCCTGGCCTCAGGTGATCTGCCCTCATTGACCTCCCAATGTGCTGGGATTACAGACGTGAGCCACTGAGCCTGGTCAGAAATTTTATTTTTAAAGTTAGTTTTTGAATAGAATAATTTTATGTTCTATCAATAAAAAAAATCAATTTGCTAGGCAATACATAAATCTTATGAAAATTATTTAGTTTTTCTTATTGTTAGCTCCTCCTTCCACTCTCAAAAGTGTCCCAATTTGAATGGTATATTATATGATTGCCCTTGCATTGCGTTTGCCATTAACAGAATTCATGAATATTCTGGTGTTCCACCTTTCAGGTAGATGGTAGTTTTGTACTTCTCTGCTCTGCTTGTAATCAGTTATGGCCATATGACATACTTGGGCCAGTGAAAGGTGAGCAGAAGTAATGTGTGGTATCTCTAAGAGCCAATGCATGCTTACCCTCCCCTTTCTGCTGCAGTGATCATGGAAGCGTATGTCAAATAGAAGTTTCTGTCAGGTTGCAGCCTCTAATGGTGATGGCCTGGAGCATAGCTCCTAGCAATGCTGCGTGAGAAATAAATAAGGGAGTGTTATAGATAAATTCACACATTGATCTTTGTGCTGTTAAACCACTGAGATATCGGGATTATTTATTATGTAGCTAAACTTGACCTACCCTCATTGATAAAACTTAAATTTTTTTTAAATTTTAATTTAATTTTTTTTTTTTTTGAGACAAGATTTCACTTCTGTTGACCAGGCTGGATTGCAAAGGTGCTATCTCAGCTCACTACAACCTCAGCCTTCTGGGCACAAGCGGTTCTCTTGCCTCAGCCTCCTGAGTAGCTGGAAATACAGGAGTGTGCCACCATGACTAGCTAATCCAGCTAATTTCTTTTGTAGAAAAAGGGTTTTGTCAGATTGCCCAGGCTGGTCTGGAACTCTTGAGCTCAAACCATCTGCCTGCCTTGGCCTCTAAAAGTGCTGGGGTTATAGGCAATCGCACCTGGCCTAATAAAGCTTTAAAATAAGTTAATCTATTAATTAATTAATTTAGATCTCAACTTGTCTCAAAAGAAACCTGAAGCAGTTTATAAACAGCAAGATACAATAAAATATAGGGGGTTGGGTAAAGGGAAAATAGGGGTATGAAACTAAAAATGTCGGCCGGGCACAGTGGCTCACGCCTATAATCCCAGCACTTTGGGAGGCCAAGGTGGGCGGATCACGAGGTCAGGAGATCGAGACCATCCTGGCTAACGCGGTGAAACCCCGTCCGTACTAAAAATACAAAAAATTAGCCGGGCGTGGTAGTGGGCACCTGTAGTCCCAGCTACTCGGAAGGCTGAGGCACGAGAATGGCGAGAACCCGGCAGGCGGAGCTTGCAGTGAGCCGAGATTGTGCGACTGCACTCCAGCCCGGGCGACAGAGCGAGACTCTGTCTCAAAAAAAAAAAAAAAAAAAAAAAAGAAAAAAGAAAGAAAAGAAAAGAAAAATGTCGGAGGTAAGATTAATCCTCAAAATGCATTCCTGTGTATGCATTCCCAGTGATGGACCGGCAATTACGCTATAAACTTAGTAGCAAAGGCAAATAGGGAAATCTGAGCAGTAGCAGCACCCATAGGATGACAGCAAACCAGATTCTTAGGAAAAATCTTAGACAAAAATGGGGCACAGTGCCAAGAACTGGAGGGCTTTCCTTCCAAAACTCAGTCGGAGTGTCTCCCAATGGCTTTTTCTCACACCAGCTCCCGATGCAAGCAGAGGCCACAGTGACAATATCCAAGTCAGGAAAAAAGAATGGGAGGTGGTGGTCAAGGGATACAGGCTGGACAAACAGCTCTTGATGACCTGGCCAAATTAAATATGAACATTCCAGAATCTATAGCACGAGTGGGTGTCCTTTAGTCGATCCTTCCATAAATGAATGAATGAATAAATCAATGAATACATATTTCCCAATGAGGCCTCTTTAAACAAAATTGTCTAGGAGGAATTTGGTTATATTCCCTGGCAAGGTCCTGGGGCTGAATCAGACCTGGCTCCTACCCACCAGAAGCTTCCCCTCCAACGACAGGGCAAGATATATAGACAAACACCCATAGCATGGAATGAATTCTGGGAAGAAAGCCCTGTCCATGCAGTATGCCCTGGGGGCCCTGAGAAGGCGTGGTGGCTCTCCTGAGTGGTAACTGAGTCATTCCCCAAAAGGGACATGATTGGCCCTGGAGGTCTGTGTCTTGGCAGCTATTTAAGATGTCTGAGTGCTTGGCATTGCTGTCTGTGAACAGCTTCATATCCAAGGACCATCTCAAAGGCCTGAGGGAAGAACATGCTGTGTTGAATAAGCCACAATGGCAGTGAAGCCAGCTGTGCCCAGGCAGCCACAGTTTCCTGAGTGAGCTCGGGGGAGGAACCTCAGCCAGGGCTGGATGAGGCCTGTGAACTGATGACCTCAAGACTGGAATGTTTGCAAGAGTCTATTTTTGTTTCAGATAAAACCAGAAACAATGAGCCACTTGGGGAGCCAGCCTCCTGGAGATTGGTGGTGAGGGGGCGAGCTGAAGCTCACTGGGGAAGTATGTGTGGCTCTCAGCTCACCCATATATTTCCCTGCAGAGCAAAGGCTGGGTGATAAGTAGGAAAGGGAAATCCAGTTCAGGCCAAGGCAGGGTCTACAGAGGCTGGGTGTTCTTTCAGAAACACACTCAGTGTCTCTATCCGTCCCTTTGTCTATGTCTGCTCCTCCACCCCGGAGCTTCATCAAGCACCCAGCTGGTGTCTGGTCCTGTTCTTGGCTAAGAGGGTAACACAGGAGAAGGTATAGGCCTTGTTCTCAGGAGAAGACACCCCAGGCAGAACACCACCAAGGAAAGCACCTGACCCGTGTGAATTCCATTTGGAATTCAGGGTCCGGGAACTTCATTTGTTGCTAACCCACACTAGTCAATGAAAAACAATATTTTCCCTTTAAAAGCCTTTTCTTCATCAATCCAAGAGCTGTTGATGGAGAAATCTGTGTGCCTGGCTCTACGCTTAGCAGGGTGTGTGGGTGGGGAGTGAAAGGGAGCACCTCTCCAGCTAAAGACTCTTGCATCCAGTTCTCAGAAGAGAGTTAGAGCACTAATTCTGGAGGTGGAAACCCAGACACCATTAATCACCCGAGGACTGCCTGTCCTCCATCACCTCCCCTCCACTGTGACACAAACCAGGACTTTTAAGGAGCTTGCTGAGAGCCACTCAGCTAATCAGAGGCAGATCTCCCAGACCTGTATTTCCCCCCCACACCAGTGAAGAGCAATGGTTGCTCCTTCCTTCATCAGATAGTCCAGAAATGAAAGTGGTGGGGAGAGGTCCTTCAGCCTCAGACCATTCCCTAGCCCAGGCTCCCTTTTCTTCCTTGACCCTCCTGGCCTCATGGATCCCTGATCTTATACTCAACACCTGTCAAGTAACCTTCATACCTGGAGGTTTCTAAAGCTCCCAGTGAGGAAGCCTGGACTTTGCTGGGGAAATCACACCTCCCTCAGCTGTCAATACTGGGTCTGTCTTCACCCCAAGAAGAAGTGGGTTAGGCTCTGATGTCCCTGGCTGATGGCCACATTGCTGTGTATTTCATGCTCATGTTCCCTTCTGAGTCTGTCTGAAGACAGAACAGAATCAGGACATGAGGAGACTCAGCTTCCAGTGGGACTTGCTGGCACCATTCACAGTGTCTGGGGAAGCATGTCAGTGATTTGGCAGGGCTGGGAACCGTGGGAGCCCCTCCATGAATACATCACTGCACGGACCATTCCTGACTGCAAGGAGATGGTTTGGGAATCAGATGTGTTTAGTTTGCAGGATTTTCAGATCTGACATCCAGAAAGAAACCAGCTCAGAATCTGGTCCAGAGTGAGACGCAAGAGGGCCTGTCACAATGTTCAGATCCTGACTTCAAGGTGCTTTTATCCAAGATACCTAAAGTGCTTCCCTCATTGGTTAGAAATGATCAGTAGAAAGGCTTACAGTGGGTTACTCAAGGCACTATTTGTAGTACCAACTTGGTATTAAGTGAGGTTGGTGTGCTATTATCTTTAACTGGCCTCTTGTGTACCTTGTCTTCCCATGAAGAAACCACACCAGGTTGCCTTAAAACTCTACTTTGCATGTTCAAATGTCTATTGAAAAGATGTTTTGAGAGAAGCAAGACCCTCTCGAGAGAGGAAGTAGGATCAGCTTTCCCCAGCTCCTGCAGTGATCATTCATTCTTTCAACCAGCAAACACTTACTGAGCCATCTCTGTCAGGTTTGGGCTGGTAGCAGGCTACAGAGATGAATCGGAAGTAATTCTGCCATCGAGGTGTGCAGATTCAAGTAGGTGAGATTGACATGTTTGTAAAACACCATAGCACCCTGAAGGCATGGGATGCTGCGTGGGAGGAAGGCTACGTTCTGAGACTGTTCGGTGGCTTGCTCCCCAGAAAGGGATTCTTGAAGGAGGTGTTGTGATGGCAAATTTTCTGTGCCAATTTGGCCATGGTGCTCAGATATTTGGTGGAACATTATTCTAGATACTTCCATGAAGGTATTTTTAAAGAGGAGATTAACATTTAAATCAGTAGGCTTGGAGTAAAGCAGACCACCCCCCATAATGTGAGTGGGCTTTGTCTGATCACTTGAAGATCTTAAGAGCAAAGACTGACCTTGAAGCAAGGAGGAATTCTGTAGCAGGTGACTTTTGGACTCACACTGCAGTTCATCCTGGGATCTCCAGCTGCTGTCAGATCCTGTAGATTTTGTACTTGTCAAGCCTCCACAACTGCTTGAACCAATTCCTTAAAATAAATGCATCCCTCTGTCTATGTTTTTATATGTATACACATCCCGTTGGTACTCTTTCTTTGGAGAACCCTTACTAATACAGGTGTTAATGACTGAGGATGCCTTGGGGAAGTCATTGCTAGTTTATGGGAATTCCTGGGCTGTACACAAGCACAGAACCTTCTGGAGTGTCATGGCCCCACAGACCCATTTTTAGGGTTTATGAGAAGACAACAGAGGCCTTTTTCCACAGATTAGTAGAAAGCGATTGTCAGAGATAAAAAGCTTCTCTCTAAAAAGGCAACAACCTCAGTGGCAGAAGGGCCAAAAGAGTTTTATGCATCTGAAGAAGTTGCTGGAAATCCCAGTACCATGGACAAGCCACTTGTGGATTTCACTGAAAAAAAAAAATTAAAGCAAAAGCCAGAGTCAAATGACCGAGTGACAAAGAGCACTACTTTGAGATGTTAGAAAGCCAAGCCCTTCCTAGACCTGAGACCCAAAGTCTCGGCTATTCCAAGCCTGAGATAGTTACATTAGCTCATTTTTGGTTTTGCTTTTCTAAGGTATATAATACTGTTAAGTTTGCAATGTTAAAACAGCTTTGTATTTTTACCACATTTCTAATTTTATTGTTAATCTTTCAATTAAAAAATTGTAATGGAAAATGAGAAGTTTATCATCATTCAGTCTGTTGAATCTAGGAAGAAGGGAGGTATTATAGTGATCTCTGGGCATGTTCCTGCTCTGATTATCCTTCATGTGTTCCTAAGAACTGATGGTGGTCTTTCCTAATATTATCCTAACAGTTTTATAAACACCTGCATTTTTGCATGAAACAATATCCTGCTTAATATAACTGAAGAGACTTCTGTTTTCCTGACTGGCTCCTGACTGATTCAGTATTTGGCACTGCAAGTGCTCCTAGAAAGCAGACATTTAAAGATGAGAAGAATGGGTTGGTTATCTGTGCAGATTAGGTTTGGAGCTAGTGATGGCTTCTTTCTCAAAAGAAAATGGAATATTGACAATGCATGGCCTACCATGGCAAACAGTAGTTTTTAAAAGTCACCTGAAGTTGCCTGGAATAAAGAACCTATGAAGGGCAAGGCTTTGGCACACTACATGGTGACTGCTATCGAATGTCGTGGTGGCAACGAGGAGTGAGACTTGCAAGGGTGGGCAGGCTGGCCATTTCTGATTGCACTGGAATAAGAGAAATGAATAATCTCAGGGTACAAGTCATGATCAGAGAATCAGAGCGCTTCTGTAACTGCCTTCAAATAATTGTTGCTTGTCTTGTAACTTAGTGTGTTACAAAGTTCAATTATGAAGTTGCAGATACTAGCACAATGTAATTTACAGCCATACCAGGTCTTATGTTAAAGTGAGGACATTGTTTAAGAAAGAGTGAGACATTGAGAATAGGTGTGGAGACATTTGGGTAGATTGGGCTGATTCAGAAAAGCTTGGCCTCACATCCCGAATCTCTCTGTGCCTACTTTGCCATTAGAAGCAACCTTCTCCACTGCTGTCTGAGGAAACTACTTTCCACTTGCTTAAGGACCTTGTAAGGAGATGCTAAATTCCCTTAAGACATATTCTCACTACCTCTCATTATTTGCAGATTCAAAACTAAGTCAGATCCTAGCATGCCCAAGAGGGTTGAGAACAAAGTATGATTCAGGAGGAGAAAGAATACATGCAAGAAAAATTACAAGGTGACAGTCTAGGGAGGAGGTTATGTAATGTTGGATTGGGACAAATGTATCATGATGCATGTATTTACCAGATTCTTGATCTAATTTGTTAGCTTGAGCAGCTCAGCGTGACTCTGGCAGTTTGCTTTTTTTTTCTGACTTAAACTTGGACTCAGTGGTGTCCTGAGTGAAATGAAACTCACACGTCAGAACTTCCTTGGCATACTGCAGACAAAGAAATCCCAAGGCTTAAAGAGATAGGAATGCTGAAATGGATTTATCATATGCAGCCTGCTCACCCAGCCCCTTACAGGAGGGTTCACACAGATACCACTCTTTTATACAAAGTAGTTGAGAAACACTGTACATTGGTGGGAGAAGTACTGGCATTCTTGCAAGACTTTGTAATGGTTGTTTGCTGCAGGCAGGAGTTGATAGGGGGAGAAATTGACATAGGAAGGGTTTTCTTGATTTCACTGGGAATGATGGGATTCCAGAGAAGCAAATGTCAAGGGCAGTATTTAACCTCCAGGAGCAAGTTGATTGTGGTTACTGAAACTGACAGTAGGACTAGAGTTATCATCAGAATCCCACATTCATCATGGTACCTATGTTTAAATAGATCACCCTTCTACCTGTAAATATTGCATCTAAACTGCAAGTGAAACATGTGCAGAAGACTCATTTTGGATTTGCAAAGCCAATCCTTTAGAGTATCCTATGACCCCACTGAGCCAGTACTGGGCACACAGATAGGTGCTTACTGATGCTCAGCACCTAAACTCTGCAGCCTTCATAGATCCATGAGAACAGTTGTTAACTCTTGAAGAGTTCTTGATGGCCATCTCATTCACTTGTTGTTAACTTTTAAAGGTCACAAACCCTTTGAGAATTTGATAAAAGCAATAAACACATTTTCAAGAGAAATGAACACACGCTTACATAACATTTGTACTCAATTTCTGGGGGTTTGTGTTCTCTCTGCAGCTTCAGGTTAAAAGCTCCTGAATACTGACAACCCAATAGCTAAATAAACAATGGAAAAATATTATAAACATATAGAAAAGGAAATACACATGGTCAAAAATATGAAAATATTCTCACACCCGTTAAAAATAAGAGTCATGTAAATTATACTGAGATACAAATTTTCATCAACATTTGGCAATGATTAAATGTTATGTGAAAAACTGTGTTTTCAAGAATATGGGAAACGAGCATGCATGCCTTTCTAGTGGAAGTGCAAATTGATTCGACATCTATGAGGGTAATTGGACAAAGCCTATTAAATTTAAAAATGCATATGCCCTTTGACTCAGTAATTTTATATCTGTGCTTTAATCTGCAGATATATTTGCAGTGTAGTAAATGATATTTTTACAACGTTGTTCACTGCAGCATTGATGGAGAGAGTCAAAGACTGAAAATAGCTTAAAAATAAATTGATTGGGGATTACTTATTTATTTAAAAAATTATATCTATACAAATGAATACTACATAGCTGTGGAAAAAACAAGAAAGCTTTATGTACTTATGTGAAATAATTACTAAGCTGCATTGTAAGTGAAAATGGCATGGGACACCGCATTGTGTAGTAATAGGACACACACACACACATGTTGATGATTTGGCACAATACCACCATTTTTGCTTATGTGTTTCAGAGAAGAGAAGTGACTTGCCTGAATCTACCAACTAGTGAGAGGTGGAGCTGGGACTTGAACTGAAGGCCTCTGACTTCAAATTCCTCTTCTTTTTCATTGAATGTCATAGCCCTGTTGAGAGATACCTTGCGTAGTTGACTGGGTATGTGGCATGTAGCCTGATACAAGGTCTCACCTCTTGTTCTGGGTCTTTCTGAGGGAGGCCATGAGGAGTAATAGCATCACATGGAAGATAAAATCAAGCTTTTTATGGCCTGCAAGCAGTTCTAGTCATCATTTGTCTCCCCCAAGGAGCAATGGCCATCTGATGGTTAGTTGCAGACAGTTGACCTTGTGGCCAGAGGCCTGATGGGTCAGTCAGTATCTGCCAGGACGATGAGGATAGGACTTCTTTTAGCTTGTGGGATCCATGGGCCTTAGGGAGGAGGGTCTGGTGATCAGTACTGCAGGGTCTGATTCTTGAGCCCTGAGGCCTTAGAGGCAGGTCAGTTGTGGAAGAGAGTGGGAGGCAAAGTGAAGGTGCCTCGGTCCTTGGGCCATGGTCATGAACAGGTTCAGCATGGGAGTCTGAGGATGAGAGAGAGAGAGAGAGAGAGAGAGAATTACGGGAGGAGGAAGAGGGCCAGAGCAGAAGGAAAGGCAGAGAGATTACATTAAGTGTGTGTATAACGTTAGGGGCTTCACTGTTAAGAGTGCTCTTCTTCTGGGTTAGGGCAGAAATAAAGCAAACTTTCTCCCTAGTACAGAAAGGGGCATATAATTGTTTCACCGTGTGTACAGGATTTTTAGTTACATAATGACTAAAAGCAGATAAAGATCCAGCCAAGAGAACAGCAAAGCATGGACATGATGCTCATAAAAGCCCTTAGCCAGTCTCAGGGCTTGGCTGCCAACCTGCTCTGGGGCGATAGGGGTGGACAGAGCCAGGCGTGAGGAGCCCTCCAAGAGCCTGGAGGGGGAGGCGGTGTAGGGGGAAACAGCAAGGAAGGCCAGCCCTTGCCTGCCAAGAACAGCAGGTTGCAATGCTTAATGTCCATGCTCATGCCAGTGTGCTTAGGAACTGTTGTTATTTTTATGAGAAAAATGCAGAAAGGCTAATCTGTCTATTTATGTCTGTCTGGAAACGTGTAATTACCGAAGGGTTGTTCTGGTGCCAGGATCCAGTCGTGGCTCTTCCTCTCCCATGATGTCTTTGGGAGGCTGGGCCTGATGCCCCAACTCAGCTCTACAGAGGAATCTGCCAAGGGTTTTGAGCACCAGTGGGATGGGCAGACAGAAGGTAGGGTACCTGGAAAAACCATGATAATTGGGTTCAGTGCTTTTATCCACTTTAACTTTTTGGCAAGTGGTAATTTGAAGATATGTTCATTGAATCTATGACTGCTGTGAAATGCAGAGTCTGTCTTCCATCCATCCATCCATCCATCCATCCATCCATCCATCCATCCATCCATCCTTTGAATAAACATGTCATGCTAGTCACTTTACTGGGCTCTGGAGATACAAAGATAAATAAGACATAGTCTTTCCACTCGAAAGACCTAAGGTGTGTGGGAAGATAGAACTACCAGCCATTAAGCGCAATGCTATGATAACCTTCTTGCAGGTACAGTGGGGCAAAGAAAGAGCTGGGAAGTCAAAAAAATCTCCAGAGAGCAGGTGACTTTGACTTAGATTCTGAAAGCTGAGGGCATTTTTGCCATATAGCTCCAGAAAGCTCCTGTAACCTCTCCAGAAGTCCAGAGGATGTCCTAGGGTGGCCTCTACCCTCTATGAGTAGATCTTGAAATGTAACATGCTTGGCAAGGGTTGGGGGTGGAGTGCTAAGGCAGCAGTGATTCTCCACCTGGTATGAGATGCTCTTGGTGACCTGACCCCAGGCTACTATGTCCACTTTGCCCCTCTGCTTCTCCCACACTGGGTCCTGTCATGCTCTTTCCTGAGCACACCAGGTTCCTCCCTCCTTGTCTTTGACCCTTTGAGGCTTGGCTTGGTACCTAGGGTGTTTCTCTGCTGGGGGGATGAGTGAGAAGGGACTCGCTGAGTAGTGAGAAGACCCTTTTGAGTGCAGCAGTCAGTGTACTGAGGAGCTGTGTGTGGCCAGGCCAGAGGCCGTGGAGGCAGGTGCAGGTGAGAAGGTGGTGTTTGGAAAGGGATGAAGCCGGTCTAGGGCTTATTGATTGAAAGAAGATGGTGGCAGGCATGTCACCCACCTTCCATACCCTAGTCCCGCAGTCCATTGCGCAGTTGAAGGCATCATTGGCTATAGGAAGATAGCTCAGTCAAGGTCATATAAGTCTCTGCCTTCTATATTCTGGGGATTTCTAAATCTGTAGTTGTGATATTTCCCCAAGTTTCAGAGGCATTGGTTTTTCACAGTGTCCCTCCCTAGCTAATTCCTGGGTAGCATGGGATGTGCTTCAGGAGGGGAAAGGCGCTGGCTGGGAAGGGCAGCTGGCTTTCCAGCTGGGGCCAGCTGGGCTCCAGCCATCAGCCCTAGGCCTGGCCCCTGCATCTAATCACAGCTTCATAATCAGGCCAACGGGGCTGTGTTGTCCAGGGCTGCAGATGGCTTGTGATGTCACCCTTGCAGATGTGGTGATGAGGTGGCCATGGACATTCTTGGTGCTGTATTGGCACTGAGCTGGGAGGGAGGATGGAGCCCATAAGCAAGACAGGGAAGGTTCTCTGCTGAGCAGGTAGAGTAGACTGTGTGTGTGGAGGGCCAGACTGGAATTTGAGAGTCTTGAGACTCCTTAGTGCTCCCTAGCACAGGAGCCTTGCTTGGTTCTCTGCCTTTCTGCTTTTTGAGCCTCATCTTCAACTCTTTCTCCTCCTGGGCTCTGCCTTCCCGAATGGTGCTGGAGCCCAGGCCCACACTCCTGCACAACTCGGCCTGTGCTGTCCTTTCTCAGAGTACCCTTGCTTCTATTCTCTGCCCGCAGGACTCCCCTTCCTCCTGCCCAGAGGTTTGCTGCTGTCTGGAGCTGCCCCACCTCTGAACTTGGTTGCTGTGGTTCACGTCTCTCCCACAGGGCTCACTTCACTGCAATTACGAGGACTTCGTCACATCCCCAGACTGAGAACTCCTTGTAGGCAGGTCTTGGGCCTTATTCACCTTGGTATTTCCGGGGCACACAGGGTTCCCAGAGAATGTATTGAGTAAACGAGGGAAAGCAACTACCCTAGTCACGGTGCTTTTGTGTCCCTGCTCTGGGCTTCCTCCAGCCTTGCCCTTTCCCAGGGGACAAGGGACCAAAGCAACTTTCCCAACTGGAGTCTGACCCTAGGTTTCTCCACTGTACTCCTGGTACCAGGGACCCTGGACTCCTCTGCTCCAGTGGCCCTGAGGCCTGCATGGAGTCTCGTTGGGGTCTTTCCTGAGCCACCCATGAAGGCATTTCTAAGTCTGAGGGGTGGCAGCATATGAACTGAGCTTGAATGTATGGGCTTAAGGAGGGGTCTATAGACTTATATACGAGGCCCTTCATGGTGTGGGACTCCACTGGAATGGGAGATGGGAAAAGGAGGGGTGGGTCACAGACTTTCACCTGTCCTCTTGCCCCAGGTCCTGAATGAATGAATTCATTCTTAGTGGAGCTATGTCTCTGGGGATCTGAAAGTGAACACTGGACTGAGGGGTGACTTCAAGGTGGGGATGGATAAATGGATGGGAAGTGGTGTCATCTGGGGCAGACAAGCCTTGATCTTCTGGTCCATTGAGTCCTCAGCTTTAAGCATTCTCACATTCATAGGTAATCTTTATTAATCACCATCCCATGGTTTAGAGCATTAATATGTTTTCATCTTCACGATGGCCCTGGGGGTGGGTACTAGTTTTGTGCCCAATTGACAGAAGAACTGAGGCTCAGGATTACAAGTAAGACCTCCATCTATATGATGCCAACTTCATCTACTCTGTGCATGGCCTGATAGAGGAAAGTCTGCGGTGGATGCCCTCAGCATTGCAGTGCCTCCGAGCCCAGCAGTGGCCCAGGAGCAGGAAAGGCTGAGGCTTGACTGAGAGCTGGCTTTGGGGGCCCTTCGTTTTCAGAGGGAGGGTAAATGTCCGATCCCTGAGGTTAGAGGACTTGGGGGCCATGGTAGGGGGATGGCGTTCTGACTGGGGCAGGAGTGAGGCAGGATACTGGGCCTGGTGTAGATCTGCAACTGGAATCTTTGGGAGTTGAGAGCTTTTCATTTGTTCAGCTCATCTCACCTGGAGAGTCAGAATGGAGGGTGCTTTCTGCCCCTTAGGCTTAAGGTGGGACCTTTGGATTCTCTCTACATGGGGACGTTTAGTAGCCCAGGATTTTTGCTGCACCGAGGAAGACTTCATAGTAATAATAATTATTATGGTGAATATTTTATTATTATTATTTTACAATGGCCACTAAGCCTGATTAAGGGTGACTCCTAGGTTTTTGGACCCAGGATATATGGATGCTAGTCTAGTATGCTCCTGAATGTCAGAGACATTTCCACAGTCTGCATGCTTGGAGAGCTCACTTCTGTCGAGGCTCAGGGATGTATTGAGAACAAGGAGAGACAGTATAGGGAAGTGGCAGGTTTTAATGCTTCAATATGCTACTTATTCTTTCACTATCAGTGCTGTCTTGACTGGGGCACTTAATCTCTTCAAGCCTCAGTTTTCTTATCTGCTAAAGAAGAATTCTTTCTGGAGGGGCTGTTGTTAGGCTTAAATGATGGCACATGGTTGGTGTAACTTACTGTTAGTTAGTCTCATTGTCTGGGATAGTTTCTTGAGCTCTTAAGGGGAAATTGTTCTTAGACGTCAGGCCATCTTCTCCCTTGTAGGGTTGGGGTTTTCTCTTTCAGAGGTACTTGCATGTGGTGGAGTTTGGGGACAGGACAGGATGATCCTGCCTGCTGATCCATCTCCAATGTTTGTTCCGTGAAGGAGAAGGGAGCTTGTGAGAGGGTGGCGGTGCTGTCACAAGGCACTGGCTGGAGGTATCG
Source organism: Papio anubis (assembly GCF_008728515.1). NCBI lineage: Eukaryota > Metazoa > Chordata > Mammalia > Primates > Cercopithecidae > Papio > Papio anubis. Next base: position 19,463,847 of record NC_044989.1, on the reverse strand, counting down.
TGGAAAAACTCACATTTTGTTGGGGAGAAAGAGAGCGGGCACAGCACTAAGCTTGCCTAATAACTCTTCGGATCTTGGGGGCTGTTATTCGTTATGTACTTTTTTTTTTTTTCCCTTAGAGAGGAAAAGGACGCTGAAGGTGCCAGAGCACTGTCGCGGGCAGGCAGAGATTTACTGCCCTCACTGTTTTCTGGGTTTCCCCCTGTCCTTGTCCAGCCTCTGAGAGCTGCATGGGGCCTGCCCAGCCGCCTGCAGTCAGTGGGTTCAGGCAGGGTGGAGGCAACCCTTTCAGTTTTCAGCAGGCACAGGCGAATGTTTTTGACCATCTTTTCCCCAAGCTCTGTTTAAATATCCATCGAGCTCAGCTGGCCTGGCCCTCGGAACCAGCCATTGTGTTCTTGGTGACTCACTCACACCAAACCTCCCCTGGAAATTCTGGATGAAGTGGGTTCCAGGGACATTTTCAATTTTATTTCCACTGGTAAAACATTTGGTGTTTGCCTCATGCTTCCCTCAAATCCCTGGCTCTCCAGTGGAAACTGCCTCCTGCTAGCGGGAGGTATTGGGGGGTGGGCAGGACTGCTCTCCCTCCCCACACTGGCTCCCATGAACCTAAAGACCAGGAATTCTTTGATGGTTGGGCACTCAATCTCTCAGAGTCTCAGTTTTCTCATCTGTTAAATGGGAATTCTTCCTAGGGGGCATTATTGCGGGCTGTGTCTGATTTGTTCCTTTACTCCAGCACTTGGCAGGGTGTAGCAGGGCCTTGTCTCTTGTCCCTGTAGTGCTTGCCATCTTTTCCACTCAACATCTCACTTGGGTTTACACAACTTGCAGGAAAGGCAGGCTGGGGCCAGCACTGAGTCTCTGGACTCACCTCCTGCTGGGAGCCCTCTTTCCTGGTCCTTTCTTCTCCCTCACTCCTCTGACCCTGGCTCCTGTAGCATCTCTTCCACTGACCCCTCCAAGGCCTCGTCCACTGGTCCCTCCAGGGTTTCTTCCACTAGTCCCTCTAGGCAGCTGCTTTGTGCAGCTTTCCTAACCCAAGCCAGCCTTGGGTGTCTCTGCCTCAACTCCCCTCCATTAGCCTGAGGATTTCCTGTGTCCAGGGCCCAATATGATCAGCTCCTTTCTCCCTAGCCATTTGCTCTTCAAGATCCTTCTTTTTCCAGGTCCCTTTTTAAAAATAAGGCCCTAAGGGAGAAGAGAGTATAAATGTGAGAATAAAGTTGGGCAAATTCCTGGAGAGCAGGTGGGGAAGGGGCTGCCAGCTTTGTGTTGACTGATAGAAAGTCCTTCTTTCTGCCAAGCAGATGTCTGACTCCAGGAAGCTTCCGCTAGTGGCCCTGGATCTGTCCTCTGAGGCTCTGAACAAATGTCATCTCTTATTCTACAGAAGCAGTTGTCAGCTGGGGCTCCAGTTCCCTGGGGCACAGTCCAGGGGAAAGCTCTTTTTGGGAGGCTGGGAAGCAGCAGGCTTGCTGTTCCTGGGGTCCCCTCTTCCTAGTCCACAAGGGTCCTCTTCATACTCCTCACGTGACCTCCCTTAGTGCAGGGCTGAAGGAGCAGCTGGCTCCTAGACACTAGCTTCCAGCCTTCTGTGGCATTGCTGTAATTATCTCACTCCCACTTCATCTCTACAGCACCCTATGAGGTTGAGGACACCTTGGCCCAAGGGTGTGCCAGTGACTGATCCAAGGCTAGAGAAGCAGGGAGTGGGGAAGCCATCCCAGCACTCTACTCTGCATTCTCAGCCCAGAGCGCTTGTTTTTCTTCCTCCTCCTCACAACATACCTCCCCTACTAGACTCACCCAGAGGCTGGGAGAGAGTGGGGGCCCTAGAAGATGAACCTCTTGCTTCCAGGCCCTGACCATGTCTGCCCCCACCTTCTCTTCCTTTGAACTTCTTTTCTGACCCTCATCTCTCCTTAGACTCTAGTTTCGTATTTGTCTCTTCCACATCACTTTATCAGGTTTCAAGGTCTGGAAAGAGCAACACAGTGAGTAAGTTGTCTGGCAGTGCTGTGGGACTTGTGTGACCCAATCCAGATGCCCTCCTCCCGGCTTGAGTCCCCATCCCCACCTGCCCACATTCTGAGTGCTTGAAATCAGTGTAGGTTCCGGCGGCATCGCCTGTGACCTCTTTTGCTTTGCAGGAGGCTTGGGGAGACCACGTCATAGGGGCTGGGGCAGAGAGCTTGTGGCCTCCCCAGCATCCTCTGTCTTAGGTCAGTCTGTCCTCCCTAAGCCCCTTTTTTTCAGGAAGCTCCTGTTAATATGTTCCATTTCTTATATCAAGCAACTGTCCTGCAGTGTTGTTGGTAATTCATGGGAACGGCTGTTATTTTTGGAGGCTGGAACTTACAAAGACTAGCCTAACACCAGCTGCTTTCTTTTTTTTTCTTTTTTTTCTTTTTTTCTTTTTCAGCTTTCCTCATATTATTGTAAAAATTACAGAAAAATATTTGGCTCATCATGTTCAACAGTATATATGGCTGATTCCCTGTCATTGTGTTAATCCTAGAAAAATAAACGTTTTGGCATCTTGCAGATTTTCCCTGGATGGAGGGGAATGTGGGCTTCTCTGTGTCTTGAAGGCCGTTAAATGTCTTTCTCCATAGCACTGTGCCTAGGAAGATGCAGGGGGATTAATTGGACTGGGTCGGCATTAAACATTGCAGTGTCTTGGTTATGACTGAGGGTTGGGGTAGTTAGAAGCTGTACACAATCCTTGGGGATCTGTGCACTGGGAAATGATGGCCTTGAAGACCTAGGTTCAAGGCTGGAATGGGGAACTCAGTTGAGGTGGGGAATGCAGCCAGACTTATTTGAATAGGAGGAGAGGAGTCTGGCTGCACTTCTGAAGGTGCAAGGAATGTCAGTGATAACAAGATCCCCAAGGGGCAGTTCACCTGATACAGGCCATGCTATGGTGATTTTTGCTGAAACTTTGAAGCAGTCTCACATTCTTTCTTTGATCAGGGCTGTGAGATAGGCAGAGCAGGTGCGACCATGTCCATTTTATGGATGAGAAATGGAGGCTCAGGAAGGAAGAATCACTGGCCTAAAGCCACAAAGGGACTTGGAAGTCAAGTAAGGAAGGAAGTGAGGCCTCATAATTTTGAGGCCAGCCTTCTTCCCTCCTCACATCCTCTACCATTTATCTGTATGTCTGGCCATTCGTACCCCATTAAGGGAGTGTGTTACCCCATTTTCTCTACTCTTGGAGGCACAAGCAGATAGCTGTGTCTTGGTGAGGTTAATTGTGCCAGCAGGTACTGGTCTCCTTTTAGCATCTGCCTTGCCCACTCATGAACTAGCACCTTCTTTAAATGACAGGTGCCCCTAACTGCCAAAGCCTGGGTCGCCCCCAGCTGCCCCTGGACTTGGTGGGAGCTTGGCCCTTTGAAGCCTACAGCCCAGCCTTCTTTCAGCACAGCCCGGAAACATAACTCTTATTTCCTGGCTCCTTGGTCTGTCCCTTTGAAGGCAAAATTGCTGTTTTCCTCCTCGAGGATCATCTGAACCAAAGCTGTATTTCAGTTTATTGACTTGGCTTGAACAGAAAACCACAGGTGGGGAAAACACAACCTTCCCGGCTCAGGGCCCATTCCTTTGGGAAAATGGGGAAGGAAAAACTGGCCTTTTCATGGCCACCATCCTTCTGCCATGAAGGAAGTTATTGCCAGGTCTGAAAACTGACCCAGACTTTCCTTGGAGCCATTTGTGGCTCACAAAATTGCAAGAGTTTCCTTCAATTGGTTGTAATGTTCCTTGGAATTTACAGTCTGGGATGTTCCCCAGGGCACTGTTCTCTTGCAGGATCCCCACATGTGATCCTCACATTGTCCAGGGGAGCAGGGCCAGGGAGAGGCAAGAATGGGCATATCGGGCCTCTCTCCAGTTATCTGTGGGATTGTGCAGGGGTCTTCACTGTGTGTTCTCAGTGTTCTGGGAGTTTTGAACTTGGCTGCTAATTCAATTGGCCATTTCCAAATTATTTTGTTTCTGTGGCAATAGGCAGAGCTCATTCACTGGGTTAGGAGGAGGCTTAATGGCGGGGAGTGATGAATGCTTTGGAAACATCCATTTGTTTTCGTCCATCTCTCAGTCATTTACCTCTGAATTCGTTCACTGTGTTCTTTCATTCCTTTTCCTTCCTTTCTTCCTTCCCTCTGTAATCATCCATCTACCCATCCATCCATGCATGCATAAATTCATCTCCTACCCATCCATCCATCCCACCATGCATCCAATCTCCCATTTTTAAGAGCCATTTCCAACCAGTTGGCACAGATACACACTAGTTTGCAGAATATGTGTACTCAACCATACCTATTACTTAAATCACTTCAAAATATGTAACCTTAATTTTCTTACTCTTTAGGTCACATTTTTCTGGAGCATAAATTTTAACCCAGAAATGAATTGATCAGGTTTTCCTTTGTCATTAGGAAGACCATGTTGAAATGTCATTTTATAAAAAGGCCATTTTGAAATGTTGCTAAGAAAGCCTTACCCACGGTTCTTGGCTGACAATCGTTTATACTTTAGTTTACAAGTATTTCGTTCTTCCTTCTGGATTCTAAGAATGGCTGCAGGGCCTTGGCCTGACTCTCCAGTTTGATGACTATCAGCCCCCAAAACATACTTCAACTTCTTGTCGTAATGTTTTACTTCTGGCCCCCAGAACAACATATACCCTTTCATGCCTTCATACCTTTACATATGCTGTGCCCACCACCTGGAATGCCCTCATTCATCTTATTCACATGCTGAGCTCCTTGCCACCCTTCAAACATCATCTTGGATGCCACCTCCTCTGTGAAGCCTTCCTTGGGACCTCCAGGCAGTGTGAGAGTCGCTTTTGTGTTCTTATTGCTCCTGTTACACTGCATTCATTTATCTGTGAGCTTCTTGAGGGTAGGAATTGGGTCTTGGTCTTTTTCTTATCTCTTCCATTAAGAATAAATCTGTACAGACTAAAAGCAAGTCAGTTTTAATGGAGACTGGGAAGATAATGGATCTCAATAAAAATTTTATTCTTAAATCCAACAAACATGCTCTTTGCAGAATGTTGCTTTGAGTCTGATGTTACCTGGCAAGTATTCCAAGTGTGAGTGGGCACCTTGTGGATCCTGGGAAGGCTGTGAGGCCAAGGCCTCTCTCTTTACTCAAGGAATTTACTGCCGGGGAATTGAAGCTGTGGCTGACAGAAGTGCCAGTACTTCTGAATTGTAGCCGACAATTTAATGCACAGCAAATGCACTAAGAACAGCATCTAAAATTTCCTGATTTTGATGATGATAAAAGTCAAAGAAAAGCCATCAAAATAGCCTTGGCTTACCCCACACTTACTTTACTCAAGGCGGCGCCTTTGCACTAAACCACTCTGAATGAGCTGGGGACCTGGCAGGAACAGATGGAAGTAACTGTGGAGAGTTTAATGGGGTGCCTATTTTCAAAGTGTAAGAAGAACAAGGGCCATTAGAAAGGGATGATGAAGCTCTCGGGGGGCGATGGGTGGCAGGGGTGGAGAGTTGCAGCCGTACCTATACTTGCAGCTGTGTGGCTCAGGAGAAGCTGCCTGAGAGGAGCCGGGCAAGTGGCCTGGTCTTACTCACCTCCTGCCCTCTGCTATAGTGCCAGCACCTTCCACTGGCCAGACCCAGCTGGAGGACAAAGGGCAAGGGAGCCCATTCATCCAGCCCCAGGTTGGCCTCCAGGCCAGAGAACAGTGGAGGGTGGGTCCAAGGGGTAAACAAAGCATCCAGGATGAGCTCTCTGCACATGTGCAGTGCCCACCTGGCCATCTGCCCATCAGCATGCCATCTGCAATGAGCAGACTTACTCCTAAGCACCATCTGTGCCCTACAGGGGCCCTAGGTACAGGGTTTGCTTTTGTGGGTCCATGTAGGGCTTTGAGGATGGGCTCTTATATAGGCTGGTAGAGGTTAGTAACTTCCCAGAAGGACACATTGCTTGACTGGCTGGGCAGTGGCCGTAGGAACTGTTATTTTTTACTCGTTGCCTTTTCCAGGAGATGCAGCCAGGGGGCGTTAGCCTCAGGAATCAGGAGGGGTAGGATGATAGGAACAGACAGCTTGGCCAAAGAGATGGAGGTCAAGGGATTCTCTTCATAGAAACTCTTTGGCATGCTCAGTAACCTCCAGGCATGTACGAATTGAAGGAGAATGACCTGCTCTCAGCCTGGATGTATGGGGGCTGAGAGGAAAGAAGCTGTGTGGTTTAATTAAGGTATAGAAGCTTTGGGGTTAGATAGACCTGAGCTTAAATCTTGGCTCCAATGCTTAACTTTGAACAAGTTGCTTAACCTTTCTGAGCCTCAGTTTCCACAGCTTTAAAACAGAGATGACAATTCTGACGCTGCAGGCCTATAGTAGGGCCTAGAGAAATACATGCACAATGACTACTCAGTGACTGACATGTGGATTTCTATTAAATATTAAACACTCATTCAAGCAAAACTGACTACCTAATCTTATGCCTACCTTGATCCATGATCTCTCTGAAACATCCTTGCTTTTGGCCTCCCCTAGGTGAATGACCTCGGGAGAAACTAAGGCAGCTCAGGAGTTATGTCAATGTTTAGGCCCAAAAATGGACTTGTTTTTAACTTTCCCACAAGGCACACTTACTAGAAAAAGTTGCGGAAAATTCGATGCTTGGTTTACAGTCCCAAGAACATGAAAAAGCTCTTCTGCCAGTTAAAAAAAAAAAGATGGATGTTGTTTCTTGGAGAAGGAATGTCGTACAGTGGCTCAGGAGGAGACAGTGAGTCAGACGTGCTGAGAGCCGGGCCAGGCTGTCCCCTCGGTCTGGCCTCTGTGAGTCAGCACTGCCCACGAGACCTGGCAGGCAGAGTGCCCAGAGGGCTGCAGAGCCAGGTGTGGTCCCTGGCGCGTGCAATAGCAGCTGGATGGTCCTATCACCCTCTCCGAGGACATCAGAGAATGTGTTCCTATGTCAGTATTGTCAGCTGTGGCCAACTTGGCCAGTTGCTGATAGGATCATGCCCCTCCTCTCTTTTTTTCTATATAGGGTCCTATTTCTAGATTAAACTCTCAACTTTCCTGTCCTACTTTAACCACACATTCCTACAGCTGAACCAGAAGTTTTTCTCCCACTTTTTGTCTTTGGGGACCTGTTGGTGGTGACATTTGGTCTAGCAGAGGTTGAGTGGAAGAGAATGTTCTATTTTGGGGGCTTGAATGGTGAACAGTGAATGTACCTGCAGGAGAGCCTTCCAGCTGTCCCAAGGGTTCCAGACTATAGAAAATCAGGATGCAGAAAGCCAGACATTGAAATGATGAGAGGGAGAATGCCTTGATGGTTGACAAGATGTCTGGGCAGCCTTGACAAGGGAGGGTCTTCCCAAGTAGGCTGTGGGAGGTGGATGCAGCAGGGAGGGCAGGCTATTGGGGATCTGGTTCCAGGCCAGACTTACTGGCTGTGTGGCTTCAATATGGAGGTTGACCTCTCTGACCCTGGTGCTCCTCATCTGCAAAATGGGGTAAATAGTTCTTATCTCGCAAGGTTTTGTGAGGATTACCATCAATAAAATAGTTTATGTAAAAGTACATTGTGATCTACAAATTTAAAAAATAAATGTTGGATATCACTACCATTAGATAGGAAAGATCAGAGAATAAGTGGCTTGCCGGAGGTCACACGGCTGGTATAGTGAGAGCCAGGACCCAAACAGAAATCTCTCCTTTCCTTTGTTCTGTGCTGTTTCAGTTTTTTTTCCATCTGCGTGGAAGTCACTCGCAGAGTGTTTTAATTAGCTGGTGGCTTGGCTCACGGTGTGGGTCTTTGTGGGTTCACTGGGGGCGTTAGCCTCTCTGGCATGCAGCTTCTAGAAGTGGGCAGGTGTTAGCGTGGCCTTCGAGAGGCCTGCCATGGGCAGGGGGTGCTGTGGCTCTGGGAAGAACTGTACTCCAGAGGTGGATTTCAGCTGTGAGTGCTGACTTGCCCCTTCCCAGTGCCCTGCAGCTGGGATCTGCTGGTGGAGCTGGGATCTGGGGGTGGCCATATGTGCCTAAAGGCAGGTTTGGAAACTGTTTCATGAAAACTCCCAGCATGGAGTGGTGGCCCTGATGGCGGTGGCAGGCTCAGCCATTTGCATAGCATCAGATGGAAATGTCTGGATGAGCTGTCCGGAACCCTGGGGGCTGGCTGTCCCCTGGAGGCATGGTGCTGTGTGGGCAGAAGGTTCACAGAGTGTGCTCCTGCCTGGTTCCTTGCACTCCCCTGAGTCAGGTGAGAGCACTTATATTTCCATAAGCACTGGAGGTAAACAACCTGGGACAGGGACTGGGGTTGTGGGGAGGAGCAAGCCACCAGGCTTTCTCTAGGGCTGAGTGAGGCAGTGTGCCTTTTTCCCAGGGTAGAAACGAGTTTCTGTCATCGGTCCACTCACAACCTACTTTATACCAATGGCTATTCTCTGGTCTTGCCTCCAGGCTTTTGCTCTGCAGGGAGCCTGCCTTTGGGCTGCCCTCTGCACTCCTTCCCTATCCAGGTCCTGTGCAGCGAAGGAGCATGGGCTCTGGAATGAGATGCACTTGGGTTCAAATCCTATCTTTGACATTAACAGACCAGGCTACCAGAGAACCTATCTCAACCTCAATTTCCTTATCAGTAAAATGGAATTCATACTTCCTATCATCTAGGGTTTTAGTAAGGATGAGAGATAATGCATTTATATTGCCCAGTGCCCAGTAGATGTACAATAAACAGTAGCTGTCATCTTTTCATCCAAGGCCCAGCCCCAGTGTTGCCTCCCTATGAGCTCATCTGAGACTAGCTCTACCTGGATTCCCTGTCTCAGGACTGCAGGACCTCTACCCTGGCCAAACCTTGTTGTTCCTATTCCTAATTCCTCTCCCTTGTCCCTACCCCGGAACCTTGTTCCCTTCCCTCATAGCACCCATTATGCTGTTTTGGACTCTTTAGTTTCTGTACAAGTGCTGGAGTGATTTTATTCATGCCAGTTGGGGAAACTCTGTGGGTCAGGAGGGGCCCAGTCAATGGCTCCCTGCTCTGCTGTAAAAACTGTGTTCTCTGTGGAACTGAGCTTCTGACCAGCAGCCAGGTCATTTAGGATCGTGGAACCCAGGTGGTCAGAGCAGGGTCACTTCCGAATCTGGCTGATCCTTTTCCTCAGGACCTTCAGAGGAAGAGAGGGGACTGAGTGAGGTCCCCACACCCATTTCAAACCGGACACTTGGTGTGACTGAAGAAAGGGACCCCCTAAACCAGAGCTTAGAGCAGGTAACAACTCATGGTGGGTTAGCATAGATCCAGGGCTAGAACCTAGCTCAAATAGTATCACCCCTTAATTTCCCCAGTCCTTTCATTCTCATGAGATTCCCTTTCCAGTAAATGTGAGTTGAATGCACAGATGTACAGATGAACAGTTGCATGGATGGAGCTTCCAGGGAGACATAGATTGGGGAGTCAAGTAGGCCTGGGTGCATAGAGACAGAGTGATTCCACCTGGTCATACATGGAAACCCCATATTCTATCCTCACACTGTTTCAACTCAGTTCCGTGAGCAATCCAGTGGGATGGGGTGAAGCAGGGGTTTGCAGCCAGAGAAGTAAGGTGGTTGGATCCACGTTTCAGAAGCATCCCTTTAGCCAGGCTGGAACAGGTGGGTTGGAGCAGCAAGGACGAAGGGACTCTTGAAGGAACATGGAGGAGGGAGGATGCAGCCTGGGTTGTTCCATGCACTTCTGGATGCTGCTGGCCGACCCCCCAAGGGTGGGAGCCTTAGTTAGGCCTGCCTGTGCTGCCTTCAGGTGAGATGTTATCAGGGTTGCAGTGAAGGCTGGGTCTTGTTTCCAGAGGCAGGACCACAGTCAAGGCCAATACTCCGTTACCAACTGGGAGCTTGGCATTGCTGCTCCCATACCACAGTGGAGCCTTCAGCCTTTCCCACTGCCTCTGCTCCTTCCCAGGACTAGAGCTTGGTCTGCAGGACTGCTCCATTCCATGATCAAATGAAATGTCTCACTGATGGTTCTGAAACAGAGCTTAGGCATGGGAGCATGAGACCAAAGGCCTCTATTCTACCCCGATGGGCTGGAAGATCTTGAGTCCAGTTTCCTCACCTGCAAAACTGTTGGAGATCTGGACTCAATCAGATAGACATGCATCAAAGCTGGCTATGTGTGAGTCACAGTGGGGGCTATGAAGGTGTAAAGGGTGGTAGCTCTCAAAGAAGTTTTGGTCTGATGGAGCAGATTTAAAGAGAACATAGATTTCTATGGTACAAGGCAGAATTGCATCGCAGAGATGTAGAAATGTAGCATTATGGGTTCTCAGATAGGGGAGATCACACCCTGCTGAGCTAACCAAGGAAGGCTTCTCAGAGCAGATAGCATCAGGAGGTGAACTGATTACAGCAGACAAGGGGGCCTGGAATTCAGGCAGAGTGTCTACCATGAACTGAAGTAGGAATTGAGTGATGTGTGTGTGGCAGGGAGATAAGAACAGGGTATGTAGGTACTTTCAGCTACCTGATACCAAGCTGCCATTTGTAAATTAGCTACAGTTTATTGGAAGCTTACTAGGGACAGGTAATGACTCTACAAGGCATTCATAGCATTGCCTCTGTTTTACAGACAAGGAAACTGAGATTGAATGAGTTTAACTTGTTCAACATCCCATTACTGCTAATCTGCAAAACTTGGATTCTAACCCAAGTCAATTTGATCAAAAGTCTGTCTTCTTAACCGCTCTGCCCAAAGTTCCTTATAACTTTAAATTTTTGCTTCTTTTCTTCTTTCTGCATCCAAGGTCCTTTGTGACTTGGTCCTTTCCAGCTTTCTAAGATGCCTTCATTTGCTTTGTTACACACACATTCTGTTCCTGTGCAACATCTGTGATCTCCCTTCAGATTTTTGCACATCCCTGGGGCAAAACACATGGACCTGAGGAACAGCAGAAGTCAAAGGGACACATTTGCCCATATTGTGCATTGGCTGGACATCCAGCTCCTATGAGATGACTGGGACCTGCACTTCTCTATGGGCATCCCACACCCTTACCTCCCATCTAGGCTGGACAGGCATTCAGAGCCCGTCATGGATGGGTTGGATGGATGGGTTAAAGATGCTATTTCTGACAGTGGTGTTCTGGCCATTTCTATAGTTCTATAGTTCTGACCTGGAGCTGGGAGCACAGTAAGAACTCGGTTGTTGAGTGTTGAGTGAATGAATGAGGGGTAACTCAACTGCCCACCATTGCTCTTTCAGCAGGGTTACTGTACTGGAAACAGGTAAGTCTTCCCTCTGCTGGCTTTCTTTACAGCAAGTTCCATGTGTTTAGTTGGTGTCATATTTCCTAGGACAGCTGGGGACCCCCTGAAATGATATTCTCCTTCAGTAATACAGTTTAATTAATTAATGAATCAACCACCCAATTCTTCCAATAGATAAGTATCAACACCTACCATGTGCCCATCACTCTTCTATCCACTCCATGATGGATACATCCTTGCCCTCATGGGGCTTACATTCCAGTAAAGTTAAGACCCATTTATTATAGATACTCCTTGGATCCATAAATGTCTGTTGACTGATTCATCCTTATATAATATGTTAAGCTAGAAAATATTTAAAGTTCTATTGCACTCATAACCTTTGAACCACCTGATTATTGGTCCATTTTAGAGAGAACATTTACCCAAGTACTAAATCATCAAAACTCTGCAGGGACACAGTTTTCTTGTTCAGAAATCCTGGACCCTCCCCTAACATCTGTGATTCATACCGCTTGTTTCATGTACAGCAGAGATTCCTGCTGAAGATTGCAGGATGGTTAAACTTGGCACCAATTGATGTACATGTTAGGGCTTAAACCTCAATACCGCAAGGCCATAGCAGGGAAAACCCATTAGCATATTCATGATTTCTGTGCCTTCTATTTATAGATCTATTGTCAAAGCTAATGATTTTTCAGCTTTCACAGAACTCCCTCACTTATCAAGGATTTCTGCTGTAAAATAAGAATGTGTGAAATCCAAACATATTCTCATTATACTTAGACACTCATATCTTCAGAAACCGTAGGTATTTCTGAAGTCTGAAAAAGATTGCTGGGAAACAGAAACCCACATTCACGACTTGCTCATCATTCTTCTCTACATTTCACAATTGTTTGGTCTTTAACCAAGCAGTACAGAGGTGTGACTATGAAATCAGAAATCTGCTTTTCATGTGTGGTTTGGATAAACTTCCTTCTGCTGTAAAGTCATTATATTTTTAATTTAATTATCCCCCTAGGCAGCTAAGAGGTGGCGAAGGCATCCGGGTTTCACATGGTCTAGTTGGCTTTGTTCTCTGGCAAGCGTGAAGTTGAGGCTGAGGGGCTGCTTTGGACCCTGGCAGCAGTCAAGGGTCTGAATATCAAGGTGCTTTCTGCTTCTTGATGTGAGCTGTGAAATATTTCATGGGGCTTTATATGTAACATTGGGGGCCCTTTTTTAAAAGAACAAAAACATCCTGTCTTCACCGCCTCATTTTACTAGTTTGGGTCTGCCTGTGTTGGATTGCACATGCCCACCCAGGTGCTGGGTGACTTGCTCAAAGTGAGGTCTCAGCTCCCACCCTGGCTGTTGGCTAGAAGCATATCTGGATTTCTTGTTCTTTCTCTGAGTGGGGCTCCAACATTTGCAGCTGACGTGTTTGGAGTAAAAATGTTTACAGGCCCAGAGGAACATTAGCAACATTGCAAATGCTTTTTATTAAGACAAAAAAATGAAGCTGGATTATAATTGTGTGAATAGAAGAGAGTGTGAAAGTCTTTTATCCCTAGGGTCTTGAGGACTCAGATCTTTCTGTTTTGCTTTCTATATATATGACTGGAAGCAGGAGCTTAGTTCCTATTTAGGGAAATTGCTGATGCTAATACAATTTGATGTTTATGAGCATCAGAACCATAAAATAGATACAAAAGAAATTCTTTGGGTGTTTTGCAGAGAATATGGTCCAGAGATGATGAAAAAGACTTCTTGGAGGAAGTTTTTGGTGGGTTTGGAGGATGAATAAGAGCTCAGCCGTCAGCAAAGGGAGATGGCTTTGATGGCGGAAGAGAATTCCTGGTAAAAGGACTAGGAAGGAAGTCTGATGGGGCTGTAGTACAGGGTATGTGCTGGGGGCAAGTGGGTCTCCAGCATATGAAAAAGTGGGTTGAGCTGAGACTGTAGAGAGTTTTACTAACGAGTATATATGAAATTTGTAATGGCAATGGAGAGCCTTTGGGCTTTTGTTTGAGAGCCTAGGGTTTTTTTTTGTTTTCTTTGTGTGTGTGTGTGTGTGTGTGTGTGTGTGTGTGTGTGAGATGGAGTCTCACTCTGTCATCCATTCAGGCTGCAGTATAATGGCACAGTGTTGACTCACTGCAACCTCCGCCTCCTGGGTTCAAACGATTCTCCTGCCTCTGCCTCCTGAGTACCTAGGATTACAGGCACCCACCATTATGCCTGGCTAATTTTTATATTTGTAGTAGAGACAGGGTTTCACCATGTTGGCCAGGCTGGTCTCGAATTCCTGACCTCATGATCTGCCCACCTCTGCCTCCCAAAGTGCTGGGATTACAGGTGTTAGCCACCATGCCTGGCTGCCTAGGTTTTAAAATAACAATTTGTTTGATATCCCTTAGATGCTGTTGCCATCTAAGGTGACTTTGCTATCTGTTGGGACCTAGAATACAAATTACACAGGGAGCCTGCCAGACTCAACATCAAGGAATCCTTGCTTGGACACGGAGGTTGGGCTCATATGGTCAGCTGGGTCTACCTGCATTGGAGTTTCTACCATGGCAATACCTGACTGGCATCTTTAGTGAGTGACTCTGGGCAATCTCTCAAGAGGATAAGCCAACCAAACCCAACTGGTGATGTGGGTGGAATGTATTCAGAGTTATTGACAATGACATTGGCATCTTTGTCATTTCTAATGCTGTGTAGTGACAGCATATAACTCAGTGGTGGCCGCGGACGCCGCCTAGCATAGGGTGTCTGGAGCAGAGCCTTAGCCCTTGTCCTGCATGTTCTTCTCCAGGCTTGCCACATGCTGGAGTGTAACTGTCCACACAGCTGGCCGGAGCCATTCTCAGGCTTTATTACTTTTCTCTGGGTCTTTTCTAAATTCCTGCTCTTCCATCATATTTGGGTGAGTATAGGAAATAGCAGAAAAGCTGATAGGACAGACAGATGTGCTGGATATCTGGAGACTGGCAGGAGAACCCCTTAGCTTCAGTTTCCTGAAGGACTTCCAGAACCTGTGTAATGTCCCTGAGAGGCCACCTTCGCTGCCGACCCTGCTCCTAGTTCCAACACCTTGGTGGGCTGCTTGATGTGGAGCTAAGTCAGTGGCTGCCAGCCCCTTCATTCCCAGGCCTATAAAATCTCTGCAGCCAAGTCATTTGCATTCCCACATCAAGAACAGTCACATTACTGAGCAATAACCCCAAAGTGTAAGGTTTATCTTATGGAGTCCAGGCTCATGTCTGAGTGCCTTAACCTGGGCTTGGGCAATGTGAGGAGTAGGTGGAGCCAGGGTCTGGGTATGATGTTCAAAGTGGTGCTAATTCCAACCTGGGTTTTGTTTAGTTTGGTTAGACTCTGAGATGCATTTTGATTAAATTGGAAACTGTTTGTAGCACTGTTTGTATAGGAAAAGGGCCTGTGTGGGATTTTTTTAATGCCCTAACTTACTTATAAACAGCTGTGTGGGGAAAGGTAGTTGTTTTATTCATGAAATTATCAACCCTGGTATAGTAGAAAGATCACTGGAGTGGGAATGCAAACTGCTAGGCTCTTGTTCCACAGCCACTCACTTGCTAAGTGACCTTGTACAAGCTGGTTTTAGATTTCCCGTCTGTAGAGCTAGGTAGTTGGAGTGGATGAGATCTGAGGTCATCTCCAATTTTAAGCAACAACACTTGAAATTTCCTCCCAAGATAAACTCAGAAGCAGCAGGAAGGTATTTGTAATGTCCCCTTCCCTACTGGAGTCAGGTTTGGATGTGGTGACCAAACAACCCTGGCATCAAATACTCTGTCACTCACCAGATCACATATTAGAAAGTGTGTTCCCACTGCCAGTTCCAGAAAACAAACACCAATAATCACACATGCGTAGAGCAATCCAGCCATTTCTTTTGGAGATGGAAGTGAAACTCTCCCAACTTTCTCTTTTGTAAACGAAGGATAGCAGAGAGATAACTCTTTTTAAGAAGCATAATAATTAAATATTAAACTGTATTCTGTAATAACCACTTAAGGGACCAAGACAGGGAACAAAAAGCAAAAGAGGGGAATAAAGAGGAGAGAGGCACAGCAAGAGAGTAGAAGGAACTGGATACACCTAGTTCAATTCAACCGACATTTACTGAGGCTAGAGAAGATTCATGTTCTCAGAGCAACATAATAGTTGTTGATATGGTTTGGTTCTGTGTCCCCACCTAAATCTTATCTCGAATTGTAATTTCCTCGTGTCAAAGAAGGGACGCGTAATCCCCATGTGTCAAGGGAGGAAGGTGACTGGATCATGGGGGTGGGTCCTCCATGCTGTTCTTGTGCTAGTGAGTGAATTCTCATGAGATCTGATGGTTTTATAAGTGTTTGGAAGTTCCTCCTTTGTTCTCTCTCTCCTACCACCTTGTGAAGAAGGTGACTGCTTCCCCTTTTGCCATGATCATAAATTTCCTGAGGCCTCCCCAGCCATGCAGAACTGTGTGTCAATTAAACCTCTTTCCTTTATAAATTACCTAGTCTCAGGGAAGTTCTTTATAGCAGTGTGAAGATGGACTAATACAAATGTAAATATACGTATTTTTTTCTTGCAACTACAGTTGTCCCTTGGTATACTCAAGGACTGATTCCAGGACCCTGGAGTATACCCAAATCCACATATACTCAAGTCCGTCCGTTGGTCTTATGGAACCTCCATATACAAAAACGTTGGCCCTTTGTATATGCGGGTTTCACATCCTGTGAATACTCTTATTTTCAGTCTGTGTTTGGTTGAAGAAAAATCCACATATAAGTGGAACCACACGGTTCAAACTCATGTTGTTAGAGGGTCAACGGTATGGGCTTTCTTTCAGGACATCAGTCCAAGGACTGCAGTTTTCTCTTGGACCAGGGCTACTTTGTTGTTATGTAATTCCTGATGGAGTGGGACCACTTTAGGTTCTGTGTGAGGTTGATCAGATTTCTAGCCTGGTCATGGGGGAACTTTGACAAATGCTTGTCACCCCTGGACAAGTAGTCACGGCCAAGGGAGTTGGATGAACACAGAATCCATTGTTGGTGCTTTCCCCCAAGAAGGTTTGGAAAGGGAGATATTTGAAAAATCCTGCTCTGTTCCATGGTAGAGAAACTGGCAGATACTACCTTGGCTAGGGGACCAAGTTCAAATCATGAGAGGTAAGTCATGTTGACAGCATGTAGCCTCACTGGCTATGGAGAGGAAGGCACTTCACTTTCGTGGTATTTTTCCTCCAAAACCCATAGCCTCAGTCTAATCATGAGATAAACATCAGACAAGCCCAAATTGAGGGGTACTCTACAAAATACCTGACTGGGGTGTCCCAAAACTGTCAAGGACATAAACAGCAAGGAAAGTCTGAGAAACTGTTACAGACCAGAGGAACCTAAGAAGACACAAGATTTTTTTTTGCAAAGTGAACCCTGAGTTGGATCCTGGAACAGAAAAGGGACATTGGAAAAACTGGTGAAATTTGAAGGAAAAAAAGCTTATTGTAGCCAATCAATGCTAGTTTCTTAGTTTTGATGAGTATATTGTGGAAATGTAAGAATATTAACAACAGGGAACATTGGCAAATTCCATGTACTACCTTTGCACTTTTTCTGTAAGTTTAAAATTATTTCAAAATAAAAACATTTATTAAAAACGCAAAGCACCTGCTTTGTGGTGAGTTTGTGTGTTCCCGTGGTGCAGCATCCAGCCTTTTGCATGCCTCTCACTTTTCCACTCCTTACAGAATGAAGAGGACTCTCCTTTCCCTGGAAGTCCCCTTAGCAGGACTCCATTATCGAGGGTACCAAGTCAGTTTGCTCTTGGAAACACATGGCTTCTTTTCTTAGAAAACAGATGTAAAGACGGTGCAGTGGCTCACGCCTGTAATCCCAGGACTTTGGGAGGCTGAGGTGGGCAGATCATGAGGTCAGGAGATTGAGACCATCCCAGCTAACACGCTGAGACCCCATCTCTACTAAAAATACAAAAAATTAGCTGGGCTTGGTGGCGGATTCCTGTAATCCCAGTTACTTGGGAGGCTGAGGCAGGAGAATCACTTGAACCCAGGAGGCAGAGGTTACAGTGAGCCAAGATCACGCCACTGCACACTAGCCGGGGAGACAGAATGAGACTGCATCTCGGAAAAAAAAAAAAAAAAAAAAAAAAGGTGTAAAATGTCTCATTAGGAAACTCTCATATACCAACCTCATGATTAAATGGTTTACCAAACAAACTGGGTTTGGATGGACTGAGTGTCAATGAATCGGCAACAGAAACCTGAATTTGTCCTGGGAATTAATTCTTGGTTGTGGCATTCTGGTAGAACCAAGTGCCCACACGAATCCATTCAGCCTTTCCCTGAGAGGAGAAAAGCAAAGATCAGAGGGGTGGAGGGACAGACTTCCTAAGACAATTGACCATTCCTTACAGAGCACATATTGTGTGCCCAGCCTTCTGGTGCGCCTCTGAGGAAGGGCTTAATCTCATAGCGGGTGGAGGCAAAGGACAAGGCATTGTAGCCCCTGAAGAGGCTACAGAGGGCCCGAGTCTGTGGTGGGGAGACTCAGCAGCCCAGGGCAGTGCCTCTGCTGGCTGTCTGCTTGTGTTCCCACAGCAGCTGGGAGCACAAACTAAGAAACCCCTCAGAGTTGCTCCTGTCTGAACATCAGAGAGCTCTTCTGCAGCTAGGGTGACCAACTGTTCACTTTAGCTTGGGACCGAGGACTTTCCTGCAATGGGTGACTTTTGGTGCTAAAACTGGGGACTCCCAGGCAAATTGGAATGGTTTGTCACCCTACCTGCTGCTGATTGGGCTTAGGAGGAGCTACAATGAATGGGTCTGTGGTAGCATTGGTTTTTATTGTGACACCCTCTGCAGCTTGTTAATCAATGGAAAAGAAGCTGGAAATCATCATGGTATGGACTCTGGTTCTTGGCCAAAAGGGAATCCCCATGGCCAATGCCTATAAAGAAACAGATGCTCAGATCCGGCCCTCCTCCACCTAGCAGTGACACTGAAGCAAGAAGAGGTTGATTCCATGGAGCTAAGTGGCCCCTGCTATCAAGGGAGGGTCCCATTTTTTCTCATCGAGACAGTGCTGGGCTCCAGTCACCAGAGGCAGGAACACATTTGTGTTGCCCATTAAAGTGACTTCATGGATCTCAACCCACGAATGACCAAACATCCCTGAATCAACTGCCTGTCAAAGGCTGTAACAGGCATTGGACCAGAGTTGAGGGATGGGGGAAGCTCTGCGTGACACCTGGAGGGGGGATGGACGGATGTGGTCTCAAACAGCTCCAACATGGAGGAGAGTGTGGTCTGTACACTTGGGAAAGTGTGTTGCTGCAGGAGGGGCTGCTCCCTCTGCACGGCTCACCATCTTCTCCCTAACTTGCTATTTTCTTTAGTTCCTGAGGGTTTTCGTTGAACCACTATGCGCTTAGGCACCCAAACCAAATGCTGGGTATTCTCTTTGACTCTTTTCTTTGTGCCACTCCCCATTTTCAGAGTGCAGCTCTGGCAGATCAATTCTCCCACCATAAGACCTCTCTCCCATCTGTTTCTGCTGTCAGCATCCTAGCTCAGAGCCCAGCAGGACGACCCCAAAGCTGTCTCTGACCCCTGCTTCCACCCTCCCTTTCTATCCTCTACCAGATCCATCTTGTCAAGGACCTTCTTTGGCATGTCCCCCTGCATCAATGTCATCTCCTGACATAGGCCAACTTCTGGCCCTCCGTGGCCCCCAGTGTGCCTTCCTCACCCACTCTCCTTCCTCCCCATCAGCACTAGGGGTTCTGGGACTGAGCCCTCCATTTCTTGCTGATGCTGCTTGTTTTCCTGCTTCCCTCCCTTGCTCATGCTGTTGCCTCCTTCAGAATGATCCGTGCTGTGGAAATCTTCATGATGGTCTTCCTGATTTCCTGGAAAAAGTGCTTTCTCCCTGCTCTGGGCCTTTCCCCCAGCATGGGTGGGCCTGACTTTCAGGCTCTTTCTGTGCCCAGTTATTTGTGTACTGACCCACCCACTGAGCAGGCCTCCTTAGGGGAAGGACAGCCCAACTCTAGGCACCAGTATAGACACTGGACACTGTACTTAGGGTCAGTGGGTCACTGAGAGAATCAGATGTGATCAGTCCCCAGTGGTATTTCTTAGAGTCCTTAGGCTTTCTGGGTACAGCCATGTGCAACATGGGCTTTTGAAAATGGCCAGTGACATCTGCGTGGCTTGTGATGTGTCTTGTACCCTGTGTAGGATTAGGCGTTTTCATTTTGAGGCCTGTCAAGGGGAGACCTTGGAGGGCTGGGACACTGGTCAGTGAGACCTGCAAGAAGGCTCAGGCTCCTATCCTCACCCCCAGCTAACCGTCAGATCCTGTATTTGGGTTAGGAAGGCACAGGTCTGGTTACCGTCTGGATGGGGTTGGGCTGTGTGTTGGTAGTAACTCAGGAGATACCGGACAAGTGACTGTCTGCTTTGGGGTACCTGTATCCCTAAGGGAAGCCACAAGCATCTTGGCAGAATAATTTTATGATCTGGGAGTATCCTTAATTTTCTTTTAAATTTATTTTTAGAGATAGGGTCTTACTCTGTCACCTAGGCTAGAGTGTAGCGGCAGGATCATAGCTCACTGTGACCTCAAACTCCTGGGCTCAAGTGATCCTCCTGCCTCAGTCTCCAGAGTAGCTAGGACTACAGGTGTGCACCCCCATATCAGCTAATTTTTTTATTCTTATTTTTGTAGGGGAGGGTCTTGCTATGTTGCCCAGGCTGGTCTCAAATTCCTGGGCTCAAGTGATCCACCTGCCTTGGCCTCCCAAAGTGCTGGGATTACAGGCATGAGCCACCATGCCTAGCACCGGGAGTATCATTAAAAAGCAGCAGACCTTTCATTCAGCCAGAAACAAATGAGAAAATCCTAACCATGACAGGAATAAACTCTTACTTCCAAAAGGAGCATTTTTTTCCATCTAAAACTTATGGAATAATTTTAACCCCATTTACCAGATGAGGAGACTGGGACAGGGAGGCACAAAGGGCCTGGCTCAGGACGTATAGGTGAGTGAGAGCTCTTGCTTTGTCCCTCCTAGAACATCATTGAGAGATAATCCCGGGTTTAGGCGGTACCCTGATGAGTGACCTTGTGATTGGAAGGCAGATTCTCTTGCAGGAATGGTAGCGTCTTTGCGCTCAGAGGAGATGTGTGTGTGTGAAGGAGAAAGAGGAGGAGAAGGGGTGCCTGTGGGGCTGATTTGAGGTTTGAACAGCATCACGCAGCTGGAAGCCAAGGCAACGCATTTCATCCACAGATATCATCTGCATCTTCCCTGCTATCTGATGACTCAGGAGCATCCATGCACATTTACCAAGTACCTGCCCAGTGTCAGGTGTATCAGGGAGTGAATTTGGCTGCATGAAAAAAAAAAATGCAATAGTTGGTTTAAACAAATAGGGCTTATATTTCTCAGTTAAGCAAGAGGCCCAGGGGTGGAGGGTGGGGCTGCTGCAGTTGTCATGCAGTGTTCCTGGGTAGTTTTCCTCCTCAGGGTTTCTTCATGGGCGGAAAGTGGCAGCTGCCTGTCCATGTCACCTGCAGGAAGATGCCAAAGGAAATTCGTGGAGGAAGAGGTACTCCTGCGTCGGGGAAGGGAACTTTGTTTACAAAGTGCAAATTGACTCCCTGTGTGATCCCATGGTGCCTATAGCAGTCAGGGAGGCTGGGAAGGTGGTTCTTAGCAGGAGCCCACCACGCAGAGCCGTGCTGAGTTGCTGATTCTGCCTCCGCAGTCGCCCTGCACACTTCCTAAGGTGCTCCTGCTCTGGGAAGCTGGGTTTGCCCGGTTGTGACCCACTCTCCTTCCTGGCTTCCAGATCCACGTGGTCCCTGAATCTCTCTCCACACATGGCCCTGACACAACTCACCTCTGCCTTTCGTTCCTGAGACTAATTGCCCATTTTCCCTATCTCTCCTGCTTGTGATTTAGCCCCTTACCCAGATCCCAAGGTTGAGACTTGAGTGCTCCCTTAACCATCCAGGCTCTGCCAGGCTATTGACTTGGGCTTCTTCACTCATCCACACACTTGATCCTGAGAGCTGGGTGTGAGTAGGCATCGGGGCAAAGGAAAAACAAAGATAAACCTGACTCAGGCCTTGCTCTGCAGGTCCTCAGTCAAGGCTGACTTTGCCCTCACCTATGCTTGGGTTCTAGAAGAATCTGGTCAGAGGCATGGGCTTCATCAGGATGGGATGAGACAGCTTCTGCAGTTTGTGCAAAGGACTTAGAGGAGAATCCAGACATTCCTTTTCGCTGGAAGTAAACTAGTCACCTGGGGACAAAGAGCAGATCATAACAGGAGTCCAGGGAAAGCCAAATATGCCTCAAAGGGGGCTGGAATGACAGTTTCTTCTCCCTGGAGGTCTGAGACAAACTGAAGACCGAAGAGGAACATGACTCAGTCCTTGGGAGGCACTTACAGCTCAGAAAGTGCCAACTCATCCCAACTAGGCATGGAAAATGCTCCTGTAAAATGGCCATTTCTCTCCTCTCTACCTGCCGTTCTGTTAGCCTTGCATCGAGGCCTACTCAAATATGTCCTTCTGTGGGAAGCTTATTCTCACCCTGCAAGCAGAATCAAACTCTTCCTTTTCTGTGCTTTCTTGGCGCTTTTGAAAATAGTATCTTGATTGTAATTTATCTTTTATCATAATTGGGCTTGCTGATATGCCCTCCCACTGGGCTTCTTGAGGTCAAGAGCTGTGTCTTTTTCATCTCAGTGTCCCTGGGGCCTGACTTGAGCCTGATGCAGAGGAGGTGCTCAGTGAAAATGTGGCTTTTAACAAAATCTAATGTTACTGCCAGGAGTTGTCCGTTAGCTTTCCTTCATCTACAATCTCCAGGGTTGCATTCCAGCTGCTAGCTACCCTGACCCCCTCTCCACTTGCTCTGGACCTGCCATCGCCGCAGCCCAAAGCTCTGGGTTGCTAACAGCCTCTGTCCCCCACAGAGCCATTAGTAGGTGTCCTTTGGGGTAGAGGGCCCCGTGCCCAGCTCTGCAGGCCTAACGACACCATTCCTGAAGAACGATGTGGATGTGTTTACCCAGCCTCTGTAACCTGACATGCAGCAGTCCTAATTGTCCTCTGCGTGAACCTGGTGCAGTATTTTAGTGTGTCCTATAGAATAATATTGAGAGAATGAACAAATCAGTGGCAGAACCTTCAGAGATTTGCCTAATTGCAACTCAAATTGTTCCCATATTGGAAATTACATGGCTAAGATGCCTTTTGGGGAACTAAATATTAGGAGCCCAGGAAGGTCAGCCAACAATGAGTTGCCAGACTTTTTTTCTCCATGAACTCTTACCGAGACATTTTCCTGCAATGAGACATGTATAGGTTGACTCAAAACAGATTTCACAATCGCTTTATCCAATTTTGGACGGCTTAATTCGGCAGTTCACGTAACCCTCTTTAATCAGCCTCACCTTCAGGGGTTGCTGTTGTGGTCTCAAGCACTTTGACGGGTAGATGGCATTCAGGTCAGTACCCCTAAATGGGGAGGCTCTGGCCAGTCACTGCCTTGGCTCTGGGAGCCTGGACTGTATTTGGAACTCTTAGGGGCTCTGGGTCATTGTGAAGTCTCCAGTGAGGTAGGAAACCTGTGATTCTTGTTCCCAGGCATGCTTTATGCCCTGAGTGGGATGCCCAGGGATGATGAAAGCGAAAGCATTGTGTGTGTGTGTTAAGATTGTTCCAGTTTTGACACTGTTATGAGGGGTATCGAGGTCTCTCAGGATTTTTGATTCTGACATTGAATAACAATAGGTTGGCTATCTGCCTAGTTCAGTGTCCTCCGGGAAAAAGTAATTTCCTGTCTTTCCCTTTATGGCATTGGGGGAACCATATGCCTGGACTTAGATTGGGAGGTAAGTCTGATTGCTGGTGTCTACCTTGTCACCTCTCAGGGGTTGAGGAAGTTGCAGCCTCTACCAGGAAGATTTCTGTTTGGCACTTTAACTTTGCAAGCCTTTAGTTGTTGCTTGTTCCATGGGTAATCACAGCCATCCTGTAAGAGGGCCCAGGGAAAAACGATTCCTCTTTTACATATGGTGCAAACTGAGGTCCGGGCAGCTCAAGTGATGTGTCCAAGGTCATTCAGGGAGTTCATGGCAGAGTCAGGTCAGAACCAGCATCCTACTCCCAGTGCACGGGTCTCTTTTGTTTTGTTTCTTTATTAAGGAATCTGCCTCTCATTTGCTTGGATGAAATACTGTTGATAAGTTGGGGCCATGCTGGTTCTGAAGAGTGAAGCAGCATTGTAGGGGTGAGTGGCGTCATCTGCATATCATCCTCAAACCACCCCTGAGTGTGGCCTGCCCGCTCTTGGGTATTTTCCTGGTTATCTGAATGTGGTTGTGAACTCACTCTCCACCTAAGCCCCTCAGGTTCTTGCTCTGTGGAGAGGTAGGGCAACCCCGGCTACAGACCAGGTGTGTTCAGGCCCCAGGTGGGGAAAGAGAAGGCCACGTTTGCCAGGTACTATTCCGGGTGCTTTCCATGGAGAGCCGCAGTCAGTGCGGTCAGATTTTGGGAAAAAGGGAAGTCATCGTTGCCTGGATGGTGGGAGGGATGTGCGTGTGTGTGTGTGTGTGTGTGTGTGTGTGTGTGTGGTAGCATGTGTGTGGCATGTAATGTGTGTATGGTGCTTACAATGTGTGTAGTATGTATATGTAACGTGTGGTATGTGACTGTGGGGTGTATTTGTGTATAGTGTGTGTGTCATGTGCATACGTTTTCGTGGTGTTTGTACTGTGTATTGCATGTGCTTTGTGTGTTAGGTGTGTGGTGTGTATACTGCATGTATGTGATTTGTGTATAATATGTATATGATATGTATTTGTGTGCAATGTGTACATGGTATACTTGGTATGTTTGTATGCAGTATGGTGTGTGTGTAGTGTGGATATGGTATGTGTGGGGTGTATTTATCTGTTGTGGTTGTGCAGTGTATGCGTGTATAGTGTGTGTGTTGTGTGTATGGTGTGTGTGGTATGTGTGGTGTGTGTGGTATGTGTAGTGTATGTATGGTGTGTGTGATTGTGGTATGTGTTTGTAGTTTGCATATGACGTGTGTGTGTGGTATGTGTTTGTAGTGTTTGTATGGGGTGTGTGTGTGTGGTGTATAGTGTGGGGTGTGTGTGTGGTGTGTAGTGTGGGGGTGTGTGTGGTATGTGTTTGTAGTGTGTGTATGGGGTGTGTGTGTGGTATGTATTTGTAGTGTGGGGTGTGTGGTGTGTGTTTGTAGTGTGCATATGGTGTGTGTGTGGTGTGGCACTTGCAGTGTGTGTGCATATGGGGTGTGTGTGTGTGGTGTGTGTTTGTAGTGTGGGGTGTGTGTATGGTATGTGTTTGCAGTGTGGGGTGTGTGTGTGGTATGTGTTCGTAGTGTGTGTATGGGGTGTGTGGTGTGTGTTTGTAGTGTGTGGGGTGTGTGGTATGTGTTCATAGTTCGCAGTGTGTGTATGGGGGGTGTGTGTGGTGTGTGTTTGTAGTGTGGGGTGTGTGTGTGGTATGTGTTTGCGATTATTATTACAGAATTATTATTATTGTGGTGTGTGTTTTGTAGTGTGGGGTGTGTGTGTGTGGTCTGTGTTTGTAGTGTGGGGTGTGTGTGTGGGGTATGTGTTTGTAGTTAGTTATTGCATATGGGGTGTGTGTGGTGTGTGTAGTGTGTGTATGGGGTGTGTGTGTGGTATGTGTTTGTAGTGTGCATATGGGGTGTGTGTGGTGTGTGTAGTGTGTGTATGGGATGTGTGTGTGGTATGTGTTTGTAGTGTGCATATGGGGTGTGTGTGTGGTGTGTGTGTGTAGTGTGTGTATGGGGTGTGTGTGTGGTATGTGTTTGTAGTGTGCATATGGGGTGTGTGTATTGTGTGTTTGTAGTGTGTAGGGTGTGTGTGTGGGGGTATGTGTTTGTAGTGTGAGGGGTGTGTGTGGTGTGTGTAGTGGGGGTGTGTGTGTGGTATGTGTTTGTAGTGTGGGGTTATTGTGTGTGTGATGTGTGGTGTGGGGTGTGTGTGTGGTATGTGTTTGTAGTGTGGGGTGTGTGTGTGGTATGTGTTCGTAGTGTGGGGGTGTGTGTGGTATGTGTTTGTAGTGTGGGGTGTGTGTGTGTGGTATGTGTTCGTAGTTTGTAGTGTGTGTATGGAGTGTGTGTGTGGTATGTTTGTAGTGTGTATATGGGGTGTGTGTGTGATATGTGTTTGTAGTGCCCCCATGACTCAAATTCTCCCACCAGGTCCCTCCCACAACACGTGGGAATTACGGGAGTACAGTTCAAGATGAGATTTGGGTGGGGACACAGAGCCAAACCATATCATTCTGCCTCTGTCCCCACATACCATGTGTGTGTGGTATGTGTTTGTAGTGTGCATATGGAAGTTGTGTGTGTGGTATTATTGTGAGTGTGTGTATGGGGTGTGTGTGGGGTATGTGTTTGTAATGTGAGGGGTGTGTGTGGTGTGTGTAGTGATTGGGGTGTGTGTGTGGTATGTGTTTTTAGTGTGTGTGGTGTGTGTTTGTAGTGTGTATAGAGTTATTATTATTATTGATGTGTGTAGTGTGTATTATGGGTGTGTGTGGGGTATGTGTGTGTTTGTAGTGTGGGGGTATTATTGGTGTGTGTAATTATTGGGAATTATTATTGTGTGGTATGTGTTTGTAGTGTTGGGGGTGTGTTGTGATGTGTAGTGTGGGGTGTGTGTGGTATGTGTTTGTAGTGTGGGGGTGTGTGTGATGTGTGTAGTGTGGGGTGTGTGTGTGGTATGTGTTTGTAGGGTGGGGGTGTGTGTGTAGTATGTGTTCGTAGTGTGGGGGGTGTGTGTGGTGTGTGTAGTGTGGGGTGTATGTGTGGTGTGTTTGTAGTGTGGGGGTGTGTGTGTGGTATGTGTTCGTAGTTTGTAGTGTGTGTATGGGGTGTGTGTGTGGTATGTGTTTGTAGTGTGTATATGGGGTGTGTGTGTGATATGTGTTTGTAGTGCCCCCATGACTCAAATTCTCCCACCAGGTCCCTCCCAGAACACGTGGGAATTACGGGAGTACAGTTCAAGATGAGATTTGGGTGGGGACACAGAGCCAAACCATATCATTCTGCCCCTGGCCCCACATACCATGTGTGTGGTATGTGTTTGTAGTGTGCATATGGTGTGTATGTGTGGTATGTGTTTGTAGTGTGGGTTGTGTGTGTGGTATGTGTTTACAGTGTGTGTATGGTGTGTGTCTGGTATGTGTTAGTCTGCAGTGTGTATGGGGTGTGTGTGTGTGTGTGTGTGTGTGTGTGTTTGAAGGATAGTGATCAGGGAAGGCTTCCTGCAGTGGGGGTGGATTTTGCGTGAGCATTCTCAGCAGGCAGGGTAGTAGATGGGGACAAGGGAAGGTGTGGGGGCAGCGGGGGCAGGAAAGGCAAATGGCTGGGGCTGCATCTGGCTGACACCGAGGGGCCTGTTAGGAGTCCATGCCAGGGAGGTGAGCTGCTGTTGTCCTGACCAAGCCCTCTGCAGGTGCCTGGCTGCCCATTGTAGCAGTAGAGCCAGGTCTTTTGGCGAATACTCTTCCTCCAAACACTGCCTTCCAAAGACAGTGATCTGACCCCAAACATCTGCTGCAGCATGGAAATAAGAGAACAGAGGCAAATGGGATTGGCATGAGGCTTGGAGAATCAGAGAAATAGGAACTCGTGGGGGCAGGAAAAGAGGAGGTGATATTTATAGCAATTATAATGGAATGATACTAAAGTTATATATTTCATATATGAGATATACATTGGATATATGTGTATATATATGTATATGTTTGTGAATATTCTCACCGATGGGAATTGTGGGTTCAGAAAAAGTTTCAAATGACCCCCAAGAGAAGTCTGCCTGTGACAGTCCCACATGAGCCTCGTGCTTTCATGGCATTTGCCAAGCTTTGCAGTGCTGTGTGCTTCCTTGTATTAGTCTGTTTTCTCACTGCTGATAAAGACATACCCGAGCATGGGAAGAAAAAGAGTTTTAATTGGACTTACAGTTCCACACGGCTGGAGAGGCCTCAGAATCACGGCAGGAGGTGAAAGGCACTTCTTACATGGCAGCAGCAAGAGAAAATGAGGCAGATGATAAAACCATCAGATCTTGTGAGACTTATTCATTACCACGAGAACAGTATGGGGGAAACTGCCCCCATGACTCAAATTATCTCCCACCAGATCCCTCCCACAACACGTGGGAATTATGGAAATACAATTCAAGATGAGATTTGGGTGGGGACACAGAGCTGAACCATATTCTGCCCCTGGCCCCTCCAAATCTCATGTCCTCATATTTCAAAACCAATCATGCCTTCCCAACAGTCCCCCAAAGTCTTAACTCATTTCAGCATTAACCCAAAAGTCCACAGTCCAAAGTTTCATCTGAGACAAGGCAAGTCCCTTCTGCTTATGAGCCTATAAAATCCAAAACAAGCTAGTTACTTCCTAGATACAATGAAGGTACAGGTACTGGGTGAATACAGCTGTTCCAGATGGGAGAAATTGGCCAAAACAAAGGGGCTACAGGGCCCACGCAAGCCCAAAATCCAGCAGGGCAGTCATATCTCAGAGCTCCAAAATGATCTCCTGTGACTCCATGTCTCACATCCAGGTCACGCTGATGCAAGACGTGGTTTCCCATGGTCTTGGGCAGCTTGGCCCCCCTGGTGCAACCTCCCTCCCGGCTTCTTTTACGAGCTGGTGTTGAGTGTCTGTGGCTTTTCTGGGCACGTGGTGCAAGCTGTAGGTGCATCTACCATTCCGGGTTTGGAGGATGGTGGTCCTCTTCTCAGAGTTCCACTAGGTGGTGCCCCAGTAAGGACTCTGTGTGCGGGCTCCAACCTCACATTTCCCCTCTGCACTGCCCTAGCAGAGGTACTCCATGAGAGCCCCGCCCCTGCAACAGACTTCTTCCTGACATCCAGGCATTTTCATACATCCTGTGAAATCTTGGCAGAGGTTCCCTCACCCCAATTCTTTACTTCGGTGCACTGGCAGGATCGACATCACGTGGAAGCTGCCAAGGCTTGGGGCTTGCACCCTCTGAAGTCATGGCCCGAGCCCCATGTTGGCCCCTTTCAGTCATGGCTGGAGCAGCTGTGACACAGGGAACCAAGTCCCTAAGCTGCATACAGCAAAGGGACCCTGGGCCTGGCCCAGGAAACCATTTTCTTCTAGGCCTCTTTGCCTGTGATGGGAGGGGCTTCCTTGAAGACCTCTGACATACCCCGGAGACAGTTTCCCTATTGTTTCAGGGATTAACATTAGGCTCTTCGTTACTTATGCAAATTTCTGCAGCAGGTTTGAATCTCTCCTCAGAAAATGGGGTTTTCTTTTCTGTTGCATTGTCAGGATACAAATTTTCCAAACTTTGATGCCCTGCTTCCCTTTTAAAATCGAACGCTTTTAACAGCACCCAAGTCATCTCTTGAATGCTTTACTGCTTAGAGATTTCTTCTGCCAGGTACCCTAAATTATCTCTCTCAAGTTCGAAGTTCCACAAATCTCTAGGGCAGGGGCAAAATGCCACCAGTCTCTTTGCTAAAAGAGCATAGGTGACTCTTGTCAACTATGTTAACACTTGTCACCAGTCTCTTTGCTAAAAGAGCATAGGTGATTCTTCCCAACAAGTTCCTCATCTCCATCTGAGACCACCTCAGTCTGGACCTTATTGTTCATATCACTATCAGCATTTTTGTCAGAGCCATTCAACAAGTCTCTAGGAAGTTCCAAACTTTCCCACATTTTCATGTCTTCTTCTGAGCCCTTCAAATTGTTCCAATCTCTGCCTGTTACCCAGTTCCAAAGTTGCTTCCACATTTTCAGGTATCTTTTCAGCAACACCCCACTCTACTGGTACCAATTTACTGTATTAATCTGTTTATGTCTTCTGATAAAGACATACTAGAGACTGGGAAGAAAAAGAGGTTTAATTGGACTTACAGTTCCACATGGCTAGGGAGGCCGCAGA
The DNA here is from genome assembly GCF_008728515.1 of Papio anubis. Classification (NCBI taxonomy): domain Eukaryota; kingdom Metazoa; phylum Chordata; class Mammalia; order Primates; family Cercopithecidae; genus Papio; species Papio anubis. The sequence goes on along the minus strand of NC_044989.1, from coordinate 19,434,507 downwards.
ATCATGGAGGGGGTCAGGGGCAAAAGGCACTTCTTAAATGGCAGCAGCAAGAGAAAAGGAGGAGGATGCAAAAGCAGAAACCCCTGATACATCCATCAGATCTCATGAGACTTATTCACTACCATGAGAACAGTATGGGGAAACTGCCCCCATGATTCAAATTATCTCTCATTGGGTCCCTCCCACAACATGTGGGAATTATGGGAATACAATTCAATATGAGGCTTGGGTGGGGACACAGCCAAACCATGTTATTACCATATCCTGGGAGAGGTACAAGCAGGAAGAGACAGTCCACCACAAAGACACCTCCATCCTGATGGGAAGACTGAATCTGCTAGTACAAAAAGTTTGCAAAGTTTCGCAACTAACTTCCATGACTCTCATTTCTCATGTGATAATCCTCCACTTCTAGATCTTGACGTATCCAATGACTTCTGAGGCTCACCCGGTTAATCTCAGAGCCTTGGCCTTTTCCTGTGGCTCTTTAGAATGAGAGAAGAGCTGAGTGCAGTTTGCACTCTCCTTCACATCTTTATCAGTAAATATGCAGGAAGTATCACCATGTCTAGGCACCACGGAGGCCACTGTGCCCCAGGCAGATACAGGCCTTCCCTCTATAAGCCTGAGGTGTGGCAAGGTCAGCAGCCTGGAGGAGTGAGAAGCAGG